>NC_062565.1:62035015-62663973 GCF_022837055.1 Prionailurus viverrinus | reverse complement strand
TTAAAATGCAACTTGGAACTGCAAACACTTCAGTGTATGGATAATCTTTTCATCTTGAACTTGTTTTGTTCAAAATGTCCATTTCAGCTCCTCATAGGCTTAAATAGAGATTTGTTGACCCAGGATGTCTCTATTTACATTTTTACCCCACCTCCTGAAGACATCTACCACTACCACACCTCCACGCCAATTCCAACACATACAGCTTAGTTTCCAGGCTGTCTTTTCTATTTCAATTTAATGCATTATCTATTTTAGGTGGCTGGTGACTAATAAGAATCTATCCAGTAACACATTCTCTTCCATAATCATAGTTTATACGATAAAGAGATAAATTTCAATAGACTACAGGCCCTCCCCTCCATCAGCAGCAGAAACACATTGCATTGGAAGTCTTTATGAGCATTCCACAATTACTCAAGGCTGCCTTGTTGGTTTTTCCTCAGCATTAGTGGTTTTATAGAGTCACACAAAGAAAGTTGAAAGCTGCCACATTATTTTTAAGTGTTCAGCATGTAAACATTCCAAAAATGGAGCTATAAAGAAAATAACCAAAACCAAGGGGAGGATTCTTTTAATTCTTATAATTCCTAAGCCCATCCTCTGTTTGATTCTATCTCCTACACACCTGTCCTATTTTTAAATTCTTGAGTTCTACAAACAGCCAACATAAAGGATTTCCAAGTTATAATATAGACCACATGGAACTAAGTTCTCCTTTTTCTAGATTGTATGCATTTACTTTTCAAAAAAAAAGTCATGTTGTATGTAGCCAATAAAACCACTCTTCTCAGTAGCCTATTTGTCTTTTTAAGAAAACTGAATATGATAACTAGATTTGCATACATTCCCATATGCAAATGTGAACTTCAATTAGCAGAGCCCAACTTGATTACCACTCACAAAGTAAATTTTTATGGAGAATAATTATTTTAAAAATGGTAATAAAGCAAATAGTTATCAAGACTCTAGCACAGAGGGGAAATATCAGGCATATGGAATGACTTAAAAATTATTTATTGGGGGCCCAGATCTTCTTATTAGATGCAGAAAAACAGGTGAGAGTGCTGGTCTCATGTCAAATCTTTTCTCTTCCTCTGTCCCCTAAGGTCCTCAATGCCTTTATGGCTGCTCTACTTGTAGGCTCATCTCTTACCTGCCTGTGACAGATTTGCACTTTGCTTCCCTGTTTCTAGTCTACCCTCATTCTACTTCATCCTGCACATTGCAGCCAACTTTGTGTGAGTGCTGTTCTCTTCCAACATCACTACCCTGCCACTTGAGGCCCATCTCAGTCCACTTCCAGCTTCCCTCCTTCCTTTCGAGGTATGCTCAGTGTCGTAATCACACTGTCATGCTAGTCCCTGTCCACTCATTCTGTATCTCTTGTTGGCATGGAAATAAAATGATTTCCTATCTATAGATCACCTCTCTTTCCAATTCCATGCTCTCTGTGGAGCTTTCCCTAATTTCCCCTTTGAATTCTCACCTTTGCTGTGCAACATTCCTTCCTGTCTTGTCTCTTGAGCTAAACAATAACCACACTGTGTCCTAATTATCTGCTGACCTGCCTGTTGCCTCCAGGGCAGGGACTGAAACCCATTTGTCTCTGTGCCCCTAGCACCTGAAATAAAAGAGAGCTACAACAACAAACCTCAGAACATATTTCAAATCCAGATGGGAATTCTTACAACTATTTTGAACACGGTTTTTTTTTTGAACAAATTTTCCTACACCTATCCATTGGCCAGGCTGTGTGTGTGTGTGTGTGTGGGTGTGCACATGCACATGCATGTGTATACCTGTTTATTTTTTTGTTTTACATCATTTTAAAAATTTCTTTTATATTCTTAATTACTTTTATTCTTAATTTACTTGGAATTTTTTTGTATGTGAGCTACCTTTTACTTTTGAGTAAGTACAGATGTGTGGTATATGCAACACTAAGGATTGATGCCTTGTACACTGCAATTTTGTTAATGAGCTAGGAAAGATCCAGATGTTCTTAATATGCCATCCTTACTAAGTCAAGAATGAACTCCTATTTTTTAATGTTTTATTTATTTTTGAGAGAGAAAAGGACACAGAACGTGAGTGGTGGAGGGGCAGACAGAGAGGGAGACACAGTCAGAAGTAGGCTCCAGGCTCTGAGCTGTCAGCACAGGGCCCCAAACGGGGATCAAACCCATGAACCAGGAGATGGTGACCTGAGCTGAAGTTGGATGCTTAACCAACTGAGCCACGCAGGCACCCCAAGAATGAACTTGTATTTAAGAACACAAAAACCACATAACAAAGCTGAAACGAAAAGTCTTCCTGGTTAGCCTGAAATCTGAGTTATTTCATCCTGTTATTGGAAGGATGTGTGTTTGTGTCTGCATGAGCTTTCAAGTGTAAGTGACAGAGCTGAGGAGCCCTAGAGTAAGTGGGCAGAGAGACAGTCAGGGGAGAGAGGGAGAGAGGGAGAGGCAACGAGAGAGGGGTGGGGAAGAGAGGGAGAAATTCTACATTTCTGACTTGAAACAAGTTAGATATATTTTACATAGCATTTTGGCTTTAAAGAGAAAATTAAAATTCAGAATAAGGTGCTACATAATTAAAAGAAGTTTGATGCATTTTTGTTGATTTACACAGTATCCAAAATACTGTAAACAGAAAATGAATCTGGGTGAGCGCATTTAAAAAAGTTTTTGTTTTTGGACCTCCAGTGTACAAATATTGGAATAATCTTAATCACTGGTCTATGAAACTCTCATCAGTGATATATCTACACATGGCTTTCTGTTTTCATTCACTGATCCATTTATTCATGATGTATTAATATTGTAAGGTACCATCACTCAACCACCCAACACCAAAGATAGAACCTTGAAAATATTCATATATAGCTATCTGGTCTTCTGCCAATCAATCTCCTAGACTCTGTCAACTTGTGGTAACCCAAATCAAACCATCATCTTAACTGTCATCCCCTTTCCTTATTATTCAGTTTTATTTCATATTTACATATTCTGACATTTGATCCCACCTATGGGTAAAGGATGCTGTTCTAGTTTTCCCTAGAACAACACTGGAAAATTCGTTCATTAATGACACCAATGTGTAGCTTCCCTAATTTAATGCAAATTATGTATCTTCATGATAACCGATTATTTGAAGGAGAATACTGTAATCTGATCTAAGGTCAATGAAGAGAAAATTATCATGTTACCTCTTACTGAATCGCCTGAAAAATGTCTATCTCACGTAAATTTTTCTATGGCAAAATATTACTTGTCATATATACTATAGAAACAGTATAAAAACAAAAATAAAGATATATAGAAAATCAACTTAAGTTTATACACATCACTGACTTAATCTGTGTACAGTATCAAGTGAATGTGAGGAAGGTGCCATTGCTAACCAGTGAGGCATGAGGAGAATTTGAGATCCTAGCCCGTTTTTCCCTGGTGATTTATAATATGATTACAGCTTACAGCTTAAATTGTTACTAAAATTTGATTGAGTCAATTAAGTCAACAAATAGATTCGAGTTGGATCAACTCAATCTCTACACGCTTTAATTTCCTCCTCAGCAATACATGTATAATCTGTTCTTAAGAGAATAATTTTATTATTCTTAAAGATTCTTTCAAAATAATATATAACCTTATTTTCTTTTCTTAGTATTGAAGCCTTACAGAGTGATACATCTTAGTGTTAAAAATATTTTTCATTTCATTTTAGTCATGCCCAAAAGCCTACTTCTTGAAACCAAACCCTCTAAAGTTTACTCAAGGGACACCGGCCAAGCAAGAGTGGATGTTTACAAAGAGCAGAGGAAGTATTCCAAATCCCAAGGCTTCTCTCTGTGACAGCCTTTCTTCTTGTTGCTGTGTTAACAACAGTATGCTCATTTACAATTAATTCATTTAACTGATGAATGTACTTGACATTATGTACCAAAAGCTCTAATCATGGAAAGCCGAGTGATCTAAAACCCATATCCAACAAGAGTTCACCGCTGGAAGTCTAACATGAAAATGTCAGCCATAATGGAAGAACCATGATCATTAAGTGTAACAAACCCATGACAAACTCCAAAAACTGCCATCCCCATGCATGCCACGTTAATGAGCCAAGGTATAAAGATGAGAAACATTCTACTTTATATCTTTGTTTTATAGCAAATGATCTTAATTAACAAATGTGCTCTCAAATCTTTAATTTTACAGTCTTTACTAGTGCATTAGGACTACAAATGCTCCTCATATTTGGTAAAAGAAGTCTATAGAACAGCGAAGTATAACGTAGCTTCCACAACATTTGTTTCTAAAATTCAAAAGGAAGGTCTATAGGCAATCCTATTTAATAAGTCTAAAGTACCAAGACATTTTTAGTATGCTAAAAAATGACATTAGAGTAATAAATTTTACTTCTTGACCTACTTCTGAGTCCTTACCTTTAAAACCATATGATACTACAAAATGATTATTTCTGTGAGCACACCAGTCATGATATTCCTTGATTCGGTTTGGAATGTAAATAATTTAGTGCTCATATTGACTCTTAAAAATATCAAGGCTAATGCTATCTAAAGAAATACAAAAATTTGATAGATACACGTTTATGCAATTCAAATTCTGATTACGAGAACCAACTGAATTATAATTTTGAATGCACAATTGTAAGCATAAACTACTTTGTCAAAATATGCATATCAGCTTAGTTCAAATGACAGGAAAACTTATCACTTGAAAGTAATTTTTTGACACTAGAACATTTTTAAATGACGGAGCTTTTTAATATTTTTATCCTCTTCAAATGAAATCTCAAGGAATACCTTTATTCAACAAAGACAATTTTTAATACATCATTTTCTTCACATTTTAGTAAAAACCTCTATATTCTTTATTCTGCCATAGTTAAGAGTATTATTACTAGAATTAGACAAACCTAAGTTCAATACTTGGTTCTGCCTTATACCAGCTGTACGACCTTGGGCAAGATATTTAACATATGGAGGTTTCAGCCTCCTTATTTCTAAAGTGGGGGAAATAAACAACCCTATTTTTTTTTCAACGTTTTTTATTTATTTTTGGGACAGAGAGAGACAGAGCATGAACAGGGGAGGGGCAGAGAGAGAGGGAGACACAGAATCGGAAACAGGCTCCAGGCTCTGAGCCATCAGCCCAGAGCCTGACGCGGGGCTCGAACTCACGGACCGCGAGATCGTGACCTGGCTGAAGTCGGACGCTTAACCGACTGCGCCACCCAGGCGCCCCTAAACAACCCTATTTTAATGAGTTGTTTGTGGAATAAGAATGATGGTTTATATGACACACTTGGTATAACGTGTTGCAGAAAGTAAATGCTCAATAAACATTGGGTATCATGAAAATATGTATGATAATGATTTCAAGCAATGGGAGCATCAGTCTAAACTGTGCATTTGAAATATCTGAACCAGAAAGGACTTCCATGATCACATTGTTCATCTTACTTTAACAAGGACAACATCAAGGCCCAGAGAGCTTCAAGGCCCAGAGCATCATGTCAGCCTTTCCACTCCCTGTAAAGTGTTCTATTAACTAGCTTGCCCTCAGTCCTTGCTAGCCCATTTTAGGAGTGGGTGACACAGGGAAAGTACTGCTAAAGGTGAGGTGAAATGAGGCTTTTCTCTAATGAACAGAGGAATCTAATATGACAGACGAGCAGAGTTAAATTACTCTATTGATTGCTCAGAAAATCAATATGAAGTTTCTATCCACAGAAATGCTCCCAAGCTGAGAACAAGGGGTCTGGAAGCCTGAGGAATAAAGGGCAAAGGCTCACAAGACAGGATGTGTCAATACTTCTGTGTGTGGACACCCCTAGTACCTTGGAAGGCTGAAAGCAAATCAGCTCCTCCAGCTACCTTAAAATGTTAGTGGGGTCATCTTGTCAAAATGGTGATTGCTTAGAGAGAAGTATAATAGGAACAGTAATAAATTCAACTGGATATAATGTCATAACTGTTTAATGTAATACATTGGAACGGACTTCCTACATATCCAAAAGAACTAGTCTCTTTGAGAGTACTCAGTTCAATAATACTGCTCAAGAAAATAAGATATAATCATTCCTTAGCTTTAAAAATTTTTTTTATTAATGTTTTACTTATTTTTCAGAGAGAGAGAGAGAGAGAGAATCCAAAGCAGGCTTCAGGCCCTAAGCTGTCAGCACAGAACCGACACGGACTGTGAGATCATGAACTGAGTCAAAATCAGACACTTAACCGACAGAGCCACCCAGGTGCTCCTCCTTAGTTTTTATATAATTCTATTATGAAGTTGGAAATTATGTCTATAATTTCACATTATAAACATTTATTAAAATTATAACTGTACATTATAAAAATATCAGAAAAATTATATGACAAATCTCTGCAGTTACATATCCAAATATAATCAGTATACTGTTCAAATCCTTATTGTCTGATTACTATTGTTTTGAAACTTAAAAAAAATTTTTTTTTACTGTTTATTTTTGAGAGAGAGAGAGTGAGACAGAGTGAACGGGGGAGAGGCAGAGAGAGAGGGAGACACAGAATCTGAAGCAGGCTCTAGGCTCTGAGCTGTCAGCACAGAGCTTGAAGTGGGGCTTGAACTCATGAACTGTGAGATCATGACCTGAGCTAAAGTCGGATGCTTAACTGATTGAGCCACTCAGGTGCCCCTGTCTGATTATTACATTCAATAAAATTATGAAGTAGAAAGTAATACACACATATAATTGCAAAAAGCATTCTAAGTGCTTTTTTAAAGTTAGTAAAAAAAATCTTCAAATCATCGTATTTTATAAATTGTGAATAAAAATATCTTCGAGTTGAGTATGCTTTCTGGTTTGCAAATATATGTATTCTACATTCATGAGTATTTTAATATAAATCAGAAACACAACTATAACAAATCAGAATTTATTTATTGATAAATGAGCCATCATACAAAAGTAACATTGGGGCGCCTGGGTGGCTCAGTCAGTTAAGCGTTTCACTCTTGATTTCGGCTCAGGTTATGAACCCACAGTTTGTGAGTTCGAGTTCCACTACCGGCTCTGCACTGATGGTGTGAAGCCTGCTTGGGACACTCACTCTCTCTTTCTCTCTCAAAAATAATAAATAAACATTTAAAACAGTTATTACCCTCATGCCATGATTTTCAGGGCTCACTTAAGATTTTATAGTTGTCAAAGTGAATGATGACAACATCACCAATGGATTTACTGCCCAGTGGCCAGTCAACATCACACACTTATGCCAGGATAACAGGAGTCTCAAACCTAGTTGCACATTGCTTAATTTAAATCTCATTGAAAATTAAATGGAACTACAATCAATTTTCAATTCAGTTTTAGATAATGCTTATTTTATTATAGCAATACTTTTTAAGCTTCAAGTAGCTTCTACATAAAAGTATATTGCTATATCAAATTATATATATTATATGTAATGTGGCTTTTTAAAATAGTCTAATAGGAAAAGATTATTATTGGTTATATTGCTAAAATGTAACATTGAACTGGTGAACAGATTAATACCCAAACACAAATGACTCCTATGTTCTGTCATCATAAATCTTTGGTAGACAGAGATTAGCCTTTTGTGCCAACATCTCTACAGAAAGTAATGTGCACTGGGCCTCAAGGGAACACTTTCTATCTACATCTAACTAATGCTTCCAGAGACTTTGGGCTGCTCCCCTCGCTATCTCAAAGTATACATAAATACTAAAAAACTAAAATAGATATCCTTGAATTAAAAACCAAGCAAACATACAAACACGTTCAGATTTTGTTTTTTACCCATTACTGTTGACAAGAGACAATTAACACCCTACAAAGTCCTTTGAAAATACATACACAAGTATCTAATTATTACCTTCAACTATTCAGTAAACATTTCATGTCAGTATCCCTGAACCATATTTTCCTTTTCTTTTTTCCTCCTTTTTGAAATTATCAAGCAGAAAAATTTTAACAAACACTATTGACATGAAAACACTGTCCTTTACTCAAAATCTAAAAGAAAGCTTCTGAAAACTGTCCTTTATCTTAATATAATTTCTGAAAGGATTCAAATAATTTGAAATATTTCTGTAATTTTTTTCAGTTATTAAGAAAGTAAATAAGGGGGGTCCAAGTTCTGATTGAGACCCCCCCTCAACTCTGCTCCACAAAAAGAATGTCAATAATGGACCATGGAAAAGAGCAAGGACTGAGAAAAACAAACTACATTTGCCTTGAAGGACTCATTTGTCTTTTGTAGATGAGCTGGTTTTTCAAAAAAAGAGGGCAATTCACTTACCTCAGTCTATCATAGATTTGGGTTAAGCTAATTGAAATGTGCTTCAGGACATATGAGGAGACAGCATTTGGGGAAAATGGCTGGGAGCATTTTTTTTTTTCAGGAACAATTTCTTTTTCAAAAATCAATAACCTCAAGGTTTTGAGGTATTCAAATACAGAAGTAGTATTTTGGATTTTTTAAAAAGTTGGATCAAAATTATTTCATTTTTGGAATGTAATTTAATAATTTTCATCTAAATTAGTTTCATTTAGAGACATTTTCATAATAAAGTTAAATTTTAATCAAATTTAGAGATATTCTTTTTTAAAGTGTTTATTTTTAGAGACACACAGAGGGGGAGAGAGAGAGAGAGAGAGAGAATGAACAAGCAGGGGAGGGGCAGGGAGAGAGGGAGATAGAATCTGAAGCAGGCTCCAGGCTCTGAGCTGTCAGCACAGAGCCCAACGCGGGGCTTGAACTCAAAGACCGCGAGATCATGACCTGAGCTGAAGTCGGACGCTTAACCAACTGAGCTACCCATTTACCCCAAGAGATGTACTTTTTAAGAAAGGCATATAATGTTAGGCAGTTTCTCCATCTGGAAAATGGGGGATAATAAGGTCCATAAGGCTGTTGTAAGAATCAAATGTGAAAGAAATTTTGGCCACACACTCATGAAAAGTTTTCTTGTGGAGGTGGGGAGACACTACATAGAGATATTTATATTTGCTCTATGGACAACGACAGCTCCGCCTTATCAATCACCCGTCACCTTACACGCTCTATTATAAACTATGTGACTGAATCCTGGCTGTGCATCACTTGTGATGCTTTGTTTACAACTCTAGTTTCCTGAGCTCAACCCTCAGAGGTTCTAATTGAGTTGATTTCACAGTTTAAGTCCCAGGACTCCCAGCTCTAAAAACTTTCTGGGTGATTCTGATGAGCAGCCAGGTTGAGAACCACTGTATAAGGCAATCAATGTTCCAGTTTATTTGTTCCTGCTGAAAGGCTATTACCTGGACTTCAGTAAGAGATAGAAAAAACAGGGAGAAAGTGAGGCAGTAAAAAGACTAATTATATATATTTTTTAATTTTTTTTTAACGTTTATTTATTTTTGAGACAGAGAGAGACAGAGCATGAACGGGGGAGGGTCAGAGAGAGAGGGAGACACAGAATCTGAAACAGGCTCCAGGCTCTGAGCCATCAGCCCAGAGCCCGACGCGGGGCTCGAACTCACGAACCGTGAGATCATGACCTGAGCTGAAGTCGGACGCCTAACCGACTGAGCCACCCAGGCGCCCCTAATTATATTTTAGATAGTGATCTTACTAGGAGATAAACCAACAGGAATGTGTTTCTTGAACAATAATCCAGGCTTTCCAGAAATTTAATGCCATCAATACAAAAAATGAACAAGACCACGAGAATACTATAGGACAGCTAGTTTAGAAACAAGTAGATATTTCTGGGGCTCCTGGGTAGGTCAGTAGATTAAGAGTCCAACTTCCACTCAGGTATTGATCTCACAGTCCAGGAGTTCAAGCACTGTGTCAGTCTCTGTGCTGACATCTCAGACTCTGAAACCTGCTTTGGATTCTGTTTCTGTCTCTCTCTCTCTCTCTCTTTCCCTCCTGCTTCTCAAAAGTATATATAAAAAAAAACATGTAAATATTTTCCTAGGAATTCACTGCTGTTATATTGTGTCCTGCAGGATAGCTTGGGGAGTATGTGCAGTGTGAGTCTGGATGAGTGCCATCACTAGGCACATTTGTGAGAAGACCCAGGGTGGTAATGCAAGTAGGAGTTCAAGCAGGATAGTGAGACAGTGCAGGCAGCACTGATGTGACTTTTGTAGCAAAATACTCAAGTTATTGCATCAATCCAAAAGAAAAGGGAGAAAAAGAAGAACTTGCTTGTCTAGGGAGAAAGATGGTCTTAGAACAAAGACACACAGAAAACAAAAAGGATGAAAGATATAGTTAAGAAGATACAGTAATAAAGCCAGAAGAAAGAATAGATTTTTAAGACTGGCAGTTCAAGTTAAGACTCATCACACTGAGAGTTTTTAGCACATGAAAGCAAAGCCCTACTGGGCTTGAAATAGCCATGGTTGGTTTCTAGGTGTAAATCTCCTTAGCCTATAGATCACAGATACCCTATTTGTATTTAACTTTTGTACTTCAAGTAAAATAAATTTCCCTAGAGAGATTCCTCCTCACTTTGTAAATTGGCTTTTTCAAGAAATCTTAATTGGATATAGTTTTCCCACAGTGTTTGTCTTTGATTTGGTTAAAAAAAAGGGGAAAAAGCAGTGAATAAGGATTGTAATATATGTCCCCATCTCCATAGAGGAGTGTAGTTCTGTGTCCAAGGATATTGCTCTTGCAGGCTTTTACAGTTTTGACTCTGGAGCTGAAACTGCATGCCAAGAGACGTGTGTGTGTGTGTGTGTGTGTGTGTGTGTGTGCGCGCGCGCGCATGCATGCGCAGAAAGCGGGGGAAGGAGGAATACTTCATTAACACAGAAGATATCTAAATAAAGTCCACCTGGGCATCAAATAACCAGCCAAGCTGAGTTTTTCTTCTGCTTCTGTTGCCAATTCTTTCCTTTGATCAACTACGTATGTCTCAGTTTCCTGCATTTTCCATTTGTAAAGGGTCTTGAATGAATTTAATCACTAAGACGTTATATGAATTCCTACAGGACATCACATCCATCTCCCTTAGCATTTAATCTGCCTGAAATTTCACTTACTTAGAAGCCTCCTCCAATTAATAAAAAAAAAGACAACTGATCTCCCCACATTTAAAAACAGGCTTGAAAATTTGAGGTTAGCTGTTTAAAATTTTAGCTTCAATTTCTTTTTTAATGTGTGTGTGTGTGTGTGTGAGAGAGAGAGAGAGAGAGAGAGAGAGAGAATATGAGCAGGGGAGGGGCAGAGAGAGGGAGACACAGAATCCAAAGTAGCCTCCAGGCTCTGAGCTGTCAGCACAGAGCCCGACACAGGGCTTGGACCCAGGAATCTTGAGATCATGACCTGAGCCAAAGTCAGACACTTAACCAACTGAGCTACCCAGGTGCTCCAAAATTTCATTTCAATTTCTAAACACAGAGTTACCACACACAGTCTCACACATGAGGCAAATATGACCCGTGTGTCACTGCTAGATTGTAGCTGCTTCCAGAGGGTACCCTCCAACACTGTGCTGTTACAAAATGTGAATGCTGCTTAAGAGAAACAGTGACACCACTCATAAGTAATCCAACTTCCTTGTGTCAAATGCAATAGTCATTTAGATGCCATCACATGCATAAATCTCCCTTCTCACCATCATGATCTTTCAAAAAAAAACTTGAGAGATTTTTCTGAAGCATAACCAATTATATGTCTTAAATATAGCAGATGATGGAGAATGGGGATTTGTATTCCCTGTGGGCATCAGTGCTTGCATAAAGAACATTCACTGATGTCAGCCATGGTTCTGCACACGTTAGTATGTAAAGAGAGTTGCTTCATTTCCTTGCCTGACAGTCAGTGAACTGAAAAAAGTCAGTAGAGTGATGTTTGTGGTTTCCTGACAGCTATTTTTTTTTACTAACGATAAATGAGACAATTAACCCTAACTTTAGCCTTTATTTTTCAATAAATAGATTCATAATACTTCCTGAAACTTTCCCAGTTGACCAAATCCAAAATGACTCCCTTCTAGAGAAACTGGACATCTGTATTCAGAAAACACTATGTGTGAAGTCTGATACAATATTACATTTAAAACTCCATTGTTGGAGGGGACAGTTAAGTGTTCGACTTTGGTTCAGGTCATGATCTCATGGCTGGTGAGTTCAAGTCCCGCATCAGGCTCTGGGCTGACAGCTCAGAGCCTGGAGCCTGCCTCGGATTCTGTATCTCCCTCTCTCTCTGCCCTTTCCCTGCTCATGCTCTGTCTCTTTCTTTCTCTCTCTCTCTCTCTCTCAAAATAATAAGAATTAAACAAAACTCCACTGTTGGAATTTTCATAGGAAGTTGATAAGAAAAATTGAGGAACTGCCAATAAATGGTAGATTCTTTTGAAACACAATTAAAAGTAACTGAAAATAATGTATCATCCCCATGGTTCTAGCCACCCACTAACAAAGCCATTTGTGTAAGTTAAGGACTGATATTAATATTAATAGGATCAAGGGGAACATGGGTAAAGAAAAAATAAAAACTCCTCAAAATTACTGGTCTCTCACATACTTTCAAGTCTGCCTATATTTTCTATAGAAGGACTTCTAGTTTCTAACTTGCCAAAATTTATATTGTTTATTTTAAAAATAAAATAAAATGAAGAATCAAGAATAAACAGGCAAATAAAATTATCCTTGTTTCTTTAAGGTAGTATCTCTGTGAACCACAATGGTATCTCTAAATAAGTATTGTCTTCCATAGCAGAAGCCAACATTTGATAGAGGACATTGTGTCTTGGATCTTATGCAAAGTATATTGAGTTAATGACCAGAAAGAGTTGATTAGTCTTGGTCTTTTGTGGTATATTATACTACTTTTCCCCCCCAAAAAGAAACTCCCCCATTATCCATGTATTCCTAGGAGATATAGAATGCATTACAGGCAAGGCATGCTGACACTGACTATAAATGCTTATAACCTGTTAATAAAGATAGACCCTCTAAATTGACCTACACTGTTTCATATAACAGGCTACATACTACGCTTATTCCAGCATTAAAAAAATAAATACTAATGTACATATGGAATTCTCAGCTAGCCTTAGGTTCTTCCAATTCTGGTCATATTCGGGTATATACTGTTGAATTTTCCTTTACTCAAAAGTATAAAAATGCTTTGGCCTTCATTAATAATTTTCAGTTTGGTTGGTTGAAAGAAATGTTACCTAGCCTAAACCAAAGAGTTACCATGAATGATTCAATATTAGACGCTACTGTATATAGAAGCTTGAAAGATAATTCCATCCCATGAAACATGAATCCATATATATATGTGTGTATGTGTGTGTGTATATATATATGTGTGTATATATATGTGTGTATATATGTATATGCTTATTCATTTAGAGCTTTTTTATTCTACATGACACTTGGATCAAAGAATAAAAAGGGTTCTTGAATAAAACACTTGAATGATTTTACTAAGCTCTACAATTTTCTAATAGATGTAATAAACATATAGAAATTAGCTTATTTGTATAACGATCTATTATATTCTGCAACCATTCAATCTGTATTTTAGGGTCAAACTTATTTTCAGTTCTCTACATTAATAGTTTTTATTCTAGAACAACTTTGATTCCAAATGAACACCTTAAAGAAGTTTTTTCATTCCGCTCATAAAACCTACAAATCTATTACAAGCTGAATTTAAGGCATTTCTGAAAGTCTATCAGTTCTAACAGCTTGAGACCTTTTTCTTACAAAAACATGCATTTCCCTGCAGGGTTCTGAAAAGTTTCCCAGCAACACTCATTAAGAGAGGCCACAGCTATAGATTAGCCTTGCTGCTACCATTTTCCTTGTAAAGTGTTTTTTTTCTGGTGACAATTTTCTATTCAGTAGTGCAACTGCATATAATTATTCAAATACAAAAGCCTGTTGTAAAAGAATGTGGAGATGATGGTAAAATCACCAAAAAGCAAATAAACTGCTATGACTTTAGACACAATTTTGTTGTTCACTGTATTTACTGACAATTACCATTAGGAAGGATTTTTGTGTGAGAGACTCAGGGCAGATTTGGTCCATTTTCCGAAAGATACTATTCCTAAATACAGTTTAGACTGGTTCAGATGTATAATAAACAAAATAATTCACATCTTTGATATGCTGATGTATCATCACTAAATTATAGGGAGAAAACACAATAGCTATTTTTAATGTCTACATTTTAATACAGGGCTCAGGAAAATTTGAATATATGAATAAAACAAATGCCAGTCTAAGATGGAATTTAAGGAAATCACAATAAAAATACTGGACAAGGAATGAAAATCTATTTTTTTTTTGTTCTAGAACAGAATCCTAGACTCAAAGGTATAATGAAATTAAAGAAGGTTTTCCTTTAAGCCCTCCCAGTAGAGTCCAACACTTCCCTTGTTCCACCTTAGCCATCAAACTTCCACCAAACATATTTACATATATTTGCATTTTGATGCTAAGAAAATTGATGCTGAAAAGGCTAATGGCTTACCCAAGATCTTCTTCAGTTTAGTGACAGGGTTAGGATTTGAGACAGGGTATGTTTGTGCTAAGCCAGGTTGACTCTGAAATAGTATCCAGAAGGAAATTCTAATATTGAGACAAAGCTAATGGATTTATTTCTGTTCCCACTGAAGAATGCTGCTCTCCTCCCAAGGTAAATGCACTTGTAATGCAGGGACTATGATTTATGTGTGTATGAATTACTGATTTCACGAAGATAGGAATACGAGAACCTGGTGAGATGTATGGGAGTATATAGCTTCACTGTACAAAAACAGACACAAAATATTTTTCTCAGAAGCTATCTGGTCTACTGTGCGTTAACAAGACAGGATACATTTAAAAAAAAATTCAGTTTGACTCTCAGTATGTCCCACTCTCACATCTTCTAGCCCATCACAGGAGAATTATAAAAAAAAATCTGTGAGCACAAACCACATCATACACATTAAAACACATACGTACACACATACAGTTTTGTGTATGAAGTAAAAAGACTTTATACAAGGCATCCCTATGGAAGAGATGATGTTTAGTCATGTGAATTTGAGTTAAACGATATTTTTTGGCTTCTAGTTAACCTTTTCTCCAGTTTCTAATAATAATTTTGTACGATCATTTATTGTAACCTACAAGGAAAACAGTAACCCAGCTGAAAGAATTCCATTATTTACTTTTATTCTCACTATACTCAGGGCCTCTTTAAATCCGATTCCATTAATATAATATGTGTATATATAATATTTGATGGATAATACTCTATGGTACTGTTGCAAATAGACAAGTAGGGGGAAAAACAATGAATGTGTTCTTTTTTAAACTTTACAAGGTTAAATCTAACCAGATGTTCTTGAACACAGGCGCAGGAAAAACCATTAATGACGTGCGTCAGAGGGCTGACAAATTGGCTACAACAAGGCTAGTTATCGAAGACTTGTAAGTTATCTATTACTTAAAATTATTCCCCATGTAGGCCCAGCTCTTTTTGAATCTCATCTGCTTGGAGCTAAGAACTTGCATTAATTTACACTGTACTGAGTCATTTTCTTATTAGGCAAATTTGAAATGATATGATATTTTTGGCTTTGCTGGATTTCTTTCTCTTAATATCTTGTGCTTTTCTCCAGGAAGGTCAAAGAGTTTCATATTAATCTTCCTAACATTGCTGTGGTATATTCTTATCCTTATTTGACATACAGTAAAGCTGAGGTAAGTAGAAGATTACATGGAATAGACTAACACAGGAGAAGTACTGACTGTCACACTTCAGCCTTCTATTTCTTCACCTTTCCATTTTCTATTGCAAGCTCCAATATCAGTGATTCTGAACCAGGATACCTATCAGAATCACTTCTGGAGTATTTTCAATCTAGTCATGCAATTTCCGAGGGCATGGAATTTGGAGGGGGTGTGGGGAATGTAGATGGAAAACTCTCCATGGGGCTCTATTTAGAGCCTGTCTCCTTCACCCTGGTTTAGAACCACTATTGTCTTAGTATAGTTTCCCAATATATGCACTTTTGTTCTTAATATATTTTCCTTTATAAGTCATCTTTTTTTTTAACATTTATTAATTTTTGAGAGACAGAACGCAAGCTAGGGAGGGGTAAAGAGAGAAGGAGACACAACATCTGAAGCAGGCTCTAGGCTTTAAGTGGTCAGCACACAGCCTGATGCGGAGGTCAAACCCACGAACCGTGAGATCATGACCTGAGCTGATGTGAGATGCTTGACCAACTGAGCCACCCATGCACCTCATAAGTCATCTTGTTTTAAGTGTTTACCCTATTATAACAATTTATAATTCCTACTCTGGGCCCTGGACTGTACACCATTTAGTCTTTAGAAAAATGGTTGTGGAGGGGCATCTGGCTCAGGTCATGATCTCATGGTTCGTGAATTCGAGCACCGCGTTGGACTCTGTGCTGACAGCTCAGAGCCTGCTTGGTATTCTGTGTCTCCTTCTCTCTCTGTACCTCCCCCACTCACATTCTATCTTTCTCTCTCCAAAAATAAACAAACATTAAAAAAATTAAAAGAAAAATAAAAGAAAAAAACACAGAGGTCAAAAGAGTAGAGAGGGGTTAAGACTTGGCAGCATTTGCGTTCCTGGTCCCACTGGCTCTTGGAAAAAAAAAAGGGAAAGAAAAAGTGGTTGTGGGGGCTAACATTTTGACATATAAAGGTAGTTCACTTCTTTAATGATTTGGTAATTTTCTGTTTGTTAAATGCATTAAATTTAATATTTTCATATTCAGCACTATCTCCAACTGTTTTTCACTTCTATATACATGTGGATTCAATATGCAGACATTTCTTATGCTGCCAAGTTACTCCTTTTACCAGTAATTTACAAAAAAGACACCAATATTCCATATTACTCATGTCCCCCTTCAAGTTCCAAAGAGAAAGAAATAATCATGGCAGGATGGGATTTTTAAAAGTAAGAAAATCAGCTCCCTTCCATCAACATTATTCTTAACCATGAAAACTGCTAGCTTTCCTCTCATCCCCAAGAATTCCTTTACTGATCTTAGAATTCTCCCTACTAGCAGAAATATTATCTCTTTTAAAAATACTTCTCTGTGAATACAATTCCATTTCCGAAAAGTGGAGCTTAAGCATATTCTTTATATTGCTAGCTACAGAGATTTTGTTCAAATTCCCCTTTTTTCCAGCAAATGGGCTTTGGAAGCTTAACAAGGATCCTCTTCATAGCTGGCCATGAGATTGGGGAAGTTGATATTCCAATATCTCCACTATAGAATTACAACCACATCTCTACAAATAGATAGGTCTGCCAACAAGCATTAAAGATACTGTGATGAGCTACCCTACATGATACTCTGAACAATCTAGTTTTCCCTTGATGTGCATAGCTAAGCTCTATTATCACCAAAAAAATTACAAGTCGGTATCCAGGGGAGAATGTATACGGAAAATGCACCTCTCTCACAAAATCCACACCATCTCCTTTTGAGGCCCAAATGTAGACCAGTCAACTAAATCTTGAACATGATCAGCAGACAAAATGGAAAATAATGAACTTTTACCCCATCTGTGTATTTCATTTTTGCCATTTGTTTTCAATTGAGCTTACCACCACTTCCTAGCATTGGAAATGGGTAAACAGTATTTTGTTTACTTCAGATGGCACTTTTTACTTACAACCAATAGTTAATGAAGCCAAATGAGAGGACTGATGGATGCAGGATTTGCAGGGATGCAAATAGATAGAGGATAGAATACAAACACATTTCAGAAAAAGAAAAAATCAGTCCTTGTTGAATAAGGAAAGACACTCAACAAAGTAAGTCTTGGAAATAACTATAAGATTTATAACTTTATGATTTAATGATCAATAAATGAATCTCTTTTTCTTGACAGGATAGAAACTAAAAGAAAAAAAAGATAGTAATGGAAATAGTTATGCTTCATACTCATGTTTCTATATCACTGAAATAGCCTCCTGGGGTAAAATAGAAAAGCTTTCTAATATTAAAACACAATTTATATACAACAGGGTCATTCCTGGTATTTGAAAAAAAAAATAATCCTCCCATGCTATTACTTTTTTAGTAAAAAGGACCAGGGTCTATTTAACGGCACATGAGTAAATGTCTTATTTTACCTTCTGAATAGCAATATTCACAATGTTTGCATTAATAGGCAAAAGAGTGGCTATTTTCAGATATTTGGATGTTGGACAATTTAAAGGAAGCCAGACAAGAATACGGTGCATATATGTGTGTGTGTGTAAATGTCTTATTTTACCTTCTGAATAGCAATATTCACAATGTTTGCATTAATAGGCAAAAGAGTGGCTATTTTCAGATATTTGGATGTTGGACAATTTAAAGGAAGCCAGACAAGAATACGGTGCATATATGTGTGTGTGTGTGTGTGTGTATGTTTGTGTGTGTGTGTGTGTGTGTGTGTGTGTGTGTGTATATATATATGTATATATATATGTATACGTATATATATTTTTAAACCTTGTCAGTGAAATTTAAAACATAAGTGCTTCTAGACAGAATATTCACTGATGGGCTCTAAACTTGTTCTCATTCACTGGAAGTGAAGTCAGTGGTGGTTTGCTTGACATAAATTCTGTTCCTCATGTTCTTTCCCACCTCCCCCACCCCTTATTTCCAGAAATACTTTGCTCCCATGTAAGAAATGTGCCACCAATATCTGATTTCCTGGTGAGGGGATATAGCTGCTTACTTTCTAACTCTCTGCAAATACTTTTATTGTGTGTACCTAGTCATAAAGGACATAAAGAGACATGTCTACATGCCTGAGGAGAATGTGGGCCATGAACTTTTGATCTTAGACACAATTTTTCTCTCATCTGTTTATTAACAAACTCAAGAAATATAAAGAAAATCCATTTAGTCTGTAATTATATATGCTTTGATAGGTATATATATAGCATTAAAAAAAGTTCCACTTTTTAAGAAAATATCTTTTGGAAGTAATCAAGTAAAAAGCCCCAAAAGAGTGAATGATTGAAGGACAACAAAGGGGAAGGAAAAAATTGCTTGGATTAGAATATTTTCCTTAGAGAAGGATATAGATTACCCCATGGACTCCTGATTCTCTTCCAGTTTTTCTTCAACTTAAAACATGAGCATTATGTCATAGCCCAAAGGAACATTGAAATTAGTAATGTCCCCTTCTTTCTCAGTAACCTTATCCAATTGGTCATAAAATTTTTATGTTTTTTTTTTCATGAAGCCAAGCCATACCCGCTGCCACTAACTTAACAGTTATTGAAAGCAGATAAAAGTTCTAGACAAAAGGATCTCAACAAAGGATCTAGAGAAGACAAAAAAAAAATCTTGAAAAAGAATGAAGTTAGAGAATTAAAATTTTCTGATTTCTAGACATAATTTTTTTCAAAGGTACTAAAGCAATTTAATGGGGGAAACAAGTCTTTTCAACAAATGGTGCCACAACAATTAGGTATCCATATGAAATAAAATGAACCCCAATCCCTATGTCATACACAAAAGATAACTAATATATCAAAGATCTATATAAAAGATGATATAAAATATCTTCATGACCTTACAGAGAAAGCAAAAATATAGAATATCTTCATGACTTTACAGAGTAAGCAAAGGTCTCTTCTAGAGAACTCACAAAAACACAAATAAAAAGAATTAACAAATAACAGAATTAACTACGAAAACGATAAAATAGGCTTCACAAAATTAAAAGCTCCTACTCAGGAAAAGATGCCATTAATAAAATGCAAAGTTAAGCCACAGATGGAGAGAAAATTATATTGTAGGTTTATATGTCATATATATGAAAAACAATATATGTAACAAAAGATTTATATCCAGAATGCATTTTTAAAACCCCTTACAAAGCAGTAATAAAAAGACAAACAATCCTATTTATTAAGGGAGGAAAGACTTGAACTTAGACTTCCCAACAATGAACATAAAATGGCCAATAAGCACATGAAAAGATGCAAAGCCTTATTAGCTATTAGGAAAATGTAAATTAAAATGTTGGCAAGGATATGGGACACTGAACTATCACAAAGATTGCTGGTTAGTGTATAAGACAGTACAATAATTTTGGAAATCTGTTTAGTTTTTTTTTTTTCAAAGTTAAAAATACTCTAACTTGCCTTTAACCCAGCAATTCTACTCCTAGGTATTTATCCAAGAGAAGTAAAAACGTATGATCATACAAAAACTTATATATGAAGTTTAAACTTTTTTTTACATTTATTTATTTTTGAGAGACAGAGAAACACAGAGCATGAGCAGGGGAGGGGCACAGAGAGAAGGAGACACAGAATCTGAAGCAGGCTCCAGGCTCTATGCTGTCAGCACAGAACCTGACATGGGCTCGAACCCACAAACCGCAAGATCATGACCTAAGCCAAAGTCAGACACTTAACTGACTGAGCCACCCAAACACCCTAACGTTGAAAGCAGCTTTATTTATAACAACAAAAAAATTGAAAGCAATCCAAAGATCTACCACTCGGAAGATGGATCAACAAAGTGTGGTATATCCATACAATGGAATAATACTCGATGATGTAACAGAATTAACTACGAATATACACGATATAGTTGCTGAATGAAAATACGCTGAATGAAAAAAGCCAGAGCAAAAGGTATTCCTATTATTCCATTCATATGAAATCCCTAAACAGGCAAAAACTGATGTATGAGGACAGAAATCAGAGCAATGATTGCCAATGGGGGGCAGGGGTATCTGGGAGAGGGCAGAGATAACTTTCTGGGGTGATGGTAATCTGTATTTTGGCTCTGGTATTGGCTACATAGGTATGTGTTGGTTAAACTTGTCACATGATTCACTGTGCATTTCACTGTATGTAAATTTTACCTCAATTAAAAGTTTATTGTGTGCCAGTTTACCATGCCCTAGGTGGAATTTTACTTGATCCTCATAACATCACCTCCCCACTGCTACATTAGAAAAGAACAATCACAAAAGAAAATTAGACATTTCCTTCATTCATTGAAAAATATTAATGAGTGCTTGCTGCATGCCAGGCACTGTGCTAGGCACTAGGTATGTAATACATATCAAGTAGAAAATATTCCTTCCCTTCTGAACTTAAATAAAAAAAAAGATGACAAATTAAAGCAATGGTTAGAAAGAAAATACTGGGTTCCTTGAGAAAGAATAATGAAAAAAAACTTTTACAGTGTTTTGATTTGGGGGGAACAGGCTTTCAGTGAAGTCGACTCTGAAAAGGACGTGTGTAAGTTAACTAGGCTAACCTAAGAAGAATGAAAGAAGACTAACTGTGGCAGAGGGAGGAATATGTGAGAGTCTTAAGGCAAGGGAAACATTGTATGCTAGGTAAAGCATATAATTGGTGGGATATTTTTGTCAGTGGCCTTGCTAATAACTGCACCAGGACAAGAGGCACAAACCAGACATATGGTCCCCTGGCTGATGGCTTATCAGGTACTTGTACAGTTCTAGTGGAAGGCCAGCATGACATGAATACAGCAATAGGAAAAGTAATGAATATGAGGTGACGAGGTAGGAGAAGTACTTAGAGGCCAGGCCATTTAGAAGCTTGTGGGCCATGTTATGGGTTTTGGATTTCATTCCAATTATACGAGAAGCTTCACTTACTTTAACTGAAGGGTTTTAAGCAGACAAGTGTCATGATCTGATTTATAATTTAAAAAGATCACTAAGCTGGTGTGTAGAGAATGGTTAAGTAACTTGACAAACGGTACATAGCCAATAAATCAACAAACATCCTTGTTTAGAATAAGTGAAGCTCCCATTACCCCTGGAAGGATGAGCCACCTAACACAGATCCTCCAGCCCCAATCAAATCAAGTCTTCAGATGACGGTGATCTGACCTCTGGACTGCAGCCTCCTGAGAGATGCCAAGAGAGAACTGCTCAGGGAGATCACTCCCAAATTCCTGACTCATAGACAATAGGATTATAAATATTTATTTTTAAGTCACTACGTTTGAGGTGATTTGTTATATAGTAGTAGATAACAGATTACCTATTCCATTTCTATGAAGGGTGTCCTTTCTTAGGTCTAGAGGATTCACTTTGTAACTTTATTTTGAAAGTTAGGAAAATACGTAACAAAAGCTTCTCAAATGAAATAGGGAATATTATTTCTAACAGAAAGAAACAAGAATAAATATAGGAGGAAAAAATCAGAAAATTAGAATTAATTCATATTTTATAAAAGCAATATATAGCATTCCTGTCCATTAGGAAAAACACTTTGAAATACAAATAAAATTTAATTA
This sequence comes from Prionailurus viverrinus, assembly GCF_022837055.1. Classification (NCBI taxonomy): domain Eukaryota; kingdom Metazoa; phylum Chordata; class Mammalia; order Carnivora; family Felidae; genus Prionailurus; species Prionailurus viverrinus. The sequence continues at coordinate 62,641,654 of NC_062565.1, read as the reverse complement.
ACAATAAGAATGTAAAATAGACACAGAGAAGATTCATTCAAAATCCCTTGTAGTCCTAATCATGTACATATAATGTTATCATCTACCAAAGACACATCTATAGGGATATATAAAAACTATGTGTATGGTAGTTTAACACAAAACACAAACACAAGCTCTCATCATGAATATTCATGAATTAAGATTTATCATTGTATTTCTCCTGTTACAGTTAATCATTTCTTCCTTACATTACAACTGAAATCTTAATCTTTGATTCAGTACACTAGCAACCTAGGGTTGCCTTAATTTACTCACTTTGAATTTCATATATCTTAAATTTCATGGTTAAGACCTAGACTCAACTCAGTTATATGCCTAGTTCTTTTTTCAAGGCTTAAAGTTTAGAATTAACTGACTAACATCACAAAAGAAGTGAAAACCAGAGTTACATCTTCAAACATGTTTATGTTTTTCTGGTAATAGGCATAAGTGTTTGTGCTTTAGTTCCAAAGTTTACTATAGCAATGCTTATGATATAATATACATAATAAATCTAGTTTGTTTTTTTTTTTCAACGTTTTATTTATTTTTGGGACAGAGAGAGACAGAGCATGAACGGGGGAGGGGCAGAGAGAGAGGGAGACACAGAATCCGAAACAGGCTCCAGGCTCTGAGCCATCAGCCCAGAGCCTGACGCGGGGCTCGAACTCACGGACCGCGAGATCGTGACCTGGCTGAAGTCGGACGCTTAACCGACTGCACCACCCAGGCGCCCCAAAATCTAGTTTTTAGGATAGAGTGAGAACCAGAGGCTGAGAGGTTAAAAATTTATACACACACACACACACACACACACACATACACACACACACACGTGTGTGTGTGTGTGTGTGTGTGTGTGTGTGTGTGTGTGTGACTCTGTTCTATGGGTGACCTTAATGAAGAATTAGCTGGACTCTGCCATCCCTATTTTCTGTGTCAGATGTTACTTTTCTGCCCAAGACTGTCAGATGAGAGACTTTCTTTAATAGGGGTTTTAACATTTATGGCTGAACTTTAAGAAATTTTTCTTCTACAAAGAGAGCCAGCTTTGTTGTCTCCTGCATTGGGCATCTGTTACTTGCTTTTAGCTTCTTCACTTCATAAAATGTCCTGCTTGGTCGGGACTGATTTGATTCATTTTATTTTAATTTTTATATACTGGTAACTAATAGTCACCATATGTGAAGAAATTCTGTGTTTAGCTCTTGCTCGAAAGAATTCAAAGTACTTTTCATTCCTTTTTATCTCTGCAGAAGCCTTTTCAGAAACTGCCAAAGTTCCCCTGTTCCAGTCCTGCAGGCTACACAGACTAAACCTTGGGTAGACACTTCAGAACTGAAGGTCATTTTTACATAAAAGCATCAGCCTAAAAATGGCCTGGCCTTACCTTACATTATACTTCTTCTATTTAAATCCAACCACATCCATTTTTTTATGTCTAGGATGGCTTTCGAGCTACAACAGCAGAATTAAGTACTTGCGACAGAGACGGTAGAACCCACAAAGCCTAAAATCTTCACTATGTGGGCCTTTGCCCCCAATCTTGCCAGCCCCTGAATTAGATTCTGAAGTATTTGTGAAAGGAGTTCTTTCCTGTACTCTTTACTCTGTTCCAATCTCACACTGAGACAAATTTTGCCTTGGTCAATGATCTTTAGTGATAACCTCAATCTTCCTCTCTTCATCCCATATTCACCCTAGAGACATATAGCCTCAAAGTTAGTATAATGGGTCAGTGAAAACTCTATTATAATCTTATCTCAAGGGCCTTTGACTTCTGTGAGAATATAATTTAAAATAATTTGTTTTATGCGGGTTTTTTAAGCACTTCAATACTTTACAGTGTATTCAGAATTCATAAACATTATCAGCTCTAATTATACAATATGGTTCCCCTGTTGACATCAGCCAAACTTCTGACCAGATCATATGAGTCATAAAAGCCAACCTCTTAGTAAAATAAAAGCTAAATGAGCAGCCCTATGTCAGAAGAATGTTATAGTAGTCCAACTGAGAAATCACTTAGACCAAGTCTAAAGTGGGGGTGGCAAGGATGGAGACTAGGAATCAGTCACATCAAGGAGTCTCTTTACATTGCCTGGAGAAGAGTTCTGCTGCTTGAGGATGAATGAACAGAAGGTAATCAAATTATGCCTGGCATCTCCAAAGCAACTACCAGCATTCAAGCCTGAGACTTATGATCTACTTCTCTCTGCTGAATTGATGCTCACTCTGGGACTTTTGCCCAGCTTTGGAGTTTGACCTAAGAACACACAGTGAATGTATAAACTGGTCCTCATGGTTATCTGGCTCCTGATTATCTCAAACCATTTGAGAACTCCTCTTGTTAAATAGTTTCACTTTCATATTCTTTGCTTGTTTCAAACTGATCCTTCATATTGATCTTTTGCCCTATTTTGAAATTGACTTTGATAACATGATCTTTGACTCCTAGTATACAAAACTAGAAATGTATAATCAGGCGATAAGAAGGTTAAAGCGCATTGTCACATTGTGAACAAAATAATCCTTCATCGCTAGGAGCTTGGGAAAAACCAGGAAATTATCCAACCATTCTGTTCTCTGGTTAGATAAAGATTTTCAGGCATCCAGAAGAACTTTGTCAGAGCTAGTAAGATACCTCAAAATGGACTCAAATGAATCACACATAAGCTTATTACATTCAAATCCTTTTACAAACATCATAGCAAGTCAATAAATTAGATTTTAATAAATCTAAATAGGAAGCTTTAGCTTCAGCCATTAGGATCACACACACATTTGAGACATAATAAACATGCATTTGGGACATTATTGGCAGGAAATGAGTTCTATGAGAGGAATTATGAATAAGCACATTTCTTTTGAAGATTATGAACATTATTTTACACAACTTATCAAGTGAGAAGTTGCACAGTTGCTAGGTTTCAGAGTCTCTTTCACTAAAACCCAGGAACCAGATCACCTTCAAATATGCCATCAATCACTTAGAGCTTAGAAAAGGCCCTAGGAAAATACTATTTGTCACCATATTGGCTTAGATTCTGTGTAGAGTGGGAAACTCTAATCCTTATAAAACTAACTACAGTTACTAGCTTCAGAGGTATAGGCCCAAATGATGGATTCAAATAAATGTATTTATTCATTCATCCAATAAATATTACATGCTTAATGTACTCAGACAACATGTTGGCAATAAATTTAAGAATAAATGCAACCTAGCCCTGCCCTAAAAAGAGTATAGTCTGGCCAGAAACAGGTAATATAATACAAGATTGTGAGTATGCACTGGAAATCATGGAGCCCCAGAGCTGGTGTACCTAAGAGTGGAAGATAGGGAAGGGCTTCCTATAGCAGCAGGTAAGGATTAGGCTGTATCAGAGAATGAGCCAGATAAAGACATTTGGAAAATCAGGTGGGTGGAGGAGAGTAACAATGCTCCAGGCTGAAGAGTAAGCAAGGAACAAGAAATCCTAATTTTGGTGAATAATTTTGACAAACCTTAAGCAGTTTGATGCTGCTGGTATGATAAAAGTCAGCAGAATAGAACAAGAATGGAGAGGTCAGCATAGGTAATGTTTAAGGTTTCTCAAGTTTTATAAGCTACAGAACTCTTTCTCAACAAAATTTATTTCTGAGCCCCAGTATACTAATGTAAGAAAATTAGTGAATAGAAACCTTCGTAGGTAAATAAAACATTTGTCACTGCTTATGTCTGAACAGTTTGAAAATAACTTCTGTAAACAGATGAGATAGCAATAAATGCACAGAGAAGTGAAGTGGTGGTCAGATTTGAATTTTAGCTCTATCACTTGGGCTACAAGGTAGAGAGTGTGCTTAACAATGCTGGAAGTGGTAGACCAGTGAAGATGACTACCACCTGACAAAGGCAGAAAGCTGGCCTTGAGAAGCATGTGAAGGGTGCAACTGGCACAAGGGGGAGACTTATTGGATTTACTACATGAGGGAGGAGGAGACATTAAGGCTAACTCTCAGAGTCCCAGTATATGTAACTGGCTTGGAACCTACAGAAAATACGTTCAATTTATATATAATGTGTTGGGTTGTGGGGCAGGGACACAAATGGTGAATTTAGTGGTGAGCAGAACTGGACAAGAGGAAGTCTGAAGCTCCGAAGAGAACACTAAATCAGATGTACATCTGAGAATCATCATGATCATCATCACCATAATTGCAGCTACTGTTTAAGGAGTGCTTTTAGAGTGCTTCATGGGTACTACCCTCATATAACCTTGATGACACCTCTATAAGGGAGGCATTAACATGAAGCTAAGGTATAGAGAGGCTGAATATGATACTCAAGATCATATAACTGGGAAGTGGCAGTCTTAGGATGCTTATATCCATCTGGCTTAAAAATGCCTGTTCAACTATCACCACCTGAGAGATGCAGATCTCCAGGGAAGCAGATAGAGCACTGAGTCTCAAGAAGATAGGCAGACCATTTCAGAAGGTCCCAGGAGGGACGGAATGGGTGACTCAAGATACATATTCAGTATTTCTTCTCAGAAATTGAACACATACACATTCAGAGGCCAGACATGTAAGTAAATGGGGGAAGAATCTGGATCTCTAGCAGAAGAAAGTCATGGAAGAAATAGGTGCATTAGAGGATGCTTCACCCAATTACAGGTATTCAAATTCAAGATTTATTTCCTTTTCTTTTAAATATTTTATTTCTAAAAGTAACATAATCCTTACAACACAAAAACATCTTCCATTAGAATGGCCACTGCCTTCTAGTTTGGTCTATATCTTTACTAATTATCTCTATACAAACTACAGAACAAAAGCAACATTTTATAAAAGGTAAATAAGCACAAGATGAAGAAATAAAACTTCTTAGAGTATGTGACTCTTTTAAAGAGTGCTCCAACACAGAGAATTTTGGTATTTTATGCAAGACTGAATTAAAAGACAAAGCCCATTACATAATTCAATGGTCCATATATAAAGAAACATGAGATGAATTTTCCTGAATAGTGCTAAGGAAATGTTTACACATATGAAATAATTTGGGAAGCTTCCTTTGATAGATCAATGAGAACTTCTGCTAGGTCTCTTAAGACTAAAGTTAGTGTCTAACTTTGCCTTCTCACAATTGACTACAACTTTTCAAAATACTTATCTTTTAGGATGTCTTTTTAGGATGCCTGTAATTTATTTTATAACACTTTGGTATTCTCAGTATGATGCTATATATGTGCCAATTAGTGCAACCTTTAATTCTAGGAGCTGTCCAGAAATGCATACAACGGAGTGGTCAGCTGGCATTACATTCAAAACGGCCATACTCCAGAGATGGCAACTCCAAGTCCTTCTGATCTAGGTAGATTTGCCCATAATCAATACTTGACTCATCAACCTGAATATAAAAGGCTCGTCTTTATTGATGAACTAGTGTGTGGTTAATCACTACTGTGGGTGTGTTCATTGGCTCCCTCTGATGAAAATAAAGGCTTGAGAATATGTGGATTAGCTAACATGGTTAAACAAACACTTCTTACTCTTGATGTGACTATATGAAAGATTTCATGGAGGCCTCTATCCAGCATATTTTAGAGATGGGGCCCACAGTTTTATCCCCAATCATTCTGTGTCTGGACATTGGATTAGGAGGATTTCTGATTGAATGATGCTGACTCAAGAGCACAAAAGACTGCTTCTAGACTGTTCCTATGTCTACCTCAAGTGAATGCTGCACAAAAAGTGTGGTCAAAGTACCTAAAACAACAAGGCCCTAGGATTTTCACTGAGCTTATAGAACAGGTTTGTTCCTGATTTGCTAAAACAATTATCTAAAAAATATCTAACTATATGATAGAATCTGGACTTGACTTGCTTTCAGTATAACCTGGTAGTGAGGTTGTGGGAAAGAAGCTATCTCTTAGCATTTTAAAGTTCTTGGATGGCTACTGTTGTCTAACCAAGAAAAAAAAAGTTTTGCTAAACTTGGCTTTTATCACTTTTTAAAAAGAATTCCATGAAGTCTTTAATATCATACATCATTTCAAAGTCTTTTAGAAAGAAGCAGGTATATATTTTGTGATTAAGAAAACCATATTCTGAATATATGTTTCCAAAATAATCTTTGTTTTCTGCAAAACAGTAGGACCAAAAAGAGTCTACATGGTTCAAAAAAAAATTGCCTACTTTAGGGTACAAAGGAAATTCTTCACAAACAATAACATTTCAGTGATATATGAACATCCTGGTTGAAATTACACAAAGATATTAGAAGGCAATGACCCTTTATGAGAAAGTGAAATATAATGAACTATAATGAAGTGAGTTATCACTAAATTGTATAAATGTATTTTAAGAGATATAAGAAATTACATTTGATTCCTTACTTTGCTTCTAATAATTGACTCTATAGCTTAAAGATTTGAATATATCATACTTTAAATAATGAATTATTTCAGTTTGTTTCTATCCCAACTCAAAAGAAATACTCAGTAGTGACACAACTGAGTCTATCATATTTCAACAAGCAGTTCAGAGAAAGACCCCAGTATGACACTGCAAAACTATTCTGGATCAGCACCAAATAGCAGTTTTCACACAAACTGGCCATGACAACTCTCAGAGGCAGCACCAAATAACTTGTTCATCAAGAAACTCTCACGTGTTTTCATTTTTCCAAATGAAGAATATTAAAGCATCAATCAAAACTGACCAAGGAAGTCAAAGATAGGAACCTGATCAATTACAAAATGCCCATAGCAGCAATGGGATCCTACACACAACCTAAATAAAATGCTGTAGCCACTGATCAATATATTACCTTTTAAAAATGTAATAGGATCAATGAAGTAGGATCAATTTAATTTAATTAGCACATGATAAAATATATTATTTTCCCTAGAAACTTGGTATTGTTAAGAATGGCTGAAAACAAAATTCCATTGTTTACATTTTTCCCTTCTAGTCACAATGCATTAGTGAATTGTTCTAGGCTTGCAGAATCATCTACTCAGAGGGCAGTAAAGCAAAGTTAACATAGCATAAGAGAAAACCAGTACTTTCTCATTTTCTTCACCATTACTACCATCTACCAAACCCTCCTCCCCACAAGCGTAACTGTGGCAGCAAAAATTAGCATAGGCTATCTGGAACAAAACTACCATGATCCCAAAACCACATGGAATCTACTCTGTAGTTAATTACCTGAGGCGACTATTTTTTTTAAGCCCATACCAGCCATTCTTTATAATCAGAAATAAAAAGTAAAACTAGACTTGTCTTATCCTGCCTTTGATGTTCCTAATATTTGTAAATATCAAAAAGACATCTCTATCAAAAAAACAAGGACACTGAAAAGCTGGGAAAGGCAAAATGGGCAGGAATCATGTAATTTCTAGACTAGCTTCTGAATATTATTACCATTTAGACCTACACAATATGGTAGTCACTGGCTGCATATAGCTGCTGAGTACTTGAAATGCAGCTAGTCTGAACTGAGATGTATTATAAGTATGAAATACACATCAGATTCCGAAGACTTAAAAATTATTACAAAATATTGTATTAAGACCCAAAAATGTTAATTGTATGTTGAAATGGCCATCTGTTGGATATACTAAGTTAAATATATTTTTAAAATTAATTATTAAAAGTAATTCTTGTTGCTTTTTTAAGCTGGCTAATATTATAATTATATACATAACTTGCATTTGTGGCTTACATTATATTACTATTGGATAGGAATGATTTAGACAATCATCACTGTAATATGTAGTAAACCTTGCGAAAAAGTCTACCATTTAAACATTGGGCTCAGCACTTGAAAAAACTTTGCCATACAGCACGAAACAGTTTTAAAAGCACATTTTGTATTGAAGATCCGGTAGTTTTCCAAATTCTAATGAGTGTTAAGAGGGTAAACAATGATAGAGCAAAGGGGGGCTTGGGTGAAAACAAAACAAAACAAAACCAAAAACTTCAAACTATGGGCTTAAGCTACCACAGCTTGATTTTTTCTGATTCCCAACCCAATAAATAATTCCTATGTCAGAGGAAAAGCTCTGCTTTTCTACCTTGAGTCTCAAGGACAAAGAATGGTAAATAGGTATTAACAAGTAAATGAGCATTTCTAAGGGATCTGAAGCCCCGCCCAAGTAAACAGTCAAAAAGGTAAGGGTGAGATGAGTAATTTAGTAATTCTTTAGGGTTTACAGTTCCATCTTTTCTCCATCTCTCCTTACTTCCCTTCACTTTTCCTCTCCTTTCCAGCTTGTACCAGTGTTTACGCCCACTTTCTCAGATGTTGGCTATTTTGTACATTTCTTTCTCTTCTCCTAATTCCGTCTGGCATCTTCCTCACCTTTGGTCTTTATCCTTTCTTCTTGTTTTCCCTTTTCATATTCTTATATATGTTTGTTTGTTTTAATTCATGTTATAGTCCTAAATAGGAGAAAAACTAAATATTCAAGTACATGAAAGTACTTTTTCACTTCCACAGGGCCCTTTACTGGGTTGTTAACTGTTTTTGTTTTGTCCTTCAGGGTTAGTGATTCCCCCTTGGGTTCTCCCCCTGGCCTAGACCAATATGGTTCAAGAAGAAATCCTATTGGAATCACCTTAAGAACTTCCTAGGCCCTACCTACCCAGATCCAAAATCAGATTCTTTGGATTCTTTGGTGGGAATCAGCAGTTTTAGGAGCGGAGATTAGCAAAATAGACTGGCTATAATTCTTCACATTGATACCTGTCCTACAAAAATCTGATCTATCAAAAAAGATATGCTGAAAAGTGTATTAGATTTTTTTTAAATTATAGCTTCTAAAAAAGTTCAATAACTGGCTTTAGCACTTGAAAATAAAAAAGCTGAAAAAAACAACAGGCCTGGATTAATCAACAAATATTATCAAAGCAATGTTTACCAGAATTCCTTTGAGATTGGGGTAAATTAAAGATTGCTATATGGGTTTCTTGCAATGCATTCAGAGTAGTTTAGTAAAGAGAGCTGACAGTCATGTCTGGAAAAAAACATGATCATTCAATTCAAGTCAGTTCTTGTAAATAGGACCTATACTTTTACATTCTGCTGAAAGTAACTGTTCACCTAAAGAACTGCAATGGTGGTTAAGTATCAGTGCTTTTTGGTTAAGTGAAGCTTTTTGAAAAGCATAAATTCTAGTGTTTTTAGCTAATACTGTCTTCAATTATTGCAATAGATAATTTTTGGGTAGATGTTCATGTTCTACGTTATACTTGTAAGCATTTTATAGTTGGCTTTTAGGAATCAGTGTGTTAATAAAGTAGACCAAAACAGGGGCAATTCTATTTGCAATTAGGATAATGAATCAAAATTTGTGCTTTTGATGTTCCAAGGCTTTGAACTCACAGAGCTTTGATATAATACTTAACAAACATATTTTTACTATTATAAACAGCCTCTCAATCCCCAGGAAATTAAGCCAAAGGAATGTATTTCTAGTCTAGATTAGGCAATACTTTTATTTAGTAAGCAATGAAATAATTTTGTTTTTAAAAATAATTTTTATCAGAAGTTCTCCATTTTATCTAGAATGTTTAGATTTTTAATAATCAACTTTTATGTCAAAACATAAACACACATATAGAATCAGAATAATTACCAGTCATACCTTATTATGTGTCTGAGTCTGTCCAACCAGTATGAGGATGTTGGATGAGATGATAGACAGGCAGAAGTTAATTAGAATTATAGACCTCTCAGAGCGTATGTACCTAGCCAGAAAGAGAGAGAGTGTTCAACTTTAAAATTCAGAAGATGAAGAATTATGAATTATGCAAATTGGTGAAATTCATCCAGAAAAGAAACACTAAAACATATCCTTCATAGAATAAAATATATGAAAAACTTTTTTTAATAAAGATTATTCTTAGAAACCCAATTTTATAGTGACATGGCATGTCCTAGAGTCCTTTAGAATAATTTTTTTTCTTTAGACATTAGTGTAGACAACATGGCATTTCTAACAGAGTCTAAGTGGTACATCTGTTATCAATATAATTTTTTACTAAAAATATAAAATTTCTTGGAAGTATATCAATTACTATAATTACCATTATTTATATGTATATATAATATGCTTATCATATAAAATCAATAGAAAATCTGAGAACCAAAAGGAAAAAAATCCCACATAGATTCTCAAGTATTCCTTTGCTTCTAGAAAGCAGCCATTACTTTCATGAAACCATGAACACTCATCTACCATTTCATACACTCAAATATTTTTATGTCATCTTCTACTCTTTATATTTTTCTTTTCTAATTGTTCCAAAAGCAAACAAAAACCAAAACCAAAACCAAACCAAAACAAAATAAAACAAAGCAAAAAAACCAAAAAACTTAATCTTCATCTCCAAAAACTAGTCCAATCCACAAATGATAATTCACCACCAGGTTGGAAAATTACTTGGTGTCTGCCATGTTTTACCCTTATGAAGGAATGTTTATATACAGTCTGTTATATAATTTTTACACGCACCAAGAATGTAAGCCACAGAGAAAACGGATGAGAATCAAATGTTCTACCAGCTGCTTACCCTGAAAGGGTAACAGTTATTTTGCTCTACTGTACCTTACGGTAAATTACTGAGTGACAGTAACAAAAAGACATACTTGTACTTGCTGTGTGTTTGAGACTGTTCAATTTGTATTAGAACATGGACTCACTCTCCACAGCAGGTGTGGGCTTTCCTGTGCAGTGTCAGATGGGGGTGCCAGAGATCTGGAGGCACTCTTTGCAAAGTAAAATCTATCAAAGTTCCTTCTCTATCTCTGTCTTTGAGGAATATTTAGGCAGAAGCCTCACATTCCATCATATATTTCAGAAGAGAAAGCAAAACGAAAACAGAAGTAACAATAAAATACAAAAAGCAATTTTTCAGTATGAAAAAATTTCCTTTCTTCATAAAACAAACCCAAATAGGAATAACCTAGGACAATTCTCAATACAAAATGTCCTCAAGAGTTGCTTAACCTTGTCCCTGCATCATCAATATCTAAAAATATAATAAACCACACACTGGGAAGCTAAAGACATCATCAAATATTAAGTTGTTTCTTCTTTCGTGAGTGGGAGATATAACACATAAAGTTTAAGGGCTGCAAAAAATTGACCCTTTATATGTAAATGGCTTTCATGACAACATAAGCACACAGATGACATTATTAAAAGGGTTTCAGTGATATCATTTGCTCTGTAAATAGGAAAATCATGGTGATCAAGGACCCAGACTGACCACCGTGAAGAGTCTTCAGATGTTTCTGTTATTCATCAATACTGAGTCACATTATTGCTTTAAAAATTCCTTTTTTTTTTTTTTTAATTTTTTTTTCAACGTTTATTTTATTTTTGGGACAGAGAGAGACAGAGCATGAACGGGGGAAGGGCAGAGAGAGAGGGAGACACAGAATCGGAAACAGGCTCCAGGCTCTGAGCCATCAGCCCAGAGCCCGACGCGGGGCTCGAACTCACGGACCGCAAGATCGTGACCTGGCTGAAGTCGGACGCTTAACCGACTGCGCCACCCAGGCACCCCGCTTTAAAAATTTCTATAAAATGTCTCAACTTCCAAAACTTTTTATAAACATATTTGGGGTTTTAAACAAAATTTGTAAATGCATCATTTCAATACACGGAAAAAAAGATATGCTCAGGTGTTCTTAGATGTAATAATATAACTCTACAGAACATATTTGTAAATGAAGAGAACATAACTTAGTGTATTAACTTTTTGATGAACATTTCTAATGAACTATAAGGGATACCAATTTTCAAAATACTATCTTATATATAAAATAATTCTGATGTTCATACATCTTGCAAATCATTAAAATTTAAAAATTTATACTTTTTAATTAGAAAAAAAACCATAAGTATTACCATACAGTAATACCATCCAGTAATGTAAGGTAAATTTAATGTTTATAAAATTCATTAAATTTGTCACGCTACAAGATTCACGCAATAATTTATGAATCTTGAAACTTCTATAAATCTATTAATATTATTTCAATCATTCTATTCATAGAGAATGAGTTGATTAGCAACTAAATTTTAGGAATCAAAATTTATGTTGTTTCTTAGTACTGTCTTCTAAATTTCTCAATTTCACATCAAGTTTTAATAGATCCTTTCAGGTGTTTGAGTAATTCTTAGAAAACTCATAGGTGATTTCTCTGGATTTTCTGGATTAAAGAAAACTTTATTACGGACTAATTAATCCTGTATTTCCTTATATATCATTTATACTGGCAGTGGTTTTGCTAGTTTGACTATAAGTATTGAGAGGAGAAAAGAAGGTGGAATTGGTGACTGAACCCTAAGTATTGAGAAATGGAACTTAGTTCTAAATACTTCAGTGAGTATGAATTATGACGCAGTTGTGATTACCTAACGTCCTGGCCCTTAAACACTGCCTGATTTTCTGAAAAGTGCCATTTAGGTAATTGTGGAAGACAAAGGTGTCTTTTTCCCAGCCTTTGTGCATTTTGTTCTTGTATTACCAGGGCAATGTCTGCTTGACTGACCAATGAAGCCTGGGTTCTATTGTCTACAACGCCGTGCCTAGGCCATTCCATGGGACTGGCCATATTTTATCAGATAGTCTCACTCTGTCAGTGTTTTACTACCAGATAACTCCTCCACAGGAAGGCAGAACCTCTATTATGTACCTATGTCAATGGAGCAAGAATGTGTACATATTTTGCTTGAAGCATGAAAATTTTAGTATCTCTGACAATTTAATATCCTGGAAAATTAATTCTTATCCTCAAAAGAATATAAAATATGATGGACAACAATTAGTTTTTTGAAAGGATGTTGAATGAAATGACATTTCTTTATTAAATTATAATTACTTTTTCAACTGAATTGTTCCTAAGTAACAGTAAACCACAAGGACTAGCTACTTGTGCAATTTTAATATTACAAGTTTTCAGGAAATAATATACAATTATCTAGTTACTAATATAACAACCAATTTGGGGACATTTTTTAATAATCAAGATGGATATAAAACTGTCTCACACTTAATATTTTTAAATCCATTTGGAAGTTTGGCCATTTGGTTAGGTACAGTTTACCAATATGTGAACAGATATAATATAATGTCTAAAATACACAGGTCTAATTTTTATTAATAGAACACATCTTAGAGAAATACTAAATTTCCATGCACTATCAAGCAGATGCAATTTCAAATACTGTAGAACAAAGTTTTTCAATTACATGCCCTTGTTTATGTATTTTTCACTTGTAATCAGTTTTCCAAAATATGACTTTTTGGAAACATTCAACCACAAGACTTTCCTATAGCATTGTGGTATTTGTGTATTAATAATACAGAAGATTTACTCATTGTCTGGGATATAATGAAAGCATGTGCTTAAATTCTTAAGTTTAAAACTTAAAACTTAAGAATTTATATAACAGAGATATTACTTTGGCTGTACCAATTAAACTCTAAAGATCAATGGCAGCTGAGATAAATAGAAACAAACATAGACTAAACTTGGAGTATTACGGATACCATGTTTGAGGATAAGCAACTTGTTGAAAGCTACCATCATTTGAATTGGGAAGGAAAGTGTGTCTGTTCTGTTTATTTTCTCATCATAGGCAAATACAGAGAAGAAATTTAGTAAGAACTTTTATTATTTATTTATTTATTTATTTATTTAGCTCATTTATTATGGCTCAATCACTGCAATAACTCTGCTCTAAAAATACTTCTTTCAGTAAATTAAAAAAGGAGACATAATGATGATCATATTGCCAGGTTTAATCTGAGTAACAGAGCATTCCAGTGCAAGTGCTTTAATTGATTACATACCTCCATAATGCTGCATAGACAACTGCGAGGGTGATCAAGGCCAAGCAAGAAAGGCCACTGCCTACTATTAGGGTAACTGAAGGTGTACCAGAGGATTCCATGATCTGTAAGTTAAACAAGAGAAACAAAAGAAGGAGAGATAACGTTTTCATAAATTGAAATAACTTCTAGACTCAGCAAAACTACCCTATCCTACTCAAAAACAGCTGATAGAGTTGTTATAGTTACCAGATAATTACCCAGTAACCACTCAGTTCCTATATTCTCAACCTCTAAAATGACTAATTCTAGCTCCCCCCTCTCTCCCACTGTGAAGTAATAAAGGCCTGAGAGTTTTAAATGCTTGATTATGGCATACTACCCACTATGGTTTTCTACAACAAATTACTAAAACTAAAACTATGGTGAATATTCACATGTTAAATTTTCTCTAGCTGAAATTTGAAGCAGCATTCATTTTTATTCAACAACTATAGTTCAGTTATTTCACAGTATGTTTTTGGGTAAAATTTACTTTGATCTTCTCATTTATAACTCACTGCTTCCCCAATCTGATGCCTAGATATTGAAAATTGTTCAAACTTTCTGACTTTTGACAACTTTGTTCTAAGTCAATATTCTCTTATTTAATTTCACTTGCTTGGCCTCTAAGGGTATAGAAGAAAATCAGATTTCAAAATCAGGAACTTAAAACATATTTTGTGGGTTTTTTTTCCATATTTCTAACGAAATATGCAGAGATGATTTTCATAATGCCAGTATCAGTCCCTGAAATACATGACCTTGACAAATAAGCCTTATATATTTTGAAACATATATAAAGATTATAAGCAGTCACTGATTTGAGAGGTTTCTTTCTTTAGACACTAACATGATACTAACTAATGAAATCTATTGTTTTTCTTATTTTTAATACTGGAAGTTTGAAGAAATACACTTTAAGATCAAGTGTATTCCAAACCTTAGGTATGCACATTAAATTATATTATGTATTTATGTCATCAAAATAAGTAAGAAGAGTGAGGCATATTTAGGCCAAATTTAGACAGAAAGTCACATTCATCTAAATAATTATTTTCAATATTTCAATTTTTGAAATAATCTTCAAACTGTGTTTTATGAGGATATTATTTTTCTTTTAGATAGTTTATGCAGCTGTCTATTTCAGAAACTAGTTTTTTTACAAGCCTATACACTTTTAAGGAATGATTTTACAGTTTCAGGCAGTCTGTGCTTTCATGAAAACTTCATTTGTTTTTTTTTAAAATAAATATCCAAGGACACCCCCAGAAAACCTGTACTGAAAATACCCAATGCAGATATGCAATATGTTTGGCTTATAGTGTCTGGGGTCTTCATTCTATTACCAACAGTATTCTCACAAATTCCCCAGACCAGCTTTTCAGTTCCAAAATAAAGGTTAAGTTGGCAATTATTTTTATTTGAAAGTTTGCAGCATATTAGTAATATGATGGAGTACATCCTCAAAACTATACTGCAGAAATTTCAAGTTAGAAGACATAAAATTGAGTAGTATTTAGTTATAACACACCAACTAGAATTCATTTTACCAAGCTACTGAAGCTAAGGAGGAGACGAACCCAATTTTGCCACCCTGCAACATTTTCCATTTCCCCTTTTAAAATGCAGTTCCCTGGAGAAACCCTCGCCACAATGTCCCTGCCTTTGCATTAAAGCCTTGTTTTCCCTTTGTTACTTACTATTTCTCTAGGTTGCTGAGCCAAAATGGCGAAGGTAGAGAGACGATCACATAAGCATTTCGTATGGGATGCATCGGTAAGCACAGTTTTACATCCCTGGGTGGACCACGTTCCCAAAGACTCGTTCCTGCAAAGGGGGGGTGGGGGGGAGATCGGGATAAATACGCCTGACGGCCAAATCCGTAAAGAAGAAAATGCAGTTTAATTGAGAGAATCGTCTACTGTAATTCCCGTCAGGAAAAAAAAAAAAATCTACTTGTTGTTGAACAGAACGTAATTTAGATGCATCTCCAGTAATGCAAAGCGAGAGTGTTTGGAAAAAGCAAGCAGGAGCGTGCAGAAGAGCTGTCCAGCGCCGGAGGTGCTGAAACCGGGACTAGCTCTGTCCAGCCCTCTGCGAGGAACAGCAGCGGCGGTGGCAGCACGAGCAGCCGCCAGAGCGTTGGCAGCCACTTCCTATGCTCATCGGATCGTTTCAAACACTCAGAGTGTAAAGAGGCTTTTCAGATTTTCATACCAGCTCTGATTCTCGTCCGTATTTTTGGATCGTGAACGCTGGATTTTAAAATGCGGATTTCTCTGAAAAGCCTGCCTAAAAGGTTATATAGCTTGGGTTGGGTGATAGGATCTTTTCCTTTGCTGGTTAGGGATTTTTCCTCCCTTTAGAATTAGCTGCTGTGAAAATTTCACCCTGGAAACGGGAAGCAGCAGCAGCGGCATCAGCTGGTTACGACTCTCATTGCCTTTGCCTGGTATCCAGGGGAGGGGTAGGTTTCAGACATAAGCTTCCCACTCCACACTTCATTCAGCCCAACACGCCTCTGAAACCCTTGACATTTCTTCCCCTGACCTGCCTCTCTGCCCTGGAGTAGAAACACTAAGCTAACACCAAGTCTGCTAAAACATTTGGAAGAATAACCATACCCCAAAGTCCGGTGGGAAGGGGGAAAGAGGGCCTGCTTCAATTTTGCCTTTGGTCTAGTCATTCAAAATTCTAAAGCATATGGTTTATTTCCCACCCCAGCAGAACAATAAAAATGGTATCAACCTACGCTTTCTTAGTAGGGGGATAAGATGGGGGGAGAACCCTTCCACCCCCAACTGAGCTACTCCACAGGAAGAGGAAGAAAAGAAAACGAAAAAAAAAAAAAGCTACAGAGTTCGACCAATCAACTTTATTACCATTACACGTGTTATATACTGAATGCACCAATTTTCACCTCCCCTCCCCCAGGTATGGAAACTCTTTAACTAGCAAACCTGTGTATGTGTGTGTTTTAATTTCAAACCACGTTATTATCTGTGTTAAAAACTACTCTAAAATTTGAAGAAATAACACATAATTTTGATAGGATACTTTTGATTTCACCTACTCTATCCTTGAATGCCTAAAGCTATTGGGTTAAATATGTATGCAGTATATTTCTGAGAGATTTCAATGAGAGAGGCTTTTCTGTGACAGTTGAACCTCCAAGATGAGCTACAGAATATAATTCACACTATGCTTTTTGGTATCTAGAAGCAATGTTTCTAGTATTTGTGATTTTTGTATCATTAATATTCATGACTCAAAATACTCTTAATTACAAAATCTTTTCAGAAGGAATACACTGCATTTGAGGAGGACTACATAAAATATTTACCTAAGTTCAGCCAAAGAATTTTAAGTATTACCAATTCAAAATTAGGAGGTCTCTTTTCTTTCTCATGATGTCATGCAGCCATGACAAATTTAAAAATATATATCAGTTATACCTTCAACCAACTGCAACAGTATTAAATTTCAGTTCTTCCTAACCATAGCAGCACTTCAATTTATTTCATTAACTATCTGTCTTCTATCTTCTTGAGACAAACAGTTAAGGCCAAATGAAAAACATTTATCTTAGTTGATTAAAGTTTAAAGAAGAAAGATATAGTTAAGGGAATCTGATGTGTTTTAAAACATAACCTCTGCATTATTCAGCCTGGATGGCAGCTCTACTTTAATGCTATATCTGTGCTTTCAAGATGGAGTCTAGTACTTAAACTTTTCACATTATGTAGCTATGACAAATAAAACAGAGTCTTAATAAGGAAAAACTTTACTGTAAATAAGACCTCATATGAGACAGTTATATATTTATATCCAGGTAATGAAAGTTTGTTTACTCAAGAAAATATTAGCATCACTAAACTTTGGCTGTCAGATATAAAGTCTATGTTCAATACAACGCTTCTAGACTCCGAAGATCATGTAAATTTTATATGACATCTTAAGAAAAGTAGGTCAATTTAGTCTGTTTTGTTTGTACAATGATTGCATTGCTGACCTAGACCAGCCTCAGGCAAAACTGGAAAGTAAGTGACACCAGTCTCACTCCACCCCAAGCATGAAATGCTTCAAATCTCACGGATCCCCTCTTCATGTGCACCTTCCTAAGGCTATTACCTAGCCTATGTCCCTACATTCCTTTGTAATTATTTTCCCTTTGTTGACTTTATGTGATTAAACTAATAATAATATGAGTGACTGAGTATAGTATAATGTGCACTTCCTGGTTTAAAACAAGGTATAAAATACAAAATAATGCATCTGATAGGAGAACATCAGGATTTGGAGATGAGTAGTGGAGAGGATATTGAAAGGTCAGAGGCAATTACACAACTTCTACATTTGGTAGAAGCTGAGCAAAAAAACATGATGCCATTCTCATACTATACTTTATATTATTTCATAAAACCTCTTGATATTTTAAAACCATATAAACTCTTATAAATTAGTTTTTAAATACAAGCATACATGTCATTATTATTACAAAACCTACAGTATGTGTCATTTGTATTTTCAAACATTTTATAGCTTATTCTTACTATACAAAATTCTTTGAAAGCATGGTACATGTGTCTGATTGATTTCAGGGAGACCTTGTAAAGCAAACTGATATTTGGTAGAGCTAATGTGAAGCAAAATACTTCCCCAGTCTGCAAAGAACAAGATTTTCAAACATGTGGACTATTCCAGCAGTCATATTATCCTTCCAATGTCATAGTTTTGCATGTTATGATTAATGGTTTATCGGTGAATTGTTTTTAGTTACTAACTCCAGGTTTCCATCAATAAGGCAAACAAATACAACAAAATATGTATGAACAGTAAAGATATAATAAGGAAAACAGACTGATGTCAGAAGTGAACATAGAATGATGATACAGATATACTTATTATACTGAAAATCAAATATTTCCTTTTAACAATGTCTTTTCTAGGCATTAAAATTTATTTCAAATAGCTTTCAAAAATAACTAGGCCTGCAGAAATTCCATACAGCCAGCACATTCTTTGTTGGTTACACCTACATTCACCCATGTTAGCTGTTAGCTGTCATCTGTACCTCTTCTCCTTCTTCCTATTATTAGGCTGGCTAAAAGAAGAGTCTGCCTGGACAAAGTATTCAAACGTACATACCCACAAGCACAGAATTCTGTGAAAATATGAGACACAAAATCCATTACTTTCTAGCTTAATATTTATTTGAGACCTTTCCCAAATTTCCTAATAATCTATCTGGTTTCTTTTTGGATCTGAGTATATCATTGGGTTCTTGATTTCATGGGAGTTTTAAACAATATAACATGTGACTATTCATTAGTACTTAAGATTACAGAAAAAATTATCTGTTCCCTGTGACAAAGTTGCTTAGTAAAACCTGATAGAAAAAACTTAGTGACACATTGCACGAAATGAAACTTTTACCTTTTAACGTATCAATACAACCAGGCATTTCACTTGAATCATTCTTTTATAAAACTGTCTATTCTGTTTCATAATAAATCAATGCATAAAGTATTTATTACGAATAAGTTATACACTTTAGGAGATTTATTATCTTTTAGGATATTAATACTCCAAAATCAACATAGATACAACGACATTTCAAAAAAATCTACACACAACCTCTGAGTATACTACTTTTACAATGAATGTGTACTGAAAGAAAGCAATTGTTTCCCATCATAATGGTCATTAATATCTAAAAATTAGTTGAATCTGTATTTTTTAATTTTTTATTTATTTTTAAAAATTATTTGGAGAGAAAGAGAGGAGAGAGAGAGAGAGAGAGAGAGAGAGAAGAGGGGGAGGAAAGAGAGAGAGTGAGGGAGAGAGAGAGAGAGAGACAGAGAGAGAGAGAGAGAGAGAGAGAATCCGAGCAGGCTCTACACTGAAAGTGCCCTGACACGGGGCTCATTCTCATGAACTGTGAGATCATGACCTGAGCTGATATCAAGAGTGGGATGCTTAACTGACTGAGCCACCCAGGTGCCCCTGTACTATTTTAATGTGTATGTTACACCCAAAGAAATGATGTATATATGGCTCTTGGTGTAAATTACTCCCATAGAACAGAAAATTCTGAAGTACAAATGAAAAAATATTCTCAATTTTGTGTTGAAACAGTATTTGAGGGTAATTTCTACTTTTTAGGCCATACAAAAACTGAAAATATTGTTATCTCTAGCAATTGTTACTATGTCAAAACACAATGAATATAAAATTAGAAAGTTTTGGCAAAAGTAACCTTAATGATCATCTAGCCCATTGGTTTTCTACACTTGATTCCATTAATCTGGAGTCCTTTAAAAATTAAGCTCTAGGGTGGGCCCTGGGCATTATTACTTTTCTAATGCTCCCCAGATGATTCAAGTGTGCATCCAGGGTTGAGAATCACTGATCTATCCCAACCACTTAGTTTTATAAGACAAGTAAAGTACAGTGAATTTAGGAAACTTGTTTTAAGTCAGACTGAGAGGCAAAGTTGGGTTTCTAACTTCCATACTAGAGGTTTTCAATGCTAAATTTTAATTGCAATCTGTTTTAGAACAGAATGTAACATGTCCTATGAAGTTATAAGAATGTCATGCATATTTACACTTGCAAGCATTGTTGCACTACTGTCACAGTTTTAACAAACTGAGTTATCAATGGAGAAAGTTAGCAAAAGGTAGATAGATTGTCATACTCTATGGTTTATAACCTATATTTAAGTAATATATCCTATGATACATTAAATAAAAACATTGATTTTATACCAATTTTTCATTATGTGAAACTTCTAATATCTCTTTAGTGAGATCATTTACTGTTTGGGTGATACAGTAAAAGTTAAATTGCAAATTCTGAGGGGCGCCTGGGTGGCTCAGTTGGTTAAGCATCCGACTTCAGCTCAGGTCATGATCTCACAGTTCGTGGGTTCAAGCCCCACGTCCAGCTCTGCGCTGACATCCCAGAGCCTGGACCCTGTTTCGGATTCTGTATCTCCCTCTCTTTCTCTGCCCCTCCCTTGGTTGCTCTCTCTCTCTGTCTCTCTCTCTCTCTCTAAAATAAACATTAAAAATTAAATTGAAATTCTGAGAACACAATAATGGGTAACAGTTGTAAGTTCTTTTTCCTTCTAAAAATATTCTCTGTATTATGATTCAATTGTTATTCAAAATTATTTTATGTCAATCATAATGGTGTCTGTATATAATATTATATACTAGTGTGTGTGTGTTTGTGTGTGTGTATCACAATAAATAAAGATTAACACCCACATAAAGCATATATACTTCATTCACTAGGATGAAATTTAGAAGCAGGTACTTTGCTACCACCAGAAAGAGCACTTATCATCCATCATACTGGGCCTGGAATCAATAGTAATGCCTCTACCAAAATACTAGATTTCTAATTTGTTATAGAGAAATGAAGTAGTTCCAGAAATACTCTGTATTTAGATCCTCCCCACAATCCTGTGTGTCTACTAATGCTTTCTATCCAACACCAGAATATTAGGTGATAAATTTACCTCACTTTCTTTAATTATAAAATTAATACTCTTTATGCCATACTAGAATATTAGTGTTTTTGAGAATTGTATCTTGTTTGCCTTTGAATCTCTGCCATACTGCTTTTCACTTAGTAGGGACTAAATGATGTTTGTTTAGTTAATTTAATGATTATTTGCATTCAAGAAATGACTAATACTGCTGGATCCAGACAAATCGTTTCAGTTCTAATTCATTTGCTGTTCTTCAGCATATAGTAGAAATGTAATCTGAAGAGTATCAATGGATCTTAACAGGCCCATCTATTTGTTTTTGGTCTTCAAACATCATTTGATGATGAACTCTGAAAGATTCAGCATGATGTAGTGATTATTTTCAATCCAGCAGCAAGACTGGAGTCTTCACTAATCAGTCAATAAGTATTTAATGTGCTTTTGAAATGCTAAAGACACATTAAAAAATTAATATAATTTCTTTCTTAGAGAAGCTGACAATCTGGATGGGAAGACTGTACACAATCCAGTATATGTTTTCTGCCTTATTACAACTTATTCTAGAAAATGCTATCAGTTCTACCCTTTTATTCTAAGCTACCATTGTCTCTTGCCTGGGTAAATCCCATCACTGGGTTCCTTGTTCCCATTTTTGCCACATAACCTGAAGTTCAATTTCAACATGGCAGCTGGAGAGATCCTTTTGAAACATTTGTCAACTCATGTCACTCTGTTCAAAACTCTGTCAGTGGTTCTTCTGATCTCAATCGGACTAAAAGACAAACACCTTACAATGGCTTATAAAGACCTATACTATATGGTCTGTCATTGCTTCTCTACCTTCATCTCATAACACACTTGCCTCTGCCCATCACTTCCAAGCACACTGAGCTTTTTGTTGTCCCACCTTGGCATTTTTTGATGGGAATTCCCTTGGCCCAGAATGCACTCCTCAAGGATGTTACATTGCTTACTCCCTCATATCATGTAGGTCTCTGCACTATGTCATCCCACCAGAGACGTCATTACTGACTTTCCACTATAAGATAGTAACTCCCTATCTATAGTAGGTTAAAAATGGCCATGAGTTCTATATAACTCTTTCCATCAAAAGGTACAGTCTATTTCCTCTTCCTTTAATCTTGGTAAGCCCTGTGACTTGATTTAACCAGAAGAATGCACTGGAAATGATTTGTGACTTCTGAGCTTAGGACTCAAGAGATCTCATAGTTTCTACTCTCAGCATTTTGAAATTCTGCTATCATGAGGGATAGCCCAGGTGAGCTTCGCTGAGTATGAGAGACAGCACCAACTACCAGACATGTGAGTGAGACTATATTGGACCAGTCAACCACAGGCTGAACTCTCAGAGAGAACTGCAGTCTCATGATGAGACAATCCTTCTGATGGTTTTATCTGGTGTCATTCATGACACTGCAGTTTTGTCGGTTCAGCCTGTGGTTGGCTGATCTAATATAGTCTCACTCACATGTCTGGTACTTGGTGCTGTCTCTCATACTCAGCGAAGCTCACCTGGGCCACCCCCAATGATAGCAGAAGAACCAACCAGTTGAACTCAACCTAACAAGCTGAGTCATATAATTATGAGCAACTAAAAGGTTGCTGTTTTAAGCCACTGAGATTTGAGGAGGTTTGCTATATAATAATTGATACATTACTCAATATTTTTCCATATGCCCTTTGTCTTTACCCTGATCTGTTGGTGCCCACAGCACTTATCACATCTAATGTATTATGTATGTATTTTTTGACTCATTTGTTTTTGACCTGTCTTTTCTTACTGGAATGTAAGCTTCTTGAGAACAGGGATATTGTTATATTAATTTCAGTATTCCCAGATCTTAAAAGAGTGGCTGACACATAATAGATGCTCAATAAATATTCGTTGAGTAAATACCTGGTATTGATTTTGACCTGATATAGAAAGCTGGACTTTCCTACATCATTAATTCATTTGTTTATTCAACAAGTATTTATTCAGTATCTAATATGATGCAGATGCTAAGCTAGGTTATTTTGTGGCTATATTAGATTTGCACTTTGTCTTTTGGAGCTTGAGGGCTTCAATGGAAATTATCTTGCAGGTGTAGTGCCTCTTTGTCATAAAATACACATTAAAACCATGAACATGTTGCCCTTTAGGGGTCACTGAACATCATTTACAAGAATGGTAGCACCAGCTTTATTGCCAGTATTAGTTTTTATTTTACTTACTTACTTTTCAAATTGTAGTAAGAATACTTAAAATGAGATCTACTTAATTTTTTAAAGTTTTTTAAAAATTGTATTTATTTTGAGAGAGATAGAGGCAACACAAGCAGGGGAGGGGCAGGGAGAGGAAGAGAGAGAATCCCAAGCAGGGTCTACACTTTCAGCACAGAACCTGATGTGGGGCTCGAACTCATGAACCCAGAGATCATGACCTGAGCTGAAACCAAGAGGTGGATGCTTAACTGACTGAGCCACACAGGTGCCCTATCTTCTTAATTTTTTAAATGCACCATACAACCAATGTTGTACATCAGATTTCTAGAACTTATTCACCTTGCATAACTGAAATTTAACACCTGTTAAATAGAAACTCTCCATTTCCTCCCCACCCCACCCCCTTGCCACTGGCAATGATCATTCCCAAAGTACATTCCCAAAAGCAACAAAAGCAAAAGTAGACAAGTGGATTATATCAAACTAAAAGCCTTCTGCACAATAAAGGAAACAAATATCAGAGTGAAAAGGCAACCTATGGAATGGGAGAAAATATTTGCTAACCATTGATCTGATAAGAGGTTAAAATCCAAAATACATAAGGAGCTCTTATAACTCAATAGCAAAACAAAAACAAAAACAAAACTGATAAAATGGGAAAACTATTATATTTTTTGTTGTTGTATTTAATTTTTTTCAATGTTTATTTTTGAGAGAGAGAGAGAGAGAAACAGAGTGTGAGTGGGGGAGGGGCAGAGAGAGGGAGACAGAATCTGAAGCAGGCTCCAGGCTCTGAGCTGTCAGCACAGAGCCCGACATGGGGCTTGATCTCAGGAACCACAAGATCATGACCTGAGCTAAAGTCAGATGTTTGACTGAACCACCAAGGTGTCCCTGTTGTTGTTTTTAAAATTGGAAATAGTAAGAGTAGAAAAAAGTATGGGAAGAAATAACACTAAGAAGGCCAATCTACTGGGTTATAAATATGTATAAATATCCTCACCATGATTTATTAATAATTAAAGGTTAAAATATGCTAGCTGCCATCATTAATTAGTCAATAGGCAAATATAATAATCATGGTAATGAAAATAACAGCTAACATTTATAGAGTGTATAACTCATTGATAGGTCCTATGGTAGATACTTTATATATTTTTTAATCCTAAATCTAAATGTCAAGGTAGTTATTGTTGTTATTTTCCCAGATATTGGGAAATGAACCCAATATTGAGACAAATGAACCCAATGCATCCATCTAGAATCATGAAGATTCTAGAGATGTAAGAGCCTAGAGTTGGAAGTTGCCTAGATACCTCAATCTGTATAATAACCATGCAAGCCCTGGACTGCCTGTCTTTGGCTTTATTGTTATATGTTTAAAAGAAATAAATGAAGCCAAGAAATTATGGCTATAGTAAGGCTGCCCAGCTGGTAAAGGGCTGTACCAGGAATTGAACCCAAGTCTGCAAGACTTAAAAGCAGATTCCCCTTCCTCTGTTTTCTCAGTGAGGGGTAGATACAAAGAGAGTACACAACCAGAGTTAAGAACATGCAGGGACAGTGCTCAGAAAAGGTGACAGTATTCTGAGAATTAAAATCTCGCAGTTGTCTATGTCCCATTGTTTCTGCTTAGCCCAGCAAACATTTGTTTGCATTTACTCTTTTACATCTTCCTGTGAAGTGTGTTCTTTCCCTTTGAAGAACACAGACTCCTACCCCCTTTCTCCTAGGTTCAGGATTACACATATACCTCATTTTGCCTGACTGCCTGTGGAATTCTGTGTGGATTTCCCGTACAGAAGAAATTACATTTGATTTTCTCCTGCTAATCTGTCTCATGTCAATTTGATTCTTAGTCCAACTAAAAGACTCTGAAGGGCAGAGGAAAGTTTTCCTCCCTGACAATACCTTGGGAAGAAATTATTAGAGTTGTGAATTCTTCCATAGTTCTTAATACCTCTAAATGAAATCACTAGACTGTTTAAAACATTATTTGTCAAAAGCATTTCCTAAAACAGTCTAAAAGGTACACCAATGATTCACAAAAATTTTCTGTCGGCTAAAACTCTGGCACAAAAACATTCAACAGCAGAATTACTGAGTAAGCGTCTTAGGCAGCTATTTGTATTATACAACTTTTTTCCCCCATTCCATTTGAAATTATAATTATGATGTGGCTTGGCTGTAAAGTGATCTAGTCATACTTCTGGCACTGGGTCACAGGTTAGGTGTTTTCTAAGTTAAAAATTTGAGCATATGTCTGTAATGTTAACCCAAAAGAAGGATAGATCTCAACAACTTACTACTACTGAGATGTGAAACTAAGACATCAATTAGAAGGTGAAGTTTAATTCACTCAAAATCCTGATGCTTTATTTCGGGGATAAAGCTGGGAATATGCGATTTTGATGTCAGAGTTATTAGTTTCAAAAAATA
Organism: Prionailurus viverrinus; assembly: GCF_022837055.1. Lineage (NCBI taxonomy): Eukaryota > Metazoa > Chordata > Mammalia > Carnivora > Felidae > Prionailurus > Prionailurus viverrinus. The sequence continues at coordinate 62,615,589 of NC_062565.1, read as the reverse complement.
GAAATTTTAAATCTTGAGTTAATCATACAACCAAAAATATGATTCATCATTGCTTACATAGAAAATGCAAAAATCAGGGATCGTTTGAGATTTATATGGTTTAAATGACTATTTGGATGACATACTATTCTTAGAACTCTGACAAAGGGAATCTGGAGTATTAGGGCAATGTTTCTCTGCTCACTCCCTCAGTATATTATGTGCAATTTGGGAACATGGTTATAAGTAGAAAGGATATGGAAATGATTGGAGTGGTAGAACAAAGTATTACCATATACAAACAGAAATGAAATAAAGTGGCCTGTATGTGAAAAGCTGGATTCAATTAAAATATAAACTAAGAAAATAATCTGTTCAAAACCAGGTGGTTCATAGTCTTATATTTATTCAAGTAACTTTGCACTGTTACAATATCATTCATTTGCAACTATTGAATTCTTTAAAAACTAATCAATATCCCAGCACTACAGTGTTTAAAGTGAAAAAGCTCATTCAATAAAAGCCATGCTGCAAATATTTTGTACCTATGTGATGACACAGATAAGTATACGCACCAAATCAAATTCATAGTAATGGCTTCAGTAAATATTAGAATAACTTTCCATCAGGTTTTTTCCCCTTCTAATTAAAATTATACCTTGAATTTTCTTGTGACTAGTTTCAAAAGAGCTTGCCAATTTTGCTCCCCTTTAAACATTATCTATAGAATCTATGGGAAAACAAGTATCTTTATCCTACAGATAGTTTCTGTTTTTGTTGTTGTTTTTTTAAGTCACAGATATGGCACTGGGAAACTTGGCTTCTGGTTTCAGCTGCACCACAGCAGAGTACTATTATCTGGGAGAAATCCTAACCTACTCTGGCACTCAGTGTCCTCATTTATAAAATTTGACAGGTGCATGTTCTATCTTATAGAGATACTGTGTTGATGAAACTGAAGATAATGGATATCTTATACAACTATTTATTTAGTGGTTATATGGACTAGGCATTGTTAATGGGAATGAAAATTGTATATCTAAAGTTAACATTCCTAAATAAATGCAATATATTGTGACGATCACATATACCATTTTATTAACAAGACACCATGTCAGAAGAGTCAAGTAACATGAACAAGATTATCCACGAAACATTATCTCTTATGGTGGCATCATAACATTTCCAGGTTTAAGAGGGGAATGTCAAAGTCCATGTTCAGAAGAACCAAAGTTAAAACTAACAAAGTAACTAACGTCCTCTATGAAGAAGAAAGAGATAGTATGAATTGATTTTCACCATGAACTTTTTTTGTTGTTACTATAAGGATTTTAAGAACTAGAAACAGAACCCCAGATTACTAAACCTTTGGGATCATATAACCACATGGCCAACAGCTAAATCAAATTTTACATCACTGGTAGGCTAGTGAAATATGAAGAAGAAAAGTATCTATTACCAGGGAAGGAATCCATGTCATATTCTGACATGAAATGCAAAGGATGTAATCTTTCTATCTCCCAAACACTACCATTACCATGAAATTATCAGTGAAAACCTTCCATTCAAAGTACTTTCTTTGGATATTAGGACTATTTATAATAAATGCTCTGATAAGTATAGGTCAAGAGTAATAATATACGAAATTAGAAAAATGTAGTGATTTCTACAAACTTCTGGCTTTTAGGGATCTTGAAGACAGATCTCTTTTGTCGGATGGCATAAGTTACCCACTCCCCACACAGCAAAAAGATGTTAGGTAAGTGTGGGTAGAGTGGGTGCTAAAGCTGACACAGGTTCACAGAGAAAGCATCGTTCTAAGACTCCTGAACATCTCATACCACTGATTTGCCAAGCTGTACACTCTTGACTACATGGCGATTTGGTCTCAGAGTAGCAATGGAAAAGCAAGGATAGCCTGTGCTTAAATCCTCAACGGTAGCACATGCAAAAAGGATAATAAAGAAGCAGGAATGTCTATAAGTGAATTATGTAACATGACTTTTTAAAGTGCAATGCTTAATGATGCTTAATGCTTAAGTTGATTTTTAAATTCTCATGAAAAAATTTGAAAGGGAAGAATATATTCTATGAATTTATAGTCTCTGCCCTCAGATAGTGGAGACAAATATAAGCTTGTCCATTTCCATCCCAATTAAGAAAATTCCAGAAACGTTGAACACAATTACAAACTGTAGGGGTGTGGCTAGTGCTGTGGTGACAAAGGGGAAGAAGTACATGAGCCCATTTCTCAAAAGTCTGCCATGTAAAGAAATAACGTGTTGCTGTACATTTAAATAAATGTGCATCCTATCTTCCTATCATGCCGCTGCTCCTCTGGAACTATGGTTACTTTCTACATTAATAAGGCAAGCAGTGAAAATTCATGGTTGAAGGACAGCATTGAACCCTCCACGGCATAATTAACATTTTAATGAGCAGTCAAGGCCTTTCCAGTTTCGGATCTCAACCTTGTGTCTCCTGAGTGGATCTCAATCTGTTGAGCTCAGAGAATGAGGTGATTCTGTCTTAGTGAGATTTTAAACAAAAAGTAGATCATAGAGGCCACTATTTTAGCTTGATACTGCTCTCTCCTTTGTTAGCAGAGCTCACTTATATTTGACTGTGTCATGTCAGTGCCCAACAACTAATTTTCAGCTCTAGTTTCTTTTTCAGCACATACAAAACTGTACCCACAGCACTTACATTCTAGGAATGGCTAATTTTCAGTAACTGACTGACTAATTGCAAGTTCCCCTCATTTGTAAGGTGCAGTGGGCTAACTGCTATTTGGGGACATAATAATTTGCAGAGGAAGCATTGGGTAATGCTTGTAATTTAATTATTTGCAAATCAAACTGCCTAATACACCAAAGGCACTAAACTTCTTCATTGGAGACAAGTTTGAAGGTCATTAAAAAGCTATTTGTTTTGAGGATTCAGAAAGTAAAGTACCTTAAAACTGTTCTAATGGATAGAAAAACACTTTTATTCCCAGATAAAATCTTTCAAAAACATTAAAAACCAATCTCCTTATTTTCATTAGTAGGACAAAAAGAGAGAGAGAGAGAGAGAGAGAGAGAGAGAGAAAGAAAAAAAAAACCTGTCATGAGAGAAATTCCTGTGGGAAAGTTTCAAGCATCTTAAAAATGAAGCTTATAATAGAAAAACCTTCTCTGTCATAATTAATATAGCATCACTAACATAAAACCCTGGCTGCTTCTCCCATCTTCATATCTCATTTCTGACGGCTTCAGACCCATTACTATAATGTACATTATATGTATAGCACAATATATGTTATATTATTATTCTTATTAGGTAAAGGCTGCAGAATCTCTGGGAATTTTGACATTTATTTCTTGGTGACAAGACAGCATAGCTCAAGTTCTCTTTACAGATGTGAACATTAACAATCCACATAGATAGTGAAGTAGTTCAACCACCACTTTAAATTTTGCTTACTGATTCAGTCGTAAAAACCAAGGACATCATGCACATTTACCTATGCGTTACATAATCTTTTAGCAAAGATTGCAGACTGTAGTTGTGTTCACTGTATCCTTCAGTTACCGTGTTTCTCACTTAACCATAGTCAAGCGTATATATAAAAAAGTGAAAACATAGATATGTCTGCAATATTTGGTAGATAAATTTTATGAATAGTTGTTACATGTTATCTGCTACTGAAGTAAATTTCATGTAGAGGACTCCAAGTTCTCTAAAGAGAAGCAGACATCAACATAATGTTCCACAGTATAAATAACCCAGTTTCGTAGCCAACTATCTAGAATACATAGAAAACCCCCGGGAAATAAGAAATTTTCTTATTGAGGATAAATTTGAGAAGACTGGTATGAAGATTGGTTATTCTCAGAGTGGTACATAAAACTTATTTTGCACAATTTCCAACTTTGCAATTTTAACACAAAGAAACAAGTTAGGTATGTTCATACCTCTCTGGTTCAGGCCATTAAGTGTATCTTGAGTGTTCTAGCATTTAACTGTGGCCATTCCCAGGGACAAACTGGTTCAACAACAGTCCTGGGAAGTATCGTAACTACATTCTGGGGCAGTAGTTTTATATTACCAACGTGGCTTCTGGACCTTTTAATGGGTGAGACAAATGCTGATAGAAATCCATGGCACCTCCAAGTGAGAGTGAGGATATTTCATGAACTAAGTGCTGCTTTGGGAAAATACTGAAGAAATAAGTAGATGTTCAGAAAATCCATTGTGAGTGACCCCACAAATTCTCAGTGGCTACAACTTCTCCTAGTGAGTGCTACTTCTTTCCCCCTTCTGAGCTCTCTTCACTTCTTAGGTTCCTTTTACTACCAGGCTTGCCAAACAAAGCCTCCTATAAAGGCAATAGATTCTACGTAAAGAATGTATTGCCTTTATAGCAAAGTCCAGCACAAAAAGAGAGGAAGAAGAGGAAGAACTTGCTTTTGGAGTCCCCTGTCTATATTCCAGTAGTTGTGTACAATTTCGTTTAAGTTCTGAGTACAGATTATCCTTACAGTAATTCATTTATTCATATTCTTATTATGTTTTCTTTCAAATCTTATATGACAGGACAGAAAAGACTATCATTCACTGTTACTCAGTTGCTCTTTTCTTCTACTTTCTTTTCAGAGAGTCAAAGTATAGACTGAAGTGATTCCTGTTTATACATCTCCACTGGGACTGGCCAGGGCTGCAGTTTATATAGAATCCTGACAGAAATGGGGAAAATATCACTAATGGATTCTAAGACTGGGCTGTTTTAAAAATATAAATAGCTTTTTTTTGGTACCAGACTCAGTAATGGCATTAAGGCATTCAAAAATTCAACTACAAGTACTTATGAGCCACTTTGGACCAAAGTTTTCATATCAATAGAGCAATGACTGTTTTGTTTTACAATGTAAGACTTAAAGGCCTTGATCTTTTTATCAATTGGAGATGAGGTTTTTATGTGCCCACCCAAATACATTAATGTTAAACACACCCAAAAATATGGATATTAGAGGGTCTTGTGTCCCTATGTAAGAGTCAGATACTATGAAGCAAATTCCCCATCACCAACATCATATTCTTTTCTTTTCTTTTTTTTTTTTTTTTTTTTTTTTTTTTTAGTTAAATATCTAGCTGGCTTCAGAGGGATAGAGGTAGGGGGAGGCTATGGCCACATTACTCTTAATTCTGCATATTCAAATCTTACTCTTAGATACACCTCAGGAAGGACTCAAGGACAGAGAACTCTTCCACTTGGCAGCCAAGGGGGCTGTGAAGAGAACCAAACAGGGGTCTTTAATCATCTTAGCAGCACAAAGGAGAAAATATGCTAACATCAAATCATCCATCTCCTGCTGCATCGTTCAGCTAAATCGAAGGCCCTGTGGGACCAGAGCTGAGGTATGCCATAGCCCATGGGACAGTGGGTGACATACTGCTTCCTTTCCCCTGTAGCCAGGCCACCTTGAACAAAACACCGCATTCCTGCTGTATCACACAGCCTTCCTTATCAACCATGTTACTCAACTATAGAAAATTTATGACTGCAACACTCAGGAATAAGGGACAGGAAAAACAGATGCTCAAGGCCAGGTTTTGCCAGTTTTCTGTGTGGTGCCTATTGCTTCATAAAAATCAACTCCCCCCCCCTCCCCCTCCCCACACAAGTTTAATTGCAATCATTGTGCAGATGGCTTTTAGAGACTTGAGGTAAAGAGGCCAGTCCTGATCTCAGACCTGGACTTCAATGCAGTACTAATAAGCCCTCTCCCTTCTCAGTGACTACTGCCATGCCTCCAGAGGGCTCCTCTGTGCGAATAAGGACCACACTGCTGCTGTCTTCAGAGGAATCTTTAGTGAGACCCCTTCTTGAGGAGGCATTTACACCACTCACCCAAGACTCAGAGAAGCTGAAGGTATACTCTTTTCAAAGTTATTCAGTCAGACTGGAAACAGAACAGCTAAAAGGAGGCAAGGTTATTTAAGTACCCCTACTGTTCTGGGAATTAGAATCATGCCCCTTTGAGTGTCTTTTTCCTTTTTCCTCAATAAGCCCTGCTAAAAAAAAGATAACAGGTCCATAGTGGAATAACTTGTGCTAAGGCCACATCACCAAAGGAGACTTAATATCTAACCTAATTGCAAATTTAATCTCCTCCAGGAATATAATCTTAACCAGTCAGTCTGGAATTTCCTGGTCAGCATTAGTGATGTAATACACTTGATAAAACCCTGTTTGTTCCCTGAAGGATGGTGACCTTCCTGATACAATCCACACTTTCCTTGTCCCTCCCTATTTTCTGTCTACAGATGTCTTCCAGATTGTATCATTCCTCAGAGCTCCTATCTATTTGCTAAATGGGATGCTGCCTGATTCATAAATCATTGACTAAAATGAACTTGATCTTTTAAAAAAACTTTTTTTAATGCTTCATTTTTGAGATAGACAGAGCCCGAGTGGGGGAGGGGCAGAGAGAGGCAGACACAGAATGTGAAGCAGGCTCCAGGCTCTGAGCTGTCAGCACAGAGCCCCACAACGCGGGGCTTGAACCCATGAACTGTGAGATCATGACCTGAGCCAAAGTTGAACATTTCAGTCACCCAGGTGCCCCAAAACCAAACTTGATATTTAAATTCAATCAGTTGCATTTTAAGTTTTAACTGCAACTTCATGGTTTCAGGACAAGATAGGCTACAGGTGGAAGTAAGGCTGGTGGTTCTGTGCCCTCTTCAGCTCCAAACCCACAGGCATCCAGTTCCTCTGCTGATTGACAGCCAATACCATCCACTGAAGACCATCAGGTTCTGATCAGTGTTGCTCTACAACAAATAGGTGGGGTGTTTCTAGTTATTCTTTTCAAGCAGACACAGTCTTGGGACTTCATAGGACTTTTCTAGGTTTCTCTAGGCTACATTTCTGTTTCTGCAGAACTGATAGCCATGGGGCTTCATTTCACGCATACTTGCAGTGGCCTTGCTCAGGGGGTTCTAAATTCCAATGTTCTCTCCTTCCTCTGGTCTCCCACAGTAGACTCCATGGTTCTGGACTATTATTCAGTCTTATATTAACTGCATGGAGTTGGCTCAGCCTTACTTACATTTGTGCTTTCCTTTGTCTGGGTGGACAGCACAGGGAACACCCACTGATAATCCCAGCAAGGCCCTATTTGTGACTCTACCTTTAACAAGGTGTTAAAAGCCCTTCAAATTACTTAGCTTCTCAATAGGAACCTTGATCTTGAGTCAGTCTTAAGCAAATTTTCTCACTAACTCTAGGTATTCAAATGCAAATGACCCCAGGCAGCAGTCTTTGGAGATGGAAAGCAGTTCTGTTTAGACCCATTAGAGCCTCTCAATCAAGCAAATTCTTTAGCTTAGGGCCTTCCATCCATCCTGTTAATAAAGTGCCTACTATTGTCAGACATTTACTAGATTTTTGGGGAGATGAAAAAGATTCTCGGATGCTGAAACCTTTATAAATATTTAAGATGAGGTCAGTATTTAGAAGCAGCCTAAAAATATGAAGTGGGGGGAATACACATTTATTTAGATTATAGTTTCCTATGCCAGTAGAAATTTTGAAAATTTGCATTTGCAAAACTAGCCAAGGCAGCTAAATCAATTCAGGAGATTTGAATTCATTGTAACAATCTAGGTCAACTGTAAGGAATTAAAGGGCTAGCAACGTTCTGCTTAAGGATTATCAGGACCTAAGAAGTATATTTCATTGTCTGAAAGACATACTCCTCCCCCTCAAACAAGAAATGAGAGAAATTTTGTTTTAATGGTGGGAGGAGGTCTTTAAATCAGCCCTAAGAACATTACTATGAGAGGATAGACAAGACCACTACTCATTCTGGAAATTTCCCTCTCCCACTGAAGTCTATAAAATGTCTCTCATGAAAATTGTGGGGATAGGCTATATTAGTGGTCTTGTTGGTCTTACACTCTTTAAGCAAAAAAGCTTGAGTTCAGTTAATATATTCTTGAAAAGAAAATAACTTTTGAAAGCAATAAACATTTTGAAAGATGAAAGGTTGAATTAAACAGGTTTATATTTATGTTTATGTTCATTTTGTTAGCTTTTTAAAAAAAAATAAGACAAAGAAGAAATGGAAATGGGAAGAATCATAATTTATATGTTCTCTTTCTTAACATTTTGAAATAATTTTAGACATAAAAATGTTGCAAAAATAGTACACAGAATTCCTGTATATCCTTACCCAGCTGTCTCCACCATGGTAATCTGACATAACTACAGTATAATTACCATTAGCATATACTATTAAATAATCTATAAACCTTATTCAAGATTCACCAATTGTACCTCTAATGTCCCTTTTGTGATCCAGCATCCCATCCAGAATCCTGCAAAGGATGGAGTTTTCATGTTCCCTCCATCTTCACTGTGGGACAGTTCTCTTTCTTTGCCTTTCTTGGTACATTGTGTTAGGAGATAAAGGATATGCTTAGCTCTTATTCCTGGTAATATTGACTCATCACTCGGTTAAACTGCATCTGGTAGATTTCCCCACTTTTCCCATTTGTAATTAAGAAGTATCTTTTGAGGAGATGTATTTTCTTCTGAGGATATGCACTTTTTTTTAAGAAATTAAGACATGGATGATACGCTGAGGGACCTCTTATAGGGATAGAAAACTTATTTCCTTCTAGACACCAGTATACTTGAAAGTCACCTCCCTATGGTTCCACTGGAGAGTGTTGATCTTAATTTTAAACCTTAGCAGATTTGGGGAATCAAGTCTGTACAGCTAACATCACCAGTCTGGTTGTTATTTTAGGCACTTTTTAGGTTGACCTTTGCCAGAATTTCTTTCCACAAATATAGTTGAACTCTTGAATATAATGTTTGGTGCAACAATATAAAGGCAGTCTTCTGACCACCAGTCAAATAAAATAGATCTGAATCATCAGGGATAGAGGATGCTTTATTCTGTACCCTAGTCAAGCAGCAAAGACTGCAATATTCAGGGGCTCCTGAGACCCTCTATCAGGTCCCATATATGGTCTTTTATTATTAGGCTGACACGCCAGTGCAATACCATTCTCCATTGACAACTGGGACAAAAGGAGAATTGAAGATTTTTAAATTCATCATGCATACTCATGTCTCTGTGCCTTGGCTAATGACCCTCCTCCTTCTTTTGCCCTGCTGCATGGGATGTTCTTCCTTCACTAGTTCAGGTCAACTACCATGTCCTCCTCGAAACCTTCCCTGATAGTATCATGCCTCCAGGCTGCTGGGTGTCGCAGCTTTTTGTGTTCTGACATCATTCTTTATATTTATTTAGAGCAAATAGCATATTGTACAGTGGTTGATTACAGGGGTCTCTTTCACCCCTACTCAATTTTCAGGTCCTCAATATCAGCGACTATAGTATTCTACTTGGAACCACAATAGTTTTAAACATATAGGATGGTAAATATTGAGCAAATGGACTACAAACTTCAAAAATTTTAAAAGAATCAAGGCTGTATTATATTCTCTCTATTGATCTATTTATTGATCCATCTGTCTATGCAATCTTGATTTACTTTTATGGTTATAGAAAGATTTAAGGTAATGTTTAAATGTATATAGTAAGAAATAAAATAATATTAAGCAAACATAGATATGAAAAAGTGAGGCAGGAATGAAAAGCCAGGAGTGTATCAAGCAAAGTACATGTTATAATGTCCTGCATTTTTGCTATGGATGGAATCTAAATTAAGCCCCATGACAATTATGAAAAAAGTTCCAAAAAAGTTATTAAAACTAAGGGACTATGCTGTGTGGCCACAAAAGGTTCTGCGTGAGGATTTCCTTATCCAAAAGCCAATATATGATAAATGTTAATTTCTAAAAACAAAACACAGCAATAATCCTAAATCATGCACAACTATTTCATAATTGTCAGACAATGTTTGTTGAAGCAACACACACCTATCTCTCATTCACATTTATGATTTTGGAACAAAGCTCCCTGGGAACCAGGACATGATACCTATGAAGTAAATGTTGTGTAAAAGTTAACAGCAAATTAACTCTCCTATTTGTTGGACTTTTCTCATTCCTAGAATTAATAAATCTATATGGAAGAAGATTATGTCCACCTGAAAGCTTTTTGAGGGGGAATGGGAGAGTAAGACATTAACAAATAGCCGAATTTGTTCATGTGCACGAACTTTAATTTTGTGCTAAGTATTTGCATTTATCACAAAACAAAGTGACTTCTCTGTGAAATGAAGACCTTATCTACAGCTTTTACCCACTCGGGTATCTCATTAGATTAGTGGGTTAAACAGAAACATTATTTGATCATATTACAGAAACACTTTTGTCAAGCTATACATTAGCTTTGTTATACAAGATGATATCATATTTCCCTCTCACTGCTTTATAAATTTAAAACTAAAATAATGTCTGCTACCTCCCACCACCTATCTACTGCTGCAAAGAGGCAGTTCAGGCCCACAGATCAACTAGAAAGTTCTAAAATCAGCATGATGAAAAACTGGTTCAGACTTGCTGATAAAGGTTACACACAAAGACCTTTAATCAAACATTGCCCATTCTTCTTTTCTAGCACATTAAGTTTTCTTATCAAACCAATAGTTTCATTGTATGCAATGAGATTTGAAATAGGAATAAATAGCCAATTAAATATTTCAAATATTCTGCCCACCAAATCAAGGAAGGAACAGTACAGTCAAGGAGTTCAATTTTGAGAATGTTCATTAGTCTGGAGGAATAAAAGGGCATATTTCAGTTTCTACTGGGGAGTGTTTTTTTCTTTCTAAAATAAAACTTTTATGAAAAATATACAATAGATAATCACCTTTAGCCTTAAATTCATTTTGAGAATGCTGTAAATTAGCTTTCTTGTTAGGTCATTTTTTGAAAAATTCAGTACTCCACATAAAATGGAAACTCAAACTAGTGTGGTCTCAATTACTCTTAAATATAAAGTCTTGGGCTTCTCCCACTTCAGGCTAAATAAACTCTTGCACTCACTTTAATTTTTCAAATGTAGCTGCATGTGATTTATGTTTTCACCAATTCAGCAGAGCTAATTAGAGGGCAATATTGGAAAAGGCCATCACCAAGCACATTTCCCGGGCAAATGAGTTATCAGCAACAAGTAGAATGAGTTTTGATGCTTTTTCAGATGCTTTACTGTTTTAAGTGTGATTACTGCAATCTTATTTGATTTCTTGCAAATTCTCTATGTCAATCCTGGAAATTAATTATACTCCTACATGAGGATTTAGAGAGACCAGAAAATATTAAGCTTCCTTTTATATTTAAGAAGAAAAATCGTTCCACTAAATAAAATATATCCTTGAGTTTCTTTGCTTTTCTGCATATATTTCTCCAGATTATGTCATTTCTAATATGTAAAATACACGTAGCCTAGTTGTAACCCACAAAGAATTAGTCATGAAAGTGGAGACCAATATAACTTGGTGTGTAAGATATGGGTTTTGAGCCATCTACTCATGTATTCAACAAATATTGTTCCAGGCCCAGCTGAGGATTCTGTGAACAAAACCACATTCCTGCTTATACATTTGGGTGGGAAGCAGATAATATAAACCAGTAAATATCTAATATAATATAAAGCAGAGGAAGGCAAGGGTATGGGCAGTGACAGAAGGCTGGGGTTTCTACTTGGGCAAGCTGGCCTCTTTTAGTTCAGTTTTTATGTATTTTATGATACTGCCTACCTGACAGAGTTGTTATAAATTATATAAATGCAAGTACAATACTAGGCAGCACCTGACACTAGATGGATTAAAAGAAAATATTATGGATTTACAGGACTAGGCTTGGCAGAAAACTCCAGACAATATTCTCTTCCACATAAAATCTGAAATAAGGTGTCCCAGTACTGCTATGATCCTCAATTGTGTCAGGGACCCAGGTTCCTTCTCTTTTATTGTTTTATCATGTGACCTGTAGTTCAAGCACCAATATCATCACAAACTTATCCAGCTTCTGGCAGATCACCTCCATTCCAGCCAGTATGAAGAAATAAATAGAAAGAGAACTTTCTTCCTTTCCTTAAGGATACTTCCTGAAAGTCAGTGTATTTCTGTTTGGGTCTCACTGACTAGAGCTTGGCCAGATTTAGCCGAAAGGAAGGCTGGGATATGTAGGGATTTCAGTTTGTTTTCTAAACCAGAAGATTATGTTTCAGCCAAAAATGAAAGGGGTTCTTTTTTATTGAAAAAGGGAAGAATGATGGTGGGAGTGTCAGTCTCACATACATGGGACCAGCATTATCTTATCGAGAAGATTTATTTTATATAAGAACCTAGGTAGGAAGAGTCTCTTCCTCCTAGCAAGCTGTGAAATTCTCCTAACATCTTAGCAGGTAGATAAATGAGGCAACAACAAGGGCCCCAGATGATAGGAATTAAATTCCTATTTAATTCTCGTATTGAGTGGACATTAGCTACTTATTTGAGTCAATATTTCGATGGTAAGAGCGCTAAGCAATATTTCATTCCACCTACATGATCCTGATTTAAAGAGGCTTATTTCTGTCTGGGTTTGCTATATGTTAAGAATTTTACAAATTATTTAGCATTTGCTTGGGCCATGTTTTAAATGAAAAAAAAAATAACAGTATGTAATATGAAAAAATGTTAACTTAATATGTAGTGAACCTAGCTTTATTATACTAGATTTTACTGAATATTACATTTGGAACATATTAATAAGTACACCATAATTTTTAGAAATTGAAAACTCTGTTAAGTGCACAAAACCTACTATCTACTTTCAGGTGTTTTTTGTCCATTAGTATCAGAGCTATAAAAGAAACTGGTGATAATTTATAAAATTTCACAATTTTACCATCCTGGAAACTAGGGATCAGAAAGGTTAAAGGACCTGCTCAAGGAGAAAAAACTAATTGTGGCAACTTAAAATGGAGTCTTGTGATTACTGAGTTGCTTTGCTAAAAAAATAAAGAAAAATAAATAAAGAACTAGGGATGGGAAAAAAAAACAGCCAAACAGATGAATTTTATGAACCCAGATCTTATCATCATCCTTAGAAAACTGAATTCAAGAGCAAGGAACACATAAGACATTCAGCTATCTCATAGCTATCCATACGCCTCAATTTTGTATGAATGTTTTTTTTCAGGTCTTTACATACTTTGGATTTGTTTGGTGTTTTTTTTTTTTGTAAGTAAGAATTTAATCATTTTCATTATTGTTGCATAAAAAAAAGAATTATGATCTAAGTGTCAACTAAAAAAAATATAATGTCTAATGAAACACTTTTGCCTCACAGGGAGGGAAAATCATTTTGAGGGCCCTGGGCGTTTCTACTTCACACAGAATGTGTAGGCTTGAAAGGCAGGGTGAGTCTCAAGTTTAAGTTAATGAGTCCAAAATAAAGGTTAGTGCTTATTCTTAGCACACCACTGGTCATCCAGCCAGTTGGGTCAATACCATTTATTGAAAACTGAATGTGTACAGGGTACAGTCTTGAGAAAGTTAAAGAAATACATGGCAAATTTGCTCCTCTTATCAGGACAGTTAACTATTATAAGGACAACTGAGAAACTTTTTACATGAAAAATGAGAGGTGAAATTTATATAAAACTAGTGGCAACTATCTTGGCCTCTCTACTTAAAGAGATCACTGAATTATTTACAGACAAAATTTTGGTAGTGAACTGAAGAAAATTAAACCATGACATTGCAAATGATGCACCCCACTAAAAGGGATTTCCAGGTCTTCAGAATGGCACAGGATACTCAGTTTGTGTGACTTACAGATGACCATATCAAAATGTTAGGTTAGAAGAAAGACGTAATGAGAGATGAGGGTAGATAGGTGTTGCAGAGAATAATGGATAAGGTGGGAAGTAGGAAACATTGCGGCTGGAGAGATGGCCAGGGGCCAGTTACTGAAGGAATATAAGGGACACATTTTCAAGAATGGTCTTTATACTGTAGATGATGGGACAACATTGAGAGATTTTAAAGGACAATGACCTGACTTCTAGTAGCTCCAATAATTCTTAACAGGTACGCAATCTTAGTATAATTACCTATGAGTAAAAGAAAGGGATGAGGAAAGAAAATTAAAAGAAACAGAAAGAGGACAAGAAAAAGGGCTCTGCCATTTTTTGACCCTAAAGCCAAGATCCTGATAATGCCTCTTTTGCTAATGAATGATGTAGATAGATAACAAAGTGTAGTTGCTCAAAAATAATGACAATAAACCTATGGCAATAACAAGCTGATGTACCAGATAATGACTTTGTACTTTCTAGGATTAAGGTGTGATCTTAAACTGTTTTCACAACCTCTTTGCATAATGCTGTGCTAATTTCACAAGTAGTTTTTTTATGAAATGTTTTTATTATTACCTGAGGTTTTCCAGGCACCTGTACTATCTCCTTTAGCAGTTGTGATCAATATGTTATGTTACCATGATTACTATCTGTCATGGTGTTAATTTTCACATAATATTTGCTGTTATGATTATGTGCTAGCAGCTGGGAAGACTAATTTATTACTTGGCTATTATCATTGAAGGTCATGTAACTCCAACATCCTGTTAAAGCATTTGATCCCATTTTACATGTTCTGCCAGAGAAAGGCTTTCTTCTGGCAACTCTTCAGACTTCTGTGGACTTTCTCACTTTTTTAACCAATGAAGCTGAAGCAAGTAGGTTCTTATTTCTGGTGGCTGCCAATAAAGAATCAGATTTCTCAAATGCCCTCTGTTCTCATACCCAGCATTTCTTAATTCAGTGGTTGAAAGAGATGGGGTTTATAAAAATTCAGCTACCTATACACTCAACCTTCAAATATTAGTTGGAGACTAACTTGGTTCTAAACATTACCTGAAAACCACATTAGGAAACTTCACTGTATTATTTTGGGTATATACAAGGATACTTTCAAGTCTATGAGAAGGTCTATTAATAGTGCAGGTGTAAACTATGGCTGATAGGATGATTTTGAGACAAGCAGAGGGAGAGTCTATCTATCTGTCTTAGTAACAAATGGAATGGAAAGTGCAGATTGGAATGTTATAGAATTTATGATAAGTGGGAAAATGCACTTGGTTAAACATCCATGCCTTAGATCCAAGAGAAAAGAGTAATGATCCCTTTCAGCATATGGAAAAGTAGAGAGGTTTTTGGAATCTGTCATAGATATCACAGAAAGTTTCAACTAGACATTAGCTCAACCTCAGAATTATTCTTAATATTAAAAAGCGAAATGGGAACCTAAAACATTACTTTCATAAGACAACTTGCCTATCAACATTAGAATATTTATAACTAAAACACAGCCTCACTAGATTAGACATCTGTGAATAGAAGCAATATATCCTCAAGACAAATCCAAGTTCAACTTCTGATACATAGAAGAACACTCATAAAGGACTACAAATCACACTTGCAAAGCAAGCTGGCAAGGAGGAATCATATGCCACTGGTACACTTTGAACATAATTCAGAAGACAAAGAGCTGTAGGACAGAACTAGCATGGTGATGCCATATTTCTGGACACCTTATTTGTGTAATTTCAAATCCCAAAGGGTAGATAATAAAAGACACTGGTGTTTGCTGAAATGACAGGTTGGGTTGAAGAGTGGCAGGAATATTCTGAAGGTGGCTGAAGTGGTCTGTTCAGGAAAGAGTAGGGTGCAGGTGGGAACTCTAGTATACAAAAAGTCTTGCAGAAGGAGACACACAGGGTAAGATGGACCTAATGTGAATGGTACTGTGTAGTTATAATTCTGGAATGGACAAGAGAGTGGCGATGCTGACAATGATGAGGTTAAGAACATAGGCATGTAAGGCAGATCAAAGTATCTACTCCTGATATTTTAAGTCAATAAAGGATAACTGTATAGAAGAGAAGGAGGCCAAAGAAATAACTTTAGGGAATTGATCATTTTTAGAAGTTAGGACACACACCAAAAAGGAGAAATAAGATAAAATGAGAAGGATGGAGGAGTCAGAGAAAATAAGAACGAGGCAAGAAAAATATACACAAAAAGAGGAGGTTGGAAAAAATGGTAGAGAATTTCAAAACAAAGTACTCAATAGTGCCAAATGTTACAGAGAGAGGTCGAGAAACAAACATCTGAGACAAGGTCCTGGAGACTCCGAGGAGCCAGAGGAAGAAGCCAGATTCAGCCAGGGTGGGAAGCATGAGGAGGCAGCAAGTGTAAACCATCCTGTGAAGATATTTTAGTAAAACATTTTAAGAAATGAAGTGTTAGTTCAAGAGAACCAGAAAAATATTTTAAGATAAGGGAGAAATAATGATGGTATTATTGGTTGTTCATTTCTTCAGAGGGAAAGAATCTGGATGGAAGTGCCTGAAGAAATAGAGAAATAGAAAGTATTTTATGGAATAAGGTCCTAGGAGGACAGACAGAATGGAACATGAGTGGTGATTTCTATGTCAAAGCTATGGAATCACATGTTCTGTGAAGCATATTTGTCATCTTATGTTATTTAAATCAATGTGTTTTTGTTTTTTTGTTTTTTGTTTTTTTGTATGTCTTTAGTGCATCAATAGCCACAGCAAAACATGCTCTAACTTCCCTTTTGAAACTGCACAATGGATTCCAGCTTTGGCTTAGAAAAAACTTCTCTTCCATTTCTTCTTTTATTTCCGACTGCTTTTAAAATTCCACTTTGGGGATCTAGGAGTTGGCTTCTTCTAGTTTTCCAAAAACCACCTGCTTGCAGATTTCTGTTTTAGTCTACAGCAAGTGGTGATGTGTCACTTGTTAAAGCCATGCAGGTCTCCAAGGAAATGCAGCTACAGAAACTTGCAGAGGCTTCACAGATCTCACCAGCTGCTTTCCTCGGGTCATAAAGGCCACTTGCTTTTCTACAGATGCTTAGATGTCTGTTTTGAACAGAAACATTCTAACTTTGGTCACAATCCTCAGTCAAATAAAAACTGCATGTTGCATATAGACAACACCCTGTTGGTGGCTTAGACCTTGATACTCAACATTTAGTCTCAGGTGTCATCAGGGCTTGTGTGCTCAGGTCTTTGCTCCTTTCTAATTCACACATCGCTCTTTTTAGTAATTTGATCTGTCAATGTGGGTTTAATTTCATTTGTATACTGATGACAACAGATTGATGTTATAAAATTAGCCGTAATGTTCTCTCTGCCACATCTGTGCTATATGCTTGCCAAACTAATGTCAAGGATAGGGTATCTAGAGATTTTCTTCAAGTTATTTCCAAAATTGCTTGTTTTTATGAAATGCAAGTACCATTCTTACCTTTTGGTTTCTCCCTCTTGGTTTCTTTAAACTTCATGTTATAAACCAATACCTTGAATATGAGAGTACCAGATCCAATAGAGTTTTCTCTATTTTTCTAATTAAAAATTCATTTCTGCTTAAAAAAAAAGTATACCTAAACCAGAAAGCCACTGACACCAAGGTGTAGCAATCTAAACATAAAACAATATTTCATTCTGCTTTAGGAAATAAGTGCCAGACCTGTGTGCCTTTCATCTCAAGAAACACTGTTTTGATCCACATTGTGAGCTCAAGAACTGTAATGTACAAAAAAACCCCTAACATTTGGTTAGGATTATATAGGTTTCAAAAGACATTTATGTACATGATCACTTTTAATTCATATAAAAATCTTGCAATGCAAGAGAGATATTATTATTACCCTTATATTGCAGCCAAGACCATAAAGAATACAGAGCTCAAAAAACCTTCACAAGATCATCTGTAAAGTATGTAGTTGAGCTAGGGACAAAGGCCAGGCATTTTGGGTTTAGCCCTCATGATCTCTAATTCCACCTCACCTCCAAGTCATGTGTACTGTTTCTAAGAATGTTCATGGCTTCTCTCACAGTAATGTTTTGTCCTGAACCACTGCAAGTTAGAACAGGATGTGCCTTTCTTCTCTTGAAAAGAGGCTAATCCAAACTTAGCTTTTAGAAACTTGAAGTAATCTTGGGAAGGCTGAATGTCAGGGAAAATTCTATCTTTTCCTGGGTTATAATAAGAGAAGTTAATGTTTTTTGAACAATTATCACATACTAGGAACTCTATTTAGTGCTTTAAGTGAATTATCTCATTTACTTCTCACAATAATGTTATGGAGATTATTATTATTGTCTCCATCTTACCAACGTGGAAACCATACCATGGCAATTTAACTTGCCCAAGATCACCCAGCTGGCTTTAAAAAACAACAACAAAACAAAACAGACACACACACAAAAAAACAGTCTAATTCGAGAGCCTGTGTGGTTAACCTCTGTGCATAGTCCCTTTCAGCTAAAATATAGGGAAAGCCACTGGTCTATTGAGAAAGCTTTTCTACTCGAATAGTAATGTGGCACCTATCAGAGTGTTGGCAGGGATGTGCTGAGCAATGAAAAAGAAAAGTGAGGGAAATAAAGTTTTCGAAGTAAGTCCATCCCCTCTAGAGATATTTACTGACATACCCATAGCTGTTGGGAAGGGCATCATCTATCAGCACATTTCAGCTTGACCTCCACTTGTACCCTTGGTCTGCTTTGGTGGCACCAAGTAATGGATCTGTATTTGGTCACACATTCTGTTGCTCTACGGTCATCAGCATTTGCTCCAATGAGCCCAGCCCTTGAGCTGGATTCATATCGATCTAGATTCATATGACCAGATGTCTTTTGGATCTTGCTAGATGGTGTGATTAGTATGTATAAAATGATATTATACCAAATAATCAGTTAATTGATCGTAAGTAAGTGTACTTGGATTACAGAATATTTGGGTATCACTGACTCACTTACTCATTTAGACATTAATTCAGTGGATTCACAGCATACTCAAAATAAAATCCAAACACCTTCCAGATGACTGTAAGGTCCTACAGGACTTGGCCCCTGTTAATCACCCCAGACTTACCTGATACAACTTTCCTCTGTGCTCCATTATTTCCCTTTTTTCTGTTAAAAATGCCAAATTTATTCCTGCTTCAGAGTGTTTGTAGCTATTTCTACCTTTGCAGAATGACTTGACCTCCCCAGTCCTCAGATGCTCAGTTCATTCAGCTATCTGTTCAAAGTCATTCCTTTCAAAGTCCAGAATCCTTCCTCATCACTTTATCTAAAACGCCATTCTACCATTACCCTATTCTCCATCCTTTCATACTGTTTTCCTTTCTACCACTTATCCTAACTGATGCCATTGTGTGTGTTCATTCCCATTTTTATACTCTAGAATATAAACTCATGAGAGCAGGGCTTTGTCAGACTCATTCATCTCTATTTCCAGTGCCCTGAATGATACTTGTCTTGTTGTAAGTGGTTGAGAATTTAGTTTTTTTCCTAGGAGAGCTAGATTCTGGGATATAATTATAAACAAAACTGACAAAGTCTTCCTCTCACAGAGTTTATATTCTAATGGGAAAGATGGATATAAAAATAATATTTGTTATGTCAGATGGCAATGAGTTAATAAAGTGAATACCACTGTTAAGAGGTTCAGAAGCACAAAAACAGAAAATACTATCTACCTGATGAACTTACAATTATTCATATAACACAAAAGAGTCAAATGGTATGAAAAAACAAAGCAATGACTAGGGAGGGCAAGGGTGCTAGAGAATCAAACGAAGTAAGTTTTTTTTTTAAGTTTATTTATTCTGAGAGAGAGAGAGAGAGAGAGAGAGAGAGAGAGAGAAAACACATGAGCAAGAGCAGGATAGAGGCAGAGAGAGAAGGAAAGAGAATCCCAAGCAGGTCCACACTGTCAGTACAGAGCCCGATGGGGGGCTTGAACTCATGAGCCTGAAATCAAGGGTCAGATGCTAAAGGGACTGAGCCAGCCAGGAGCCCCAAAGGAAGTAACTTTGAATCAAATAAAGGAAGATGGAATGGATGTATGTGTATGAAAGGGGGGAAGCTTTATGCACTTGACATTAAATCTTTTTCAAAGTACTTTATTAACTCTTTTTTAACTTCGGATTATTTTCACCCTGGCCTTTAAATTGCCTAGCCTCTTACCTTTGGTTGACATCATACCCATATCAATAAAACTATACTCAATAGTATTTGTAATAGGAGGGTTTAATATACACCTGGCTCCAGTTTTTCTGTGCCTCAGTTGTGAAAAGTTAGATGACACAAGGGACCAGCAGTCCCATATTTAGAACAGGTGAGTAGAAATATAAAGTTTTAATAGTGCAGATTTAACTTATCTCTGATATGAGCATATCAAGAATAAATATGAACATATCTGATATGCTCTATTTATTCCTTTTTCCATGAAATAGCATGCTCAAGGATTTATATGTGTTTGTGTACATTTTCTTATTTTAAATCCTGAAATGAGTCAATATTTTATTAGAGTTTTTTACTAAGTGTGTAAGTGGGTAACTGAAAAATCCAACAGTGTAAAAAAAATAATCTTTAGAATAATGGTCATAAGAAGGTAGATCTAGGGGCACCTGGGTTGCTCAGTAGGTTAAGCCACCAACTCTTGATTTCATGAGTTAGAACTTGGCATCAGACTCTGAGTTGACAGTGTGGAGCCTGCTTCGGATCCTCTGTGTCCCTCTCCTCCCCTCCCCACTGGTCTCTCCCTCCCTCCCTCCCTCCCTCCCTTTCTGAAAAGTAAATAAATGTTGAAAATAAATAAGGTAGATCTATGTTAAGTATTCTTATCATCACAAAAACATAATAAATAGGGGTGGGAGGAAATTTTGCAGGTGACAGATATGATTATGGGATAGATTGTGGTGATAGTAAGTTTATACTAATCTCCAAATACATCCAGTGGTATAATACCTCAACAGAGTGGTTTAAAAAATAGGCACTTTGCTTTCAAATTCAGACCAAACATAAATCTACTTACTGAATATAATGTACATATATGCAACATTAGAAACAATTACCATGTGTAAAATACATACGTTAAAAAAATAAAAATGCTAAAATATTTTGATCTGAGAAAATGGCAAATAAACTATCTGAATATTAACACTACTGAATATGAAAATGGAATATTAAGTTGAACAATCAAAGTTCAATGTAGACAAACATCTGCCAGAATTTTTACCTTTAATCTCTGTCTTACCCTCAAGGAACAGCAGTGTATGTAGTATTATGGTTAATAACATAATGATAAGCACTATTAGACACCATATATACATGCATAGATATGGTTGGCAGAGTGCAAAGTGCAATTATGTCTAATTCTCACAATCACCTGACAGGGTGGTGGTATTGCTTCCATGTTGTAAGGAGATACTGGAGCTCTGAGAGGTAAAAGTAACTAACTGGCAATAATGCATCCAACTTCAGATCTGTCTGATCCAAAAGGCTGTGCCTCTTCCACTATGCCTCACTGCCTTTTGTTGGATGGCAAACAACATTTTGCGATAGATAAACCAAGGAATTGTCTCTCCTACTCTCCCTCTTTTTTAAATAGCAAAAGGCAGAATGGATAGCCTGTGTAAGGGCAAAAATGTAGGAGAGAATTTAGCTTGTGGCAAAGAATTCCCCATGCCTGGTATGCAGACACTGAAGGGTGTTTCTTCTATGCCAAGATAAAAGCATTGGATTTTATTGTGTATAGAAAGTTGTTATTGAACAGTTTTGAGCCAGACAGTGATAAGATCAGAGACTGGATTAGAGGGGTAAGTTGAATGTAACAGCATATGGATGTACTGGAGATTACATGTGCTCACATTTTTGAAGTACTTAGAACAGAGCTTGGTGCATAATGATTGTTTAAGAATTAAATAATCAATCCCTTTATATTATGTTTTAACTATTCAGTAGAGAAGCTCTTATTCTTATGCCTTATGCACATTACTTGCTTTTTCTTCTAGGGATATATCTAGACATATAAAATAGTATGTCAACCTTCTGTAACCACACTTTTTTTTAAAAAAAAATTATGTTTATTTATTTACTTTGAGAAAGAGGAAAAGAGCACAAGCAGGGGAGGGGTGGAGAGGAGGAGAGACAGAATCCAAAGCAGGTTCCACACCATGAGCGCGGAGCCCAATGCAGGGCTCAAACTCAGGACCTACAAGATCATGACCTGAGCTGAGAGACCTTGACTTAAGCGTCAAGAGTCTGATGCTTAACCCACTGAGCCACCCAGGAGCCCCTAAACACAACTTACTTTAACTAATTTTTTATTGAGGTATAACTGACATATAACATCTTAGTTTCGGATGCACAATGTAATAATTCGATATTTGTATGTATATATTGTGAAATGATCACCACAATAAATCCAATTAAGTCTTTATTTTTTACATTTTTATTTTAATTAAAATTTTTTAAAGTCTCTTTTTAAATAAAAAACAAAGCAAATTAACAGCAGAGACCTTTTTTGCTCTGCTCTTCCATTATGTAAATGTTATTGACTTATTCTTGACCTTCCAAATTCATATGTTGAGGTTGCAAACCCTAGTGTCTCAGAATATGACCCTACTTGAAGAGAAAGCCTTTAAAAGAGGTGATTAAGGGGCTCCCGGGTGGCTCAGTCGGTTAAGTGACTGACTGGCTCAGGTCATGATTTCATAATTTGTGAGTTCAAGCCTCACGGCCGGCTCTATGCTGACATCTCAGAGCCTGGAGCCTGCTTCGGATTCTGTGTCTCCCTCTCCTCTTTGTACTCTGTCTCTCTCTCTGTCTCTCTCAAAAATAAACAAATGTTAAAAAAAATTTTTTTTAAATAAATAAAGAGTTGATTAAGTTAAAATCAGGCCCTTAGGGTGTGGTCATAATCCAATAAGACTGGCATCATTATAAGAAGAGGAAGAGATACTGGATGTGGGCTTGCACACAGAAAAGGCCAGGTGAGGACACAGTGAGAAGGCGGCTGTTTACTAGCCAAGGGAGAGAGGCCTCCGGAGAAACCAAATCTGTTTACACCTGATCTTGGACTTCCAGCCTCCAGAACTGTGAGAAAATAACTGTCTGTTGTTTAAGCCAACCCACCTGTGGTATTTTGTTACTACAGCCCTAACAAGCTAATGCAATAAGGTTGACCTGCCATTTTATGAAGACCAACATGATGGATCTATTATTACACGGAACTCTAGTTTGAGCTTTAATTCACATAAAATTGGCAAGGGAAATGATTTTTGTTATGCAAAAGTTTATGAGGTTATGCACTTGTGTAATATATTATACACATCATACAATGAATGGAGACTTCTGTTTAGAAGTAATTTGAGATTCCCTGGGCAGTATACAACTTTACTAATAGAATATTCATTTTCCTTTGAAATCAATAGTTGTTTATTAAACTCCAAATTTCAAAAGATAAATAAGACCTTGTGACATATTTATGCTTTGGTGAAGCATAAATTTAAAAATGAGTTTATTTCAATTGATGTTTAGAAAGACAGTGTAGGCCAGGGGAGAGAGAAAGGGACTGAAGACAGCTAGTACTCTGGTCAGCCTAGTCTTTTCTGGCCCTGTATGTATAAAACCTCTTTGTGTACTGGTTTCTTCAAATTTAAAACTAAAATAAAAACCTGACCTTCCTAACAGGAGGCGAGGAGAAGGTGTGGGAAAAACAGTAAGAGAATAATGGGTAAAATCAGACCTTTCAATTGTTTCATGCTCTATGAAGAAAGATCCAGCCAGTCTCTCATACTTCGGAGAACAGTTTCTGCCATTTGTGCAGCTCTGAAATATTTCTATTCATGAAACTCTGAGTGCTGAAAGGATTCAAGACCAATCTTTCCAACAAGGATCCAGTGAAAAGTAGGTACACATGGGAAGGCCTGTCCCTTACCTTGTAAGACATTTGGGGTATCTGTCTCTCTAGTTCAACTACTGCTCAAACACAGTGGGCCCAATTTGTTTGCCAACTGTAAACACACCCCCATTTCTGACTATGAAATCCAGCCATTTGTCCACATAGTAAATGGAAAACATTAGCAGCTAATATTTACTGAGTACATGCCAACTGCCAGACATTGCTCTCAGCACTTTACATGTATTAGCACATTAAAATCTCATAACCTTGTACTATTACTATACTTTGTTATGAAATGAGCTGAGAGATACTAAATGCCCAAGGCCAAACAGTCGATAAGCATAGAGGTAGTCTCAAACCCAGGCAGTGTAGACCCAGAAGCTCCACTCAAACATCAGGCACTAATAGGCTTCAGTCGTATAAACCTCTATTTTTGAGCACCAAAATCTCTCTAACAAGGTTAAGAGGTTAAGTGATTCAATCATGATCACCTGACTCATAAACAGCAGAACTGGGTCTAAAAGCCAATACATCTCACATCCAGGTTTATTCTCATACAATCAAAAACTGTTTTTGGCAACGGAGACTGGAACTCAGCACTAATTCACCAATTTCCCTTGAGCTGCCAAACTATGCCCTTATCAAGAAGGAACCAGAGAGGCATCAAAAAATTCTGCCGATCTTCTGGAAAACCTGAAGAGGATCAAGTTTTAGCATCCAGCCCCAAAGAAAAAAGCCTTCTCAGCAATGGTATAGCCCAGCCAGGATCATCATTACCCAACATAGAAGAGTTCCCTGTGGGGGACAGAACACTGTACTAACTGCTGCATAAGGCACGGTTAAGTAAAACTGCACACACTCTGTTTCCATCTATTTGGAGATGCTATATCCCACTGCTCTTTGATTTTGAGTAAGCTTCCTTTCCACTTCCTTCACCATCTGTCATACAACTTACATTTAAAAAAATTAAAATGAATCCAATTTTATTTTGTTTTAGAAGTTTATGGCAACTCCTGAGGTAAATGGAAAAATAAGAAAGAGAAATTCCAAAATGGAACTCACTAGTTTACAGGTTTACAGAGAGAAGTGATGAGGATGAGAAAGGGAGAAGGAAATATTAGGGAAAGTAAAATGAATATAGTGGATGGGGAAGACAGACAAGGGATAAAATGGTACCTGGAGAAAGGAAAAGGAGTACAATGGATCAGGGAATGGGATAAACTAGAACTTTATCTCTTTTGCTGGCTCTATTTTTTCCCCCTCTAAGACTTGACATGGGCTTCCCATGGTTCAAGTCCTAAAATAATGTCATCTTAACTTATGCCCTACTTCAGAGTTCACATAGCACTTTTTGTCTGCTAATTCATAGAACAATCCTATGACATATTCAAAGTAGGTTATTATTTTCCTTTGGAGGTGAGAAAAGAAAGATTCAGAGGCTGAAGTGGCTTTGCAAAGGTCACACACCTACTCAGTGGCAGAGCTCAGGTGTTTTAACTACACACACTGTGTTCTTACTACTGCATGATGCTGCCTCTGCAGTGTGCTCTTCTAATATGGTGTCACAGTCAGGAAAGGTGAACTAAATTGATTCTCTTCATCCTCAGCCTCTCTCTCTCTCTGTCTCTGTCTCTCTGTCTCTCTCTCACCCTCTCTCTCTCTCTCTCCCCCCCTTTCCTGATTGTGTAGAAGACTGAGCTGAGAAGAGAGGCCTGAGAAAAAGTAGACACTGAATGAAGCACACCTGTACCCACTAATGGACATATTTCTTTTCCTAAAATTCTTTCTCATCAAGGCAACAAATGCAGACAAGGCCCCCCAAAATCACAAAACATAGTTTTTGTTTCAGGTGTTTTATGGCAGCACGTACCTACAACATAGCCATGAGGTTACCTCACAGCCTGCCAGCCTAATCTCTGAGAAGAGGGGAGCCACCCGAAGACAGAATGCTGAGTCAGAGGAAGACATGACAGGATCTGGAGGGTGAAATTGGCCGTGGATTGGGTGGGATGAATGTGGAAGATAGGGGCAGGCAGCGTGGGGAAAAACTGGCAGAGTATTTTACACAAGAATCTCAGGAAGTAAATTTAAGCTTTGATTTAAAAGCAAAAAGCAATCTAGTTTAAGGTAACTTGATGGTTTGAACTCACCATATTGAAGCATAAGAAAAAGAATGCCCATCAATATCAATTTTCCCATATAAGTTTTAGGAAAATAATAACCAAGTATATGTTTCCTCCCCAAATTAACTGAGTTTGTAGCAAAATGTAGTTGGCAGTGAAAAACGCTGATAAATATATGTAGATAAAAGCTCTAGTGGGCTGGGAATGGGTTTGTCTTGTTCATTGTTGGATCCCTCCTACCTATTTTAATGTGGAACATAGTCAGCCCTCCAAAATTTGTTTAATAGAAGACTGAAGTAAAATATAGGTAAGTTTTTCAAAATAGAACCAAGATATCATAAGAAGAGAGTAGTACCACACACACAGAGCAATTGAGAAATAAACCACTGAAAGACTCCAAGTTTTAGAACCATTTTATACTGTCAATGACAGAGAACTGATAAGCCAAAATCCACAAGACTGAAGCTAAGGACTGTTAGATCACCTCAGGATCTTGACTGCCAAGTTGTCCTTCCCTCACTACTCCCTCAACCTAGTTTTTAAATTCCCTCCTCTAGATGTAAAGACATAGCCACTCACAGTTCCTATGAGTGCACGTTGCTGCTTTCCTACGAGTTTCTTATGAGTTCCTATGAGTGCATGTTGTTGCAGCAAGGTGATGTGGAAAAGACATTGACCTCTGAGTAAGGAGCCAGGGCTTCCAGTCTCAGATTCACCACCACTAACTGTATAATCTCAACTAAGATTCTTCATATTTGGAGGCTATTTCACTTCCAAGGAGGAAGCAATATTTGTTGACAGAATCAGATGGAATTCAGTGTATAAAAGCATTTTATAAACGCTATAGCATCATACAAATTTAAGATATTATTGTGGTTATATTCTGCAAGGGACCTCTCTTTCCTAAAGTAAGATTAGATGCTATTAGTAAATAAGATGCAATAGGCTGTATGTAACTTACAAAGTAAAGAGACTAGACTTTTATTGATGAACAATCTAAAGTCAACTGCTGACTCACTTTAGCAGAAATTGGCTTAAATTATAATAGATGTGCCTATTTATAATTCTGAGAGATTCCCTGAGGAGAGTCATTGAACTAAATGGTATTTTTACCAGACAGAATTCTTTTCCACAAAAATGAATGTGAATATTAATATGTGTTAACTCTGGTTGCAGTCACATTAATAATATTCCTAATAAAGCAATAAAAGATGTTTATGCCTTTTCTTGTGCTGAGTCAATAGTAAATTCTGAAATCTTTCATTGTTGATGCAAAGTCTTTAAAATGAAACAGCACCACTGTGGACAAATAATAGTAGGAACTCTAAGCACAGAAAGTGCTGGTGTAAATGCAAACATCAAAATATTCTTAAACTGATAATCATTTCTTAGGTGAATAGTTCCCAAAGGAACTGACCCAGAAGTAAGGGGGAAAATACTGATGAACCATACCCATCTCAATTCTGACTCCACTAGAGAAGATAGGTTACTGATAAATTTGGCAGTTTCTGACATTCATGTGTTATTCCCAAACTGTTAATCTACTTTCCAATGTTTTTTTAAAATATATATTTTTAAAATTTTTGGAAGAGAGAGAGAGAGAGAGAGAGAGAGAGAGAGAGCGAGAGAGCATGAACAAACAGGAGAGGGGCAGAGAGAGGGAGACCTAGAATCTAAGCTGTCAGCACGGAGCCTGACTCAGGGCTCAAACTCACAAACCCTGACATCATGACCCGAGCCAAAGTTGGACGCTTAACCAAATGAGCCACCCAGGTGCCCCTAGGGTTCTAGAAGAAATGATGCTACTTTTAATGGATATCATTTCACAAAGTGACTATGTGCAGGAAGAACATGAAAATACTTCTTGTTCTATTAAGTTTAAAAATCAACATTTTAAGTGTAAAATACCAGAGAGCATTTGAAGTAGTATCTTTATTTTATCTTACTATATACACTTAATTTTACTACATATAAAGAGGCATTTATAACTCAATTTCAATTATTTGTGCAGTCCAATAAAGATAAATGGAGACAGATGATTTATCCAGACATGCACATCCAAAAGACATGTGTCTGTTGTAATTAAACAAAAACAAATTAGAAAATGATTAAACTCAGACACCCAGATATTTAAAATGAGTTTTATGTTTTTAAATATTAAAGCCATGGACACACAATGTCCAAAAAATGTATCTGTTGTGAAAAGTCATGAATCATATACCCAATAAAAAGAGACTCCAGGAGGGAGACCCAGTAAAACTGCCCTTCAAATATTTCTTGGCTAATAATTCTCAGAGTAAAAGGCATTTCATGGAGAATATTCCTTTTTCTATGAGGGTAAAAATTAAAAACCAACAAACAAAAACCCTAGAAAACAACTTTGTAGTTTTATTAAAATGATAATCTCATGCCATTCTCTAACCACATCTAGATCAAGGTGATATTGATCCCATTATTGGTTATCTGAGTAGATACTTGAGAAAGAGTCCTCTTACAAAAGAAATCACATCTCAACATGATTTCTGCAAAGAACCAGTATCTTTAGTTTACCAGCAATTTAGTCATCACTTGGACAAGCCATAAAAGAATTCACTTTCCAAATGACCCCAAATTAAAGGGACGTTGACAGCCTCTGGGTTCTTTTACTTTTGCTGATTTCAGGACTCTCTGGGCAAGAAGAACTTGGTGACCAGCCAATGCTGGCTCATTCAGTATCTCTAGCGGCTACTCCCTTTCATATCCACTGTGCCTGCAATCTCTTTTCAAGAGCCAGCTTTGTCAGAAGCTGTGGAAGCTTCATAGAAAGGCGGGCTTTTGAAAGTCCCTGTATGTAGAACATCTACCTAGACAACGTCCTTCTTTGATTTTTGTTGAAACTAAAGTAACTAATTTCCATTCTGCTTTTAAATTGGCTAAGCTCCAGGAAACAAAACTGATCAGGTAACAACTTCAAAGGGGATGTAAGTCATAACATGAATAGTGCTACACGAAATTATTATTGATGGTACATTACTGCCTGAGTTTGAATGTTACCTGAATTACATAATTTCCCTTTAAAGATAAAAATATCATTCAATAAAGACCTGATCTAATACAGGTTATTGTCCATTAGTTCTGTCAGAAACCATCATGATACAGATGTTCTCTTGTAATTTTAGTGGATCACCAGGCCTTCTCAGAGAAATGATAGCAGCTGTTTATTGCCCTAAGTCTCATACCAGGTAAAAATCTTCTGACCTATAGGGCTTCATATCTAACATGAGTAAATATGCTACCTTTTTTTTTCAGTTTTAAAATTGTTATTTAAATGACATAGAAAATTTTTAAAAGCAAAAATTATTTCATTTTCTCTTAATCTTACTCCCTATCCCATCCCCTGCTCCTCATATAGGCACATACATTGCAAAACACAAAGCAGTACAAATACTGTGAAGAAATAAGTGTTGTTTTTGATTCCTCCCTTATAATTTCAGGGAAAAAAAATCACATTTCACATATCACTTTTACCATCATAATTATTGTTATCTCATAGCTGAACCTGGACATTGACAAATCAATTCAGCTTCATACCTTCTTTAAAAAATCTTGCTATCAGTATACATGGAATTAGAAGCCAAAGCAATTTGTCATAGCACAGCATGGTTTTGTTTAAAAAACATACACACACACACACACACACACACACTCACACACACACACACACACACACAGTTACCATGTGTATTTTAAAACTTAGAATTCTGATTTCCCTTCTTTTGCTCAGTTTCATCACTTTGGTCCTTTTGGCCTACTCTGACTTGATGTGTTTGCTACTTAAAAAGAGACTTCTTAACACACGGATATTTTATTGGAAATATAAATTCACAATGCATCAGATGCCAGGTTCTTGTATAAGGCTGTCATTTAACATTTGGGAATCCACAATATGCTAATTGCTTCTCAGAGCACACAGAAGTCATCTTGAATTCTTTGCAACTTAAAAGGCAATGATAAGTAGGCTCTGCCTTTGAGAGATAAGGCACATACACATATTTTATTTCCTTCAATTACATGAATAGAAACCTAAATAGAGCCTCCTGAAATGAGATCAACATATGCTCCTTGTAAAAGAAGTGATAAAAATGAGTGAGGTCCTTTAAAAGTTCAGAAAGCATTTTGCTATTCAGAGAGCATACAGTGTGAATAGTGACAGATAAAACGAAAGCAGAAATTCTAAGAAAGAATACCCTGGTACTTGCACCAATATGCCATGTTCTGTTCTGTGCTGAAAATGTTCCTGGATCTGGTCTAATCTGGTGCTTTGGTTAGAGAGTAGTTTTAGTTCATGAAAGATGTGGAAGGGTTTATACACTCTGCTAGCAGTCCTGTGGCTAAAGGAGCTACAATCAAACCTTTTACTATATCAGCGAATAAAAGTCTGTAAATCTATTAAGACGAGTTTTCATGCTCTATTTCCCTGTTCTGGATAGGCCACCTGCACTTTATCAATATTAGAGTTAGAGTATAATATACATATATATGTATATATTATATATATTGTATACATATGTATACTTATGTATATAATATATACATATTATATATATATATAAAATTCAAAAACCTACAATTGTACCATATATATATATATGGTACAATTGTAGGTTTTTTAATTTTCATTAAACCTAGCTTCCTAAATGGCATTACAAGTAAAGGCACACTTACTGCCTATGTTCTTCTGTATGTGTAACTTTCCATATGTTAAAGTATTTCCTGTAACTGGCTCATCCCATTTTAGGTCATAAAATAATTTAAGTACTATTAAAAAATAAAATAACTTAAGGATATTAACTCTTCAATAAGTCTAATTCCCTGTATGTGCCTGGGTGGCTTCTTGTGCTTTAATTAAAACAAACACCGTCATATAGAGAACATTTTAAATCAGACATTTTAAAAGATGACTTCTCAAGTAACTGTCAAGTAAGTCTTAGGACATATAATTTCCACCCCAACAAACATGTTCCATGAAAACGGTGAATTTAGGATAATGAGGAACTTTTTCAGAACATTTTCCCTTCTATTAGGAGGGTTCATATGAAAGTATCTTTTATCCTTTTCATAGATCTGTGTGCACTTTTTTTTTAAAGAAATCAATATAAGATAAAATATTTTAAAAGGTCATATTCTTCTGGTAAGGTGATAATGCCAAACCAGTTTATAACTTCAAAAATAGAAATAATGCTACCTTGGAGTTCATACATATCTTAGGATAGCAAATTCTATATGTGACAGAAAGTTACAAAACTCTATGTACAACTAATGTACATACACGGATCAGTGATGATTCTGCCTTTTTTTTTTATTTGTTACAATCTTTGCTGATGGTCATGGTAGCTGTTGGTGGTGATAGCTGTTTTTTATTTAGTCTGGAGGGAAGAAAATTTACATCTCCATTTTTTTCCAAGTCACAGGAGAAAAGGCAAACTGTTGCATTCATTTTTTTCTTATAGCACTTGAGAAACATATGTACCAAGTGATGGAAATGGCATTAGAAGCCAACGGACAGGGACCCGTTTCTTTGTAATGGATAGACCTACAAGAGTCACTGCCTTCAGTCATGATTTGCTAAGGCTATAAGGAGGTGGAAGTACTTTGAAATTGTTGAATCCATTTTTTTATGGATGAACATAAAATGTCATGGCCACCAGCCTCACTTGTTATTTGATTTATGAAGATTAAAAAAAGAGGTTTACTATTTTGCCTACATATTAACATTTTCTGGGGTTAGTACACTAGTTTTTGTAAATTTATTTTCATTTCAACTGGAATAATACTGCTGTGCTAATTAATTTCATAGTGACTGTTACCATAATACACAGAAGATTAAGGTCACAATTTGTGTTGTTCAGATCCATAAGGCACAAGAAATAATATTAGAGTGTTTTCCATAAAAACAAGCTTATTCAGACCTATGAAAGTTATCTTCATTCACATCTTTTCAAGTCCACAGTGTTTCAGAAAGTCTCATACAAAATCTTCATCATAGAGGAATCAAAACGTAAAGCTAGGAGTTGATAGCTATGATTAAAATATGGATCTACTTTTATTTTTCACATATATCATTTAAGGTCTTAATTGTAGATGGAGGGGAAAAATAGATTAGTAATATCTGGCTGTGTCGTCTTAGAATTTGCTGAATGATTTTTAATGTATTATAAGTACTTTGGTAAGGAGCTCTGTACCAGAATCTTGGTTCTACAGTATCCAGCAATTTAAAATTACTGAAGCACTTCACAAATTGGAATTCCAATTTGAAAGAATGAAGGTCTCCTAAAAACCTGAAGCACTCCAATAATTTTAAATTATTTTCTACTTTGTAAGTTCAGAGTTCTTACTACTTACAAAGAGAAGTACTTATAACCAAAAGGAAAGTACCACAATAATTTCAAATCACCACATATAGTGCAGGACAGTTTTAAGGCTCTGAAGTACTTATAGGTTTTCCCATTTCATTTGAAGTCTTTCAATTTGAAAGTAAGTCAAGCAGTTTTCATAATGTAACAATTCAAAATGCACTAAGTGATTTCAAAACCAAAACTGTGGCAAAAATATAGTGCATATGGTGAGAGGAAAATATAAACAAAAAATAATATATATCCTTCAAAAGATACAAGGAAGTTAAAATGTCCTATAACTTAACAGGCATAACATAATGGGATAGGAGGGGGGGGTAACAATCATGTAACAGAAATGTAAGATTTTTAAAAAATAAGCTCTAAGACCAACACGGGGCTCGAACTCATGACCCTGAGATCAAGAGTTGCAGGATTTGCTGACTGAGCTGGATGGGCACCCCCAGTAATACCAGAATTTTAAAGTAATAGCTCAGAAATTGTTACTGACTTTTATAAGGAAAGATTAAAAAAAGAACAAGATCTGCATGCTTAAGTTTAATTTTTAATCCAGTGTTGGGCTAGAGTCAGTTTATACAGTCTCAGAATCGGTCATGTATTTCCCAATTCTGCATTTCCTGAAACATGTTGATAGCTTGAAATAAGTCATGGTAGGAGTAATTTATGCCATCAAAATTGGCAAATGCTGACAATTAGGCCTCTTTCTTCCTAACAGTCTGTTGTTAAACATTCACCAAAAGAACACTACTGGTTTGTTCTATACAATTCATTTCTTTGCTAGACTCTTTCTATTTTTTTTTTAATTTAAAGTTTATTTAGAGAGTGTGTGTGCACATACACACACACACACACACACACACACACACATACGTGCAAGTTGGGGAGGGGCAGAGAGAAAGGGAGAAAGAGAATCCCAAGCAGGCTCCACACTGTCAGCACAGAGCCCAATGGAGGGCTCAATCTCCTGAACTGTGAGATCATGACCTGAGCCAAAATCAAGAGTAGGATGCTAAACCCACTGAAAAACCCAGGCACCCCTGCTAGGTATTTTCGATTGAAAGGGACAGTGACTCACTCTGCTGGTCTGAAATAATTGGGGGCATAATGGTGGGTTTGAAAGAATAAGGCGATAATGACTCATGGCCAAGAGTCCCAGGTCAAGTGGGAGGAACCAAATAGTGAGGAACTAAGAGCATTACTGAAATGATAACTCAAAGGTCAATGGTTCTGATTCCAAGGCAGCGAGGTTCCTCAGCAGTAGGATCTTAGCTTAGGATTCCTTAGGTAGATTTCTGCTTCTGTATGCAATCCTATGCTTATCTTCCCACTATTAGCTTCTTCTTTAAACATTACTCTGCAACTTTTCTCTATGTCAGGGCTTATGGTTACTCATGATTCTGAATTACTTATAACTCTGTTCTACACATGTCACTTTAAGATCCCTTCTGCTTCATGTGTGTCTGTGTAGAGCTTTTCATTTTCAGTCCTTGCTTGCTGTCAAATACTTGATTTTCATATTCCTAAGCCAAAATTACTGAGGTTAGGAAATCTCATGAGCTAGTTTCTGTGATGAACAACTTCCATGGAAGTCCTCTAATTGAATCACTAGATGATATAGAGTTTAATTATTTATTGTATATATTCTCCAGATAGTAATGGAAACACAATGCCAAGTAAGATTATCCCTAAAAACCAAGAAATTATGAATGTTTTTGACTATAGAAAACATAGTGACTAAAGTATTATAGTTAAAAATGGAGGGGCGCCTGGGTGGCTCAGTCGGTTGAGCGTCCGACTTCAGCTCAGGTCATGATCTCGTGGTTTGTGAGTTCGAGCCACGCATCGGGCTCTGTGCTGACGGCTCAGAGCCTGGAGCCTGCTTCGGATTCTGTGTCTCCCTCTCTGTCTGCCCCTCCCCCGCTCATGCTGTGTCTCTCTCTCTCTCTCTGTCAAAAATAAATAAACATTTAAAAAAATGTTTAAAAATGGAATAAGATAAATAGAAGAGATACACAAATAGTGCTATGGACATTCAAAAAAGGGAGACACTTTCTGGCTACATTCCAAGGCAAATTGTCTTAAATGGCCTTTGTAGATAGATTGTTAATAAAACAAAGCTTAAAAAGATGGCATTCTAAGCAGAAAGAAGAATCTGGAAGTTGTTGGGGATAATTATTCACAGGTCTGTCACATTTTTCCACGTCTTGGGAGCCAAGTCACTGATTGACATTTTTTTCTGGAATCTGTGCCAAGATACAGATAATATACTCCTTTGGAGCAAGGGAGAGGAGTTCCCCTCATTCATTATAAAAGATTAAAGTTTCCTAAGCTCAGGGTTCATTCGCAACCCACCGTTAGTACTGGTATTGTCCTGCTCTCTTTGTGTTAACCTGTGTGAAATGGAGCTTGAGGAGCTGGCACAGAAAAATGCTCATGATGTGGCTCCTATTTTTGCATTGAATAATAAACTGTCCTCTGTCTCTGTTCCAGGAGTCTCATGCTGTCTACCAGCAACCATGAAACGAGCAGGCTAACTTAATAGACTGCAAGTAGGGGGAAATCTCAGATTCTTCATAGTTCTTGACAGAAGCAAGATGTAACAGTCCATGTTCCACATACAGGTTGGATACAGGAGACCTGCAAGAAAACTGGAAAATCTACCAGGAGCCACTTAGCCTTACCATGATTCCTAATTGGAAGTCACATCTTCCCCTTCTCTGACTACCATACAACTCTTCCTGATTTATGGCAGAGAACACCCTTTGCTTTATATTACAGTGAACTGTTTATATGTTTTAGCACCTCTATAGACTTCATGTTTTCTTTTCCGGGCAGAGGTTTTGCTTCTGAATCTTTGTATCTTCCCTTAATCCCTTGGCTGTGATAGGAGTTTAACAAAATATCTGTGGATGAGAGAATAAATGGTGCTGCTGTGAGAAACAAAAGGGACAGATAGGCCTATTCTGGAAGAAAGGTTGAGGAATTAGAGAGAGTGCTGCAGAAAAAGCAAGAGCCCAGAGGTCTTTTGAAAGTGATGAAATACCAATTGTGTAGCATAAAGAAAAAGAACACTTCCTATGAAAGCTAAAAGTATGCAGTTGAGAACCCACATCATTCAAAGAATCTAGATCCAGGGACTTTTTAAAAAAATGCTGTTGTTGTTGTTTTCCCCTCCCCACCACATACACTTGAACTGAAAATGGTTCAAAGGAAAACATCTTAGACTTGACCTCACCATAAAAACTTGGAAAATTACTTTTGAGTCTCTCAAAGCAATCTGGTCTAAAACAGTAGTAAAATGTTCATGACATTTCAGCATTCTGGGGTCCCTTGAGAACAGAGGTAAAGAAAATCCATCCATAGTTTCTCCTTAAGGTCAACTTCCCCCCTCATTAATGGTACTTAGAAATTGCAGTGCTTCCTGAAGCCTGAATGATCTTCTTCAGTTGACCTCCTGGTAGAATTATTAGGTTTCAAAAGCACACCAGAGAGCCTTTTACCCAATTCTAAATTTTTCTGCACTTAGCTAGCCAAGGACCCTAAGTGTGCTAAGACCTAGCAGAAGCTAAGCATGATAATCTGATTCAAGGTCAGGTTTAAACTAACATCTAACCAGGACACAGTTCCCAGGAAAAAGTTCATAAGCCACTGCATTAGACTAGATTGAATCTTCCCAAGCTCTTAAATTGGAAACTAATAGTTACAGAATACTACCCTTGTTTAGTAGGGTAGTATTTTTTCCCTAGAAGATCTTGTTTATATTTACGGTCAAAACTATCATCTTCAGCACATTCAACTTGAAGACCTCTCAAGAGATCCTCAATACCTATTGTATTTAATTTAGACCACACTTAATATTTACTTTTCTGAGATAGCTTACAGCATTGTGCAACATAAATTTAAATAAGAGAAGCAGGAAAAAAAAAGGCTAGGTAAGCAAACTCTAACTTTATATTGAGCATAGAATGCATGCTCATACTTGCCATGTGTGGGCCACATATTTTTAAATAAGTTGCATTTTCAAAAGTCATTTGTAAAACTGTAAATGAGAATTTATTGTAAGTGGACATTTGTTTTTCAATCCATCCATCAATCCAATCTTGTATTCTCTACCATCACTACTTATTCCCTTTTAAAGTATATTTGTCCTCTAGACAGGATGGCGACAGAGGAACTATCTTTTTGCCTGTACGCACTTCCATCTGCTCTATTTAGTACAGCAGATACTCATTACATTATTAGAAAAAGTCAGTTGAAAGTAAAAGTGAATCCCTTTAAAACATATCACATTTCCAAATTTCCATTAATTATTTCCAATTATTTCCAATAATTTCCATTATTACAAAATAATAACATATTCAACTGAGATGTTTTCTTAAAGTAAAAAAAGTTTATAATATGTTTATTTTGTTTTTAATAAATTTAGTTTATAATTCAACTGTGCATCAACTCATAACAATTGTGGACTGAATTAAATGCGGATTTTTCAACAAAAAATTAAGATAGGACAAAATGGCATTCTGTCAATAATTATGGTATAATGTGTGTAATGCTCCATTACTTACAGATACTTCATGAGATTGGACCTTGTAAAATTTGAAATTTCAGTTTGCAATTGAATTCTAAGTTGGATATTTTATGAGTCACAATGAGTGAGGGACTAATAAAAGGTTTTGGACTGCTGGGGAAAAATGCTACTGTGAATTGTGTATAGAGTGTTTTAATTGGTTAAGGGATTAGTTTTATAGAATATTACTCAGTTGAAGAATATTCTCCTTACTTTAACTTTTGGTTCTCCAACAACATCATAACTTGGGTACTCCGATAGTATTTGGGTAATTAGTAGACTCCTACATTAACTAGTCAATTAACTTTGTTGCTTCTCCATAGATTTTGTTTTCTCATGTCAGAACTCTGCTTTTTTTTTTTTTAATTTTTTTTTTCAACGTTTATTTATTTTTGGGACAGAGAGAGACAGAGCATGAACGGGGGAGGGGCAGAGAGAGAGGGAGACACAGAATCAGAAACAGGCTCCAGGCTCCGAGCCATCAGCCCAGAGCCCGATGCGGGGCTCGAACTCACGGACCGCGAGATCGTGACCTGGCTGAAGTCGGACGCTTAACCGACTACTCTTTTTTTTAAAAAAAAATTTATGTTTTATTTTATATTTGAGAGAAAGAGAGAGAGTGAGAGCGAGCGCAAGAGCATAAGCAGGGGAGGGGCAGAGAGAGGGAGACACAGAATCTGAAGCAGGCTCCAGGCTGTGAGCTGTCAGCACAGAGCCCGATGCGGGGCTTGAACTCATGAGCAATGAGATCATGACCTGAGCCGAAGTTGATGCTCAACAGACTGAGCTACCCAGGCACCCCCAGAACTCTGCTTTTAATTCCATGTTTGATTATTCAGGTAACCACAGTTGTATTAGCCTGAAGCTGCTTTTTAACTGATGAAATTGAACTCTGCATTTTCCCTTTCTCACCTACTTGGTAGCCTTCTATAACCTTTGATTAATTAAGCAACTTTCCTTGATAGTCACAGATTCAATTTTTAGATTCGAAACTATGTAGCTGGACAGAATTTCAGACCAAGTAGTTAGGTATAAAAGATGTGTAAATTTCTTTAATTTTCTAAAATTTAATTTCTAATATGAATCTTAATTCTTCATCCAGGATCCAGTGACTTCATCTCTCAGTATGAGCAGATCATGCATTGTCTCTCACTCCAGACTGCAAGGCCACTCTTTAGATTTATCTAACTCTCTCTCAGCTGCTTCTCCATTCCTGTTGGGCACAGAGGAAAAATTATATTGCTCTGAGAAACTTACTGAGGTTGCATAAGAACATTAGCCCCTTTAATGCTAGGAACCCCTGCCCCTTATACCAGCAACTAAGAACTCAATGGGGCTGACTTAGGCCCTTTGTCCAGCTGTCATATAGGCTGACCAGCCATTTCCATGGTGCAGTTTCTGTACCCTACTGAAAAGCAGAAAATTCTGGGGTTGGTTTTTGTTTTGGACCCTCTTCAGGGAATATGGCACATGTTCCTTCTGTTCTTATATTCACAAACATATCTGGGAAAATGTATTATCCTTCTAGCCAGGGAAATGTTATTTAGAATTGGTGTGAGAAAAAAAAATCCCAGGAAAAGCCAAATCAACTGAATTTAGATATTTGGCAAGGATATATAGGGAGAAGCAGTGGAAGATCCTAAACCAAATGGGATTAAATTGTATAAACTAGAAGAATGGAGGCATAAAATTGAAATTATGGTCAGCTTTACAAAAGAAAGCTTTTTGCTGGTCTGAATTTTTTGTCCAGAAGTTTGTACCTTCTAAAAACACATATCTGATCACTTCTTTTTTTTTTTAATTTTTTTTAACGTTTATTTATTTTTGAGACAGAGAGAGACAGAGCATGAATGGGGGAGGGTCAGAGAGAAGAAGACACAGTATCTGAAACAGGCTCCAGGCCCCGAGCTGTCAGCACAGAGCCTGATGTGGGGCTTGAACTCACGGACTGCGAGATCATGACCTGAGCCGAAGTTGGCCGCTTAACCGACTGAGCCACCCAGGCACCCCTGATTATATAACTTCTTGTTTCAAAACCTGAGATGAATTTCTACCAAATAAAGAATAAAGTTCCTTCTCCTCAAAATCCTCCTGATTTGGCTCCAAGCTACATTTTCAACCAATTTTCTCTATAGACAAGTATGTATTTGCCAATTTGCAAGTACAGAAGCATACTTCTACACAACTTGATATCTATAGGTGATGCAGAAACCCAGCAATGAAGTGCCAAAAACTTGGGAAGAGAGAAGAAAGGCCTCCTGTTCTCAGAGTTCAACCAAGTCAACATGCACCAGAACAGAGAAAATATGCAATCTTCTCCCAGGGATGGAAGGTCATCAGACCAAGACTTGAAAATAATCTAATCATTAGAATGAACATCACTCAAGAAAAAATTTCTTAAATCTAAAATAGATTTATTATCAATGACAGAGGATCAATAGGGAAGGAACAGTCAGGGAGCAAACATGGGGAGTTGTCTGTCCTGCTCAAAAGAGAGTTCCTTGTAATCACTATTAGCACGTAATGGGGTTGCCCCTATAATGTAGATGGAAGGATAGGATTACAGAACCTAATGATGTAACACTAGTAGTTAATATCTGTGAGCATGGAACCTTGGTCTTTTTTGATCACTGTTATGTCCCTCAGCGCATGAGTGGCATATAGAAATACTCAGTATTTTTTGGAAAATTAAGTCTCACCAACTCCCACAGTTCTGATCTCTGTGTTCCTGGCAATATTTTTAATTATGATGTAACTTCTCACCCAGATAGGACAACAAGGAATGGATGTACTCATCAGTGAATGGATTGTGAATTACTAAAGCATTTTATTTTTTATACATTGGTTTCTAGTGATTATGTTTAAATCTAATCAATCTTCTAAAAATTAATGACCCCCAGAAGCACTAATTTTGCAAATCTACAAAACTCAGAGTGAGACCATGTGATCTATAGGGTGAGACTATGTGACTATACCACGGTCCTCATTGTGGGGGTTTCTGAAAGACGAAGTGATGTCCTCTATTTGACATGCCTACAATGCATTGCACACTTTCTCCAGGCTACAGAACCTGCCCAAACTCAGTTTTCATTATCTTCACCCATAGACTGGCCCCTCCAAGAAGTCTTCCCATGGCTTCCCTCTGTGTTTTCAGATTACATACAAAGCAACCTGTCAAGGGATTAAATAGAGGATGTACTTCCTCTATTGTTAAAAGTGCAAACTAATACCTGTTTTGCCAAAGTATGGTGAGTATTAGTGATAATGTAAGGCAAAATTCCAAGTACACAGTGAGAGTACTCCCGTATCAGCAAATGGCAGCTATTATAAGTATTGTTTCAGCAATTTGCTGATATTTTTAATACTGCATTTTACTACAACACATTTTAATAAGCATGTTTAAGATGAGTTTCTTGACTCAATGAATTAAACTTAGCCTCTTTGTACCTTGGCTTTTTTGACTATAAAATATAGATAAAAATAACACTTCATAGAATTTTTGTGAGATTTAAATTATGTTATACATATAAGTGGTGAGAACAGTGCCTCATGTAATTGTAAGCTCAGACTACTAGCCATTATTAGTAGTAGTACTATTTCTAGAGTTAGTTAGATTAGCAACCCTGTAAGTATACAAGAAAGACTAGAGGCAGCCCAAAGAAATAAAAGATGCCTTTTATTAATGTTGGAAGAGGTTTCTGGAAGAAGTAGAATATGAGTTGGTGTTTGAAGGATAAGATTCACTAAGCAGACAAGGGATGGGGTTATGAGATGAGAACACCAACTCCAGGAAGATACATGGAGTCCAGAAGAACATGGTGTATTTGGGGAAGTAGACCAAACTGGCACAGCTGGTGTGTAGGGATAGCTTGGGGGTATGGATGTTGGGGAGAGTGCAGTGCCAGAAGAGGACACAGAGATGACAGAGATCTCGTGTCCTAATAAACAGTTTGTATTGTATCCTGGGATTCTTAAATTACAGTTCTTAGAGCTCTGTTGGGCTTAGGAAATAGACTTCAGGAAGACTATAAACATCTAGAAATTAAGTGCAAGATTTTGTAAATGCATTAATTTTTTTTTAATGTTTACTTTTGAGGGGTGGGGAGAGAGGGAGAGGGAGAGAGAGACAGAGACAGAGACAGAGAGAGGCAGAGCATGAGTAGGGGAGGGCCAGAGAAAGAAGGATACATAGGATCCAAAGCAGGCTCCAGGTTCTGAGCTATCAGCATGGAGTCTGATACAGGGCTCAAACCCACCAGCCGTGAGACCATGACCTCAGCGGAAGGTGGATACTTAACCAACTGAGCCACCCAGGTGTCCCTTGATTTTCTAAATGCATTTTAAGTGGGAAAATGTTCCACAGCTTTTATCAGTTTTAAAAGGCTCTCTATCCCCAAAGTGAAGAACCAGTTACTGGTTGGAGAGGACAGTAAGGATTTTAAGCACAATCAGGCTTGGTTTTGGAAAGGTCCCTCTAGTGGCAGTGTGGAAGATGGCTGCCTGGGAAAGATCTGGAGTGATTCCTGAAGAGCCTGTTGATGGTCTCCCTTGAGGGAGGAGGGACAGGGGTGTAGAGAGGAAAGGATGACCACCCTCTACTCAGTATTAAAATGACTAGTTCTTTCTATAAGGATTTGTGCCATGTCCAATATGTGCCAGGAACTGTGCTAGCTACCAGAAATAGAAAATCCTAGCCCTTACAGAGCTTTGAAAGGAATAGAGGAAACAGACAATGGAAAATTATCTAATTATAATTGTGATTAGTGCTAGGCCTCCCTTTAAAAAGAAATTTCCAGAGTTCAAGAACTATGTTTTATTCATCTATCTTCTAATAGTAACTTGCCCACAAGAAGTACTCGATTAATGCCTATCAAATAGAATAAATATTTTAATTTATCCTGGCCTCATGACTTATTCTGAGTGATTATCTGTCCTGATAATAAACATATCTATATAGGCTTCCAAGATGGTGCTAATGCTGGTCTTTTTATCTTTTAAGGACAAGATCCTGCTTTGTGAGACAAATCTTATGCTAACTTAAAGTTTACAAAACAATTATAAAATAATAAATTTATTTCTTCAGGGAATCATTTTAATTGCTAGATATATCTCCCTGCCTCCTTTATACTTTAGAGAAAAATACTGAGGATACAAAGCTGAATTAGACATTATCTCTACCTTCAAAGATGTCATAACAACATGGAAACTTTTGCCTTTAAGAGGCAGGGAATAATGAAGAAGGAACAGGCTCATACCTGGAAGTTGTCTCAACAGGGAGTTAGAAATACTGACCTAGAATTTAGGAGAAAGTCATGGTTGACACTAGAAACAGTTTAAATAATGTAATACTTTTCAGCTTACGTACTTCTTTTCTTACTCAAGTACTGCAATATTCTTACTAATTTAATGAAAAGGTTACATAATACAATTCAACGAGCTCATTCCTCTATCCTCAGGTGATTTTGGTGACAGATATCTGCCTGCCCATCCTATTTCAAATGGGCTTTGGGTCACTCCAGAGCAGTTTGTTATGATTCCCTAACTGAACTGATTAGCATTTGTAAGGCCAAACTAAAAATGCAACTTGTCTCTGCCTTTTAAGTTTTCTCATATAGTTTGCATGGTTTTACTTGCTAATTTTCCAAGTAATATTTAGCTTCTTCAAAATCCAGTCCACTTGTACCTTGCTGAGCATTTATTATTTATCTCATGGTAATATGGGTTGGGTGGGGAGGCACCTGATTGCAGTAGAGATAGAAAAAAATTGTTTGATTAAAATAAAGAACCAGGTCTCTGATATATGTATAGATACATGAACTGACTTTTCTATTACTATTGCTATGACTAAAGTAGTGTAAAGGAAAACACTTATTTATAATTGAGCCCCTGTCTGTGGAATGAATGACCTAAAGCAATCTTGGGCTGATGTGCTGGGTAATGGTTAGGACATCTTTGCTCCCTTCTCTCTTTTTGAAATGATTAAGAGAATTGATAACATGTTGAACTAAATGTCAGCCAAAATCAATAACCAGGAAGTTGAGAGCAGGCTGGAGCAAGTGAATTGACTTCAGACATAAAAGCAGGCTAAAGGAACAGAATCCCTAGCCAGAGAGGCTAAACTGCCCTCTGCTGCCATGGCAAAAGAATACAAAAACTGCTTTTGAAACTGGATGTCACCCACTCCCAGAGTCCGGGTGGGAATGGCTGATGGGGTCAAGCAGGCTGCGTGCCCCAGTGAACCAGACAGCTTCTTGGTGCACAGTCTCAACCAGACTGTCAAGCTTTAGAAAAAAAATATAATTACAGCATCATGTATTCCTATGCAAAAAGAATTCTAAAAATAACATTCAAGTTTACTCATGCTGTACAATTTCCCACACTTTTAAAACCATTTACTTCTACTTTTAAGTTAATTTTCTCTTCATTTTATGGAATACTGGCC
Organism: Prionailurus viverrinus; assembly: GCF_022837055.1. NCBI lineage: Eukaryota > Metazoa > Chordata > Mammalia > Carnivora > Felidae > Prionailurus > Prionailurus viverrinus. The sequence continues at coordinate 62,572,339 of NC_062565.1, read as the reverse complement.
CATTTTTATGTTGATTTTCCCAGCAATTTTAACAGTTATGTCCTTGATTTAGTATTAATTTGCAGTGTAGTCTAAGCTTTCAGAGAGAATGAGGGGGGAGAGAGGGAGAGAGAGGGAGAGAGAGGGAGAGAGAGGGAGAGAGAGGGAGAGAGAGGGAGAGAGAGGGAGAGAGAGGGAGAGAGAGGGAGAGAGAGGGAGAGAGAGGGAGAGAGAGGGAGAGAGAGGGAGAGAGAGGGAGAGAGAGGGAGAGAGAGGGAGAGAGGTTTGTTTGAATGTCCATACTTCTATATCTAGAACCATCAATTGCCTTCATCTCGGGATGTGTTAGTGGCCAAGCCCAAAGTACCTTTCCTAATGGTCTAGGCTGAAGCTGCTCTTGATTTAAATACATACTCAAAGGCAAATAAAAGGACAAGATTGTACTGAAGCCCTTAACGGAATTTAACTCCACCCAGATCTTTTTATAAACCTTGACAGCTATTTTCAAATATTTCATTTATGGAGGAAGTTTAGACCAAAATTTGGAGGTATGATTGTTAAATATATTGATTAAATAAGACTATTGATTTTCAAAACATACAAGAATATTAATTGTCTAAACGTTTGGGTCACGTAGATTACTGGAATAGCTTCCTAAGTAGTCTCACCTCCACTTCCAGCACCTCTCCAGTTGGATCCATTCATGGCACTCACTTGCTTAACGTTCTTTAAGGCAATGGTTCTCTGATTATAGTCCCCAAACCAGTGCCATCATATCACCTTAGCCACCACTGATTCCTGTCTCCTAGAATTGACACCCTTGTGTAGTTCTCTTCCGGTGAGCGTGGGCTGGATTTAGTGACTCACTTGTACCAAACAGAATATGGCAGATATAATGGGATGTCACTTCCAAACTTAGGTTACAAAGAGACTGTGGCTTTTATCTTGAGGGCTCTCTCTTGCTTGCTATCTCTGAGGGAAGCCAGCTGCCATATTGTGAGTTCCTCTGTGAAGTGTCTACATAGCAAAAGACTGAGGGAGGTCTTCAGTTAAAAGCCAGCAAGGAACTGAGGCCCTTAGTCCAACAGCCTGAATAATACAATCTAATAACCTCATGAGTAATCTTAGGAGCAGCTCCTCCTTCAGTTAAGCTCTCAAATGAGACCAAAGGCCTGACTGCAATCTTCACCTGGATTCTTGACCCACAAAAACTGTTTTAAAATAAATGCTGTTTAGGGGTGCGTGGGTGGCTCAGTTGGTCAAGTGTCCAACTTCACCTCATGTCATGATCTCATGGTCTGTGAATTTGAGCCCCACGTCCAGCTCTGTGCTGACAGCTTAGAGCCTGAAACCTGCTTTGGATTCTGTGTCTCCCTCTCTCTCTCTCTGACCTTCCCCTACTAGTACTCTGTTTCTCTCTCTCTCTCTCTCTCAAAAATAAACATTTTTTTTAAAATAAATAAATGTTGGGGCGCCTGGGTGGCGCAGTCGGTTGGGCGTCTGACTTCAGCCAGGTCACGATCTCGCGGTCTGTGAGTTTGAGCCCTGCATCGGGCTCTGGGCTGATGGGTTGGAGCCTGGAGCCTGTTTCCGATTCTGTGTCTCCCTCTTTCTCTGCCCCTCCCCCGTTCATGTTCTGTCTCTCTCTGTCCCAAAAATAAATAAAAACGTTGAAAAAAAAATTAAAAAAAAAAATAAATAAATGTTGTTTTAAGCCAGTTAGTTTTGGGATTGCTATGCAGCCATAGATAATGAATATCCTGGGAACTTGATAAGAATGCAAATTATGAGGATTTACTCCAGACCTAGTGAACCAGAAACTTTGGGGGTAGTGCCCAGCAATCAGGGTTTTAACAAATCTTCAGATGATGCTGATGCATGTTCAAATTTGAGAATCATTATCTTATAGAAGAATGTCTAAAGCACTTAGTTAAGCCTACAAGGCCCACTATATGACTTTTTTTTTAAATAAACCTCTGTTCCCTCATCTTGAGTCACTGATCCCTAAGAATTTTCCATTCCAACCAATTTCAGCAGCAGCCGTTGCAGCTGAAAAGGTTTTAGAAGCCACCGACTGGCTTATTAGCTACTGAAAACTATGCTCACTTCATATATTATTTCATTTATGATAATCAGGACAGTAATGATAGCTATCACTTGTTTAGGGTACACAGCATATCAAGCCACTATCTGTATAATATCACATGAAAACCTGCTACCCAAACCCTTGAAATCTATAGTATTATCATCCTTATTTTAAAACTAAGAAAAACAAGTTTCAGAAAGATAAAGTAACTTGCCTGAGATCACATGGAGAACTGTTAGAATCAAGATTTGGCATGAGTCTGACCGCAGAGTTTGCACATTGAGCCAACGGGTCACAGTACTTTCCAGTATATACAGACTGCAGCTCTTGAACTCTGTCTGCCCTCTCAAATCTCAAGGCCTCTTCCATCAAACTAAGTTCAGAGGTAACTGCCTTTATGAAATTGTCCCTGACTCTCTGGAAAATATACATGCTCATTCTTCATGTTTATTGAAAGCTTGTTATATGCTTTAAAACATTCCAGATAGTATAAATTTAGCACTGGAAGAAAAAATAAACAAACCAGCAGACAAAAATTATTGCTTTGGAGCTTATATTCTATTTGGGGGTTAGGGGAGACAGCATAAAAAACACTTGAAAATAAATAATTATTCTAGATGATAATGAGGAAATAATATATAATAACATAGAACGTGTATAGAAAATCTGGTAGTCGTGGAAGAGGTGTGTTCTGATGTGAAATATAATAGTTAGAGAGTCTCATGCTAAAGGATAACATTGGAACAAATTCCTGATGTAGACCAAGAAGGCAGTTTGTGGTAGAATACCACAACTAGATAAAAGCAAGTGCAAAGGTCCTGAGGTGGGAAAGTGTTTGTCATGTTGGGAAACACTAAGGAGACCAGTGCAGCTGTATTGGATTGAGTTAAAAAACAGGTACTAGGAGATGAAGCCATAGAGAGAAAGGAACAGAGATATCAAGAATAGCCTTATAACCCATTGTCAAGAATTTGGAGTTTGCTCTGCATGGGATGGGAAATCCCTGAAAGATGTTGAATACAAAGAATTTCATGGTTTAATTTGTAGTTTAGCAGATCATTTTGGCTGATGTGTGGAGAATTAGACTGTATTGGCAAGGGTAGAAGGAGACAGGTTTCTAACTACTTTAACTGGTCTATTTCAATAACCTAAGGTCTAGACCAGTAATCATGGAAGCTTGGGCCACGATAAGAACAATGGAAGTGCTAAGAAATGATTAAATTCTGGATACATTTTAAAGACAGAGCTGGCAGTCTTTATTAAAGTATCTGATATGGAGTGTGGAAGAAAAAGAGTCAACTTTTTTTGGTTTGAGAAACTAAAAGGATGGAGTTGTCTTTTACTGAGATAAAGAATGTGTAAAATGTAGGTTTGGGAAGAAAGTTCAAGAATTTGGGGTTGGAGTGTTAAGGCTGTGAAGTGTATTAGTTATCTAAATGGAGATGTCCAAGTGGAAATCGGATACACAGAAATTCAGAGGAGCAGTTGGTACTAGAGATGTAAATCTGGGAGTCAGTTAATACACAATACTTAAAACCATGAGACCAGATGGGATTGCTGAGAGAATGAATATAGATAAAATCCTTAGGATTCCTGGAATAAATGCATATACTCAATGATAGCCCTTTCTCATGCCTTCCTTTCCTTCTTAAACTTTAAGTATATATAAACACACATATACTATATGCTTGGCAACCAGCTAAACCTTAGACCTGGTTTGTCTGCTTGTTCAGTTCTCTCCCCAACTAAACCAAGAGCCCATTGAGCCAGGACCCATTTATATTCATCTTTCCATTACAGGTACCTGGCATATAACAGGTTTTTAATCTATGTTTTTTGAACAGTCTGTTAACTATAATCAACTCTATTAAGACTTGAGCTAGGGGGGCACTTGGGTAGCTCAGTCGGCTAAGCATTCGACTTTGGCTCAGGTTATGATCTCATGGTTGGTGAGTTTGAACACTGCATCAGGCTCCGTGCTGATGGCTGGGAGGCTGGAGCCTGCTCCGAATTCTGTGTCTCCCTTTCTCTGCCCCTCCCCCGCTTACTCACACTCTCTCTCTCTCTCTCTCTCAAAAATAAACATTAAAAATTTTTTTTGAAAAAAAAAAAAGACTTGAGGTAGGAAAATAAGAAAAAAAAATCAAACAATTATAGCCCATACATAATATGATGACCATGGTTAAAAATGCTGATGGAATATAAGGGAAGGCCATTCATTTCAGTCTGGAATCTCTAAATTCTATTTAATCATCAAAGATGTATTAGGACATAAAATTTAAAAGTGGGTAAGGATGCTAGGCCAGTGTATGGAAGGAATTTCAGAAGCAATGAAAGGAGATGCATTAGAGGGAGCTGAGGTCCAGTTACTTACGTGTGTCTGCATTGCAAAGTCTACACAGGAATCCAAAGGACATCTTGAAATTTCAGACATTAGACTATAGACCTACTCTCTCCATGTTCTGCACCTGACTAAATCTGAGAATAATTTTACAAGACTTAGCAGAGAGGAGGGGGTTTGGAACCCGAGAGAAGGGAGAGAAGATATAATAATGATGTAAAAAAAAAAAAACCCAACTAGAACTGGAAGTTCGATTCTATCTTATTTAGATCAAAAAGATTGAAAAATTGTGATAATCAAATGAAATTATAGTCCACATTACTGTATTCTTTACTTTGGAGTTGGGAGAAGACTAGCCCACTCTGGAAAGTGCTCTTATGTTCACTTTGAAGTAGATGAGAAAAAGCTGAATGGAAGCAAATGAAAAAAATAATGTCTTCAAGCAGTTTTCAGAGAAAGCTATCACAACACTTCAGCAATACTGAAAGACTTATGAGAAGGGCCATTTATTCCCCCATAATATCCTCCCCTGAGCAGGGTCATTAAAAAAAGTTTATCAATAATACATATTCAAAATAAATTTTATGTTTCTTTTTCAATTTCTATGAGGCTACATTTAATTTGAGTGAAGCATAATTCTTAGCCAGATTGTCTTTCAATTAGAGCAATACTTATCTATTTGCATTAATTCTGAGATTGCTCAGGCTTTTTCTTTTTTTTTTTTTTTTGTATTGCTTTCTTTGAACTTTAGCTGAGGGTGAGAAAATTAATAATGTAATATATATTTTTCATTCTAAGTGTAATCACCTTAGATTATATGAAATTAGAGCTATAAGAGATGGGGGAAGGAAGATTCAATTATCCAAAGCTATTCAATACAATTCAATAAACATTAGTTGGCTTCATTTGGTGCCCGAGGAACTTCATCACTGTTGTGGAAGGGTGGGGAACAGGCAAAAAAATAAATCCCTGACCTCAAATTGTTTATAATACAGTAGGGAGGAATCATGGAAGGAAATAATAAGAAAAGCATCATAAATGTTATTTTGATCCATATATATATTCTATTTGAATACTAAGATTAAGCAAGAGATGGCATTAAAGAAATTAATTACTATTTGTTGGAAAGTGAATGATTTTGGAAAGTGCATCAGACAGGATGATTCTACCCCAAGTAACAAAACAGCAGCCCAAACAGGCCTACACAAGAAGAATTTATTAACAAATTGCACTTAAAAATAACTCCAGATATAGGTAGTTCTGTGGTTCAGGAATTTAGTAGCTCAATAACTACAGAGTTCTAGGCTTTCTGTAATACACTTCGACTTTTCCTCATTATCACAAGTTGATTGTCATCATTACAAACATCACGGAAATACCTAAAATCATGGAGAGGGAAATGGAATCTTTTTGGGATAATTTTTTTTAATTTAATAAAAGAGGTCATTTGTTAACAGAAGCTTGCCCTTCCTCATCCTCTGTTATACACACACATGTTGCCCTCTAGTACTTAGCCAGAATCAGATGGCCAAGCCCAGAAGTGAAGTCTGGGAAAGAATATGTGTAACGTTTGATTTTTTGTTGGGAGATATGAGCTCAACCAAAAAAAAAAAAAAAGATATTGCTGTTTGGGAGGAAAATTATGGATGCTCTCCGAAATAGCACCCCTTCGGGGCACCCGGGTGGCTCAGTCAGTCAAGTGTTCAACTTCACCTCAGGTCATGATCTCATGGTTCTTGAGTTTGAGCCCGCGTCAGGCTCTGTGCTGACAGCTCAGAGCTTAGAGCCTGCTTCGAATTCTGTGTCTCCCTCTCTCTCTGTCCCTCCCCTGCTCACACTGTGTGTGTGTGTGTGTGTGTGTGTGTGTGTCTCTCTCTCTCTCTCAAAAATAAAAGATTAAAAAGATTAAAAAAAAAGAAAAGAAATATCACCCCTACAAGTATTTTCTTTAAGCAATGTATGTTATCCATCATCCCCCTACTGCAAGGCCCTCCCTCAAGTTCTCTACCGGAACACAAAAGCTCCCCACAGAACTATGCCCATGCCTCTACCCCTGGTCTTTGTTATTTGGTGCTCGGAATATTTGACATTTCCTTGCTCAAGTGGCCTACTCTTTTATATTTTTAACAGCCATTTTATAATACTTATCAAATGTTGTTCTTAATACTTTATGAATACTAAGTCATGCAATTATCACACCAACTCTAGGAAGTGGGTGATTATTATCATCTCTGCTTACATATGAGGAAACAGAGGCTCAGTGAAATTAGGCACCTGGCCTCTAGTTACATTGCTAATAAAGTGCTAGGTGGGATATGAAAATCAGGCCATTTAGTTCCAGATTGGGCATCTTTTACCACTTTGCTGTGCTAATTCCTCAATGACTTGAGGAAACCTTGTGTCTGCTCTCACTTGTGAACTCAGGCCTCCTGGAAGGAAGCTGGTTATCTTGAGAGTGTTAATTAAAATTAGTTCTCAAATCCAACTTAAGTCAGGTCTTAGATTTTAGAATATAGTTTCTGCACCACACCCCAACCACTATCCAAAAGTAGAGCATTCCTATGAAGCCTTTTGTAAGCTGAATGGTGTAAATCAAAGAAGCAACTATCATTTTATGAAAGTAAAAATCCTTTTCAGATTTAGTTCAGTTAACAGAAGTAATTACTATTGTAGGTCTTTCAGGAAAGTGCAGTGGTGTAAAGCAGACTTTCCGATAGAGAGGGAAACCTGTAGTTGTAAAGGCGATTGAGAGTTTCAGGGCTACTTAAATAATCAGATGCATGCAAGAATGTATTTTCAATGTTCTTGTTCTTTTCATCACTTTTCACCTGTCAAAGCTACTGCAATTTTAAGATTTTAAGCTGATCATTTTTTTACTTATAAAGAATATATGTGATCTCAGTAGGTAGCAGTGGCCTTGGTAAACACAATGAAATCCAATACCTGTGGTGTGAATAAATAGATGGAGAGATAGATGGCTATATTGTGGCAGATACTAGTACTATTTGGTTCAGCTCAACATGTAATGAGCATGTAATGTGAGCTAGATTATGTCTAGGCAATGAGGAAATTCAACTGAAGGGGCAAGTCTTCAACCTGTAGACCTGCAACCTGTAGACGGACACTAACAGAAGCTCACAACCATGTGCTATGTACTGTGTTAAGTGGTAAGTGAAGGGTGCTTTGGGAAAACAGAAAGTGGGCCTGAAGTGTGGCCTTAACTGGCCAGGCAGAGATGAAGTGTATGAAGAGAACTCTAGGCAGATGGAGCAGCATGAAGTAAGGTGTGAATAGTGTGGTGAGTGGGGAAAAGTACAAATGGATGACTACTTGACATGACAAGACAGAAGTGCAGGAGAAAACAGAACAATGGGAGATGGGGCTGGATCATGGAGGGCCTCATCAGTCACGTTGAGGAGCTTGCCCTTTATCTAATGAGGTGTTGGAGAACCATCAAAAGAAAAAATATTCTGGTGGAAAAAAGGAAGGTAGATTCCAGATCCAAAGAGTCAATTCACATCTTTTACTGCAATTTTACATTAAAAGTGCAGGTCTCTCATCATCACATGAAAAGTAGGGGCTGTCCTTAAACCCTGACATTGATCTACTATGGAGACAATGAATAAGCAAAGAACTGCGGGCAAAGGAAGTGCATGTATAAAAGGTGACTATAAAAATCACCAGAGATCAGTTCTGATATGTGGCTCCAGGAATCAGGTTCATTATTACCTCATTACAGCTCATTTTGTTTTATTAAAATTATGTAAGACCTACTTCCACTATTGTCTCTAATGTAATTTAAGTTATTCTTAACAAATCCACTGTTAAACTTTTGGGGGGGTGGGGAGTCTGTGATACCTCAATGATCTTTATCTGATGCATTTCATTTGAAATTTCCCACATTTTTATATAGCCATGACATTAAGCTTGACTAACTCTTCTTTAGGTTGAAGCTATAGTGTTATGCTGTTTTGAAAAAGAGCATCCCATTTCTGTCAAAAACAATTACAACATTATGGAAATCAAGGTGTCAAATTCGGTCATCCTTTGTTGTTCTCTCCATTTACTTTTTCAACCTATTCTTCTACAGTGCTTCCTGGGCTCCCCAGCTCCTCCCTGCCCCAACTTGTTATTCCATCTGTTTGTGAGTCTTTAGGTCTTTAGAATTATTAAGATTGAAAAAGACTGTGATATAATTCCTGGTTCTCAAAGTCATGTGTTCAGAAATAGGGGAAAGGTGAATCTTTCAGGACAACTTTATAAATGTTCTCCTTTGTGTCCTGCCATGAGTCAATCTGTCTCCATGCTATGCTTCTTCGGTCTTCTATAAATATTTTCTGCTTTTTAACAGACTTTAGAACTGAAAATCCAACTCTTTATGTGGTTGTATTCGGTTTCCTACATTATAGAGACAGTTTTTTTTTTAATATTGAGAGGATACTTTATACAGAATTCACTTCTACCGATATGTGTTATTGGTTAAGGACTTCACATACTATTACAGTAGAGTTATTTAAAAAATGTAGATGAACACAATTTCTCTACTTGCTCCACTAGCTTCTTAGATGACCAAATACTGTTGTAAAATACTATATAAAAAATCAATATAAATGTGTCACTAAACAAGTTCTTAAATGTGTGTCAGTTCTGAAGGGTTAACTTTGATAACTTACAAAACAAAAACACATACCCAGTTCTGCTTATGAATTCAGGCACTTAACACACTTGTGGATTTAAAAACTGTGAAGCCAACACAACTGCCCCTATGAGTGACTTGGGACACATAGAATTAGCTATTTGTGTTCTTGTGATGAGGGGCAAGTCACTAACAGCACCTGTAATTAACCACCTGCTCATCTAATTACAGAATCACAGATTAGATATTCTGGAAAGCAACTCTCTTTCCACATTTCAGATTAAAGATACAGATTTACATAATAGGGGAACATTTATCCCCCTAATGGTTTCTAATAAATTCACACTCAATTTGCATTAAGGAGAGTCACGTTTGGGACTGGAATTTAAACACTGTCTTTTCAAGATATGTCTTTGGATGCTGTGGAAGCTACAAGAAACAGTGGCTACTTGAGAGATATCCATTTTGAGGGATAAGTATGGAATAATGTATGTATTTTTGACAAAGTCAGAGTCAGAGCTCGAAAAGAAATAAGATAATTTTTTTGTCACCCCAAAATACCGGCTTTAAAAAACGGAATTAAAATGTATTAGTGATATTTGGTTGGGCCTTTTCAGATAATATAAACCAACTAACCAAACCACTCACAGTATTAGAAATATACGGACAGGAGTCCCTAGGCAGGATTTTAAGAAAAAGATTAGTTTCACTCATTCATTCATTCATTCAAACAGTGAGCATCTACTCTGTACGAGGCACTGTTTAGGTGTAATATAAGATAATATAAAAGATAGAAATATCTCCCTCAATGGGGCTTGCATAGGAGCAGGAACAAGTAATAAGCAGGATGAATAGGTAAAATAATATAGTATTTGGCCAGTAAATGCTGAGGAGAATAAGTAAAGTGGGGGAAGGGAGACAGGAAGAGCAGTGTGGGGGCAGGGGGTTGACGCGTCATTAGAGTGGCCAGAGAATTCCTCCTTGAGAAGGGGATACTTGAGTAAACAGAAATGAGAAATCAAATCTCGCATATCTCCAGAAAAAAAAGCATTCTAGGAAGTGCAAAGACTATTCTGAGGGTGGCTGATGTGAAGCAAAGCAAAGAGCAGAGTGAAATGGAGAACAAAGGGGAGAGCAGTAGGAAATCCAGTAGGAGAAGGTAACAGGAAGGAAGAAATTCATGTAGAATCTTGAAAGTAATATACAGAGGTGGGTTTTTACCCTGGGTGAATAGTCTGGGGGAAACTTTGCTGACTGACAGCATAGGAAGGGAAAAGTATTTTGTAAAATTTTAGAAATTGAGAAATTGGGGTAACTGAGTAATGAACAAGCATTAAGTACTTCATTTTAAAATGAGGCAATCAAAGCACAGAACAATTAGGATTTTCCCATGTGTAGTTAGTAAGAAGCAGGGTTGGAATGTGAAGCTAAATCCTAACTCAATAACAGAAGCAGTCTCAAAGCTTCACAGGTTCAGGAAGAAATGTGTCTTAACTTCAAGGAGACTGGAGATTGGTATTGATGAGTTTCAGATCAGTGACCCTAAGCTGAACAATCGAATTAACAAAAGTGTTGGGGGAAAATAGACTTCTCTAACATTACACTTTGATCTTACTTTTGCCAAGTATTTCATTTATTGGATATCTTTAAACAGAACATGTTTCACAAAGATTTCAAGTGGTTAAATTGATCTGTGCTCACATTTTTTCTTTGGGGATTAACTTAAAGTGGTCTCAAAAATTGGTTTAGGGGACATACAATGGTCCTCTGTGATTTGCATATGCAAAATGTATTTGTCTACAGTTGGATAGGAGTATATATGCATAGATAGGCAGGACTTCATAGGAAAGTGCTCTATGGCCATTTAGCTCAGTTGGTTAAGGCCTCAAGGTAATTAAATTGGAGGAGTTCTTCCCTTTGTGGGCTTGTACCCTCGCCCTATCACAGCTGCAGAATACATCCCAAACCCTGACCAGCTGTCTTGAAAATGCATGCCCTTGGCCAGAAGGACAGACTTGCACAAGTCAATCACTAAGGACAGAAAAAAGGATTGCTCAGAGAATAGGCCATATTCATAGTGGGTCAGCAGCATCCTATTAATACTCATAGGCAACCCACTGATTACTTTGGAGTTGGAGTAAAGCTGGTTATTTCTCTGGCTCTTGACAACAAAGGCAGATGAGCAGCAATTTTGTTTCTCGGTGTGAATGTCTCCTCATGTCTGCGGGGGCCTCTGTTGAGAGTTTCTCTCTCAGTGGGTCCCTGTGTAGGAGTATGTGCATGTTCTAATCTGGGATGTGATCAAATAAGATTGCATTTTGTTTGTTTTTCCTCTGTGCTCTTCTTGAAAGGCTGAGTCCAACTACAATTTTCATGAATTGTTCCACTCTAATCTTATATATCAGGCACTAGAGACTCTTGAATTCTGAGCACAAACTAAATGATATAATATTGCCAACTAGTATGTTGCTATTAAGTTTAGAGTCTTTATACATTTTCCAAGATGCTATGCTTGCATCCAAGATGCCAAGTTGCTAAAAGCTTTTGACAAGTTTTGACAGAGATCAGTTTCTAAAATGGCACATTCAATGAATCATCTAGGCTATGGTTGCAGGAGGCAACATGTGATAGAGACATGGATATTGATTTCAGGTCTAGTCTGTGCTGTGGTGCTCAACAATTAAGCTGCTTTGAAATGGGACCATTTTATTTCTATGGATCTCAGTATAATAATTGCTTTAGATAAAGTGATCTCTGAATTTCCTTCAAAACATAATATTTTCCAGTGGGTTCACCTCATATTGAGACTCAAGGTGAAAAATATATATTTGAAATCAAGATAAACTTGTTGTTACTGGGGCGCCTGGGTGGCGCAGTCGGTTAAACGTCCGACTTCAGCCAGGTCACGATCTCGCGGTCCGTGAGTTCGAGCCCCGCGTCAGGCTCTGGGCTGATGGCTCGGAGCCTGGAGCCTGTTTCCAATTCTGTGTCTCCCTCTCTCTCTGCCCCTCCCCCGTTCATGCTCTGTCTCTCTCTGTCCCAAAAATAAATAGAAACGTTGAAAAAAAAAGTTTAAAAACTTGTTGTTACTAAACACCCTGAGCACTGGCCCCAGAGAGACCTGCCTGGTCTCTGGTGGGCTTGTTCAACGAATATAACTTAAACTTACCTCCTCATTTGTAAAACAAGAATAAAAATCCAGAAACAATTTTGGGGAGGATTAGTTCACGTAACATAAGTGAATGGCACATAATAGTAAAAAATGTTAGCTATTGTTATCTCTTTCTCTACCTATTTCTACATATTTTGTGTAGATAATTTCACTGCATTTAATGAAATGTATAGTAATGTACAAACAAAACCAGTTTGTCACATAAAATGCAACCTTATCCAACAGATACAGGTCATAATTTCAGGGACAATGAAGATACACCCACAATAACGTCTGAATGCAGAATACCTGAAATTCCTATAGCAGCAGTTCCTTTTTAGACTAATAGGGAACTAAAGAACCCATCCTAATATTGCTGAGTCACACAGGCATTTGTTGGCATTTGATTGCCTGTAGGAACAATTCATTGTAAGGCTGTTGCCAGGCTAGATGAGGGCTGACAAGCACAGGAGGTGAATGGCTGAGTAAACGTGAGCTGTATGGTCCCAGGCTAGAAGGGCATGTCCTGTAAAGCACTATACTGTAGGGAAGTCCAGGACTATCCAGTGTCACCAGGTATCTGGTGCTGGGAAAGGGTGAGGTGAAAAAGCATGAAAAGGGGGTTAAACCATTCCAAAACAGCTGGGTCACTACATGTTGAGTGATAGGACTTGGCTAGGCACTGCTTTCTCCCCCACCCAACAGACATGGCTGCCAGTTGTCTCATGTCCAGCCATTTTTCAGCTGTTCTCAAACAGCCATTGGTCAGTTTCAAACAGAAATTCTTTGGCTTCAAGGGAACTCACAAATCAAGATCTGCTTATTCTGAATAAGGCCATGCACTAGTTCATTTTAAAGTAAAATTCTGTTTTCCTCTGGAGTCTTGATAGGCATAAAGTAATGTTTCTCACACGAACATTTTTCTTCTTATAACCTTTGCTTTCCTTAGTTATTTAAATTATGATGTGAAGTTCTCCCCTTTTAGTATTTTTTTTTTTACTGCTTATTTTTTGTTTTGAGAGCACAAGTAGGGCAGGGAGAGTGAGAGAGACAGACAGACAGAGAATTCAAGTGGGCTCTATACTGCATGGGGCTCAATCTCAGGAACCATGAGATCATGACCTCAGCCAATCAAGAGTGAGATGCTCAATTGATTGAGTCACACAGGTGCCCCTCCCCTTTTAGTCTTAATGGCAACTTTACAATGGAATATTCTTATTCCTTACTATAATTCATTAACTTATCACTTTATAGAGTTAATATTGTAAATAACATTAACTTGGAATTCAAGGAAGAAAAACTAGCAACCTCCAATAAAAAGATAATTCATTGTATCTGATAACTCATTTTAACCATCAAACAGTATCACTGGGTCAGTCTCCTTTCTCCAACGAAAGAACTTAGGAAAGAATCAAATAACATGTTAATGAGTATATGGAGGTTTGGGGTCATTAAGTTTTGTTTTAAATATCACTCTAATTTTGGCACATTTATTTTGTGAACACTGGAACACGGGCTGCCACTGAGTAAGTTTATCAGTAACCTGTAATGATAGAATGGTAGTATCAGGTCAGAACTATTATATAGCTATGTTTGAGCCTCAAAATGACTCTGGAAATTGGCTCCTGAATATACTTCAGGCACACTAAAGATCCTGAAATAGTTAACTACAAACTGCTGGTAGGTACTGTCTTCTACAACAGCTTTCCAGGTTCTAAGATATATTGCTGAGTAAAGTAGATGTGATAGTGACAGCCGGCTAGTCTCCTAAAAGCTTCTTCCTCCTTCTTCCTGGGAACACAGCACACCATATATTCCAGGGTTTTTCCTTGTAGTGAGGTATGGTAATTATGTATTTGTTTGTTTTTAATTAAACAGGATACACTTTTAATCAACAGGATGTACATAGAAGTAATAGGGGTCATTTCTAGGGCTGGGTCATTAAAACCTCCCATAATTATTCTTCCATGTTATTCTCTACTTTCTGTTCTATGGAATAGACTTGACCCCAAAGCAACCTCTGAATACACGTTGAGGATAGAAACATGTCCATCAGGTGGATTGCTGAATGACAGCTTGGAGAAGGCCATCTTGCCAGCCTCCCTAACTATATCATCTATCTCATGTTCTGTCAGCATGAGGAAGGGAAAGATCGCTATTGTGTTTGAGCCATTGTTAAGGAACTATGTTTTTTTAAGTTTATTTGAGAGAGAGAGAGAGAGAGAGAGAGAGAGAAGAGCAGAGCACACATGAGCAAGGTAGGGGCAGAGACAGAGAGGGAGAGAGAGAATCCCAAGCAGTCTTTGTGTTGACAGTGTGGAGCTGGATGCGGGGCTCAATCTTACAAACCAGGAGATCAGGACCTAAGCTGAAATCAAGAGTCAGACGCTTAACCGACTGAACCACCCAGGCACCCCTAAGGAACTATTTCTGATAGACACTAGCATACTATAACTAATATAGTGAGTACTATAACTTGAGAAAATGCTCTTTTAAGCTACAGAGATTTGTTTTTAATTTATAATATAGGCTAGTTCATTTAGAATCCCCATAGTAAATGTATCTTCATAGGTCAATTTTAATATATTATGAATTGGTAAGCTCTTCAGCAAAAGATTAAGAAAAAAATCACTGAATATAACCTATTGAGCAAAGGCTAACATAGTTGTTGGAGAGACAAAAACAAGTCTGTATAGTGACAAGGGGAGAGTGCAGGCATTTATGAACTTCTGCATTCTGCACCTGACACTCACGGAATGGAGGAGTGTAAGGGAGCACACTGGCTTATCTATTTTTATTTCACGTTTGAGGCTCAGAAAAATCTTGTGAAAAAGAAACACTACTACATGGTGGTGTAGGGAAGGGAAACATTTTTTATTGGAAAAAAAAAATTTAAAAGGACACCAACAGTGAGGGATTTAAATCTGCTTTTTATTCAATGAAATCATTGGCCCAAAAGAAGATATTACCTAGTCATAGTAGATTATGTATTTATGCAACAATAAAGTACCACAAAGAACATTTTTCAAAGTAGAGGAATATTCTTCCATAACTATATATAAAAACAAAATAGGCTGTTACTTGAAGTTCTGGGTTCTAAATGTAGTCTGGCTAAGGGAAATGAAGACATTTCCAAGAGGAACTAAAATGATCAAAGAAAATAGGTTAAAGACAGAAGAAAAAAAAGAATTGTTCACTTTGAAGATGGGGAATAAAATGATAGTAGGTAGAAAATAACCAAAAGGAATATAATCATGAAGGGAATTTTTAGAAGAAAATGTATTCGTTTGTGGAATTCTAGATTTATAGACCTATAGAAGTAGATAAGAATTTCAAATAATAAATCAAAATAATTACTCTTCAATATAGTAGGATGTATAATTCTATAGCAAAAAGCCTTGGTAGCATTTAGTATGGGCTGAGTAACACATAAAACAGGACTTATTTGTATTTGTACATGATACATTCATAGAGAAAAATAGATGTTATCTATATATTCCAAAATTTTTTGAGGTTATCATAGATTATTTTTTTTTCCTAGAAATTATTTTATGATACTTGTATTATAGAATATGGGAAGGAAAAAAACCCAATGTTTTACTCAGGATGGCATTACCTATGTTATAATATTTAAAGACAATGTTTTTAAATGTTTATTTATTTTTTGAGACAGAGAGACAGACAGAATGCAAGTGGGGGAGGGGCAGAAAGAGAGGGAGACAGAATCTGAAGCAGGATCCAGGCTCTGAGCTGTCAGCACAGAGCCCAACACGGAGCTCCAATTCATGAGCCATGAGATCATGACCTGAGCTGAAGTCAGACACTTAACCAACTGAGCCTCCCAGGTGCCTCTATGTTCTAATAATTTTTAATAATCTAAGTTTGCCCCTTATTTAACTATATATATATATATATATATATATACACACACACACACACGTATATATATGTATGTATATATATGTATATATACATATATGTACATAATTTATATACACATAGACACATGTATATATATTTCTACACCAATTTAAATATGTATACATACTTGTACATGTATATGTATATTCATGCTAACTAAGGGCATGTTTCTGAAACTATTTCCTTTGATTAAAAAATATGCTACGAAGGAACTATGACAAACTATTATTTAGTTTTGCTTCTCATAATTTTCCTCCTTCCTCAGTAAGACTAAATCAAAGTTGGTACTTTTCCTTGTATTTCATTTCAATTACACAGGGAATCTCTTGTAGAAAGAACATTTTCTGTTTTACGTTTGGTTTATTGCCACAGACTAACCTGTTATGGCTTTTCCAAATTCAACATTTGGCATTTTTTCTTCTTCTCCTAATTGTCCCTGTAGTGTCTTTTCCTGTTTATTATGGACCTTTTTATCATCTGGCAGACTTTTGATAATCGTAAGTCAAGAACACGGAGTTGTGGAGTTTTCCAAGTCAGAGTCAAAATTGGTCCTTTGGTATCATTTAGACACAAGAGATTGCAAATTTCTAGTAATTATGTACTTTAACTTGCTGGCTTTTTTAAGCAAGAGTTTCTTAAAACAATGACATAGAAAGTATAAATGCCATGTTTTTCTGTACTCAAAAAATTTATGTGCAAAAATTCATTCATGTATAGCCTTTCTCCTTCTTAATATGACTACTTTATTCTGTTGAATTAACATTTTTTTAAAAAAAGGATAACTACATTTTTGTTGGCATTAGCTTATAGAGGACATTTTTATGCACCCTATTGAAATCAATGTCACTAGGTGAAAATCTGAAAACTCTTTACTTAAAGAGGCTTGATATAATGCATTCAAATTGTTACCAAATAAAATATACTTGTGATTTTTGCTGAATACTACTTGCATCTGTTAGGCTACTTCTGGAAGCAAACAGAAGATAAGAAGTCTATAATGGACAACAAAGGTCATTGCTTAGCATAAGCAGCTCTGTTACTTATTTGGAATTCAAAAAGCTTATTTCAACATCTATGTGGTAAATGGTCCCTCGTGTCAGTAGGGAGTATTTCAATGTGCCTCTTAAATGAATTTCTCAATATATTGAAATTTATGCTCCTCAGAAAATACTATGAAAAAAGAGGAGCTTTCCATAAAACAAAAAAATAACACTATCAACAGGGATTGCTTGCATGCAAAGGTGAAGTTTACATTTAGAAAATATACACATTAAAACCTAAGTAGTCAGGCTTTTCTGACTAAATGTATTCTATGGAGAAGTTGTTCTTCCAGTGTTCAAACCTAGCTTGTATTTCCTTATTGCCCATGGGCTCATGTATGGTCTTCAAATTACTCTCAATTTATTTCGGGTATATATGTATGTAAGTCTCCTCAACTCAAGAACTTACTTTATTAGTCTCCTGGAGACAGAAATGATCTTTTTGATTTACTAGTATCCTCCTGTCTACCTTCTTCTGAGCTGACTAGTTTTTACTACTGTCGGAAAAAAATGTAATTAAGGATCACATGTGTAACATGACACGCCAAGTGCCGTGTGGTTACAGAGAAGCAAAAGGCATGATCCCTCATCTCCAGTATGTCAGTTATCTGACAACAATGTAGTATATGGTGGCCAAAGTAAATACTCAGTGCTCTAAAAGCTATAGGAAGTGAGGCTGAAGAAGAAAAGTTTTCAGGAGAAAAATAGGACTTGACCCCACCCTTCACTGAGTATGCAGTGAAGATTAGTTGAACTGATAGAGAAGAGTAGACAGCACAAGTGGTGACAGCAAAAGAGGGGACACTGGGGGGGAATTGTATACAGGGAAAGTGGGTATTTAGCGCACATGCACGAGTGACAATTGCAAATAGTCCCATTTGAATCTTGTGCTTCAACTGTGAAGACAACATGTATACATGTTGTAATTATCCACTATGGACTTGTATTCAAACTTAAAACTACTTCCCCCAACATCGCTCGGTGCTAGATATAATGAGAATTTTCAGTGTCATCTCCTTCCTCTGTTTTAAAGATAATTTCCAATATTAGCTCACAGTACTCTACTATTTGACCTCCATGACAATTCCATGATGTCTAATTAAATGTCTTATACTGAAAGGCTTCTGAGTTAAACATTCACTTTTTCTAATTTTGAGCTAATTTATATTAGGTTTTAATCTTGAAATAATTAGAGGCTATCTTTCAACACTTGAAATTCATGGCTTCTTTTCAGAACATCTTTCTGTTTAATGGTTCTTAATTCTCATCTGGACACTTTTTGTAAAAAAAAAAAAAGTATAATTAAAAACTGGGAGGAAATAAGCAAAAAAAAAGTCTATGTTCCAGATCATTTAATATTGCATAATGAATAAGAACAGAAACAGACTTAGAAGGGTTTCTAGTAGGATTTGCTGGGTGGAAGAACTATTAAATTCTCAGGCAGAGGCAAACTGATACAGTAGGAAATAGTGGAATATAGAAAGAAATCATGGGCAAAGAATTTGCTAATCATATGGAGATAAAATTTAACAAGCACAGATATTTGAAACTAAGATAACAACGAATAAATTTGGGAAGTATAAACTCAAGGTAGATCTAAAGGTTTTGGAAACAGTAATGAATAAGGCAAGAGTGCATAATGACAAGAGTTAAAGTGTTTCAAATCTGTGTATTGTTCAGGAAAAAAGCTGATACCCAGATCCACATTAGACTCTGTTAAATCAAGCTTACAATTTAAAAATAATAGGTAATCATTAAAAGAACTCTGAAACCAGAGAAGGGAGGAATGGGAATTGCAAAGCCTCACATATTCCAAAAGAAAGACAAAGGAAGAAAAAGGAATCTGGGGTGGTGGGACACTTGCAAATGTATGGAATTCATAATAGCACCTTCTCTTCCCTTGGAAGGATATTAGAGTTGATGAGTGATATGGGGCATCTAAGAAAAAAATATTTTACAAATATGATTTACAAATCATATGAAGTTGTGAATTGGGCTTGTTAGTTGGTCAAGGCAATGCACAAAAATAATGAAAACTAAGGGGGCGCCTGGGTGACTCAGTCAAGCGTCTGACTCTTGGTTTCAGCTCAGGTCATGATCTCACTGTTCATGAGATGGAGTCCTACCTCGGGCTCTGTTCTGTCAGCATGGAGTCTGCTTGGGATTCTCTCTCCCTCTCTCTCTGCCCCTCTCCCACTCTCTCTTTCAATAAATAATAATAATAAAAAAAAAAGAATGATAACTCTTTCCCGCCATCTTTCTGACCAACCAATCTCTACAAAAACTGGTTAAAAATGTTATAGTAGAGGGGCGCCTGAGTGGCTCAGTTGGTTGGGCGACCAACTTTGGCTCAGGTCATGATCTCGCAGTTTGGGAGTTGGAGCCGCCCCACGTTGGGCTCTGTGCTGACAGCTCAGAGCCTGGAGCCTGCTTCGGATTCTGTGTCTCCCACTCTCTCTCTGCCCCTCTCCTGCTCACGTTCTGTCTGTCTCTCAATAACAAACAAATGTTAAAAAAAAAATTAAAAACAATTACAGATTATTTACTGGGAAGGGAAAACATAACAAGACAGAACATGGAAAAGGCATTTAAGATGAGGACTAATCATGTATTTCTGTGCCATCAAAAATTCTTAGTATAAATTTCTCTTTTTTTGATTCTGTCAAATGTAAAGACTCCATGAATAGTAAAAGACCATCGACAGCAGCAGTTCAGTGAAAGGATTGTCCTAGGATTTGACCTGAGCTGGTATCTGCTACAGATTCACATGGGACCATGATCGAGAGGCTGAGAGATTCCAGTGAGTGTAATCTGGGAAGCATTAAGAGCAAGTACATAACTATTTAAGAATAAAACTTTTTTAATTTTACATTTCCAATTTGTGATACTCTTTCCAGCCCACTGATAATGTTTTCTCAGACTTTTCCTATTTTATACCCTCTTCTTTCAATGTCCTGCCATCCCCCTCCCCCCCTTTTCTTTTCCTAAGCAGGCTCTTTTAATTCTTTTCTCCATGAATTCCTTCATTTGGGCTAATTTTCTTTTTCATTGTTTCTTATTCCCTATTTCCTCAGTGCTACTCTCCAACTTCTTTATTCTATCATTTTCTCTTTCACCCTTCTTTTCTCACCCCATCTGTATCATCTACAATTTTTATAAGTTCTACTAGGTTCCACAGGAGCTAAATTCCTATCCTCCATTAGTAGACAGTAGAAATTAGGATTTAAGAGCTGCCTGGGCTCAGATCTTTGCTACCTCACATACTAGTTGTGTGGGTTTGGCCAGAGCACCTCTGCATTTCAGCTTAATTTCAGATTAACTCAACTATAAAATGACGATAATAGTAATACCCTTAAGTTGTAAAGATGAAATAAATTAATATATGTAAAGAGTATAGAGCAGAGTATGACATACAGTCAGCATTTTATGTGCTAATATTATACGCTCAAAGCACTGGGTTAGTCTCTAAATACACAGATGATTCAAATATAGCTCCATGTTCACAGGGAATTTATCATCCAGTGGTGTTTCAGCAGGGTAAATCACTGACCTAAGAAGAGGCTGACTAAAATGAGTGCTACATGGGAAAATAATTCATAAGCTGGTCTCCACATTCATTGTAGCATTATTCACAATAACCAAGGTATGGAAACAACCCGAGTGTCAATGGAAGAATGGATAAAGAAGATATAGTATACCAGCATACTTCTAAATGTTCCCAGCCATTGCTATAAAGCAAATATTGCAATAAAGTGAGTTCAATTAATTTTTTGGTTTCCCAGTACATAAAAAATTTATGTTCATATTATAGCATTATACCTAAAAAAGTGCAACAATGTCTAAAAATCTCCAGTGTTCTTAATTAAGAAATACTTTATTGCTAAAAAAATCCTACCATCACTTGAGCTTTCAGCAAATCATAATCACTGATCACAAATCACCATAACAAAATAACAATTAAGCTTGAAATATCATAAGCATTACCAAAAATGTGACACAGAAACACAAAGTGAGTAAATGCTATAGGAAAAATGGCATTTATAAACTTGTTCCATGCAGAGTTGCCACAAACCTTAAATTTGTACAAAATACAATGTCTGTGAAGTGCAAGGAAACATATTTGTATATCAGAATGTTATTCAGTCATGAGAAGGAACAAAATCGTTACTTGTGATGACATGGGTGGTCCTTGTGTATATAATGCTAAGTGAAATAAGTCAGAAAGCAAAAAACAAATACAATATATTAGTGCTTATATTGGAATGTAAAAAAAAAGCCAAGGTTAAAGAAACAGTAGAATCATGGTTACCAGGGCTGGAGGATGGGGGAAATTAGATAATACTGGTCAAAGAGAACAAACTTCCAGTTAGGTTATGAATAGCGTGGGGGCTCTATACACAGTATTATTATAGATAATGATACTCTATTACATACTTAAAAGTTGCTAAGAGACTAGATCTTAAATGTTCTTACTACAGAAAATAAATGGTAATTATGGGACACAATGGAGTTGTTAGCTAAAGCTAAGAGGGTTAAGTGTAGCAAATGTAAGTGTATGTAATATATGCAAGTGTAGCAAATCAACAGGCTGCACAATTTAAACTTACACAATGTTACATGTGGATTATATCTCAATAAAAGATTTAGATGAGACCCAGTTGACTGAGTACAAATTCAGCAACTAGAAAAGGAAGACATTTTCAGGTTGATCCTGAGATTTTTTTTTATATATATATAAAGGTCAGGTATTGTAAAACTGTAAGAAACAAAAATTATGATTAATGTTTAATGGGTACAGGAAGGTCCCAAAACTCGAGTAACAAATTCCCTGAAGATAGTATGAAAATCAACAATTTAAACAATGTCAAACTTACACATTGAAAAACGGTGTGAGAAGAAAGTAGCACCATTGCATTTACATTTTTATTGTGTGGCTTGTTGAGAAAGTACTAAAAATAGATTGCTTGGCTTCAAGCCTAGATCAATGATCCTTGGAGCTTCTACCCCTCCTGTTTTTCCTTTGGGGATGGAGTAGGTTTATATCTAGTGTGTGATTTGCCAAATGGCAGAAAAAGACTTCAGAAAGCATTCAATGATTACAGTTACTATATATTAAAGGCAAAGAAGGAAACTTTTAAATGATCAATATTATGGCAGAATAAATAATTGTCTTCGAATCACGGACCACAGGATCCCCTAACAGCTGTCTTCGTTTAAACGGAGGCTTCAAATTTTAATAAATGACTCTAAGCTGTGGATTTTGTCATTTTGGCTTTGGGGAATTAAGTCTTTAAGTAAAATTGATGTGGTAAATTTACAGAAATACATTTGACTTTCAAATAAAGGGATAGCTCTTAGATACTTTTTCTTATGAACAGGTTATAGTGAGTGTAAGTAAAGGGGTCTTAAATACCGATAGTAAGTGTACACAGTTCACAATCAGCTTGTACCTTTCATACAGTTGGTATAGCTTAACTCTCTTTCCAGTGAGAAAATGTAGATAACTACATTTTTTTTTTAATGGAGACTCTGTCCTTATGCAAACACATTATGCTGATTCTTAGCATTTGATTTCCTTTCTCTATAGGGAGACAGCTCTGTTATTTCTTTAGTGGGTTTGTATGAAGGAGACATTCAAAGGCCTCTGGAACCAAACGCCACACCAGAAGGGACACTAATATCTTGGCTCTAGCTTTGCTCTGTGGGCCCTGTGTCACACAAATTCCCAGGCACTGGAAAACACAGGTGGCAAAAGTTTAACATTTAGAAGTTGGGAAAAGCTGATTCTAAGTGTTCTCAGTGTCAAGAGTTTTTGGAAGAAAGGTTTGAATAAGAGGTTTGGAAAAAGAGGTCTGAATAAGAAATTGATCCATTCTGGAATAAAACTGGATTTCTGCAGGACAAAGATAAGAAGGAAGGTTAAGTTTTCTGAATACTACTATGATCCAGCTGTTTTTTGTACATTGTACTTAATATATTTTGAGTGGTTGATATTATAATCTCGTTTTTATAACGGAGGAAAGACAGGCACAAAGATGCTATGATAGGTCCCAAATTACTGAGTGGGTAGAAACTGGATTATAAGCCAAGTTTATGGTTTCAAACCTAGAAATAAACAAACCATCACCCTCACTTGATGGTTGAAGAAAGTGTCACATTGACTGACTGCATATATTTTAAGATTTTTGAGAAAGTTTTCTAGTATGGATGATGCCTATCATACTTATGTTCAAATAGAAGAAACCAGGAACCACATAAGCAACATAAATTTACAACAGCAGTCATTTCTTGTAGGCTAGAAAGAAAATAAAAATTATGGAAGTTTCCCTTGGGAGTAGGTATCAGTTTAATTTCCAAAAAGAAAAAAAAAAAAGAAAACACCAGGCGGTTAGAGTTTTTTTCTCTTGGTATTTTTAAAGCAACATAGCCTATCGAGACTTGAATATGATTATGAAGGCAGTAATTACTATGTGTGGAACAAAAAGCATAAGGCCAATCTTTATGGCAGATTTAGACAGTATCTAATCTTAAGGCTTCAAACCTCAAAAACAATTTTGTGTAGTTTATGGGTCACATTGACCTGTACAGGACCAATTTTAACAGAAGTCAGAGATCAGAAATAGACTAATTAAAAGAGAAAACACAGCTCAGGAACTGTCATGACAGAAAGAACCGTGTAATTTTGAACCAAAACATTTACATAGGGTGCTGTATATTGTTTTTCATACAACAGATGGCAAAAAAAAAATCCAGTTTGGAAATTACAACTTAGGAATACCATCTTTGATGACAAATATTCAAATACAAAGGCAAAAAATAGAAAGTTTGATTCGCTTCAAATTCGTAAGTCAACCCATATGCAAACAGTAATTAATATGAGGATGTTAAGCAGGAAAGTATCCCATAAATGCTGCGTTACCCTTTTCCCCTAGTGCTGAATCAATTATTATTATTGATGACCTAAAATATGTTAAGACCTGGTTTGGAAGTCTAAATAGAAGTAATATCTGATGTGTCTTGGTGGGTTTGTAATGAATGTATTAATATCACTTCTGGGCTTCAGGTTTTAGGATTGAGAATGGAACAGGCATCTCAGTTTCCAACTTTCCTTTCAGTTTTTCGAAGTATTGGGCAGATGGTTTGGGGCATATCATAGGTGACTTGATCAGTCCACGTGATAACTATATTTAGGTCTTAGATGATTATATTTAGGAAGTCCACGATAACATCCTCAGTCATCGGTCATCTCTAGGCCAATAAAAAAAATTACAGAATTCCTACCACACAGGAAGAAACAGCAAGAAAAAAAATTACGTAATTCCCATAATCTTTCGACTTTTCAGGAAACTGTGGGAAGGGGAATTTTTGACATTTTCTACTTTATTTTCCTACTCTTTAATCTCACTACAGTCCTTTCATGATATTATGGGAGTGGATTAAAAGGTCCAACAGCAAGGTAACTTTTAGCCAGCGAACTGGAAGCTAATTCTCCTTGCTAGTTGAAATCTTGAGATGTGCTAGGAAGACATGTCCAATACATATACCCATGGGTGGAACAGGGAAGACTAATGTGGCTCACTTTTGTTCTTCTCTTCAGACTCCATCTCAATGTCGCTTCTCTAAAGACTTCTATCTTCCTGGCAGCAAACTCCAGGACATCTATTACATCTCATATCCAACCTGGGAAGAATAAAGTCTGAACTAAGGGGAATAGAACAAGATTCTTTGATTTAAGAGTGGAAGGGCGGGGCGCCTGGGTGGCGCAGTCGGTTAAGCGTCCGACTTCAGCCAGGTCACGATCTCGCGGTCCGGGAGTTCGAGCCCCGCGTCGGGCTCTGGGCTGATGGCTCGGAGCCTGGAGCCTGTTTCCAATTCTGTGTCTCCCTCTCTCTCTGCCCCTCCCCCGTTCATGCTCTGTCTCTCTCTGTCCCAAAAATAAATAAACGTTGAAAAAAAAATTAAAAAAAAAAAAAGAGTGGAAGGGCTTAAGCTCTATTGTTCTCTGCTTGGAGATCCCTCTCCAGTAATCCAGCATACCCATTTCACAGTTGAAAGGGTCACACTCTAAGGGAAAAGGAGGAAGGGAAGTTCTTGATGATACACACCTCTTTTTTTGTGGCAAACTATTATGTTAGGCCTTAGACTTCTACCCCATATTCAGAATCAGTTGCTGAGGCAAAAATCACAGGGAGTACAAATTAAAACATGTGGACTTGACCTGGCCCACAGGTCAAGTGGGCAGAGTACAAGCTTCTTCATCTCTTTGCTGCTTACCCAATTCACTGAAAGGACATAAACTGTATTCTTGAGACAAGACCCAAGGGGAAAGTAGAAAGTTTGAGAATATGGATGCAGATGGAATTAGACTAAAAGAGAAACCAGAGCCAACAAAACTGCTTTCAACAGAGAGGTAAGCATTGTGGTTTTAAAGAAGTACTAGAGAACTTTGAGTCTTGAAGAAATGAAACAATTGTTGACTAATTAGCTCCCCTCTTCCTCTGTAGATACATACAAAGCAATCGAGTTAAGAAGTCTCCAAAGAAGTAACTGATCTGTTTGGAGAGAGTTCTTAGTATGGTTTTAAAGCTAAAGAAAGACTTAGAGTGGAGGCTAACTGGGAGTCTGGACTTCCATAAATTAAATGGAAGAAGCACATCCACAAGGAAAGATAGCACCCCCCAATAGGGGCATTAAGTTGGCAATTGTCTGGTCTGCCTGTGAATCCTAAGAAGCCTGTCTATCTCCACCATCTCCTGGTGATGCAGACCCTACAGTGAGCCTTTCCACCCAAAGGTGGGTGCTGGAGGAGAAAAAGACTTCCATTATAGATAGGATTCCTCCCTGTCAGCTATTTATGTACAAAGACAAGACAAAAATCCCACATCTTTCATCCATTAATATGGACTGGCAACTGAACTTCCCAAGGCATTTGAAGAAAACCAACAGAAAAAAGAAAAAAAAAATATCAGGAAATAGAATGACAGACTCTAGAGGAAATGGCAATAATTTGGAGAAGAAAATAACTTAACACTTTTTTTCTCATTGTCTTCCTCAGGGAGACTTGATAGCACACTGCATACATGAGAAAAAGAATAGGCTGCTATGTAGAAAGAATGAGTCAAAAAGAAAACATCTTTGGAAACTGAAGTTATAATTGCCTTAAATTAAAAAAGAAATCGTAGGAATTGCTAAATAATAGAATGAAGATCCTGAATACTAAATTAGCAACCTGCAAGATAAATAGCTAAAAATTTATCAGCCCATATGAAGTCATTAACACCACACAACATTTCTATAATGTAGGTGTTATTATTACTACTATCCTCATTTTATAGATGAAGAATCACAGACAACCTGGAAATGGAGCAACGGGCCCAAGGTCACAGAACAAGCAAGGAGCAATTACACAATTCTAACTCTGGAGTCAATAGTATGGAAAAAGATAAATATGTAAAAATTATAGAAAGAAAAGTTATGAGACATGGGGAGATCCAGAAAGTCCATCATCCATCTTACAGGACTGTTACAAAAAAAGAGATAGTAAAGAAGAGGAAATAATCAAAGAAATAGAAGAAATTTTCATTGAGTTGCAGGAAGAACAGAATCTTTAGCTATATGAGACCAACTTTGGAAAAAGGAGATAAAACTACTCCCTGGACACAAACTATGTATAACACAAAGACCATGAGAAAAGCTCAACATTATAGAGGTTTGAAATTATCATCTACAAAAGAGCAAAAATCAGTCGCATGCAATCCTGCATGGTTGGGTTCAATGGTGACTCCAAAGTTTATAGGAGAGACGATTTAATCCTAGAAGTTTATTTCTAGGTAATTTCTCAATCAAATTAAAATGCAAAAGGAAGAGACCTTTGGATGGAAACCAAATCATGTATGCCCTTGTGCTAGAACTCTCCAGGGGTTTCTATTTCACTCCAAGTAATTCAGCCTTTACAGAGGCCCACAAGGTTCTCTATTTTTATATCTTGTTGTTCTCGTTTCATTGCTTAAGTCTCACTGTCACCTCACTCTGGTAACATTGGCCACCTTGTTGCTCCTGTACCTGCTCCAACTCTGGACCTTTGCAGTCCCTCTTCACACAACTTTCTTCCCCAAATACCTACATGGCTTACTCTCTCACACCCATGAGGTCGAGACTCAAATGTTGCCTTCTCAGTGATTCCTTCCCTAGGCACTCTATGTAAAATTGCCTTTCACTCACCTCCCCATCATTAATATCCTTTTCCCATTTCCTCTTTCTCCATATTATTTATTATATAGCATATGTAGCATATTCTAATAATTTGTTGATCTTATTATCTGCCTCCATCCACTGGAGTATCATTTACAGGAGGGTGTGGATGTGTCTGTTAAGTTTACTATCACAGGCATCCAGAACAGTGCCAGGCACATAGGAGATGCTCAATATGTACTTGCTGAATGAATGCTGAACAATCTGCAATATTATTAGAAAATTTCAGAGACACAAAGTAAAATTTTCCTAAACAGGCATACAAGGATTGACTGAAGTTGTACTTACATAAAAGCAAGTTTTTAAAACTCTTATTTAATCCTGTATATATTACCTTCACTCTCTATTCAATGTATGAAAATACATAATGGTAGTTAATTTGTAATTTCTCAGACCAGTGAGGTTTAGTCCATATTCTGAAAATGTATTCTTCATTTCTATGTACACCATAATAGCTCCTCAATCAGAAACCCAGAAAAGTGTTAAGTGTAACTAGTAGGTGGCACTTTTGTCTGAAAATCAATATGACAGAAATAAGCTGGTTTCCAACATGTTTGAAATGTTTTAATAAAAAACCAAACAAACAAAAAACCAAAATGTCAGTGACCTCAAATGTAAAAATTCATGTCATGTAACAAGTCCTTTAAACCTTAAAACTTTGCTTTCCCACCACATAGACTTGGTATTAGCAAATAGCTTGAGTATCTTTACTTGTAACAAATGAAAGAATAATGAGTTTTCCTGGAAAAGTGGTTCCAAGACTATACCTTTTATTTTTAAATTATCTGCAGACTTTTGTAAAATTCATAAACCTCATACCCTACTTTTTAGAAAAGTAGAAAAACAAACCTAAAGATTGCAAGCCAAATATAAACAGATGTAAAATGATAAATGCATATACTTAGAGAAGAAAATGCATATGGAAAAAGTTTTTTTCTCTTTTTTAGTAAAAAAAATGTACACTTCTCATTTCTATACTCAAGTAGGGTAACCAAATTATTAAATTCAGCCATTCTGCCTCCTGAATCACACAAGTAGCATCATCAATCTATTTGCCAAGTAATCATCTTTATTACCTGTGTTTTAAACATCTAGCAGAATTTCAAGAAAAACTCTGGAAGATACTCTTACAGAAGATCAATTGTAATTATTATTTCTTCTTCAAAGCAAGAAGCTATTAGGAAAAAAAAACAGGCAAATTCAATGACACCGCTCTGCCCTTCATCTCCAGCCTTCTGTCTCCCATCCTCAGTACTTGCAAGGTGCTTTATTTGTATAAAGTTAGTAACCTACATTGTTTTATCTCGTTCCTCATTATCAATTTGGTGACATATCCTTATCTACCTTTTAAAGGTACAGAAGTTAAGGCTCAGGTAGAAGGACCACCTTGCCCAAGTCAGTCAGGATTTAATCCAGGTCTTCTAACTTCAAAACCCATTGTTTCCATTCTGAAAAAGTGATCCCCGTTTCTGGTCTCTTGGAGACAATATACAATGTTTCTCAAACTTGGGCATGCATTAAAATCACCTGGAAGAATGGCTCAAGGACAGACTGCTTATTGAGAAGGTCTAGGATGGGGCTCAAGAGTCTGCATTTTTAACATGTTCCCAGGTGATGCTGATGATCTAGTTCAGGAACCATACTTTGAGAAACACTGCAGTATACAAATACATATCTCCTAACCTTTAACGAAATGACTCGGAACTCCTGTTCCTATCCCACAAATCTAATTCATGTGTGGTTTTCTCCATTTCATTTAAAGGCAACTCCATTCTTCCATGGCTCACACCAAAGTCTTTGAAGTCAGTCTTGAAGTCATTTCCTACATACTCTAAATCTAATCTTTCAAACCGTATCCAGAATCTGACCACTTCTTACAACCTCTACTGGTACCATCCTGATACAGACACCATCATCTCTCACCCAGATCACTGCAATAAACTCTCATTTGACCTCCCTGCTCATACCCTTCCTGAACCACAGCCTGGTGGGAACACAGTAGCTACCACATTTTAAAATGTAAGATTATATCACTCTTCTGCTCAAAAGCCTGAAATGAATCATGTCCTCAGAGCCATATCCCAAGTCCTTATAATAGTATAAGGCCCTATAGAACATGGAGCTCTCCAAGCTTAGCTCCTGTCAAGTCTTCTCCCTCACTGCACTTTAAGGCACACTATCCTCCTTGTTTTTCCTTTCGGAAAGCCTGGCACTCTCCTACTTCATGCCTTTTACCCCAGCTCTCCCTTCAGGCTGAAATTCTTTTTTCAGGTGATCACATGAATAAACTTTCTCATTTTCTCCATCTCAATGAGGGCTATGCTGACCACATCTCATCACAATCCCCAGCCACATCACCTTATTTTACTTTCTGTGTGTTTCTTTGTAGAATTTATTAACTTCTATAATTTGCTTATGTTTCTTGTTTATTGTCTGTCTACATATTTTAGAATTATATGTTCCAAGAGGACAGGAATCTTTGTCTGTTTTGCTTACTGATGTACTCCAAATCCCTACTATTGCCTCACACACAGTAGGCACAGATAAATATTTGCTGAATGAATAAATGAATAGCGTTTCATCAGTCTGATAAATCCATGCTAAAGATCTGATTTTATAATCAGAAACTCATCAATATTCTCTCTGAAACAACTTTTTAGCTCAGATAGATACAGAAAATACAGTTATCAATAATTGCTGACTTCTATGTAAATCAGAAATTTTTATGGCAGTGATTAACTGGCAGAAAGGCATGTGCACTCAAACCCCTATTAATAACAAATGTCAGCTTTGAGAAATCTGCAATGCAAAATACCAGTATGTATCCATTACAATAGCAGCTTTAATTCTTTCTGAAAAGAATAAAATATGACCAAAATTATAACTTAATGCCTATTATATTCTTTTAGGGCATATTTATCATATACTCCTCACTTGAAGGAAAAAATCATGATATTTAGAATATTATTACCAAAAAAGCAATTTAATTATGGATAGACCCATTTGGTTATTAGTTATTAAATAATCACTTTCAAAACTTTATACAGTAACATATTCCCATTTAAAATAAGTATATTACTGAGACATAAAGGCATACTCTTTTGATAAAACAGTGGCCTGTGGATTTCTGGTACCAATCAGATACCTGACATCTGGTACGACGATCTGACTCTTTACAACATCTATTCCAGTCTTCACTGTAATGTGATGCCCTCTACTGCAGAGGCTGGAAAACTAAAATATGACCAGTTCTGGAGGCCCTTGCAGCTAGGGTTCAGAATGCAACTCAGGTTTCAATTACATGCACTTAACTGAGGACTGATTTCAGAACTGAGGTAAATAAGAAATGCAGCAGGGGGCCAAGCTGTGCAGATGGGTGTCCTAAAACAGTCTCTCTCCTATGCAGCTTCTGGATTACAGCAGAAACATCTCTTAACTAGGTGCTGGCCACATTCTGGGTTGAGGCTTCGGGGTCCCTTCTAGACATCAGCTCAGTCAATTCAATAAAGCCACTTAATACCATGTATTAATGAATTGTTTTTCAGCCATTTGAGTGTGAACAGTACAGAATCCTAAGCCTGGTACTCAGTCATCAATGCCCAAGTTAAAAGAAGCTTCTGATCTCCACAGGGGTGTACGAATAGTATAGTACGTATAGAATTATACCATTTCTGGAAGGATCTCAGGGCTCATTGTATTCAACCTTCTCATTTTACAGATGATAAAGTGGGAGCCAGCTACTTTCTCAATTCAATTGATGATAGAGCCATAGCTAGACTCCAGGGGCCCCTGCCTAACTGTTCAAAGTAATTCTTGCTATATCACATAGACCTGGGCCTAAAATTGTTAATTACACTGTTGTTGTTTTGGTTGTGAAATGCATTTATTGGTAGAAGGGTCAGAAAACTACAGAAGGAAAATGTTGCAATCAGACAATATTGTTGTGTGTACCTCCACATTTTAAGATAGTCATTCTAGAAATGAATGAGACAACTTTGCACTGTGGGTATCAGCAATACCTAAAACAGGCAGTAGTGAAGAGAAAGTATGCTCCTTGGAGACCACGGCATAATAAACTCCCAAACTTAATTTTTAATCTAATTGAATAAAACACATCATACTCAGACACAAAAAGATAAGACAATAGTTAGAAGGCACTGAAAATTTGTCTTGGGTTTGGAGCCTGCTACCTTAAAGCTCAAGATGATGAAAAATTTTAAAAATAAGCAGTCCATGATTCACTCTTATTTCTGAACTTGTTGAGATAATTAAATTTTAAACTAATGTTTACTCCTGAAGTTATTACCTATTGCCTGCAAGAGTTTGGCTTACTGTAATATGGCTGTGATACTACTTATTAGAGGGTGATGATTTAGAATGTACCAGTATATCTTTTTGTATTTCCTCCTGCCTTTAAAGACAGGGAAAAATATATGTCTGGTAGCCTGAGAACTACAAAACCCTCTGGATTTTGTGTTCCAGTGGAATAACATACTTTATACTTTATCAGGGGATTATATACTTCAACATTAGTAGAAAATATAAATATAATGGGATTCTGGGCAGCCCCACTAACACTTGGAGAAATAAATCTATTGGCACGGAGCTCTGTTAATGATACAAAAAATGAAACAGAATGTAAGCATAAACCCTTTTTTATAACTATATTCTACCTATACCCATAGCCAGTTCCACATTAACATTCATGCTAAATTAAAAGGTTTAAGAATGTGCACAAGCATAAATGGCAGGATTATACATACTTTTTGTCTCTACATTTTTCCACATTTTATTTGGGAAATACATATTGTTTTCATAATAAAAAAATAGTTGGAGTAGAGAAACAAAAATATTTGGAAGTATCCCCACTGTTTTGACTTCTGAAGTCAGCATGGCTCAACTGGAGGGAAGGGGCAACTAGAAAGAGGCTGCACAAGGCCCACCAGTCAATGGCCCCTCTTGCATTGTTTGGTGCCCCCTGACCGGCACTAATGAAGGATGCATAAAAGGGAGGCACATTAGTAAGCTCAGCACGCCTACTGCTGTAATATGCTTTCACAAAGCTCTGCCCCAGGCAACAAGCCACCTGCCAAGGACAGTTCTTTTGTTAATGAAAGTTTTCTTCTGAAAACCATACACCTTCATCTCACTCTAGCAGTGTTTTAACCTTAAAACAAGTCACAACCCTTGTTTAATACTATAGCTTTCAGAAACTCCCCCTTCTTACTGCCTCCTTAAGGCAAGAAATTGTCTTCAGTTTTCACTGTAATCGGTGGAAATAAGCATCCACAGTCCCTTATTTTCCTGATCCCTCCTAAGGCTTACATGGGTATGGCCAAAGAAAATTTTATTTATTGCAACTTTGAGGCTCATCTGGATCTTCAAAAATAACTGTTGTGCCCAATAACTTTCAGGCCCAATAATTCTATCCAAATGCAGGAAGTCTAAATGCAGTTTCTCTAATTTAGTTTTAGTTTTGTGTCCTTAATGTCTAAAAGTAGATATAGGGGTGAAAGTAGGTGTGTGTGAGGGGTTATTTTAAAACTAACCATGATGGCTAATTTTATGTGTCAGCCCAGCTAGGCTATGGTCCCCAGTTGTTTGGTCAATTACTAGTCTAGATGTTGCTGTGAGAGTGTTTTGTAGATTTGATTAATATTACCACCAGCTGTCTTTAAGCAGGTTGCCCTCCATAATGTGGGTGGTCCTCATTCATTAGGCTAAAGGCCTTAAGAAAGAAAGCTGAGGTTTCCTGGTGAACAAGCAATTCTGCTTCAAGATTGAAACACAGAAATCCTGGCCAAGAGTCCAACCTGAT
Organism: Prionailurus viverrinus; assembly: GCF_022837055.1. Taxonomy (NCBI): domain Eukaryota; kingdom Metazoa; phylum Chordata; class Mammalia; order Carnivora; family Felidae; genus Prionailurus; species Prionailurus viverrinus. The sequence goes on along the minus strand of NC_062565.1, from coordinate 62,539,116 downwards.
GGCCTGCTATATGGATTTTGGACTCAAAATTGCAAATTAACTCTTAACCTGGATACTGAGAACTACCCCCTTACCCAAATTCAAAAGAATATGGTGTTGGCATAAAAACAGATACATATGGAATGTATACTTAATGGAATAGAATAGAGAGGCCAGAAATAAATCCACACATATATGGTTAATTACAACAAAGGAGCTAAGGATACATGATGGGGAAGACAGTCTGTTCAATGAATGGCATTGGGAAAACTGGACAACCACATGGAAAAGAATGAAACTGGACCATTACCTTACCATAAACAAAAAATAAACTCAAAATGGGTTAAAAAGACTTGAATATAAGATCTGAAACCATAAAACTCCTAGGAGAAAACACAGGCATTAAGCTCCTTGACATAGGTCTCGGCAATAATTTTTGGATCTGATACTAAAAGCAAAGAAAACAGAAGCAAACTAAACAAGTGGGACTACATCAAACTAAAAAGTTGCAGTACAGTAAAGGGAACCTTCAACAAAATGGATAGGCAATATATGGAATGTGTGAAAAATATTTGCAAATCAAATATCTGATAAGGAGTTAATATGCAAAATGTATAAAGAAAGCATACAACTCAATAACACACACAAATCTTATTTTAAAAAATGCAGAGAGAAAAAATAAAAAAAATAAAAAATGCACAGAGGATCTGAAGCAAAGAAGATATACAGATGGCCAACAGGTACATGAAAAGATACTCATAACCATTAGTCATCAGGGAAATGCAAATCAAAACCACATGCAAATCAAAACCACATGCAAATCAAAACCACAATGAGATATCACCTCACACCTACTAGAATGAGAAAAAAAGACAAGAAATAAAAAGTGTTGGTAAAATGTGGAGAAAAGGCAACTTTTGGGCATTGTCGGTGGGAACGTGAATTGGTACAACCACTATAGAATACAAAGTGGAGGCTCCCCTCAAAACTGAAAAACACAACTACCACATGATCCAGCAATTCCAATTTGTATAATTATCTGAAGAAAATCAAAGTACTAACTCAAAAAGATATATGTTCCCCCACATTAACTGCAGTGTTATTCACAATAGCCAACATATGGAAACAACCTAAGTGTCCATCAATGGATGAATGGATAAAGCAGATATCCCCACCCACCACACACAATGGAATGTTGTTTTTTTTTTTTTAGCCATAAAAGAATGAAATCTTGCCATTCACAAACATACAGAGAACTTGTAAGGCATTATTTTAAGTGAAATAAGTCAGAGGAAGACAAATACCAAATGATCTAACTTAGGAATCTAAAACAAACAAAAATGAACTCACAGATACGGACAACAGACTGGTGGTTGCTATAGGTGGGGATGAGGGGTGGGCTAAATGGGTGAAGGGGGTCAAAATGTACAAACTTCCAATTGTAAAATAAGTCATGGGATGTAATGTAGAACATAGTGACTCTATTTGGTAATTGCACATTTGAAAGTTGCTAAGGGAAAAAAAAAAGACTGAAACATCAACTCTTACCTGAATTCCCAAACTTCATTCGTGAGGACTGGGTTTTGCTAGCTAGATGGCATGAGGCAGACTCCTTATGAAGGATGAGAATGTGGGTGGAGGAATCTTTGGCACCTGGGAAACCCAGGTGTTTCTCATCCCAGGACTCCCCTGCTATTCCTGTAGAATTCCCGAGATCCCACGAGATCAGGCTTCCTCTGGGAACTGCCAGGAGCTGTCTCAGCAGCAGTGCCTAAGACCCAATTCTGCCTTTTCCTGAGCAGCTCCTCACAGCTCCTCCCAGTCAATCCTCTCCTTACCACTCCATCAGGACCTGTACTTATTTCCTCAATAGAGATAAAAAAAAAAAAGACTCTCTCTGTACTGCAGGCTTCCTATCTGTAAAACGGTGATAATAGCACTTACCTAACCACTGTTCTAAGGATCAAAAGTGAAGCAGTTAGGTTAGGACACGATGATTACTCAGGGAGTAGTGGCTTTAAAAAAATAAGACGGAAGCCATGCTGAAATGCTATGGTGACACTCCAATCTTCCTCCCCAAATGATATTCTACACGGCTTGTACACTAGTATTACACTGGGAGACAAGAGATCAAGTCATGCAAATCTGTTTTAATATGCACTTGAAAGAGAGCCCTCAGGCTGTATAAACTCACCACACAGGTTGATTCAGGTGATATGATTAATGTCTAAATCAGAACTAAAGTAATAGTCATTCAATTATTTGATACTGCAAAAAACATTATTAGGAAACGTCATAAGGATAAAAATAATGCCCACTGCTGTTCACAACATATTTATTTGAATAAATCACTTCCCAGAGGCAAAATAATTGACTAATCGTCTCAATCACATAAGTTTATCCCTCATATTTTCATGCCAGGAAAATGTAACAAATAATATAAATTTCTGAATTTAGGTAAGATGTTAATATATTTAGTCATTTCATATAAATATTTACAATCTAGTGAAATGAAAATTTACTTTCTCACTTAATTTACTTACAATTATAAAGGAACTGAAATTAAGCATTCTATTGTGGTAGTAATTATAACTATTTTTTAAACTTGAATTTCTATAATTTGTAAAGTCACATAAGAATTAGAAATAATATTTCTCTGGAGAATAACTGGAAGGGATGCATATGCACATGTGTGCATGTGTATGTTATGTGTAAAACATACATAGTATAATGTACATGTGGATATGGGTATATAGATACATATATGTATAAGGAGAATATGGAGAAATATGCTTGTAGTGCATGCTTAAATTTTCCCCAACGCTCTTATCTCTATAGCATCCTAAAGAGTTTTAGAGACTACATTTCTCCCACTTTTATTGAAACCTTGTAGGATATGTGGTTTTGACTAAGTTTTGGTCCATGGGATTTGAGTGAAAGCAATATGAACACACACCAAATCACATTTTATAATGGAAAATGTTTTCTCCAACTATTTTCCCATTTTTGCTGTCTGGGAAAAAGTTACTGGTGGATCATCTGCCTTTGATCCACAGATGAAAGCAAAGGATCATAAAGTAGTACCATCAGCCAAATGGGTCAGGAGGTACTCAGATGACCACCTACCTTTCTTGGTCTGTCCGCCCACCCATGAACTATTAAGATAAAAAGAAACTTCTTCCTTGTTTGAACCCCTGGATTTTTAGGTCTGTTTGTTATAGTGGCTTACCGTATTCCCTAAATATCACAGATTCCATTTGCAATCAAGAGATTCATGGCCCCAAATGACTGCACAATTTCTGCCCAGGAAAGGATTCCAAACCATTAGAACTATAACTGATGACTTCATGTCTACTGAAAATGACCCATACCTCAACATACCAAATATGCCACTCAACTGGAAAATAATTCTTTCATACTTTCTATTAATATCACCATAGAAGGACTTTTGAACCCAATGATTCATAAGTGCTAAATTGTTTTGTTTCTTCTGCTTTTCACAAGTCTGAACTGAAATGACATTTTTCATTAAAAAGGAGTTTATTGCAACAATTACAATTTCCTTGCTTTCATGTCACTGAAAACTCAACTTAAACTGACTAAACAATTAGACAAACATGTTGCGTTAGTGCTAAGTTAGGATGTGACTTGAGTCAGAAGCTCCACAACACCAAGGATATGCTTTTATTTTTCCTGTTTCCCATGTTGGTTCCCTACATGATAGTTTTATATTAATGCTAGCTCCCCAAGGTTATAAGATGGCTACAGGCAGAGACTAGGGCTATGTATTATTTTATTCAAGCCACAAAAAAAGGGAGATTTGTTGTTCTAGGAAAAGCCATGTAGTGTGGTTTTATTGGACAGCCTTAGAGCATATGTCTACCCCAAACCTATTCAGTAGCCATGATTTAGGCGGTCAACATATCCCATTGCTTTGGTAGGAATGAGGTCAAATTTACACAAAACACATGGCTTTATATGGAAGAATGAGTTTTCCTAAGGACAGCTGTGTGATTCTTCCCAGGAGGCATGGAAATATATGCAGGGCAGCAAAACACCACTTAATATATTTCAACCTCAGTCTATTCTAAGATCCCTAAATGATTCTGATGTGCTTAAACAAGATATGATTCTCATAACGTTTCTATGTGAGGAGCATCCTATATATTCATTAAAAAAACATCTTTATACCATATCATTGTCTCATTAAAAACTAAATCAGAAAAAAAATCAACTTGATATTCTGAATAATAAATATATGTTTTATTTTTTCAAAAAAACTTTTCCTACATGTGTTCTACTTTTGTGTAGTTGAACATTTCCACAAATAGGAAGTCTAATCATACATATTCCACTGAGAATCTGAAGAATGAGATTTCAAAATGTTCACCATATGTAAACCGAAGATAACAAATATCAATATTCCGAAGGTTGTTAATTTTCCTGCTTCCTTTATATACCCTTGGTACTATTAACAGTCTAGAAATTATGTACTAATTGTTTATACTTTATCATTTTTGATGGGCTTTGTGTTATTATACAAAATAAATGGGTTCTTAAAATTATTGTTAATTTTAAAAATAATTTCTTATCTGCTACCATTTTAATCAGAAAAAGGGAAAAGAAAAGGATGACACAGGTTTCAGGAGAAATGTTAAAGACTTGATTACATAGTCATTATCAAAATAAATTTTACAACAATCAATGAGATTTCATCTACACAAGAGACTTTTAAGCTTTATAGCAAGATCTGTTTTTCTACAGCAATTTCATATCTAAATGATGATACCTGTTTTAAATTCTTTTTTCAGCAAAGTAAGAGTGACTAGGCAATCATAATTGACCACTACTGTTAGGGATATTATGTCCAAAATATGGCCTTCTTCCATCTTTAACTCAATACATGGAATATTTTAATCTTATATTAAGTGTGGGAACATTCCAGGCTTTGTACTACAGATTCAAAAATATAGCAATGATTCATCTGGTTAAAGAAAAAAAAGAAGGCACTCCTGGTATCGCTGAGTCATTTCTATTTTGAAAATATTATGGCTATTGGCTATTAACAATAGTGACAATGACACCTTAGGGTAGCAAAAGCTCTCATAACACTGTTTGCACATCAAATGGCCTTAGAAACTAGACTTGCTACACTAAGTCCAGAAAATGGTAGTTAATCTTATCCCTTTCACCCCCACTGAATCACCAAAACAGAGTTCTGAATAGTCACTGACCTGCCACCCCCAGTGTAGAGTTGGAACAGGGACTCTGCTATCAGATAACTGGGGATGAATTTCAACTCTTCATTTGTTACTTATGTAAAGTTGGACAAGTCACCTAACCCCTATAAAGCTCTATTTTCTCACCTATAAAATGCGGCAAATAGTACCTACCTAATTTGAGAATTAAATAAGACAGTGAATGTGAGGCTCATAGCATGATTTATAATAATCAATATTACTTATTATTATTATTTACTTTTGTTGAGTTACATGAGGCCTAGTACAACCACATATTGAGGTACAAAGGAACAAGGAAAATGAGGGGCCAAGATGGATAAAGCTGGCAGACAGTATTGGCTTTATAACTCTCACTGCTACTGATTTTGGAAGCATATTCAAATACTAAACAACAGTAAAAGAATTTCTACATCCCTCTTCAATGTACAAGAGACACTTCCTCTTCCCCATTTATTTCATTAATGATATATAATTTCAAAAGAAATCCAGCCTTAGCTAAAATATGTCATCAAACTGACTTTGTTTTATTTATACTAAGAGAAATATGACAATCGCAGTGGTCTTAGGGGCCACTACAGTGGGTTGTTTATAAATCAGAAAATGTCACCCTCAAACTGAATGCCACCAGTGGCCTCCATTGCACTGGAACAAAATCCAAGCTCTCTGACATGGCCAAACAGTAAGGTACCCCAGCAGTCCTGTGTGCCCAAGACAGTCCCTGTTTAGTGTACTCTTCCTCCATAATAATCAGTAAAGTCCCCTCCCCACGACATTTACTCTTCATTGGGTTTCCCAGCTCAAAATATAAGTTATATAATTGGGTCTTAAAATGAGGCACAATTTATTTCCCATCATCCCCCATCCCTACCACACCACCAGCATTTCAAACCCTTGAGGGCACCTGTCTGAAGGCCTTCCAGGATTCCTCCAAGTTTCTTCCAGGATGATTCTTATCTGTCATTCAGACCTCAGTTTGATTTTATTTCCTTAAAAAGGCCTTCTTGGATTTGCCAAACTAATTTTGACCTCTACTCCACTCTTCTCTCTTATAGCATCTTGTTATTTACTATCCTAGCCCTTACCACAATTTGACATTACACACACACACACACACACACACACACACACACAACTTGTTTAGTGTATGTCTTTCTCATCTCGACACTGTAAGCTTGAAGTGGCTAGCTGTCTGCATATGACACTTGAATTATATCTCCCCCAAATCCACTGTAGAGTCATTATTATCCTAATTTCAGAGATAAAATTCAAGAAAACAAGAAGCTTACCAGTTACAGATGAAACTGATGTTAGAACTCAAGTTCATTTGATTTTAAATACCATACACTTGCCTAGACCATGTTGATCTAGTAGCTTAGGTAAATAGCCATTTTTCTGTACTTAATCTCAAGGAGTGGAGAGATTGCAGTGTTAAGAAGAAGTCTCTTGACCAAGGTTAACATTTATAGTCCCTCCTAAAAGGAGTTAATTTTTCACTACCAACCATCTTTTACAGGAGGGAATTTACCAAAGATTATAAAAAGAAATGACTGGATTTGGAACTTTCCCCAAGTGTATCCATGGTACTGTTGTCAGCAGGAAAACCAACTACATCCATGGTACATTCTTTCAGTGGAGACTTTTTGACATTGTTGGGGACAGTCCTTTATCCATTCCTTGCCATCTAGAGATTGATTAGCAACTTCTTACTTAGGAACCCTCCTGTACAGACCTCTGTGAGAGCAGCAGCATCAGAACCTTCCAACTTTGAATTGTCTAGCAACGCAGAAAAAAGTGAACAAGTCAGGAAAAGAGTGCCGGAGAGATGGGGGTTAGACTCTGAAAAGGACGGGAAGATATATAGATTGAGGACTCAAGATGATGGTGAAGATGATTAGGAATGGACATTTTACTCAATAGATGCCGTGTGACAAGTGCAGTATGTGCAATAATCATCATTTCTCTTATTTAACTAAAATTCTACCAGAGAAGTGGCAAAATAAGGTGACCTGAAGCTAGAATTGCCAATCCTTATCCAACTTACTCCAACTTACTAATTGAGATAGCTCTTTCTTCCTTGGCTGTCACTTTTTAGCTCAGTGATATTAAAAAAAAAAACAATAAATAAGTATTAGTGTATTTTGTGACTGTTAATAATCCACCTACTCTTGGTTGATTTCTCACAATGAGAAAGCTGCAATCTAAGAGGGAGTATAAGAAACAAAAACCTTTTATTCCCAAAGCCTTGTAAAATGTTTGGCACATATTAAAAACAATAAGTAGTTATTAAACAAATGACTTTCTTACAGCAATGTATGTTTGAAACTGATCTTTATATATACATTCAATTGTACTAAACAAGAAATACCGATTTTAGGAAACCTGGATTTTAGAATCTGTGGCTTATATGGCAGGAATGTATTTAAGGTTTTTGCTCTTTAAAAAAGTCTAATCAATAAGAAAAGCACACTTACACACACCATGTAATTTTCTTACAGAAGGTTAACCAAGATTAGTCATAGCCTCCATTGTTTTGCTATTTAGAAAGAACATCAGAGATTTATTTAGAAATTCTTTGATGAGGATAATTATTGAACAGATTTATGTATAAGAGTGGCATGAAGATCCTTGATGAAGTGATACAAATTTTGAAAGCCTAGAGAAGTGGGCTGGACTTTGTTCAAGTGAGCTAATGTGATTGGATCAAAATTACTTCCATTTTGTTTTTTTCTGATAGGGAGTTTTCCATACTGAATTTGTGCAGAATCCACAGCTACATTGTGATGCTCCCCTAGTGGAAGACTCTAAGCATATTTAAGTCCTGAGGTGATCTGCCTTCAGTTATTTAGACATCTGGTTTGTCTTTCACATGGCCACTAGCACACTGGTCATCTCTACACAACCAAATAGTGCAGGCAGGAATGAACAACTCATGATGAATGCTATCCCAGAAGCACAGCCCTTTACAATATAAGTCCCTCAAGGAAAGTGTCTTTTCTTGCTTTACAATATAGAATACTACTAAAGCCTCTGGAAAACTGCTGAATCCATTGAATTCTCCTGGCAAACAAATGGCTCTGACCAGTGAGGATAACTGAAATAAGTTGACTGGGGAACAAAAACTTTTACTCACTTGGATACTCTTCAAAAGGTGATATGTGTTCTCTTGGGGGGGAGGAGGAACAACAAACACATTTTCTCACCTTTTTAGTGCTGGTTAGGACAAAAAAAAAATAAGTCCCGATAAAAGTAGTATGTGGCAGAACTACAACTTCAATCTAGGCCTGTCAGGCTACGCACCACCATTCGTCAAATGTCATTTATTTACACTTCTTTATAACCATGTTTGGAAGTGCATGGCTGGACAGGGATACCTCAGTCAAGTAATAGCAATAGTGGTAAAATAGTGTAAAAAATGTAAAAAGGTGACAGGGCACCTGGGTGGCTCAGTCAGTTAAGCGTCCAGTTAAATGATTTCAGCTCAGGTCATGATCTCACAGTTTGTGGGTTTGAGCCCTACCATGGGGCAGTGTGGAGCCTGCTTGGGGTCCTCTCTCTCTCTCTTTCTCTCTCTCTCTCTCTCTCTCTCTGCCCCTCCCCCGCTCATGTGCCTGCAGCATGCTCTCTCTAAGTAAATAAACTTAAAAAAATGTAAAAATGTGAATGTAAAAAATGTTTAAAAATGTTTAAAAAGTAACAAATTATCAACTTTGACCATTATTTAAAAGTCATATTCTTAGGTCATTATTGTTTTTTGACACAATATTGAACTTTTGCAGATGTCTTTGGTTTAGGTAGTCTGATCAAGAAAAAAAAAAGCTTTTGGAAAAGTACATTTCTTAATGGGATCATGATAATCTGTGTTTACTTTTTTAATATGACTATTTCCATACTTTCTAGATGAAGATCACTTATTTCTGTTTGTTTGTTTGTTTATTTTAAGCGTATTTACTTATGTTGAAAGAGAGGGAGGGAGAGTGCGCCCATGAGTGGGGAAAAGGCAGAGAGAGAGAGGGAAAGAGAATCCCAAGCAGGCTTCACACTGTCAGTGCAGAGCCCCATGCTAAGCTCTATCCTACGAACTGAACCGAGCCACAAGATCGTGACCTGAGCTGAGGGTCGGATGCTTAACTGACTGAGCCACCCAGGTGCCCCTCATTCTGTATTTATTAATTGATTATATAGTATATCTAGCAACTAGGAAAAATCAACTTTTTAGTCAGGAAATAAAAAGTATATGAGGTACATAATTTTCTGCAAACCAATCTACAATGTTGCAAGGAAAACCAGCATAGGTTGGGAGGCTCATGAAGGATAAAGCCAACCTTAGATTATTTAGTAGCTGTGGCATGGAACACATATGCAGATCTGAGAGCTAGAAGATGGAAATTCACAGCGTTACAACAAACTAGTATCCTGGGGTGACCTGTTTTACCCTAACAACACCTTATCATGATAGGCTTGCAATTAGAGATTAAAAGGATATTATACTAAATTGACCCAGAGTCAACACATGGAAGTGTATGTTGATGTCATAATTAATTGTATATGCATACACCTAGAGCAGTGGTTCTCAATTGAGGGTGTTTTTGCCTCCCAGGGAACATTTGGCAATGACTAGAGATCCTTTTTATTGTCATGATTAAGGTGTTACTGGCGTTTAGTGGGTATAGCCTAACAATGTTGATAAACATCCTACAGTGCCATAGAAGAGTCTTGCACAAAAAAGAATTATCCAACCCAAAGTGTCACTAGTGTTGAGGTTGAGGAATCCTGATAAAACACAATAATTTGCTGAGATGTTGATTTATTTCTTGTTCTTGTATTTTTTCTTTCTCCATTCAACAAGGTCACCAGATCTCCCTAGTGCTGGACTGTGTCCAAATCATAGTTCTGCCACCAACCAGCTGGGTGATCTTGGACATGTTACTCAACCTGTCTTGTTCTCTCATCCTCAGTTTTCTCACCCATAAAATACCTCTACCATAAGGGTTATTTTGCATATTAAATAATTTTTCTTTTATAAAAGTCTAAACTCACTGAGAAAGAATAGTAGGTCTAGTAAAATGAGTCTGGGAATGAGGGCAGGGATAAGAGAAAGTGATGACACTGAGCCTGGACTATACAGTAAGAGAGATTCCTCAAGAATAAGAAGGAGGCAGAGGGTTTCATAGGCTTAAGGCGTACTGGCTCACAACACTGCTAGAAGAGGGCAAGAAGTCAGGGAAAGGGCTGCATGGTACGTCGGTGTGTCCAAATCAAGCACTGGAAGGATGTCCATGCCCAGAGGGCAAAAGAAGTAGTAGAGGCACTGCTACTTATCTCTGGTAGCCAAAGTGAAGTCAATACCAGTAGAAGTCCCCATGTGTCCTCAGTAGATCCCTGAGACCTTTAGAGACTCAGATCAACAGGAGGGCAGGCTGGGAGAAAGAGAAGAGTAGTATAATAATGGTAGACTGATTTTCCAGGGGACTCAGAGGGAACCCAGGGGATTCAGTCTGGAATCAGGTGACATTTAGTTTTGAGAAAAACAAATGATGGGACATTTCTTGCAATCCAGAGTTGGTGGTGCACAAATTATATCCACCATATATCCATTCCTATATCACTTACTACTACCATTAGTATTGACTTTCTACTTCACTTACTTGAGGATCAATTCCTAAGTCATTTTGTATAAACCACAACATTAGAGCAAGTTCATTTTCCAAATGTTATCAGAACTATAAAAAACTCATATGTTGGGGCGCCTGAGTGGCGCAGTCGGTTGAGCGTCCGACTTCAGCCAGGTCACGATCTTGCGGTCCGTGAGTTCGAGCCCCGCGTCGGGCTCTGGGCTGATGGCTCAGAGCCTGGAGCCAGCTTCCGATTCTGGGTCTCCCTCTCTCTCTGCCCCTCCCCCGTTCATGCTCTGTCTCTCTCTGTCCCCAAAATAAATAAACATTGAAAAAAAAAATTAAAAAAAAAACAAAAAAACTCATATGTTGATTTTTATTTGGAGTCTCCCGATATGAAGGTATTAACAAAAGAAAAATATCTTCTAGATGAAATTAGTAGACAATGAAATAGTAAAAGAGAATGCACGTATTTGTTTAAATTTCTTTTTTGCAGGCCACAAATGACTTGTTTAAATATGAGTTTTTCCTGGAAATTTCCACAAAAGTGAATTACCAGAAAAATGGGAAGATAAAACAATGAAATATTAGATTACTGAGCAACTAGGTTTTTACTGAAAATATGTTTTGAGCATTATTCTTTGGTTCTTTAACACAAATGTGGTTGGCTAGTATTTTTCACATGTTTTTTCTTTATCATATTAAAGAAAAGGGCAGACATTTTTCACCCAATAATTTTATTATGTATATATATATTTTTTTCATCAAAAGCCTGTAAGAAATTGAATTAAACAAACAAAAAATCCCAAACTAAAATTTAACAAGCGGAATTTATGCTCTGTCCTGAACCTTTAACAAATTAAAATATGAAGTTTCAGGGAATCTAGGATACAAACAAAAATTCCAGCTTCATAACATATTATTATTCAGTGCCTGGCATATTCATGTATAATTTAAATATTAATGTCAGCACCCATGAAAGCCTTGAGATTGTTAATTAGTTTGTCTATAAATTCTCCCACTGTCACCACCTGATAATTTTTAACACAAATGCTTCTGCCTTAATGTATGCTACTTTATAGAAATATTCTGTGCCAGCTCGCTTGGGTATATAGATAACAAAGAGAGCTTTTCTGAGTGCAGATCAAAAAGGAGCCATGCAATCACCCTTCCTCACTACTTATACAGTTCACTACAGGATAGAACTAACGATAAAGTAACTATAAGGAAAGATGGTTTAAACTGTGTGGGCCATTTTAAGAGATGATCAAAGATTTTTAAAAACTGGATGAAAGCCATAGATTCGTCACAATTAATAAATATCCAAAGGTTTATTGCTCAATGAGGCTGTTTTTCCCCTTTAACCAACAGATTAAGAAAATATGGTTATGGAGACAGAAGACAAGGACATTTCACTTGCTTGACAATTGGTACACTCTAGTTATGACGTGTGTGATCGAATCTATAAAAATAACTTGTTTAATGTAGTCATCTAAATGGAGTTACATAAAATAGTTTTTTCAGCACCTACTTTGCTCAACGAAAATTAGCTTCTCTTGATATACTGGTATGATAAATTTCTAAATTTCATTCCAGAAAATACTGTAACAATTTAATAGTTATGACCCATTTCTTTTGGCTGAATGAAACAGACTTTCAGCATACCAGAAACATTTGGACTCTAAAGTTCAATATAGCTTAATTTCATATGCACGTGGCCCAACACGGGTTATGCCCTATTCCTTACAGAGGTCAGCAGATTTTTTTATTTGTTAGTTTTTTGAGGACAACATCTGAGCAGTTTGAAATTTTCATTTTGAGAATACCATGGAAATGAGTTCATTCAAAGCATATTTTTCCTGTTGGAACTGTTGTCATGAGAACAAATACACAATATAACACAATGCCTTTTTTTTCTTTTTAACAGAAAAAATTCAGTAGGAAAATAACAGTAAAAGAATGAAATGAACTACACTTTGGATTCTGTGGCTGTCTATTCTTATGGACCTGTTTGAATAAATCTCAACATAAGAATGAGCTCCAGAATAAAACGAAAAACATCCATGATAATTTATTCATGAGCCCACACATAAAGCATATATATATATATATATATAAAAGGTTACAACTTCCTTTGAAAGAGGTCAGTTATATCTGGACTCTCATTACAAGTCCAATCTGTTCCATAAATCAGATGTGGCACCAGGTATACTCTTGTCTACCAAGTAATCAGTACAGAATTACTGAAGCTCTATTTTCCATTTGGGTTCCACTGGTATGCCTCTGTGGCCCTGCTGTTCACTGATCCATGCCTCAACATCACCTTATACTCATGGTGACATAAATGCCTCGGCTCCCTGTTAGCCCAGGGACAGAGGCCTCAGTCACAAGGCCAGACATCGCTCGTCCCTAACACCATGCATTTAGATGGCTGCGTCTTAAAAGCTAAAACACATTACAGAAATAAGTTGGTGCTTCTTGAAAGGAGTTTCATATGTACATTAAAAACATTAAACATGAACAAAAATACATATATTTGAAATATCTTTGCAGGCTTATTCTCACCATACTGACTTATTTAACCCTCGATAAAAATTTCATTTTTCTCTGTTATTTGGTATCACTTTACCTAGTTCACCATAGCAAATTAAAATCATTCTAATGTGAAGGCTTCAAACTGACTGATTATGCAAATTTTGTATTTAAATATTTTAAAAATACAGATTCTTAGTATACTATATTAGGAGGCAATAGAGTATTCAGGCTGTAGTAGTCTGTCTAGGTTCAAATCCCATTGTACCCTCACTAGCTTAGTGATATTGGACAAGTTTTTTTTACTTCTTTGCACTTCATTTTCTATTGTGTAAAATGGGTATGATACTGTCTTATAGGGTTTTTTGAGATTCAGTGTGTTTATATATTTGTTTGTACCCTGCACATAGGAAGTGTCACATAATTTTTTTCTGTATAGTATGGTAAATACAAGTTAAAATCTATTTCTTTTACAGTCTACTTTTATAAGAAAGATATAAATGGCAAATGAAAACCAAATAATTCAGGGCCTAGTCAACTCAGTCCTATATTTTCTTCTTCCCACTGCTCTGTGGTGCATATACATGATACTGCCTGTATCTGACATTCACATTTATAGCCCTAAAGATCTTCAGTTCTCACCAAATCCTTCGAAGTCAGAACAAAGAGATAAAATTGTTTCAAGAAAAATTTTAGGCAAAAATCCATTTAATACACAGCTTTAAAGGGCAACAATCCATACATGCCCTATGCATTACCCCACAGTGAACCAAACTATTAATTTAAGCAGTTTTCCACTGCAAGAATTTTTAGCTTACTTGAGGGGAGTTAGACATCATGGAAACCACTAAAAAGTGGTTTCAGATCCAAGCTGCCCTTAATCTGGACACAATACAGGAAATGAAAACTTACTTTGAAATTTAGGAAATGCTCTGTCTCCTGTTTCCTGAATCGTAACAGCATTTATCAGTGGTCTCCACAATGCCTCCTTCCTTTCTTCCCTCTTTCCTTTTTTTTTTTTTTCTTTTCTTGCTTTCATTAAATCTATTCTTTTTCTAGGAAGGAACTTGAAGTTAAAGGCCTTTAAAGGCCAAACATTTAACAGTTATTATCTTTCTGTAATTATTATACAGATTTTTAAGGTATCTTTTGAAGAAGTTCTAGCAACTGGAACAGTATCAGGGCCTTACCTTATTTGAAATTAGAAGCCAGTAAATGACTGAAGATAGGTCTGCTATGTTCCCATTGGTGTATACAGTCTCAAGCATTTAATACAGGAGAAAGTCAACTGTTCTATTTGAGTAAGTACTTCTTGGTTACTAATTAAAAAATGGGGGAATTTAATTTTTTTTTTCAACGTTTATTTATTTTTGGGACAGAGAGAGACAGAGCATGAACGGGGGAGGGGCAGAGAGAGAGGGAGACACAGAATCAGAAACAGGCTCCAGGCTCCAAGCCATCAGCCCAGAGCCTGACGCGGGGCTCGAACTCACGGACCGCGAGATCGTGACCTGGTTGAAGTCGGACGCTTAACTGACTGCGCCACCCAGGCCCCCCAAAAATGGGGGAATTTAGATTTTACCTTTCATTCTTTCTATCTCCGAAAACAAAAGCAACTTTTATTAGGGCTCCAAGAAAAACATAAGTCTAGAGAAGCATGCGGTTTTCATCTTTTATGCTAGATGCTGAAATTCATAGCTGTGAATACCACTGTCTCTCTGGTTATTGCTCTGGGTATAAAGAACACGGTATACACTGCACTAAATTGGATGTACCTCTCAATTGTACAACAGAATAAACAGAAGCATAAAATACACAGTGTTTGTTGAAGGTTACCCGCGCCCCAGCGCATAAATAACTTTTTGGGTGTTATTTTGAAGACACTATATTCTCAGTGAACATTTATGGATTGGAACAAATGTTTTTTTGGTTTTTATTTTTTAGTTGTTCTGCATTCAGTTACAACCCTCCAGGTAAATCGTGAATAATATGTGTGTTTCACAGAATGTAAAGGACAAAAGCAATTGAAACCAAGAAGTAAGGAAGATTAAAAGTTAATATCTGAGATATATTTAACAATTATAGATGTACACAGAATGATTTATGGGGAACTCTGCACCCCAACAGAGGCAAACACATTTACACATATTTCTCTGCAAATGGGCATCTTTAATAAAAGTGAAAATAATATCTGGAGGGAGACGAGTAGGAGTTGTTTTTCATGGGAAATACAATTACTTAATTTGCTCAGGTGGAAATGACTGCTATGTCTAAATCTAATAATAAGGCTTACAAAATTGACTTTAAGAGTATTTTCTACATTTGGAATTACTCCACTGTTTCCTACCATGTGGATATTTATGGATATTTATGCAAAAGTCACAAATATTTCCATAAGAAAACAAGTTAAAAATATTGCATTTTCCACATGTAAATCCCTACAAGTGATCTCATTAAGCCTGATTTGCTTAGTTCAGCTTATGTGATACCAGGCAAGGAATGGTTAAGCAGAATCAGCTTTGGGACCATGTCACCCATGTACAGAATTGCATTGTACTGGTGATGGAGGCCACATTTCTGCCTCGCAGGAATGAAGGCAATGAATTTTCACCTCAGACTCCCATTTGGTAAACACAAATGTATGCAGGGTGTATATATTTTGGGTAGAATTAATGAATAAAGACCTAGAAGTAACAAGTATCACATAGGAAGGCCATCCTTTTGTGGAACACATTGGAAAGAAGCAATAGGATACTATGCTCCCTAGGATACTATGAATGAAAGTTTTATTTAAAAGGAACTCTGCACTAATTCATAAGCAAAAAAGAGGGACTTTCTGCTAATAATAGCATGGTAGGAGTCCTTATAATACAAAATTGCTATATGTAAGGAAATCAGCACCAGGCATAGGTTTTAATAGACTCTGAAAGCAGAGGAAGTTAGGCTCAATCAGAAGAGAAACTTTACTCTTAGGCAATTTGACTACATGGTTTCTCCACTTCCTTAAAGGGGTTAAACTTTAAAAAGGGTTCACAATCTCGTCACTACTGACGTTTTAGACTGGATAATTCTTGTTGTGGAGGACTGTCCTGTGAATTGTACGTTCTTTAGTAGCATTCCTGTCCTCTACCCAACAGAGGCCAGTGGCACCCACAGCTCTGTCGTGACAACCAAAAATATCTGCAGAAAATGCTGGATGTCCTCTGAGATGCAAAGTCACCCTCAGTTGTGAACCACTTGCAGGGACCTGATATTGATATCAAAGCTGCACACACCATATTTTTATAGATGTAGATATTTAAGTTAATTAAAAGATTTCCAAACACTAGTTCTTAGAGCATTGGCACTGATGAAGTTTTCACTGAGATGAAATATAATGAGAAAAATAAACACAACTTAGTGACTTTTCATCATAAGTAAATGTACTTTATAATTTTTAATTACATTCTTAAAAGTTACTATGTGAAAAGTGTCTTTTCGGTAATGTCCTTATGATGCTAATGTACCATTTTATTTGGATTTTTTCTAGTAAAATAAGAAGTTGATAACCATTTGTTGGTAGCCCATAATATCCCAAGTTAATACATAGTAATTATGAGTATATATCTCCTAGTGTGGTTTCATTCATTCTCAAAAACTTCTTTTGCTGTCCTCATGGAGACCAAAGTTAATAATACTTGCATTAGGAGGTTGGTTTTAGCTGTGATGCTTGTACTCAAAGTAGCAAAACCCATGTAGTCTATGCTCCTACTTGAAAGTTTTATGTGAGTGTGTGTGTGTTTGTGTGTGTGTGTGTGTGTGTGTGTGTGTGTGTGCATGTGAAGTAAGATAAATAACTGATAAAGTTGGGGCAGTTTACTTAAGATAGAAATCAGTCACTGGGAAACTCAAGAAAATAACCCATTTTACCTAAATGATCTAAATCCAACTGTATAAATGAGGCCACAGAATATCTGGTTTTAATGCTAAAATAATTATACTTTTACCTTTTTTATACGGATTATGGCAACTATTTCATTTAAAATAACTCATAAAAATTAAAAAATTTTATCTATTTCCTAGGGTATTTTGAGGAAAGACTATTATTTTTTAGCTATGGTGAATATATTTGAATATTAAAATAATTTTAGGGAATCTCCAAAGTGCTTGGTATATCCAGATTTTTCCAACATCTGCAGCAGCCTACAGTATATATAAAAAAATCATCATTTTGTAATGAAACGGCTCCAATATGAAGCCTGAAGAAAAGCATGTGGTGATGTTAGAGATAGCTTTGGAACTAGAGTTGTTCTTGCTAATGTAGAGAAAAAGTCAAATCTATTGAGAAAAATTATCTTAAGCCCACAGATGTGATTGGTCAGGTATACTACAGTGATGCAGGAAATGTTTCTCATTTAACAGTTTGAGATCCCCCAAAATACAATGTAGTCTCAGCAAAAGTTTAATTAATTCATCCATGATCTAGTAATTA
Source organism: Prionailurus viverrinus (assembly GCF_022837055.1). NCBI lineage: Eukaryota > Metazoa > Chordata > Mammalia > Carnivora > Felidae > Prionailurus > Prionailurus viverrinus. The sequence continues at coordinate 62,521,282 of NC_062565.1, read as the reverse complement.
TTTTTAAAAAGTACTTTAAGTGAAGTCATCTAGCTTAAAGTTGTTCATTTAGTAAATATTGTCATTCATTTGGAATGTTTAATTTTTTTTAAATGTTTTTATTTATTTGTGAAGGAGAGAGAGAGAGAGAGAGAGCGAGAGAGAGAGAGAGCGAGCATGAGCAGGGGAGGAGCAGAGAGAGAGGGAGACAGAATTCTAAGCAGGCTCCAGGCTCTGAGCTTTCAGCACAGGGCCCGATGCGGGGCTGGAACTCATGAATGGTGAGATCATGACCTGAACCAAAGTCAGACACTTAACCAACTGAGCCACCCAGGCGCCTCTCATTTGGAATGTTTAAATCCACAGATTCATCTGTATTATTAAGCTGGTCATCATCGTATATAGCTTAAGCTGAATCACAGATACTCTAATCTCATAAGGTAGTAAGTGGCATCAACATGACCTATCTTTAAAAATTATTAAACATTCCCAAAGATAAAATGAAACAGAATGTAATGTTTTACTCTCATTGCCAGTTATAGCTTTTAAAGTGAAATCGCTTTCTTAGTGTCCTCTTTAATTCTAACATTAGGGGACACCTGGGTCAGCTTCTAATATTTATATACAGCAGGAATTCAAATAGCTAACTCACAGAGAGAATGTGATTTCACTTTCTTTCAGATTCAATGCAAATTCCATTTGGATTCCTGAGAGACCTTGAGATTCACTAAACATTCCATTTGAAATGTACTGTGTAGCGTGGTTAAAACACAGGAGAAGAAAACCTCTGTGTGCTTGAACTGTTCCCTGAGATTAAATGAGGCACTTATGGAGGTCAGAAAGATATTGCCGGCTTCGTGGTGAAGCTGAGATTTAATGTATTTGAGCAGGGTGTCCCAATGACTTTTAAAACCTGGTAGCCGCTGAGTGCGGGGTCATGCACAGAAATGACCTAAGCTGATTTTTAGAAAGAAGAAAGTTAAGAACAAAGTTAAGCCAAAGCAAAATTATATGGCTTGGGCTTAGAAAAATATCAGATTTTAAGTTTGAAAAGCTAACAGCTTATGTATTTTTTAAAATAAGGCAGTGCGAGAGCTAATATTCAGAGGGTTTTTTTAATTTATAAGTATTTTATTTAGCAGCATCAAACAATTAACATAATTGCTAATACTTCCCTTACTTTCAGGGAAAATCTGGATGTGCATAACAGATGCATATAATAAATGATGCATTTAACAGATGATGGAAAGGAAAAGGGAAGAAATCCTCTTTCTTGAGCAAAATACAATTGTCTTTAATTGAAGCAAGCTGTCATAGCTTTGAGACTTGGGTTGGTTTTACATCCTGATGTAAGGCATCATCGCATAAAAATGGTAGAGTGAATTTTAAACTTTTGACTGTAACAGCTCGTAGTGAAAAATTTGGAAACTTAAAATATTCATTTATGTCCTAAAGGGACTTCTGGACTTTGTCATGTTAGAAACACTTCAACTGGATATTTAAAATGTTTTAGAAAGAAATGGGAAGCTCCACTAAAAAATGCAATGTGAGTCACAGAAAAATCTGAGAGACAACAATGAATACAATGCTGATTTTAGTTTGTGTTCTTTAGTCTTTACAGATGTTCTAGGTGCCCTGATCTTTATATTAGATAATGTTCATTATTTATATCTATCCTGTGTGTATGCAGTATTAACAAAGAAATAATCAAAACTAGTGTGATATAGGACATATAGAAAGAAAAAAAAACAATATGCAATATAACACTACAGATAAGCCCGTGTGTGTGTGTGTGTGTGTGTGTGTGTGTGTTTGAGATACCATTCTGTGATATTGAAGCAATAAATTGTAACAAGAGTCTCAGTTTGCCTAGTTCCAGGAACCACTTCGTGATTGCTTTGTGATGTAAATAAATGTCTTTCATATGTCCAGAACTCATAGACTAAAAAGTAAAAAAAAAAAATCCCAAAGCACTGCACTTCTTCCAGACAGACCAAGCTATTAAAACACGTAGGCAAACTGAAAAATCTTACGCTAAACCCAATTTTCTTAGCCTGGGCTTTAAAATTATTCACTAACCAGTCTTCCTTGCCTTACTATCCTAATTACCATTATTTCACTAATTATGTTGGTTTTTATGTGTCTTTGAACAAATTTACTATCCCTTCTCAATGTATAAGCTGCTGTCAACCATGCTTCCTGAGGTCCTGTCCACCTGGGCAGGCTCCTTGACAAAATCCTTAACTCTTCTCCGTTGAAAGCCTCCCATGATCAAATTTTCGCATTCTTATTGCTAGTTTATTTTTTAATTCATTTTTAATTTTTAAAATGTGTATTTATTTATTTTTGAGAGAGAGAGAGAGAGAGAACACAAACAACAGTGGGGCAGAGAGAGAGAGGGAGACACAGAATCCGAAGTAGGCTCCAGGCTCGGAGCTGTCAGCACAGAGCGCGATGTGGGGCTCAAACCCATGAACTGTGAGATCATGACATGAGCCAGAGTCAGACACTTAATTGACTGAGCTACCCAGGTGCCCCCTTATTGCTATTTTAAAACAATTAGGAATTGCAAAACCAATCCAGTAAATCGATGGCTCTTCTACTTATTGTTATTTAATCCAGATTCTTCTTGAATGTTAGAACAGCCTGCTGACATAGTAGGTGCCATATGTGAAAAAAGGAGCCTTCAGAAAATCATAAGGCCATTCAAACATACTGGGTTTATTAATTCTGACTTGAGCTATTTAGAACGAAGGAATCACACCCAAGAGGGAGTGAGTTATGAAGCATGCCGGCGCTTAACAAAGTCTTTAAACACAAAGGGCACACTGATGCCTTCTAATAGGTCCACAGCTTTGGTTTTCTTCATGTTGCTTCGGTCAGAGGTAGCTTGTGATCTGCATTATTTTAAGCCCTCTTAAAAGTGTGCTGAGACTTGCATCTTAAAATGCTCTAAATAAGTTTTTCACCTTAGATAGGATCGATCTAGGCATTGCTGGTTACTCAGCTAATGGGAAGGTATCCAAATATGGCCCTTAAGCCACAATATCTGGTTAGAGATTTAGATTTTTTATTTTATATAAACCAATCAATTTAAAAACTTTAATTTTGTGTTCTATACAGATAATCAACCATGAATATTTGAATGATACATGAGAAAGAAAGTGTATTTGATGGAATAATGAGAGCAAACATCTGATAACCACAGTTAACAAACCCAGAATGACATATAAATTTCAATATAATCTGAATAATTCAATCTTTGCTCTCTGGGTGCCAATTTAATTTGTATGTATGTATCCAAATGCTAAATATTAATCAGTCTACTGTTTGTGCTCAATCAGAAAGTAGTTTGGCTTAATAAACATCACTACCAGCACCTTTGTTAGTAAGCAGTAACAACTAATAAATGGATAGTATTGAGAAGAAGAATTACCATCTTTAATCATTTCAACGATTATTAGGTCAGAGCATGAGAGAACCATCAAAATTTCCTTCCAAAGTAGAGGAAGAGTCCACATATATAGGGCATTGCATAGACCCTCTGCCTGGGCCTACCTGTGAGTCATTCTTGACACTTCTCCCTCTCTCTGCCCTACATCAAGTTGACCAACTGGCCAAACTCTGTTGGTTTTAGCTCATAGACACCTCACAAATCTGTCCACATCTCTTCATCCCATTTCCACTGTCCAAACTGCTGACTCACTGACCTGGATTCCTGTAGAAGCCTCTGGAGAAGCCTCCTGCCTGCAGTCGGAACCCCTCTCGTTCAGTGTCTTTTCTCCATTACTATCTAAATTATTTAAAAATGTGTTTCCTTGTACATTTCTCTGGTTTAAACAATTTTTGTGGCTTTCCATATCTTTTAAGAAAAGTCCAAATTCCCTAGCAAGGCAAACATAGCTCTTCCCTCTCTGGCCCTGACTACCTTTCATTCCTGGGGTGCCCAACCTGAGCTTAGGGTACAAGCAGTTCTCAGCAAAGTAGTCACTCTAACACCTTCCTACTGTCATAACACACTGCTTACTCTGTTTTGGAAACTTCTTTCCCCTGATCCCCAATCCCCTACCAACATTCCCCTGTCTATTTAATGGGCTAATACCTTCAGGAATCAACCCAGGCACCATCTCATCTGAGAGATCATCCCTGGATCCCCTAGTCCAACAGGTTCTGTTTTATATGCACTCATTTGCTTATCAACTGTACCCACATGTTCACTTCTCTGTTTTTACTGATTGTAAGTTCTCGAGGGATGGGTCTGTGTTTATTAATTTGTAGCTTCTCAGTGCCCAAAACAGTGACTTGCACACCAAACTTATTTCATACATGTTGGTTATCAGCATCATCAACAAATCAAATTTCCAAGGTATTTTTTTGATCATTTACTGTGAACAAAAATGTATATGAGTTTGGCGTGGGGTTAGAGGTGGATGCAGAGGTAAATAAAATTCTACCCCTCAGACATTTATAATCTAGTTGGTAAAAGAAGCAACCCCATGAGAAGTTCATTAGAAATGTTACTTCAAATAAACCATTCAAGAAGCATATAAGATATGGGGTCAGCTCTAATGTTTCTCTTTCTTTCCAGAATAAACATTGGAACCAATAAAAAGGTGCTGGATGTTTCTGGAGCTCATCAAGACAAGTCATCAATCTTGACAAAAGACAGAATAGGACATAAAACTCAAGTCTGTAAGGATAGTTACAGAATTTATATAGGAATTCATTTTTTTTTAAATTTTTTTTTCAACGTTTATTTATTTTTGGGACAGAGAGAGACAGAGCATGAACGGGGGAGGGGCAGAGACAGAGGGAGACACAGAATCGGAAACAGGCTCCAGGCTCTGAGCCATCAGCCCAGAGCCTGACGCGGGGCTCGAACTCACGGACCGCGAGATCGTGACCTGGCTGAAGTCGGACGCTTAACCGACTGTGCCACCCAGGCGCCCCAGGAATTCATTTTTAAGGTGAATGGGACTTGAGGATCTTACCAGCCAAGGAGAAAAAGCCTGTGGGGAGGGCAAAAATAAAGAAACAGGAGGAGAGGGTGTAACTGCTAGTACTTTGAAGGAGAGGGTATAACTGCTAGTACTTTGAAGTCCTGAGAGAAGCTAGACAAAGAGGAATCCTGGGCCATGCCCACAGTCTGCTTAGAGGGAAATTGGCTCCAGACAGAAACTTAACCATGAGTAAAAGTTATTTCTTATTCACATTTTTCTAGACCTGTCCAAAAATCTCCAAAAATACTCTAAACTTTTAACACAATGATTTCTTATTTAAAATTAATGGAAGATATGAAAGGCAATTAAAAATTTTTAAATATTTTTTAATGTTTATTTATTTTGAGAGAGAGACAGAGAGTGAGCAGGGGAGGGATAGAGAGAGCGGGAGACACATAATTCGAACCAGGCTCCAGGCTCTGAGCTGTCAGCACAGAGCCTGATGTGGGGCTTGAACCCATGAACTGTGAGATCATGACCTTCACTAAGTCAGATGCTTAATGGACTGAGCCACCCAGATGCCCCTGAAAGGCTATTTTTTAACATCCTTTTATGTCTAAAATTAAACTATTATGTTAACTTAATTAAATTTCATAAAAATTTCTTCTCGCTAGTATATAAGAATATATGAAACATGTTTATAGTACTGTTAAGCTAATTTCCCCTACGATATTAATTGTGACCAAACCAAACATTAGGTACTAAATTATCTTTTCCAGAAAATTAGGGTACTATTTCTTTTGCTGCATAGATAAGTTGCTAATTAACCGCCCCTAGCTAGCTCAGTTATAGCCCTCTGCTAATGAACAGCGCGGTTTTAATCCTCAAGTGGTTGTCAGGCTTTATTTGACTTTGTGGTTACATCTCTAACATTTTCCCCTAAAGACTGCCAGTCTTGCTCACTATTTGTATCCTCCGGTACTTAATAAGTACTTGACATGTGGTAGGTACCCAATGAATAGTTCCTGAATAAATCAATGCATGAATGTATGAAATAAATAACTGAATCATGTAGTGAATGAATGAATGACTGACTGAATGAATGTTATGCCCCATCCACCATGGTTACCATTTTATTGGATTAGTCTAAGAAATTCATAAGTATTGGAAGACATGGTTGCACTATACTTCTGGCCAAAGAATAGTTTGTCCAGGATATCCCCTGTCACTTTGATAAGTATAGGACACATTACAGTCAAATTTCATGGTGACAAGACTTCCTAACAGGCCCAACAAAGCCAAGGACCCAGAAGTACTGAGGATATTCATGATTTCATAGTCCATAAACTTGCCTGGAGGAGAGATCTAACAAGGGTTCAGAAGTATATGTAGAATAAAGTCGATAGACTCAATTTGGGTATTTGGCTTTGCACCTAGGTAACAGAAGTCTAGAAAATGAAATGTAGTGAGAGCACTTGAATAATGGTTCTCAAACTTACTGTCTGTTAGACCCACTTAGGAAGTTTAATCTGGCAAAAAAACAGTGTTCTTACATAGACCCCAGAGTTTGTGATTCGGTAGATTGAAATTGGAGTGAAAATCTGCATTTTTTGGTAAGTAGCTCTATATTAGTGGTTCTTACCCAGGAATGATTTTGCCCTCCTCATCCTTGGGGACATATGGCAATATCTGGAGACATTTTTACTCACCACAGCTAAGGGGGAGTGGAGTGCCATTGGTGACTAGTGGGTGGAGGCCAGTGATGCTGCTAAACATTGTATAGTGCCAAGGTTGAGAGACGCTACCACTTGGGGGAGAGAGAGTCACTAGGGCAGCAACACTACCTCAGCCTGGACCATAGCCGTGAGGCAGATGTAGGAGGTACGGTACATCTAAGGAGGATTTTGATTAAATGAGTAGGATTGGAAACTGGTTCCTCACTTAACTGTAAATTCCTTTACCAAGAACACTCACTCTCTAATAATGCTGCATAAATGAGGTGTCAGTAAATCATTAATTTGCTTAACCCTAACAATAGAGGCTCAGAAGAGTTCCTCATAATTCCAGGTATACTACAAGGGGGAGAATAGCTCTGAAGAAGAAATGATGTAAATGTTCACTTATTTGTTCATTCATTCAACACATACGCCTTTAATATATAATTATTGACTATCTAATTGACATATATCAGAAAAAAAAAGTACACCTTTATAAAGTTAATGATTATACCTATGTTCAGAGTAAGTCTCAATAAATATCTTGTGTTAATAGTTTTTGACAAGTTTAATTACAGTTTGAACTGATCCCTGTCCCGCTGACATCCTACAACACTATTTAATAAAAAAATACTATTGTCTACTTTCAATAATAGCAGAACCATGTAAATGACTTTACTGAGAGCTTTAAATATCAGAAAGCAATACAATACTTGCTCTTCAGTACTTCAAAGAATTTCCACTAATTAACCCTTTATCTCCTCAAAATGAAATTATCACTCCTTAGCATTTCAAGACAACTGTAAGCCTCCTTTTCTAAACCTGTAATATCAACATACAAGAATTGCTTCTTTCACCAACTGTGGTTGATTTACCCTTTAGCAGAACAAATTAAGAACTTATCAGTAATTATGAAAATAATTTCCTTCTTTTATTAAAATACTCTGTAGCCAATGCAGCTTAGCACATTATTATTCTGGGTGGCGTAGGTGTTTTGAAAGGCAGTGTGAAAGTAAGAGCCTGAATTATGAATTCCTCCCATGAACACTGAATCATTTTATATTTTCTGTGGCAAAAAGAACTTACTTTTCTCTTGAAGGGAAAAAGAACAAGAACATTTTAACTTTCAGGAACACCTAAGATTGCTGTATGGTTTACATTGCACTAAATGGCCTATTAACGCTGAAATAGTAATTTATTTTTTATATATGTCCACAAAACTTACTATTTTTGTGTGACGTATCTATATAAACAAGGACCTGTATAAATTTACTGTAAAATAGAACACTGCTTTCAATTTTAATTCAGTAAGTATTTCTTAAATACCTACACTGTTCCAGGAACTGTGCTAGGTGCTGGGAAAGCAGAAATGGAGTCAGACAGCAAAGGGATTCACAGAAATCCAGGGATGAGGACAGCCTCCCTGAGAAAACCAATGACATCCAACACAATCTATTAAGTTTTGCCTGAAACTGCAGAAGATATACTTTCCTGTCCTTACTTTTTGAAGGGGATCTTACATTTCAGCCACTTGTGATCTATACTCAGATCAGGCTGAGAAAACCTATCAACATAGGACCTACATTGAGCTGAGGCATACATGTCTTTTAGTTCCAGTGATTATTCAAAGGATTGCTGCTCATCTGTGACATAGACTCATGGATGGCCTGAGGTCATTCCAAACAAAGGTGTTATATTTCTTTTAGCTGCAGCACAGGCTAGTGTCTCTAGGTTATTTTCCAGTTTTCTCTATCTATACCTTTTGCATAATTTCTTTTGATTTCCCAGCATCAGTTCAATATGCAAAGCTGTTTGGATAACCAGATGCCCTATCTTCCACATGCTTCTAATGTAGGAGAGGTGGAGGGCAGTGAGTTTGGGACAGGGATGTTACACTTTCTATCTTCTAAGTCTCAGCTATCTTGTCCTGAGACTTGAAGGTGACAAAAATTAAAGAAAATAAATCAAATCCCCTTTGTATGTAGCAGATACAGATGGGGTCTAGGTCTGCTCTCTGGCTTCAGTTTTAGTCTAGGCTTAGGTTATAAGCTGTAAAGGATCCATATATGTGTATGATTCCAAAAAGAAGCTGAGTGGTTGCAGACTTGTGAGCAGTACTTTGGTCGGACTGAGTTCTGAGATGCAGTGGCACATTGTTACAATTACGTTTCTAATACAATAGCTCGGGTTGTGTGGAAAGTACTCCTTGCAGACCCAAGCAGTCCTTTTGGGCTGGGGAGGGATCTTGTTGGGTTAATAAAATTTCAGAATTTATTTAGTTGAGTGTATATTTCAAGCACATAGACATCCACACATAGCCCTTTCCTGGGTAGCTGCCACTGTGATACTTGGGATGATTACAAATCATTGATTTCAAATAGGCTCTATTGGAAGAGTGTCTTCAGTGCTACTCCCATTTCCCTCTTCCCCCTCTCCATCAGCTTATGATGCTGGCGAAAATTCAGGGCAAATAAACTTGCCTAATGCTTACCAAAGCCCAGTTCCAAAATAGCATTAGAAAAGCAGTCACATAATCATACCGGTACATACTAAAAGTGCTGCTTGTAGAAAGCAGAGAGAATAGCTAGACAATTTTTTGTATGATATGTATTGGCAATATAGTGCTTTAGTTTTATACTGAAGATATTGATCTTTTTAAGTGCAGATTTCCAACTTACTTCTTTATAAACCACATTTATACGTATTTTAAAATGACTTCTCTTGTTTTCAATCTTTGCAAAATAACGTCATCTGCAATAAGAACTCAGTTTGACTCCAAATATAATTTGTAAGATATGGTTGTTATAGTTGCTACTTGATTTATATTTCTCAAGTAAAATGGTATATATCCATTATATCAAACTAATACAATGATTAAAGAGTAGGTTTAATTTTTTTAATCAGAATCATTACTACTACTACTATATCTATTTTTATCCTATTGCTTTTCCTCAATGGCCTCCACAGTTAAATCTATAGCCTATGTATTTATTACTAAACCTTAAAATAAGTTTTTCACATTGTCCTCAAGTTTACTAATGATCATTGAAATCTATATTTTAAATAATATGTAAAATAATATTATTAAGAGTTTAAGAGATATTTACTAATATAGAGTGAATTGCTTGGTTAACAGTGTCTAAGGAGAGCCAACATTTGCAACCTTTAATTACTGAATGTTTCTAACGCCAAAGCTGTAAAATAGTTACTAACTATGGTATAAGTGGACAGTTCTGAGGCATAAAATAAGAGGATGAAATAGCCAATTACATATTAAGGAAATTTTCCAGTCTGTTGTTTATAATATATATAAGTAGAGGAAGTTTTTAGCCTGAGTCATTCAAAGAACTGAAAAAGTATAGTTCTAAAATTATCTAATATGTATCTTCAGCAATTCAAACCTGGAGCTTTTCTGAAATAGAACTACAGACATTAGCAAATTAAGAGAGGTGCAACAAGGGCATATCCTTGCCAGTCAGCTCCAGGTTGCTCCTATTAATACTATACCCATTAATATTTTAACAATATAATTTAAAAAATCCTGGCAAAAAGGTCTCTTGGATCATCCCAGGGCCCCTAAGAACAGTATAAATATGGTGAGAAATGTTGGATGAATTCCCAGTTTTGATTTTATTGATTTTTAAAACATTTAGTTTTTTGAAAACTAACCTCAATGCCTTTAGAGGATGAGGGGGTAGAAGAAGGGTCTGTGGGGCAAGGTGTAGATTGTGCATAAATCCTGATGAGAGCTTCCTGTGGCACGTAGAAGTCTCTTGGTCAGCATCTTTTGGCCATTCTTTGTCCAGGTTATTTTTTTTTCTTTGCATACTAATAATCCTTCTCCAGGTATTTGAAACCTTAAAAAATTACTTTTCCACCAAATTTTCTTTGAGAATTAAAGAATGCCAAATATCCAAGATAATAGTACCTGTGCATCACAGATTTTAAGATACCATTGATAGCAGGAAGCACCATTATTTAATGTGTTTAGATGGAAAAATTAGTGCTAATTAATCTATGATGATGTTTTACTGTCACAAAGAATAATACATTTATATGTATTAAAATATTTTAATACAAAATAAATTACTTTTCCAGATACATAAAGCCATTATTCAGGCAGGGGAAGATATTTTGTAAAACATCTGCCATGTTTTAGTCACAGGCCAAGTTTGTTAGAGCTGTTTTTTTCTGTTGATCTTTATGCTCATCACATGCAATATTATGCCCATTTTGACTTTAAGATATATAGATTTTAGAGTAATTGGATATGTTGGAATTACTTTTATTATCACATTTTCTTTCTGTATTACTGATTAAAAAGTTGAAGCTAATTTTCAGTTTCATATCCTTAAAGAAGCAGACAACCTTACTGACAAACTGAAAGCTCTTAGTTCTTGTAGTATTTTCATTGAACTATGAAGAGAAATATTGAACAATATTATCCTTTCAAAAACTGTGGACTTTCCAGATTATTACTCACCTTGTAAATAATTATCTATACAAAATTGGAAGCTTGGGGTGCCTGGGTGGCTCACTGGTTGAGCGTCCAACTTCGGCTCAAGTCATGACCTCGCAGTTTGTGGGTTCAAGCCCCACATCAGGCTCTGTGCTGCTAGCTCAGAGCCTGGGGCCTGCTTCAGATTGTGTCTCCCTCTCTCTCTGTTCCTCCCCTGCTCACACTCTGTCTCTCTCTCAAAAGTAAATAAACATTAAAAAATTTAAAAATTGGAAGCTTAAATATCATTGGTAAAATTTTAGATTTAGAAATATCTATGATAAAGGTCAAGAATTTTTCACTTCTGAATTCTAATACCATGTAGAAAATTAATATTAATGAATAGACTGCCCCTATAGGTTTTTTTTTCTTTTTAATCAACAGACATGGCTTTTTGATTTAAAACCCCTTTTATTTTTATATAATATGAACATCTTTAGGCTAGAAGTTTTAGCTGTTTCAGTTTCAGAAAATATTTAACTTTCATAGTTTATGTCTACCATTTCTCAGGCATTATACAATTTAATTGGATAGTTGACATAGTAACTACTGTGGGGACAGACAGACAGACATTTAGACCACAGTCAGAATATAGATGAATATGGAGGACGAAAAGCTTCAGGAAAGCTAACTATAATGGGAAGAGAACTTCCCATCAAATGTAACAGTTAGGTAGCATAGGAAAGCAATTGGTCAAACATGAGAAAATGGAGACGGATACTGAAGTGACTGATACCTTGCACATTTTGGGGACTTGATAAGTAAATATTGTATAAATGAATGGGATCTTATCTTGTGATAAGGAATCAAAGGAATACAAATAAATCAGCTGAATTAAATGGCATTCTCTATTCTATCTTCATCAACCACCCTGCCATGAATTTTTACTTTTTAATACACTATATAATTTATTTACCTATTATATTTATGTTCTTATGACCCTCCCTGCACTCCTTCTACATCTAAATTCCATAAATCAGGTATTTTTGTCTGTTCACTAATATATGTGCCAGGTACCTTGAATAGAAGAACAAATACTAGGTTCTCAAGAAATATGTGTTATGCGAATTAATGAATTTACAGAGCTCTAACTATTTGCAAATTTCTTTGCTAAGCATAGCAGAAATTACAAAGATAAATGTGACATACTTCAGTTACCAAGGCATTTAAATCTAAAAAGGAATATCAAATTGCTATAATATAAGGCAGAAAACATAAGAGTTATCAAAGGTATAGATAAAAAGTACAGTAGAGCAATGCTTCTCAACAGATATGCTATGAGAAATGGTGAGCTGTTCAGGTATAACAGGTGTGAGAAGATGTTGCTTTAGATTTCCTATTTTTAGCAATAAGCTTTTTTTTTTCCAGTGTAGTTCTCCCATTTTAATACTTCTAGAAATACTAAAATAAAAAAAATGTGACAGTGCCTCAGCCCTAATGTGGATTTGCAGTTTGGGAAAACATCACCTGGGCAATCCAGGTAACCTCTAGACTGAATTTAGTTTAAGGGTTCTTGGTGCGGGGGTAGTATCGCCAGGTGGTCAGAAGAGGCAAATACAAATTGTCTTTGGAAGAACGTATCTTTATCCTAGGCATCAAAGAATCCTCACGAATAATATTTTAAGGACAATAAGCATGACATAACCTAGCACACTAGGATACAAGGTACTATGAGTGAGAATTCAGAGGGAAAAAAAGGAGCAAAAACAGACCCACAAAAATTTCAAACATAGGAATTATCAATCATAGATTATAAAACAATTGTGCTTACTAAGTTAAAATAAATAAAACACCTGCATAAATATGAAACTCTACAAAGCAATCTAGATTTTTTTTAAATTCTCAAATGAAAACTCTAGAAATGAAAAAAAAGACAACTTAAATAAAAACTCTACAAATAATTAAATAGTTAGAAAGAAAAGTGAAGAGAGAAATACTGAATTGAAGGTTAGGTTAACCAAAATATATCACTGAGAGGGAAGAAAAAAAGCAGAAAATCTGGAAGAGAGTTCATGATACCAGGTGAATAGGAAACAACATTCTTCAGAGTTCTGCATGAAGGTGAGACAGATTGTATAGGTGAGTCTATATTTGAAAAAATTATGATTGAGAATTTTTCATAACTAATAGTTATTGATTCTCTCTACTCTTGGGCAGCCTACTTTGTTTCTGCTTGCAAAGATTTTTCATTCATTTACCCCTATGTGCTTTAAAATTATTTTCTATGTATGCCAAGACATGGAAAATGCTGGAAAACATTGTTTTGGGTAGGTGTTAACAAATTTTTTAAAGAACCAGACAGTAAATATTTTAAAATTTGCAGGCCATATGGTTTCTGCTACAATGATTCAACAGAAATGGTTGTAGGATAAAAGCAGCCACAAACAATTTGTAAACAAATAGGTGAGACGTGTTCCAATAAAACTTTATTTACAGAAACAGATATCAGTCTGCCTTTGTCCTAGCCTAGAGGCTATTAGTTTTCTAACTCATACTTTAGAGGATCAAAACATGGATATAAAAAACACGTGGTTCCATTTTACTCCCAATATCAGCTCTCAGAATATTGATGAAGGCATAATGCAATGTTTCTTGAACTTTATTGCCCACACTCATGGACATAATGGGTTGGTAATAATATTAGAGGTACATATATAGACTATATAAGTTAAAAAGGGATAATTTATCCACTAACAAAGCCAAAATTATACCTTCAGGAAACTAAATTCAATACCATAAAATATGTGATGGAATTCAAAACATCCAAAGAAAATTTAAAACATTTTAAAGGATGAAAAAGAAAAAAAATTCTGAAGTAAGCTGAAACAAGGTCATTCTGAATTATAATGGATTTATAAGGAAATACACAATTGCAGATATAAGAAATTTTCAAAAAGTAATGTACAGTCTAAGAAAAAAAAGTAAAGAAAACCCCATGTAGTTTCCTACCAATGACTCTTTATTGTATTGCTATTTTCTCAAATGATTAGGTTTTTTAATTGCTTTTTGTAGTACTTTTAAAAGAACATGGTTGTTTTGCAAACAAAAGCAAAATTTTATTAGTTATAAAACTGAAAACAAATAACTATTATAAATTTGGGTATGACTATTTAAATTACTGGAGACTAGGTAAATTTTAATTTACAAGGACCAGTATTTTGATAATGTGAAAGTCTAATGTTCTCATTTCTGTTAGTGTGAGTATAATGAAAGGAAATAAAGCATAATAACATAGTTTTATACTATTTGAGAATTGATCATTGAGCCTGAATGAATAATGGGAAACTCCATGGAATCTTGACATCTTAGATACAAACACCAAAAATTTAACTTAATTGCATCTGCCTTGGGTCCATTTGGGCTCTGAATATACCAACTGAGATAAAACTATACTAAATGCCAATCAGAAATAATTATTTCTTACCATTCACCACAGAAGAGCAAACACAACCTTAGAGACTATCCAGTAAAAATGAACATACTGATACCTAAGACATATATTGGTATACAAGGAGTTACACATAATAATGTTAATTTGGAAGACTGAACACCATATGTTTGTAATATAATCATGTAATTTATTTCCAAAGTATTGACTACCATGATGTACTTGCAGTCTAACAAGTTTTAAGCAGACCAATCTATGCAATTAAATTAATAACATTTCTTGAAGTTAAATAGTTTTAAAATCCTATGTCTGGTTAATTGAATTACTAAGAAATTCTAAAAACAGATCTACTGGAATCATGGCTATATGTATGCTGAATATTTTAAATACAGAGTTCCTTTTTTCACTGCTATTCAAGAAAAGACTTCAGTTAGGTAAGTGTAGGTGTGTAAAGGATACTTCTATATGTCCCCTAAAACAATAGGACCATCATAGTACTCTTGCATGAGACTCTTGATGGCAGGGTTGTAGGTTTGAGCCCCATGTTGGGTGTAGAGATTACTTAAAAATAAAATCATATTACTGATTCGCATAGCTGTTCTTTTTCTGTTTTGTTTCTTAACTATCATATAAATTAAGCCTCCAACAAGATCTCTCCCTTGCTCTTTTTCGCTCCTTTCTAATAATCATGAAAATACTAAGTTCTCTCCATATCAATTTGCCAAGTCTAACGCAGTGTGAATAGAGTCTTATAAAAGAGCTTTATGATCTGGTTATCACTTGGAGGGGAAAGTTTGGTTACCCAATTATAGCAATGCTCTGTATAATTGTTTTGAATATCTCAAAGCTAACAGATCTTTCTTAAAGTGTATGTCCCTAAAGTTATAACATCATGTCTCCATAATGGCATGAATTTGTCAGTCCCCTGAAGAGCAAAGAAAATGATGGCAACCCCTCTAGAGTGATGGCATGAGGCCAAAGTGTTCGTTTTATTTTTTTTTAGGAATCATATTGCCAGGTAGATGAAATGGTGACTTCCAATATAAATGACAAAAGAGAGGAAAAAATTCTGGGTATGAAGAAATAAGGATAATAGGAAGCAAAGGAGAGGAATCACTTCAATTCAATTACTTAACTTTGAGATAAAAGAAGCCAGTATCAGTCTCAATCAAAATGTGACTACTGCTACTCCCAACTGTAATAAATCAATTTGAAATGTAGGAAAGACCATTAAAAGTTTTTGTTTTTGGGCACCTGGCTGGCTCAGTCAGTAGAGCATGCAACTCTTGTTGGCAGGGTTATAGGTTCAAGCCCCATGTGGGGCTTAAAAATAAAATCATATATATATATGAGATATATATATATATGAGATTACTTAAAAATTAAATCATATATATGTCATATATATATGATTTGTTTTCAATCACAAAGTAGGCATAAGTTATAAATGGATTGATAAAACTGCTTAGCAATAGTTAAGAAATTATAATTAAAATTTATGCAATTGACATTCTGGAAACATTTTCTGAAAACAAACTTGATCTTTCACAGAAAGACCTGACAGCATCAGATGGTGCTACTAAGAACCATAGAGAAAGACCACAGGTTAATTAAAAGAAAGGATTAGGGTTTTTCTAGGGAATGTAGTCACCACACATGATCTAACACTCAAAATCAAAATTTAGAGTATCCCAAAGGATGTGCAAATTATTGCCCTAAGTATAGCTTTATAAGCTATATTAAAAGAAAACATTTAAACATTTAAAAAGAAACACTTCTAACCAAAAAAGCCTATTTCTGAAGTGAGAAAGTACTTTCAATTTATTTCATGGGTCATCCATAATGAAACATTTTCTGTATCCTGTTAATTAGTTATCCAAAGCAAGATAAAAATATGTTTTAAAATTGTCTAAAACTATTGTGACCAATCAGACTAAAATAAAAATATCTTTGCTTGGGATTATCAGGGTAACAGATTATCATGAGAAATAAAATGGATTGTTTATAACAGACCTCAGTATTGTACCAAGCTGAAGTATTCTCCCTTCAAACTTCCAATATTAGGTCTAATAATTGCTAGAGCTGTATGTCACTAATAAGATGGAACATACATGGAAATAATTCTCAAAGAGAAACCGTAGCTGAGAAATATTTGAACATTTATTCTTGTACAAAACTAATCAATTGAAGAACTTGTTGAATATATGCTATGTGCAGATGTCCTAGGCATTAAAGATGCAGTAGTAAATAAGAAAAAGTATCTCTCTCATGGCACTTACTTTCTAGTCAGGGAGACAGACAAAGAGAAATAAAAATAAATACTAAAGTAGGAATGTATGCTGTGATGAATACAAAATAGGGTGCTATAAAGAGAAGAACAGTGCAACACTCTGGACTGGATGGTCAGAAACAACTTCAAGAAGGGATGTACAAGGAGATACACAGAAGAACAGTTCATTTAACAAAATAAATTTAAAATCACCTCAATGCCATCAATATTAGGGATAATAGATCAATTATGATATATTTATACAATGCAGCACGAACAAGAAGTGTAACATATGTAGTAAAGTTTCAAAATTTCCACAACGTATTGTGGATTTAAAAATTGAGGATGCCAGTGTTACATACTGTGTGATAATATTTATGTAAAAATCATATTAATTTTTATGGCTGCATACATATGTCAAAGCATAAGTGGATACCTGGAATTATACATAACAAAATATAAATAGAAATGACCTTGGGGAGATGGGTAGATATAGACACCCAAGTTGATTAAGGTGATTAATTGGGACTTCTGCCTAAGCAATTATGTTTTAAAGTTTTATACCTAAAAGATACTCAGGCATTAATTTTGCAATTAAAAATTAATTTAAGGGGTGCCTGGGTGGCTCAGTCAGGCATCTGACTTCAGCTCCGGTCATGATCTCACGGCTCATGAGTTCAAGCCCCGTGTTGGGCTCTGTGCTGACAGCTCAGAGCCTGGAGCCTGCTTTGGATGCTGTGTCTCCCTCTCTCTCTGCCCCTCCTCCACTCACACTCTGTCTCTCTCTCCCTCAAGAATAAATAAATATTAAAAAAATTTAAAAAAATAATTTAAAAAATTAAAAGTAAGGCAAGAGGGGAGGGGAATAAAGGGTGGGCAAAATGACTGAAGGGGGTCAAAAGGTAGAAACTTCTAGTTATACAATAAACAAGTCATGGCGATAAAATGTACAGCATGGTGACTATAGATGGTGTTGCATATTTGAATGTTGCTAAGAGAATAAATCATTAAAATTCTCATCACAGGAAAAAAAATACAACTATATGTGGTTATGGTTATTAACTGGACTTGTGGTGATCATTTTGTAATACAAACAAATATCAAATCATTATGTATACCTGAGACAAATATAATGTTATATATCAATTATACCTTAATGAAAAAGGTAAGACAATCTGATAACATAAACCAAAATTAAAAGACAATTTTTTTTTAAAGTAGGCTTCACACCCAGCACAGAGTCCTACGATGGGGTCTGAACTCACAACCCTGAGTTTAAGCCCCTGAGATTAAGACCTGAGCCATGATCAAAAGTTGGATGCTCAACTGCCTGAGCCACTCAGGAGCCTCAAAAGACAACGTCTAATTTCAACTTTATTACTGCAATCTTGAAAAAATCATTTAAGTCAACTCATTTCTATATAAAACGTAGTAGCCTTATCCCTTCATAACTAACTATACTTAGAGCACTTATACTATTATGTATATATATGAACATGATAAAAATAAATCAGCTGTGAAGAAAATAAATACAGTTGTCTTAACCTTCATTGTTTAAAAGTCACCCAGAAAAACAATTTAATGATAAAACACTCTGGTAAGAGAGTGATGGGACAGAAGTTCTGTCAGTTTTGATTACTTTTCAAGTACATCAAAGAAACATGCACTGCACTGATCTCTTCAGATAATCTACTTTGAAAGGCAGCTAACCACACCTCTGACTGGATAGTTTTCTTCAAGGACAACTTAACAGTTGAATTTTGTAAGGCTAAAATATGTTTTTGTTTGTTTGTTTGTTTGTGTGACAGATAAGAGTCATGTTTTAGCAGATGTTGGAGAAAGAGTGTGATTGACTCCTAAGACTAATGCTGACCTCAAACACTAATATATTTATAAATTAAACTTAAAACCTTAGACATTCCGTGAAAGAAAACCAAAAGAGTCACACAATAGGAGAATGCTGTTTCTTCTCATAGTATTCATTGAACAGTCCCAAAGGTCTTTCAGAATAACTAACACTTCCCCTTTTTGGATTGACACTGAAGCATGTTCTACCCACTAAAAAGATAATAAAACTAAATCCAGGTTGGTTATTATTCATGAAGATATGCAAGTAGCTATAAACTGGAGTTTAAGATGGTATATTTTTCTTAAGTAGAAACCATTTGATTAGATTTTTGTGGTGTTTCATTCTTTCTTTGGCTATACAACATACTAAACAGTGCCTTAGAATATACTACTAGAGTCTTTTCTGGCTATTGGTAAAGAGCAAATCTTGCAAGAATTTTCCTACCATGGACTTCTGTATTGGATTTCAAAAAGAAAAAAAAAATTATGACATCAGTGAGGATATCCACCTGATATTATCACCAGGGCAAGTTGGGTTCTTTTTATGGCACTAGGGTTCTTGCGAGAAGAGGATCCCTAGAATATCAGAATCTATAGCAAATAATATGCCCAATGTCACTTATTAATTATCCACATAAATACTATAATTTAAATTGCATCCATTCCCTAAAAATAACCACATTTCCAGTAGGTTTGCTCTTTATCTAGAAATTCTAATCATGCCCTTCTCCTAGACCCTCCAATAACTTGTGAGAGGCAAGTAACATAATAAAACCTCAGATGTAGATCAGATATGGGGTGAAGAACACCGGGAAAAATCTTAGAATACCTAGTACTCAACAATGTGGTGCCCTAACTAACAGCATCAACATAGAGCTATTAGCTCTATGGGATTAATTGATATTTATCTCCCTTTCATGCAAAACAAAACAAAACAAAAAACAAAACAAAACAAAACATTGTATAATCTGGAAATAAATGTACATAAATATTTAAAACGTAAGAGTCTAATTAAAACTTAATCAGGACATTTCTGCTCTTTGAGTCCTTCCTTAAAATCTTACAGAATCACTGATGAGATTAAGATGATTTTGACCAGATATATTGCAATTACTTACAGAAAGGAATCATTGAAGAATTATTAATCCTCATTTATTACAATTGTTTTCTTTTGTCTTCATGAATTCATTAAATAGGTGAATAAGACAATTAAATGTCACTCAATGTTTTTATAATAAAATAATCTGGAAGGGCCATATAAATATTACATTACTCTGATACTAGATTCAAGGTCATGCAAATAATATAGTGGTCTAATGATCATAGAGATTGCTATTTTAGTGTGCAATGCTAAGCTGGAGTACTAGGGCAAGATGTTGAAATATTATTTGAGCTCCTACGACTTTAAAATATTAGAGCTTCTAAAAAATCCTCATGGGATTTGCATAGCAATGTGTCTTACATGTTAGGTAATGCAATCCTATCTTGGGACATAATCTGATGGCATCATCACACACAAACACATTCATCATCTTGTCCTGCAGATTCAAAAAGCAAAATGTTTTCTGAGTGTAACACACATCCCACTAACTTATCATTTTCCTGTTGACTAGCAGGCAACTGAAATAACTTAATGTGCTTTGAATATATAATCCAAAGTAATATAAGAAAACATCTGTCACTTACGTTTTTGAGTCATCCCACAATACACAATAGGGATTCAAAGTACCCTAAAAATAAGCAGAAAAAGAATAAATGTATCATGAATACACACAACAAAAATGTAAGTTTTATGTGAAATGCAAACAGAATGGTGGGTTTCTTATCTTGCAGTATGAAACTCTTAAGATTCCACCTCTATTTTTTTCCTTGCATAAAAAATTTGTATGCTTTTTCTCATAGACTTGGTGATGCATTTTATGAAATTCTCTTCATGAAGACAATACATTTACCACAAATGTCATAACCTATGTTTAGTTATTTTGAAAATTGAAAGTGAAGCTCTCATATAGCTCAAGGTCTATATTTCAATGATTTCTATTTCATCCTTTTACCTGTAAAATATTAATTCCTGGATTATTTCCTTTAGGAAGACCAAAGTATCTACACAATTTAAATCATGATGAAACATTCTGTATTATGCACATGTACAAAACACCACTGACATCCTCATTACTCTCTAGTTGGTCACCTTCCTAGGGGCAAGAGATAGTAACATTAATTGTCCATTTCTGGAGAGTGTGTTGGCTTGCAATAGCTTTTTTTCCCCTAAAAATGGGTTTATTAGGTATGGCTGTATCTTTTAAAAAGGAACATTTTATTCAATAATGATGACGATGAATCAAATAAAAATTGATGCCCCTCACAGCATTCTTTGAGTTGGTTTTCCCTTAAAGTACAAAGAATGTGAGTGCCATTAAAAGAGATTTTAGGTACAAATTTGTATTTGATATGCAAACTTCTCTGCCCCACACCCCCTTTCCCCTACCAAGTCATTCATGGTTGCCCTCTTGGGGTATAGTTCACAATTAGCATGAACTAAACCAGATCCACTATTTAATAGTCCCTTTGCATGTCTCCTTAATTATAATAATTATACCTATTGAGTGAGATGGAGATGGAAGCATAAAATGGGATGTTCTTTTGAATTTGGAAAGAAATAAAGTTTAATCATTTCCTTCCTATAAGCCTAATTTAAGATGTAAAAGTGGTAAAGTCTCAGTAGAGCTAGTGTTATCTCTTAAAGACCATCTCATTCTTTTGAAATCCAGAAAAAATGCAGACATGACCACATCTAGACCGGCAAAGTGTTTCTTTTTTTTAATAGTTCACAGACAAGGTTACATTGGTTTTGGGTGTACAACATAGGAATTTGACAAGTTTATATGTCATGTTTTGCAATATCTTCTTAATCCACAGATCACTTTTGTATAGATCACGTCTAATGAAACTATGTAAAAAAATGTCAAATTTTTATTGGTTCAATATTTATATATGTATGAGTGGCTACCATGACCTTCAGGATGGCAAAGAATATTCTCCACACTGGATTACCTTGGGTAGTGGTTTCTGTTTTGAAGAGTACTAACTGTTGAAATGTTTTCCTTCTGTTTGTCAGATTCATTGGGCTTTATTTTGCCCTTTTGAAACTAGCCTAATAATTATTCCTTTTATCTTTAGATAGCTACAAATGCTATTATATCCCTGAAGAGTCTTCTCTATTAAACATACTCCATGGATTTCAAGTTCTCTCATTCCCCACATCACTCATATCTTGGAGCACACATTTAAAGCGCATTTAGGGCAACTATCCATGTATAGAACCTACCTGTATAGAACAAAGTGGTGCTCTTTCCATCTCCTTTAGGTGCCACATTCTTAATAATGCAGACTAAGACTACATCAGATATATTTGTAGTCTCTTCCTCAGCTTGATTACATATACATTGAAGTCTCTTAGGAGAGACATTCTGAATCCTGATTTTGACATCCCACACATTCACCATTGCTTCAAAACTTTTAATCATTAGAGGATTAAGAGACAAACATGGTATCTATGACCTCATCCAACCAAGTCATTAATAAAAATGATGACTAGGCCAAGGCAGATAAAAGTTACAGTCCTGAAACATGCTACTGGCTCCATTCCACAGGTGGACATTCTCCCCCATAACAGCCAGCTCCCAGCCCTCAGTCTTGTCTTACATGTAGATAATCACTGTCTTCAAAAGTCTAGGCAGGCTCTTTGTGAAACGTTCCCTTTCTAAGTGCAGTTTTCTGGGTCCGTTCTAGAATTTCACTAGAAATAAAAATTTTAAATGGTGATTCTAAAATTTTTGTAATCCACCCCAATTTTATTTTTTCTTTTAATTATAACATTTGACTAACTCCAATATTTTAGCACCATTACCATTCTCCAAAAATTCCTCAAGGGCCACATTAGCCAAGGTATCTTACTTCTTATCAAATGTTCATACCTATAAACTATGCTGTTAGAACAAAAACACTTCCTTCCCTGAAAAAAGTTACAGTCTTATAGAAGTTGATGAGAAACACACACGTGGAATGTTTATATAACCATAAATAGATATGTTTTTATAAGTGTTACTAGTCATAATATACTGTTTAAGGGACAAATGAGGGGCATCATGGCTTGTGTTAGATCAAGTTTCATGGACTAAGTGTATCTTTAATGTGGTTCTACAGGAGGCATAGATCTGGGGAGGGTCACAGAAGGGAGTGTTGTTTTGAATTGTTTTCTTTTTCTTGTTCTTCCTTTATTTTTCCTTTATTTTTAAAATTGTTTTCTTCCTTGGTCTTATGAGATACTATCTGGTTTTAGCTTAAATTTTCATTCAATTTGTGACTTTGTAAGAAATCCTTAGCATAGCTACAATGTTGTATCATAAAGTTATGGTGTATTTATCTGGGATTTGTTCAAAGAACTCAGAGCACTTTATAGAAAACAAATTATCCTTGAAATATTACAGTGAAGGATATGAGTATATGTTTAATTAATATAGAAATTATTATAGAAAGGTGATACATTCACTTTTAGAAGAACCAGAGATAATGGTCTCTAGAAGAACCACAGATAATGGTTCTTCTAAATCTAGTTCACTTCTTTTAGTAATATATGGGTTAGATAAAGTTAAACCATTACAGGATACTGATTATAGGATTAATATTTCATATTTAGTGTTCCTAATAGTTTACAACAAAAGGAAAATAATATTAGAAAAGAAATATAATATGAATATAATTGTTTGAATATCTCTTTCTTTTTTACTCTCCTAAAGAAACTTATTTCTACTTTCAGATAAAAATGTAAAGGTGAGAAATGTTTGTTCTACTCTTAATCCATGCCATTGTTAACCCTTCATTTTATCCTCTACCTTCTTCACCTCTCATCTCTTGGATCTTATCTCATATTGCTCTTTCTTTTTGTCCTTGTGAAAATTTAAAAAGCATCCACATGAGGATTGTTAAAGGTTCCAAAATGCATTACTCACTCTTGTGCTTCACTCTACATTCTGGAACCTACACGACAGACAGACACTGCCCTCTGTGAGTTCTAGTGCAGTTACGAATATGGAGGTCTGTGAGCTGCGGTCAATTATTTAAACATTTGAAGTTTAGAAAAATAAGCAGAACAAACAAATCAGAGGAATCTTAGTATCTGGATAGACCAGTTGCTTAAAGGAAAAAGAATGTGTGATGGGAAACATAAGGCAAATATCAATGACAAATGAATACTAAACATGAAAAAAAACTGGCTAAAAAGTTCTGCTGAGAAATCACTTATAAAATATTTGTTATAATTTTTAGATACTTTTCTCAAAGGTACTCTGCTACAAGATCTGTTATGAGGAATTTACAGGAAGTCAATAACAGGAAATGGTGAGCCCAACAGAGAGTAACAAATGTGATGACAGAAACAAGGGGAAAAGAGTTGAGCTATACACTAGCCGATAGACGTAGATTTAAGAAATGGACTAAGCTAAGGAAACAAAATTTTTGAATAGATTTATGAGGGTTCTACAGAAAGCATCACATTGAGAACAAGTCAATATGGAAAAGAAGGAGCTGGCTGTAGCTAAGGCAGACTGATATAAAGACCACTGAAGTGAGAAATGCAGAATATTGTTTTATCAGGATGAGTCACATCCATGTTGCATAGCTCTTCTTGAGGAGTTGGCAGCTATTTAATTGGAACATAAAGAAATAGCATATATTTAATCCAGCTTCTGCTATATGGTTACTCACTAGCCCACATTAACCAGATGACACTATTTTTGTGGATGTGATAACAGCTTTCTTCCCTAATTTCTGAGATGTATCACTAACCTGAATGTACATTATTTCCCAATGAATACTGCCTATTTGACATATGGGAAACAGTAAAAAGTAGAATCGCTATCAGGGATTATTTTTATGTGTATTCTTCAGAGAAAATCATTGCCTTCATGTAGATGTATTAGAGTGTCTTACCCTTATATGATCACATGATTTTATCATTTCCAACAATGGCTGCGCAGGAGCCTGGTGCACCTCTCAACAAACACATGGGTTTCCTAAGAGCAGAAACTCTCCAAGTATTTCTTATGAGTTGGAGTGGCAAATAACTTTAATAAAAATGGTTAAATAACTAGATTCCATACAGGTAAAACATACAGCTTAAGTCTTTTCCTTTTATAGCCAAGAGGATATCTTAATAAAACTTCTATGGGATTGATTGTAGCAGAGGCAAAGGCACCAGAAGTGTTTGCACTACTCCAGTCTATCAGCTGCCAGCAGAGAAGTTTTGCTAAATTGCTTCAAAAGCACAACATATCTGCACATGCCAGAGTTGCCCCTGACATCCAGCACTTGGTTCCACAAGGCCCTTTCTGTGGTGGGGCCTAGGTGGTGCTGCTCGTGGCATCCTCTGATTTTCTCTAATATCCCACCACCACTTTACAGTGGCCATTCTCACTGTCTGATGATTCCTTTCATCAGGTTGCTAAGGTGCTGGAATAATAATCAGCAGGACAAAATTTAATCTCTGGTTGCTAATTAATTCTTATTGAATAATGTATCATCAGTATTGCATTATATCTGATTCAAAATGTCACTCTTAATGTTTACATATACATTTTCTTCATAATCTAAAATTAATTTTGCAAAGTTCCAATGCAGGGATATTAGTTTTCTATTGCTATTGTAACAAATTACCATAAACAGCAGCATAGAATAACATAAATTCATTATCTCACAATTTCTATAGGTCAGAAGTCTGATGAGCTCAGCTGGGTCTCTACTCAAGAGATTCTCAAGGCTGAGATCAAAGTATTGGCATGATATCACTACTTCCTGGAGGATCTAAGGATAAATCCATGCTCAGGTTCATTCAGGTTTCAGTAGAATTAGTTCCTTGCAGTTGAAAGGCTGAGGTCTACATTTCCTTCCTGGTTAGCAACCAGAGGTTGTTTTCAGCTTTTACAGGCTGCCTGTACCCATTGGCTTGAGGCCCTCTTCATTCATTGTCAAAGTCAGTAATGGTAGTTGAGTTTTTAGTATGCTGCATTTCTGACCATAGCCATAGGGAAAACCACTTTTAATGGTTCATGTGATAAATTAGACCTACCCAGATAATCCAAGATAATTTCCCCATCTCAATGTCCTTACCTTTATTCACATATGCAAAGTCCCTTTTGACATGTAACATAACTGGTTCTGGAGGTTAGGACATGGGCATTTTGGGTAGGGGCATGATTCTGTTTACTATATAGGGATTGACTAACTCTATAGCCCAGAATCCAAATCTGGCCTGCCACCTATTTTTGTAAATAAAATTTCATTGCGGAGCCACACTCATTTGTTTAGATATTGTCTGGCTCCTTTCATGCTCCAACAGCAGAACTAAGTAAATGGGACAGAGGTCATTATAGCTCACATGCCTAAAATATTTCCTACCTGACTCCTAACTAAAAAGATTTGCTCACCACTGCTCCAAAAATAGCAGAATTATTCTAAAATTTCTTTGAAAAATGTTGACTATGTATTATGAATCAAAATAAACTGAATTTGAAATGTAAGTGGGAAGGGTGCTTACTCAAACTGAGGAATTTAGGATATAATCAAGAAAACACACACACACACCCCAAAAAAACAAACAAACAAAAAAAACCAAAGCAAAACAAAACAAAACACCATACTAACTGTAGCTAGGGAACAAATTCTATCTCAATTTCAGCTGGTGACAGAGCCATCAATCTGTCTGTCTAGTCAGCATTTCAAGACTCTTCCATAAAAATTACCCAGAGCTTTAAGCAGAAAAAAAAATCAGAAATCTCTTTCAAATGGACAAAAGGTAGGGTAGAAAAGTGATTCAAAACATAAAGGCATACAAACACCCCTTTGCAGAAATTATAGATTTATAGACTGGACTTCCTTAAGCTTTGTCAAGTGATTTTTAATTCCTTAGGTTTTTATCAGCCTTTGATATTTTCAAAAATACCCACTGATAAGTGTTTCAAATTTCTTCTCATTGTTTCTCATGCTTATCTAATGGTAACAAACATATTCATTATAGTCTTCCATTGTGTTTGCAGCTATGATTTACAAAGGTCATGCCTCATGATTAACTTTAGTTTATACACATAAAACGAACTCCTTAATTTGTTAGCTGATCCTATTAGTATGCAAGCAAATATGGCAAAGAAAACAAAACCCATAAGCCCAAATTCCCATGAGATTCTTTTGTGAATACGACCAATTTGAGAACTACAAATAAATCTCATGGATTTTTCTCAGTCCTGAAAGACAGCAGTATCATGCTAACTAGATCATTAAAGTTTTTACTCAGAGGAAGAAATAAAAAGAAAGGCAAGACCACAGAGACTGCAGGCAAGCATAGCCCAAACTGCCTCTCCAAAATGGAATAACCTAAAACTCTTATCATTTGGAAAAATAATTCATTTTCAGAGTAACAAAGTTGATAGAGCATGAGATAACTAAAATGTATGCACTTACTTACTCTTCTAACTCATCTTTAAAGGTGGAGTTGCTATCCACCTTAGAAAGTCATAGCAGCTTAGATCTGTCAGATCCAAGGCATCCAAACAGTGGGTGTCTGTACATGTGTGTGTGTATATGTGTGCACTCTCATTTAGGGTCATTCTATTATATTCGTTCAGGTCTCAATAATTATTTTCAATAAAATTAGTAACTTTCCTTATATATCAGATAATCTAATAATATTAATAAGCATAAATGTCATCCTGAAGAAACCTTAAGTAACACTAAAAATAAAATTCTTTTTCTGGGAAAGCAACTTTGATATTTTTTAAAAGCAAGTGATTGCTATACCTAAACACGAAGGACCATAAACTCTGACTCTATAGGTCATCACAATAAAGCCATAGGCTCCCCCAAACTGACCTAAGAATAGCATCTTAGTCATTAATGATTTATGAGCTGGATAAAACTGCAATTGGCTTTGCTAAATACAATTTGGAATTTCAAGATTCCATATTCTATTCCTACAGTTCCCAAGGGCCTTATTGTATTTAACATACTTTAAACGCTATTTGTTAAAAAGCTTTTTAAAAGAATACATTTAGTTTGGAAAATGTTAACAGGCTTTTCCCTAGGCTCACTATAACTATTAATTCCCATTCCTCATTTTTCTTCTACGTGGTATATGAAACAGATATACTTTGCAAGTCATTACTGTTTTCTGAGCTCAGGAAAGTACAGCACATACTTTTGATAGAAGTAAATACATGAAAGTAGACTTGATATTAAAAATATATCTAAAATAGTTCAATTTTGAAGGCAGTAACAATGATAATCTACATCTATGTAGAGTTATATTAAAATTTCACCTTTTCTAATTAATTTCTATTTTCATGTTTATGATGTATTCACATTAGTGAAGACTATTACATTTCAGTATAGGCTCTTTGATTATCTCTTCAATGGAAACAAACTAAAATCAGTATATAAAGTATATAAGACTGGTAATAAATACTAAGATACTCAACAAATCTGTTATATATTCTTTCCCTCAATGAACAGTACTTTACAAACTCTAATTTGGATGGTAAGATGAATACAACAAGCATTAAAAATTCAAACCAGGAGAGTATGAAGGACTGTATATATTGTATGGACAAAGTGTGAAAGGTATTTATAAAATAAAGGGAAGAAGTGAGGAATCCAGCCATCCAGAGAGGCTTCATTGTGTGGTGGTTATTTGGGGTGGCCTCTGAAGACAGGTGGGCACTGCAAGCAAGGGGATAATAGAAGTGAGTTAGAATACTTGGTGCCATTTTCTTCTCCAGTGTAAGCTTTTCTTCTTCCTCTCATCTTCTCTCAGTCCCCCTTTTCAACAGATTTGTCTACATTCCCTTAAATGGAGATCTTCTAGAGTGGAGACTGTATTGTTTTGAAAATCTGGTCAACTCATTCACTCAAAATTATGAAAGACAGATTTAGTTCTAAGTGACTTGTGATAATTATTTCACCATTCTTATATCCTGACTTTCATTGTCACACCCCAGTGTCTAGCTGGTGCTTAATAAAGTGTATTGACTATATACTTGGGTTTTCATATGTACAAAGTTATTTTCTGTACATGGTTTATCTCCTTTGTAAATCAGCTGACAAAATAAACCCCCAGGAGAGAAGTTTGACTCAAAGCTTATATCTCTGTTCATTTCAAATAGTTTTACTGAATTGAAATAGTGAGACTGTTTCATCAATGCTATTTTTGAGGTTACTCTTTCTTCAATTTATGAAAAAAAGTCATTTAATTAATGTACTTTTAAAATTCTCAATAATGACTTTATTTAGGAAAGTATTGTAAAAGTTCATTTACATAAGTGTTTTCTCCACAAGAAACATGATATATACTCAGACATTGTACTGCTTTTTTAGTAAGCAATTCAGGGAACTAGGATCTCTTACTATTTTTTCACCAATGTTTATAACTGGATAGACATTACCCTAATAAACAATAAAATCAAACACCTAAGTAAATAGTTTTTCAACAAATTTTGAACCTACAAAAAATAAATTCCTTATTCAAAAGCAATATTTAAAGGAATTGCCAGTTTTCAATGCAGTGATGAGATTAGGTAGAGGTAAGATTATTCTTAGGTGTACAAAGGTAGATTTTATAGAAATAAAACACATTCTTGAAATTAAATAGAACCAGTATGGTCATATTTTGGCAAAAGTAGAAGACCCAATAGTTTAAGTATTAGTTGTGATGTTTAAGAGCTATTGCTAAGAGATTTGAGATTTTCGCTAAACAATCTAGGAAGCCTGAAGCATGTTAGTAAAAAGTGCTTTACAGGGAAGATAACTGTCATTTTTTATAAAACCAAGATTGATTTTCTTTTTGGAAACAAGAAGTTATAAAACAGGAGACAATACATAAGTTTTGTAAACCAATTGATGTGAATATAAATTCCATTATGTCATTCATTAAATTTCTAGATTTGAGAAAAATGACACTTTGTGTTTCTGTTATTTGTATGTAAAGGTCAACTTCCCAGGAACTTTGCAAGAAATTAAACCAAAAAAAAAAAAAACAACCCAAAAAACAAAAGAACAAAAACAAAAAACAAAAAACCAAACCTGTGTACATAGAACATAAGAGAGTGGCTCACTTTAATTCAGGAAGTATAAAAGCATAATTAGAAGAACCTTAGTAGGAATCACCTTCCTTGTCTCCACTCATCAAGGATTTAAGCATGTAAAGTGAATGTATAAAGGATCAGTAGATATTTTAAATTTCTACAGGAGGACTGAAAAAAGATTAAAAGAATTTCAGTTGCAGTTAGATAGATTCAGGAAAGGGTTCTTGTCATTCTGGAATGGGAGATTTAGATTTAGATTACTGAAGCACCCAACTAGTTATAAGAAGCCTACTCTGTTCTTTGACCTAGCACTTTTAAATGCCATCCCACCCATTCTCCTGCTCTAGGGTACCTGAAGTTAATCACTCCTCTTTGTATTATGTTTATAACTTCAATTACTGCATGCATCTTAAACCTATGTAGTTACACGGCAGTCTTCCCCACCACACTTGAGACAGGTTCTTATTCACTGGGTCTCCTCCGCTGATTAGCTCAAAGCCCAAAAAAGATGTGTAAGTGGATAAACAATTTAATAATTGTTATCATGGATAAACTGAAGAGAGTTTTATTATGGACAAAAGCATAGGATAATCTGACATTTTGTTTCTATATAATATAATCTTCATAACAAGTTACTCCATTTACAACTCTAAAAAGTCCAGAAAATGTGTTCTGATATTATCAAATGTGTGACTGCTAACTTATCTTTAAAGGTAAGTTCTATAAGCAAGTTGACGTCACATGGATAATACTTACATTAGCCAAATGAGCTAGTTCTATCTCCAGGAATGAATCAGTTGTTTTGGGTTCAGGCCTTATTGTGACCACGATGATTTTGGAATTAACGACAGTGTAGTTTCTGAAACAGAGTAATTGTGATTAAAAGGAGAATGGATCAATAACAAATATGAACTCTCACTGCTCCATACATGTTTGGATGCATGTTAAGTAAGGAAATATATCCTAATGCATCCTAAGGAGAACAGAGAAACAATGGGCAAACAGATTTAAAGTGTGATACTAAATACTACTTATGGAAAGCTACAGTTCATTTTTTGTTATAAACAAACCCTACCTGGAACTAGGAAACTATGAGGGGAAAAAGCTATTGCTGACTGTTACCATTTTAGATACAGGAAAGATGAAAAAGCAACAGCACTTACAAGCTTTCGATTACTTAAATCTGATTCACCTGCAAGAGAGATGGATTGTGAATTCAAACCTTCAGGCAATCTTTAAATGAATATAATCCATTTATCTCAGGTGGACTTAACGGTTTTGTTCTCCAGGAGACCAAATATTCTTCTTGTAAAGTGCTATCTTAGCGTTTTTTGGACTGTCTCAAAATTCATTACGATGAATGATTAGAATGTGGTTTAGCATGAGAGCAAGTAGAGTTTAAATATAAATAAATGCTGTTGCTAATCATTGACCATCATTCATTTCAGCAATAGAGACTTACAGGACACTTCTTTAGCTCAATATGCTCAAAGTAAGGAATATATTTACCTTTTGAAATACCTTAACAATTACAGTTCCCTAACAAAGGAGTTTTAAACGTATTTGCAACCTACAAAAATTATCCATAACCATGAGCCAATTCTTTCTTGTACATACAAGTTTTTATACAACACGTATAAAATGCCACACACTACTTGTTACAGATTTAAAGTTTTATTGTACATATATATATATATATATATATATTTCTTTCCATCCCTTCTTTTTGATTTGAAATAAACTACAGAGCATATTCTTTCATAGAACATGCACTATTCTGTGGAATTCGTAACACGTATGTAAGATGAATTCATTTAATATTATTCCTTCTTATTTCTTGTTTAAGGCATTATTTGCAGATAATAAAATTCACCAATTTTAAGGGGGCACTTTAATGCTGTTAGTACTTGTTTAACCAACTGAGCCACCCAGGCACCCCATCACTTTTAGTAATTGTATACTACTATGCAAGCATCACCACTGATTCCTCACCCTGAACGGCTTCCGTGAGCCTCTTTGCATCTTATCCCTTCCTGCCCCCAAGGCTCCAGGCAACCATGAACATGCTGTCACTATAATCACGTCTTTTCTAGAATTTCACTTAAATAGAATCATACGGTACATCGACTATTGTGTTTGAGTTAATTCACTTAGCATTATGTTTCTGAGATTCATCCATTTCGTTTCTCTTTATAGCAGAGTACTATTCCATGATATGGATATAACAGTTTGTGATCTATTCATCAATAAAAGTAAGCAACCTGTGGGTTACTTCTAATTTTTAGTATCTATGAATAGTACTATTCATATTTGGCTATTATGAATAGTTGGCATACATACTTTCTGCATAGACATCTATTTTCATATGTCTCAGGTAAATATCTAAGAGTGGAATTGCTTGATCATGTGGCAAAAGCGTGTTTAATTTTGTGTTATTGCTACACTATTTTCCAAAATGACTGTATCATCAAAATCATATAATTGTAATATTGTACAAAAATGCTAAACCTCACATTATTTGTGAAAATGTCTTCTCTAATGGAATGGTCTTTTCCATGATATTTCACCAGAAAAGAATGCTAATACGTCATTGTGTGGAGTTTACTATATTTAGTAGTAGAGTAACTATAAGTATATTTTGAGTTGGATAACATTTAAAAAAAATTTAATGTTTATTTATTTTTGAGAGACAGAGCATGAGTTGGGGAAGGGCAGAGACAGAGAGGGAAACACAGAATGTGAAGCAGGCTCCAGGCTCTGAGCTGTCAGCACACAGCCCCATGCAGTGCTCGAACTCACAAACCATGAGATCATGACCTCATGACATGAGCTGAAGTTAGAAGCTTAACTGACTGAGCCACCCAGGCACCCCGAGTTGGATAACATTTTTAAATCCATCTTTAATGTATCTAGTAATGTCAAATAAATTCTTTCTTTTCAAAGTTTTAAATGTCTTTATTTTTTTTTTTTTTGAGAGAGAGCGAGCAAGCACATGAGTAGGGGAGGGGTGGAGAGAGGGGGCCAGAGGATCTGAAGTGGGCTCCATGCTGACAGCAGAGAGCCCAAAGTGGGGCTCAAACCCATGAGCTGCGAGATAATGACCTGAACAAAAGTGGGATCCCCAACCTACAGAGCCACCCAGGAGCCCCCAGGTAGCAAATTCTTAAACACTCAGGAAGCTTCATGGTATCCAGCCTAACAGTAAATAGTAAGAAACAACACAGTGTAAATGTGTCTTTATATTTCTTATGGGAAGGTAGTTGCAGAGAGGGCTGGTTAACCGTCCTTTATTTCACTGAATACTAATTGAAGGTAAGTTGCACTGGGAGTGATATGAAAGAAAGCTCTAAATGCCAAGTTCCCTTTACAAACTTATTGTTCCCTGTTTCTCCGTGAGTAAAAGTGTTTGGGGGATCAAATGAGAATAGGTTGCATTAACAAAGATATGAAGTGACACTGGTTCTGTTTATAATCCTATTTCTCTGCTATAAATAAAACCAATGTTAATTTAACTCAGCTGCTAATTTTAATTAATAAATGTTAGTTAAATTTGAAAGCATACAGATATTTTGTATTATTTTAAAAGTTGCATAAGCGGATAGTTTACTGGAAAATTCAGATGTGGGTATTCTAAATAGGAATTTATAATTTTGTCAAGATATTTATGAAGTTCTCTTTCTGTGTTTGGGCATGTGGGAATTTTGGCCCTGGGAAACGGGTATGGAAAGCAAAGTAGGTAAGATAAGCAGCCTTTTGTAGGGTATTTTACATGTTACTTTGTATCAGGTTTATCAGCTTCTCAACTGGCCTGGTGGACAAGGTGACTCCTAGAGGACAGAGTCTGTCTTATGACTTTTCTTAAGTGTGTGTGTATGTGTGTGTGTGTGTGTGTGTGTGTGTGATTTAGAATCCAATTGGGAATGGATGCATGCCAATATAATTATGCAGATGGATGTTCTTATCTCATTTATGTGAGTACCCTCCCCCACCTTGCCCTACTAACATGTAACTATCACTACCACAACATCAATTAATGATATGTATGTCTCCTTAGAAGTTCAATGAGGGCAAGATTTGTATCTAGCCATCATATATCCTCATTTGCATTTATGCTTTGCACATTTTAGTGTTAACACAGATTAGAATATCATATTAAATAAACACATAGTAAACAAAAATATCAAACTTTTGGCCAAGTTGGATTAAAACATAATGCCAATACCATGGTGTTAAAATGCATAATGAAGGAAAAAGAAGCAAATTACATTATGCAACGACTCCCTCTTTAAAAAGTGTACGGTGTATGAAATTAGCTTTAATTTATTCCATCAATTTATTCTAATTTGCATAAGTGAATAGTTGGCTCTTTATGTACCATGTCAGGCTTTGTGATCTACTAATGCTTCTTGGCTGGTACACATTTGTATTCACTGCTAGGAAAGCAGATCTTACAGCCAAATGGATTTCATGACTAAAGTAATAAAGTTCTTTTCTATTTTTGAGGTTTGTGCTAGTTGGTATCTAAAACATTAAAAAATGTATAGAGTTATTCATTCAAAGGAGACTCAAGTTATTTTTCATAGTTATTACAAAGGCTTAAGGGGCTTCATGTATATGAACCATATCTTAAAGAGAGTAAAAACATGAGTATAAAATGGGACACAACTGTTTACAAGAGACTCACTTTAGGTATAAGGACATACACAGGCTGAAAGTGAAAGATGGAAAATGATGGTCACATACATGGTAACCAAAAGCAGAGACGGCCATATTTGTATTGGACAAAATAGACTTTAACTTCAACACTATGAGACAAAGAAGAACATTATATAATAATAACTGGACCAATTCACCAGGAAGATATAATAATTATAAACATATACGTACCTAACAGCAGAGCACCCAAATACATGAAGCAAATATTGACAGAATGGAAAGGAAAAACAGACAGTTACACAATAACAGATTTCAATTCAATGCCTGACTTTAATAATGGATAAATCAACCAGATAGTGTTTCAATAAGAAACAGAAGATTTGAACACTATAGACTTCTGTACCTAACAGCCATATAAATAATTCCCTCTCCAACAACAGCAGAAATACATTTTTTTTCAAGTGTATATAGAGATTCTCTAGGATAAATCACAGCTGCCACAAAAAGAGTCTTAAGAAATGTAAAACAACTCAAATCATACTAAGTATCTTTTCTGACCACAGTGGAATGAAACTAGAAATCAAAGGCAAAAGAAAAAGTGGAATTAAGTAAAACACACTTGAACAATTACTGGACCAAATGATAGGTCACAGGGAAATTAAAAATATCTTGAGACAAATGAAAATGAAAACACAATATACCCAAACTAATGAGATGCAGCAAAAGCCCTACCAAGACAGAAAAATAAATGGGTAAATGTCTCCATTTAAAAAGAAGAGAAACGGGATTCCTGAGTGGCTCAATTGGATAAGCATTTGGCTCTTGATTTGGGCTCAAGTCATGATCTCAGTTGGTGAGTTCCAGACCCAAAATTGGCTATGCGCTGACACTGCAGAGCCTGCTTGAGACTCTCTCTCTTCCTCTCTCTCTGTGCCTCCCCCCACTCACACTTGCTGTCTCTCAAAATAAATAAATAAACTTAAAAAAATGAAAATAAAAAGAAGAAAGTTTTCAAATCAACAACCTAATTTTAAAACTCACAGAACTAGGAAATAAAAACCAACAATAAACTAAAACCAAAGTTAGCAGAAAGAGGTGAATAATTAAGATTAAAACAGAAACAAATGAAATATAGAGAATAGAAAAATAGAAAATATCAACCAAACTAAGAGTTAGTTATTTGCAAAAAATCAACAAAATTGACAAATTCTCAACTAGACTAACAAAAAAGAGAAAACTTAAATAACAAAACCAGAAGTGAAGAGAGGAGACAGTACAATTGATACCATAGAAATAAAAAAGGATTACAGGAGAATACTAAAACAATTACATGCCAATACTGGATAGCTTAGAAGAAATGGATAAATTCCTATATATATATATATATATATATATATATATATATATACAACCTACCAAGACTGATTCATGAAGAAATTTTAAAAATTGAAACAGACCTATCCTATAACTAGTAGAGATTGATTCTGTAATCAAAAACTTCCCAACAAAGAAAAGCTCAAGAACAAATGGCTTCACTGAAGAATTCCACCAAACACATAAAGAAGAATTAACATCAATTCTTCTCAAACTTTCTGAAACACTGAAGAGGAGGAAATACTTCCAAACTCATTTTGTGACACCTTCCTATCAATATCAGAAAAAGATACTGTAAGAAATCAAAACTACAGGCCAACATTCCTCATGAATAGTCATGCCAAAAAAAAAATCTAACTAAAATACCAGCAGACCAAATTCAAGAACACATTAAAAAGATCATACAACATGATCAAGTGGGAATTATTTTGGGATGCAAGGATGGTCAACATATGAAAATCGAGGTGATGTAACACATGAACAAAACAAAGGACAAAAACAACATGATTATCTTGATGCAGAAACAGTATTTGAAAAAAATTCACTCTTTCAGGATGAAAGCTCTCAACAAATTAGGCATGGAAGGAATGTATCTCAACACAGTAAAGGCCGTATATGAAAATCCCACAGCTAACATTATACTCAATAGTGAAAAACTGAAAGTTTTCACTGTTAGATCAGGAACACAGCAAGGATGCCCTCTATTGCCACTTCTATTCAACAAAGTATTGAATTCCTAATGAAAGCAGTTAGGAAAGAAAGAGAAATATAAGGCCATCAAATGGAAAGAAAGAAGCAAAATTATCTCTGTTCATACGTGAAATGATTCTATATGTAGAAAACCCTAAAGATTCCACAAAAAGACCTGTCAGAACTAATACACAAATTTAGCAAAGGTACAGAATACAACAATAACACTCAAAAATCAGTTGCATTTATACACAGTAACCAATAATCTAAAAAGTAAACTAATAAGACAAATCCATTTATAATAGAATCAAAAAGAATAAAATACTTAGGAATTAACTTAATCAAGGAAGTGAAAGACTTTGTTTTAAAAACAATTTTTTATGATATTTAGTTATTTTTGAGAGGAAGAGAGAGAGAGACAGAGCATGTGTGGGGGAGGGTTAGAGAGAGAGGGAGACACAGAATTCAAAGCAGGCTTCAGGCTCTGTGCTGACAGCTCAGTGCCTGACATGAGGCTTGAACCCACCAAACATGACATCATGACCTGAGCCGAAGTCAGACGCTTAATCCACTGAGCTACCCAGGTGCCCCAGAAGTGAAAGACTTCTACACTGAAAGCCAAAAACAAAACAGAACAAAACAAAACAAAACAAAAACAAGAACAAGAACAAAAACAAAAACAAAAACAAACAAAAAACTTACTGAAAAAAGTCAAAGAAGACACACAAATATGGGAAGACAATCCATGTTCACAAATTGGAAGACTTAATATTGTTAAAATGTCTGTACTACCAAAAGCAATGTACAGATCACTGCAATTACTATCAAAAATCCCAATGACACTTTTTAAAAAAAATAATAGAAAAAAAATCCTAAAATTCATATGGATTCTCAAAAAACCCTGAATAGTCAAAACAATCTTTAGAAAATAAAACATAGCAAGGGGCTTCATATTTCCTGATTTGAAAACATATTACAAAGCTACAGCAAGCCAAAATAGTACGGTACTGGAATAAAGACAAATGATAGACACATAGACCAACTGAATTGAATAGGGATCCCAGATATAAACCCTCTCATATAGGCTCAACTTATCTTTGATAATGGTGCCAAGATTACACAATGGGGAAAAGATAATCTCTTCAACAAATGTGGCTGGGAAAACTTGATATCCACATGTAAAAGAATGAAGTTGGACTCTTACATTGCACCGTATGAACAAAATTGACTCAAAATAGATTAAAGATCTAAACGTAAGACCTGAAGCTACAAAACTCCTAGAAAAAACACAGGGGAAAATCTTCATGACACTGAATCTGGCAAAGATTTCTTTGATATGACACCAAAAGTATAGGTAGCAAAAGCTAAACTAGACAAATGGTACTACATCACACTTAAACATTTCTATGCAGCAAACAATCAACAGAGTGAAAAGGTAATCTGTGGGATAAGAAAGAATATTTATAAGCCATATATCTGTCAAAGGGTTAATACTGAGAATATATAAAGAAATCCTAAAACTCAACAATGAAAACAAACAATAGGATTAAAAATGGACAAAAGACTTAAATAGATATCTCTCCAAAGATATAGAGATGGCCAGTAAGTATATGAAACGATGTTTAACATCACTAATCATCAGGGAAATGCAAATCAAAACCACAATGAGATATCATTTTATATCTGTTAGGATGGCTACTATACAAACAAACAAACAAACCAAAACAAAACAATAAAAAACCCAGAAAATAGCAAGTGTTGGCAAGGTTGTAAAGGTATTGAAAACCTTGTGCACTACTGGTGGGAATGTTGCTTTGGAAAACAGTATGGAGATTCTTCAAAAAATCAAAAATATAATTAGCATATGATGCAGAAATCTCATTTCTGGATATACACCCAAAAAAAATGAAAACAGAATCTCAAAGAGATATTTGCATACCCATGTTTATTGAAGCACTATTCATTATAGCCAAGAGGCAGATGCATCATAAATACCTACTGATAGATCATAGATAAAATATGGTATATACAGACAGTAGATCATCCAACCTTAAAAAAGAAGGAAGTTCTGTTGTATGCTCCAAAAAAGATGAACTTTGAAAACATCATGCTAAGTGAAATAAGTCAGTCACACACACAAAAAAGTAATGCATGATTCCATTTATATGAGGAAGCTAAAGTAGTCAAAGGTTTAGAAACAAAGTTTTGAGAGGCTGGGAGGAGGTGAAAAGAAAAGGATGTTGCTGTTCAAAGATATACAGTTTCCATTTTGCAAGATGAAAAAGTTCTAGAGATTTTTTGCACAATAAGGTGCATATAGTTAATACTACTATTCTGTGTATTTAGAAATGGTTAAAATGGTAAATTTCATGTTACCTGTTTTTTATCACACGAAAAAATGCAATGCAGTATTACAAAAAAACATCAGTGGAGGGGACTGTGAAAGTAATTGTGCAAATAAAGTGTAATCAGATAAGGTACAGTGAAAATATGTTAATGGTTTAATAAAAATATTAAAATTACTGTAGTCTTTTTCCATTTTTAGAATTATAGTTCATATAGCTTCTAAAGTGAGAGTTTTCATAATTATTTCAAAAAGCCCCTCAATTTAAATAAAACCAAACCAAAGTAGATGATTTCACATATTGTAGGAACTGAGGACTTCATTGAAATCATTAAGCTAAATATATTTGCTTTTCAAACTAAAATCAGCTGATGGCTGCTAAAAAGTAGGATTCAGCTAACTTAGAGCTTTAAAACTAATTACAATTTCAAAGTAGGTTTACTAAGGGATGTAACACCTAAAACTACAAAGAAGCTAAGTGATCAGGGATTTAAATTCACTTTCAAAAGGTGTGTCCAAATTAAATTCAGAGTTTTGTAAATCATATACTGAATGCATAATAATATTCATTAATATTAGTCATGCAAATTTGTTACTTCCATAGATGATTTTAATTTCTAGTGTTTTCACAATAGGATATTATAAAATGATACAGGATATCACAAAACTACAATATGTCATTGCAAACTCAGAATGAAGAAGCAAGATTAAAAGTTTAGGTCCTGAAACTGAAGAACAGGTGCTCTTAAGAGAACTCAACAATTTCAGGTTGATTGCCTTCAGGATGTATTGGTTTAAAAGTAATTATGTTTTTCATGTTTTGATTATTTCTAATATAATTTAGTTCAATTGCTTTTCCCATTTGCTTTTAATTCCTATAATATATGAACTCAAATGAGTTCCATTTTCTAAATATGAAAAAAATTCAGCATCATTTATCTTTATCAGGCTGGTGCACTTGACATCACATTCATGTGATTTTGCATTATTGAAAAATATTTTTTTTCCTTTTTGAAAGATAATTTTCAAATCACTACTGGCTTATGAGAACATTGTTGCTTTTGGTTCATCTTTATTTTCCCTGGCATTTTAAACTATAGTGGAATTTGCATATAATTTTAATTAGATCCTTTACAATGTCGTGAATATTAATAGCTACATTAAAATGCTCTTCTTTTTAAACAGGCTATATTTTTCACATGTCCTACAGGAAAACTACATATCACTCCTACATTTAAAAGTATTGTGAATTCCTATAAAACCAGAAGCTGACTATTAAATGAATCAGAAAATGGATTATTTACAACTGTTTCTTAAACTCTAGCTTGAATATATGATTGGATACACTTTTTCTTCCTTAGAAATAATTTCAGTAACATAAATTCCTAGAAGTGGCTGCTTCAATGACAATGCATCTTTAAAGCCTCTTGAGATTGCCAAATCATCCCACTAAAAGGTTGTTTCAGTTAAAAATCTCACCAGCAGCTTGGGAACTTGCCAGGCTGTGAGTGGTTTTTAGTTTCCACACACAGGGAATGAGGCATGTGTGTGGGTGGCCTTGCCTCTCCCAAAAGACCATCTGTCCTCTGCTGGCCAGCTTTCATCTATCAGGCCCCAAAATGGTCATGAGGGGCTGGGAAGAGTAACAGGCTCTCGCCTTGGTGTCAGTAGCTTGGTTCGGAGTGACCAAGTTGACTCTCAAGTATCCTTGAGTCTGTTCATACATGGTCACCTCTTCCTTGACTTTACAAGATTTTCTGCAGAACAGCAATATGTATTCACACTAACATAGAGGTACACAGTTTGTACTGCTCAAATGAATCAATACAAGCATCATAGAAGCAGCAGGACAGTGGAAGAGTCCTGGTTTGGGTAGAGAAGACGTGAAGTCAGTCACCTATAGGGCATATAATCTTGGACAGGTCACTGAACTAATAAGGGCCTTAGTTTCTCATGTGTAGAACTGGAATTCTAGATGGTACGAACCGTTAAAGGGCCTTGTAGCACTACTATCCTGGTTCTATGCTTTTTAACCATAGAAAACTATTCTAAAGAGGGATAAAAAGTAGAAGGCTGAGAATAGCACATATTTAGCTTGGACTTGAGTAGAGCACATTCTTTCAGTTGAAGGGACAATCTGAATCTACTTAATTGTAAAAGGAAGACAATCCAACAGCAAAATAAAAATTATAGCTTGAAGAATAGTTGAATGCATATTAGGGCAAGAGAAGAAAATAAATCTCTAAATAAAAGAGTCAAGATGCAAAGTTATTTCTGCCTGTGTGTGAAGGAAAATTTCTAAATCATATCTATTCAAAACATTACATCAAGTTCTCCTTCCTAGTCCCCATGAGAGAAATTATGCAAAGTATTGTTTTGAAAATGATTATATCAAGATATAAAATTTCTGGAAACTTAACAGCAAGCCTAACATTATTCTGTGTATAGGAAATGCGGTTTTTAAAGTTTCAACAGATAATTAGTAAAATGATCACTCAGGAAAATGTGTCATGAAAATTTGGTAAATGATGACTAAACATAAAGAGCAAATTTGAGTATTTTTTTCATGATGAATAAGAAGACATTTCCTTTCCTGCGGCATCTGGGTGGCTTAGTAGGTTAAGTGTTAGAGTCTTGACTTCAGCTCAGGGCATGATCTCACAGTGGTGGGATTGAGTCCCATGTCAGGCTCAGTGTGGAGTGTGGAGCCTATTTGGGATTTTCTCTCTGTGTCATTCTCTCTCTCTCTGCCCCTCCCCCACTCATTCTCTCTCTTTCTCTCTCTTTCAAAAATAAATAAGCTTTAACAAAAAATAAATAAAATATTCCCTTTCCTATTGGGTTCAATTCACATAGTACAATTTATACAGTAAAACAACAAGATATATATATTTTATTCCTCTGCTCCTAAAATAGTTGTACGGTATATACCCTAAATGTCTATGTACCTAATTATTTTAAAAATGGCTTATGTAGAATATTCTATCAGATAAGACAATTAATTATTCCAGTAAACATTTCTGGGACCTTTGTTATTTATTAAGCATTGTTCTGGAGTTTCAACAGTAAAGGAGATGTAAAAGAATTCAGACCAGTAAGGTTAGCTGGGTTGCAGCTTAGTAAATGTTTGTTCAGTGACTTGAAACAAAGACATAACTCTTGTCGTTTAAAAGGCTTATTCTTACTTAGCAGATCTATAATTGTACAGTTACTAACTCAACTTTCTGAAATAGTTTTTTGAAAGGAAAAAAAGCATGCCTGAGAATGCTTCATGGTTACATTTTACTGTACAAAATAAAAGAAAATGAGAAGTAAATGCTAATGTTTCACCTTCAAATAGTACTTAAACAAACATTTAATCCTGCATGTTCCATTATCATTATTTCTTGTCAATGAATCTAAATGTGAATATTGTTTTCCTTTGGTCATTTACCTAATTACTTTATACATAGAAACTCTGAATAGGTATACATATTCAGAGTTCTTATATAAAGGTTGTTGAGGACTTTAAAGAATATATCAGAACTGAACAATTCTACAATTTTACTACAATAAAGACAAGGAAATTTTGAAATCAGAAAGAACCTTTGAGTTCAACTTCACAATTTACATATTAAAAATTCAATGATTTGCCCCCAAATTAATCTAAATCCGTTTGCTTCACAGATGGTATTACAGGAGTCACTGCTCTGGACAATTCCCTGCTTTATCCATTAAATCACTCATTAAAAGACCCAGTAGTCTACCCTAAATAAAATTTCAATTCCCTTGACCATAAATTTAAGAAGTATGGAATGACCTGGCTTTATTTAAGTAAGTGAGTTCCATGGTATTATACAAAACATGATTAATCATAATACAATCTAACTTTGTTAGTTCTGTAGGAAAAAAAGTAACTCACTATCTAAAGCATTTTATGTTGAATATTTTACTTGAATTCACTATATCACTCAGCAGCAAATAGGGTGGATATTGCACATCACGCTGCTTATATTTTGTTTGTTTATTTATT
Organism: Prionailurus viverrinus; assembly: GCF_022837055.1. Taxonomy (NCBI): domain Eukaryota; kingdom Metazoa; phylum Chordata; class Mammalia; order Carnivora; family Felidae; genus Prionailurus; species Prionailurus viverrinus. The sequence goes on along the minus strand of NC_062565.1, from coordinate 62,478,440 downwards.
TATTTATTTATTAAGGTGATTCTATTTTACAGCTGAACTAAAGGAAGGCACTTGCTGAGTGACCGGGGCAAGTTTAAAAATTTCTTGTTATGTGAAATTAAATTTAAAACCCGAGTCATCTGATTCCAAGTTAGTATCTAGTCTAGAGTTGTTGAAAGATTAGCTTCATACAAATGAACTCCTTATAGAAATGAGGGTCTAACTTTGAGTATCTGGGTTCGTTTAACTTTACCACATTTCTTTTCAAATGAACATCATACACAGAATTAGAGGCAATGTAACCAGAAATCCATTTTATCTGTAATCCTGCATACCAATGTGTTTTAATCAAACCAGTGGAAAAGTTGAGAGAAAACTTGTTTTGAAATCTGTTATTGGTAGAACAAAAGCAAATACGGACTGATTCAAATTCAGAATGCCCAAATTCCATCCAGAGAAAAAGGAGTTAAAACTACAGTTCCCATAGTTGTCTTTCTGGTTGAATGTGAACCTGCATTGCATCTAGAGGGTCACTCCGTGACTCACTATGGAATATACTAATAATTTGCTGCACATGGAAAGATTTCTCCCAAAGAATCATAATTAGTCACTGCCGCTGCAGAAAACTTAGTTGCTTCCTTGCAAGGCTTTTTTTCTGTTGGACTGAACTCTGATTGTGTTTATTTACAATGCTATTTGTTATGCCCCAGGTATAACTGTACAGATCATTCAGTCTTTCTTCCCTAAAAAGTGGAAGCTTTATTCATGAGGGTGTGAGTAAGAGCTCACAACTCACTGTTGTGTTGAACTAAAAACAAAACAAAACAAAACAAAACAAAAAAAACAAAAAACAAAACAAAACAAAAAAACAAACGATTGGTCTCAGACCTCCTGAAGGAGATGGGGTGAAATGAAAGAAATGGGTCATCCTGAGTGATAGCATCACTACCCAAGTAGGTGTGAATGATGTTTTCTGTGAGATCAGGTAAAGTAGTTAAGACAATAGAGCAAATAAATTAATGTTGGTAGAATTGCTATGTGTAATTGTTTCCTTTAGTGTCTGGGAGGAAAGAAATCAATGGATTTCTTCCAAAAATAGTTCTCTAATTGAACAACAGCATTTTTTCTTAATGTAGCTATAATTGAATATTTATTTAGAAGCAAATTGAGATCTTGTGCAAATGAAGAACAAAGCATGCATTCCCAGTCATGATGGCACTCCTTTAATTTCATGTAATGCTGATGAACAGTACCATTAAGTGCAAATAAAGAGAGAAGACAGATTAATTTTAAAACGACCCATTCTATTACAGAGACTTCAATTTTTTCTTTTTCTTATTTTTTTCCCTCAGTCTTAAGGCAAGTCATGATTAGTTATAAAAGAATTGCAGGGCTATAATCAGAGACCAAAATTGTCTTTTCTAGTTGTTTTGAAGTGCATAATATGCTAATAAGCTGTTCATTAAATTGGTATTTTCTATTTAATTTAAGAAAAGGCTCTTTGTATTAACAAAGCTTGTTTGACTATTTTCATAGAATGGGCTATAATCACATTTTTGGAATAATTTACAAAGATTATAACAGCTTATTACTTCGTAGCTTACCTCAAAGTGGGCAAAATTAGATCTAAGTTTTTGTATAGGACTGCTCCAAGAACAAATACCGATGATTCATCTAATTCTAGAAAGAATGAAATTAAAAATATTAGTGAAACGACAAGAAAAATACTGTCTTATAAAACTTTAATCTGCTCATTACTAGGGGATTCCAGTACTTGCTGATGCAAAGCCAAGTAGAAGAAATGTTTTCTTAACCATGCATGGGACAGATAAGCCCACACACCATACATATTAATGGTAGCTCTAAAAGATGTGTTTTCAGTGGCTTTGTGTCTTATGAAGTAACCTTTCTTCACCAGGCTGAGAGCAGAGGCAGCTGTAGGTGCAGCTAAGGAGCTTCAGAGACAACTTTCTTTTGGAGTTTAAGATATATGGTCAAGATCTCCAAGGTAAAAATCAAGACTACAACTTCACTGTTGAAAGTAGCCATTAATTTTAGAGGCTTCTGAAGATGTTCTTGAAACTTAATTTTTTCTTAAATTTGCCTTTACATACCAAAATAATAACTACAAACCAAAGCAAAATTAAAAATGACTGTAGAAAGTGGTATGTTTCCATACCTCAAATTAAAATATTATGCCACATGCTTTACATTGGGATAAAACTGACATTACTGAGACTTAATTATGTCAAGGGCAGATCTATAATTTGCATTTTTCCATTTTAATAGGTCCTTTCCACCAGTAAATTCAGATTTAAAGACTATGTGTAAGTCTTCTGTATTTACAAAATTAGACCCATGATTGCAGACTAAGTTGTTTAACATAAGCAGATTTGTATCTAGTGTACTATTAAATAACCTTATTAGAAATGTTTTGTTCAAAGTTCAAATTATGTCACATATTTACCTTTTGATGATACAGGAGTAAAAATGCTTTTTGGAATGACTACCCTATCTTCTGAGTTTCTTGCCCAGTCAACCATTCCCTTTCGTCCTTTCATTGGGAAGTTGATGTCTGTTAGAACAGATGCTGCAGGAAGCTTCTGAATGCTAGCCACTATTAGAAAAGAAGTAATAATGTTAACTAAGATCTTTCAGTGGAATCAAAATTGATCAAATTACACCTTGCAATATATTCAAAAGGTTTTGAGCCAAATTATATTTATTAGAGCTACAAAACAGACTTATTTCCTAATATTAGACAATAATCATTAAGGTTGCCAATTCTTTTACTTATCAATTTATATTTCTATTGCTTTCCCCAGGAATCATACACATGGTCAATGGGGTGTATTCTGAGAGCAGCATGTACTGCCACGCGGTTGTTCAGAGTTGACTTCCATTCCAATGGTTATAAGTTCATACTGTGTTTTTTGCTAAGCATTTTGATTAACACATTTGATTCACAGACTGAAATTTGTGTTTATATGTGGACTTTGTTCTCGGAACAAATTTTCTGCATTTACATGTGAATGTCATCTTTGAAAGAAATTTTTCATGGATTAAATGGGGTACCATGAAGGCATGGAAAACAAAGGCATATTACTCTTGAAAACAGAACTGTCATAATCCAACTAATAAAGCACCAGTAATGCTATAGCCACAGAGACAATGTAATATGCAAAAATATTTATCAAGTAGATTAATAACACAAACTTTTTAAAACAGCCCCCTCCATAATTGAAAGTAATAAATGGATACTTGGAGTGTAGAATTGTGTCTTTACTTGCAATAAGTATTTTAATATATATTGAAAAAAGTCATGAATGATATGTTTGGTAATGCCTGAATTTTTTTATTATATCTAACAATTATATATGCACACATATATACATATATACATACATAATAAAATTATAAATACTTAAGTACTTATTGATTATATACATTTTCAATTAATAAATGTAATTTGTACAACTTTTACAGAGGTTCATACTTGTTCTACATGAAAGTTTCAGGTATCTCATGGAGGATTTAAATAGATAATGAAAAAAACTATAGCAGCCATTACAATAGTAAGCTAAAGTAAGAAACCATTCAGCTCCTCATAAGTGGATTTCATTCTGAAGAAACTTGTAATTCAAATCGAGAGAATGAAAATTAGAAATTTAACAATATTAGTTGTATAAATATATTGCAACACTGGCTTAGTTCCAAATTGAAATGGTTATGTATTATCGTACTTTACTAAAGCTCTTTCGGCTATTATAGACATCCATTATCAGCATAGGATGAAATTTCATTTGGCCTGTAATTTGACATAATAAGCTTAAAAAAGGATTTTGCTACTAAATGTTGAAAGAAAGAGGGTGCTGGGTAACACATAAATTAGTTATGGATGTTACATGCTGGTTTTGAATAACAGCTATAATTATTCTGCTTTCTTTAATTTTTCAAACAATATAGTCTTTGTTGTCCATAAATAACCCAGTTCACATGTCCTAAAAGGTCCAAATCCTCCACTGCAATTAGATGGACAGGTCAGCAAATTGGTAGCACATTCTTTCTTGAGGGTCCTATAAGTTTTATTTAATCTGCAAAATTAAATTCATTTACTACCAAATTCCTTGGCTCTCACTTTGGTTTTCTTGATATTTAGAGGAAATTTATTTCACCTCTTTGCTCTAAAAATTGATGAAAAGAAATGAAGATGTTTCTGACTATCACACAATTGGTTTCTGTTATAAGGGAAAATAAAAAAGAGATAAATTGTTGAACCCTGAAGTCTAATAATTCCTCTGTTACTATATTCCTTGGATAGAAAACAAAAAACAAATGACCAAAACGAAGCAGTAACAAATGGAGGAAGCACATTCTTTACCAACTCTATCACTTTATCCTGAATAAGCTCTAGTCTAATGGCATGTCCTTAAATATACAAAAATGATAGAATTAAACGTGCATGCATCTCATATTATGAAATGCACTCATTCTTCAATCAATGGTACACTGGCTATTGAATTATGACTATATAGGTTATATTGTACTTTTGAACACAGTCTAGATTAAACAAATATAAAAATCAATTAGGATCAGCATTTAATTTGTGCAAGAAGTCCTTTAAATTGCAGTCTTGAGCATAGGGAGTACATGAAAACAAACACTTATTCATTGGTTTTAGTAGAAATGTAATTCTTAAAGTAAGATGATATTTTCAATAAATGCATTATAAAAAAGGATATGACTTCATAGGCTGATGAGATTCAAATGTTAGTCTTCAAATTATCAGTGTATACACGTTCTTTAAAATACAAAATATTTATAATATTACATCTTTACCTTAAAGCTACCTAGGAAGATGCCTTAGATGACACTGTGGTTCTTCATGATCCTGACATGATTAACAAGAAAACCCATTTCCATATAGCAAAAATAGTTCAAAGATGACTTTTATTTCCTCCTTCTTTCAGTCCCTGTACCAGACACTTGGACCAATCCAATCCTCAATCTCTTCCCTCCTTCACTGAGTTTGAGTGTCCAAAACCTTTAGGTAAAACTCAGATGCAGTCTTTAGGGAACTGGAAAGCTCAGATGTTAAGTGAATACCAAAGAGGTAGGATTAAAAGTGAATGCTTTAAACTATGCCAAGTTTATACAAATATGTGTCCAGTGCTGACAAAGGAACATAAATGCAAAGCATAAGTGCATAGTCTACACTCTGTTTCTGCAGTAATTGCTGCATTAAAACCAGTCATTGTGGGTGGTTAGATAATAGAGCATCTTTCCTCAAAAACTGAGAAAACGCCTTTCTTACAGAAGATTAAAGTGCTTAGAAGAAACCACAAAGGACACAGTGTCCCTGAACAAATAGGCACATCTTGAATGCTCCAAGAATTATCCTAAATGCACTGTATCGTGTTTTCATTACAACACTAGATTTGATTTCTTATGCAATAAAAATAGGTGACTCATCACTGATAAACCTTGCAGCAAAACCAGCTGCACTTTCATTTTCCAATTTTAAAACTTTCATTTTGAGTTTGGATATGCAGCATAAAATTCCTCCTCATGAGAAAGCATAAGGAATCCTTGCAGACTCTAAAAGCATGAGGTCGGTTTTTTTGTTTGTTTTTGTTTTGCTTTTGGTTCATCAAAGCAGGGTGGAGCTTTGAACCTTGTCCCTGAGGAAAATCATGAGGTTTTAGCACTTTGCCCTAACTGAGGTTCTGGAGAATGGCAACTCTGTCATGTAATGTCATGTCAGGTAATGTGAATGGCCCAAATACAAAAGCTCGGGTTAGTTAATATGATGCAGCAGTTGCATCATGGACAAGAATGGAGGCATGTAAAAGGAAAAGACTAGAGAGCCAAAGTACACCGATGAATGCTGGAGGGATGAGAAAATGGTCAAATGAGGGCTAACAGGGAAAAACCATAGTTTTCCAGATGGCTTAAGTCTGGACTCTGAATCTGGCCTGGGATTCAAATCCTAATATTTTAGAGTATAATATCTTGTTTGTTTGTTTGTTTGTTTGTTTGTTTTTCTGGGCCAGTCGCAGTTTCTCTTTGCTATTTTGTGTAATTATGGAAAGCATACCCTACCATTCCCAAAAGGTTCCTTTTAGAAGATAAATTTCATGTTCATCTTATAAATTGTGCAACACTGGGCATTGCCTAACTTCTTTGTGCCTCAATTTTTTCTTCTGTAATATGGGAATAATATTATCCACCTCACTGAGATGCTGGAAGATGAAACTAGTTACTATATGTCAAGAGGTAAGTCAGATGCCTAGAACAGTATGTGGGTAATGCTGTGTGTTAGCTATTATTTTTTAAAATTTTAAAACATTTATTTATTATTGAGAGACAGAGAAACAGAGCATAAGCATGGGAGGAGCAGAGAGAGAGAGACACACACACAGAATCCAAAGCAGGCTCCAGGCTCCGAGCTGTCATCACAGAGCCCGATGTGGGGCTCGAACTCACGAACCGTGAGATCATGACCTGAGCCGACGTCAGAGGCTTAACTGACTGAGCCACCCAAGTGCCCAAAACACATTCTTTTTTGATTGTTCTTCAGTGACTTTGGCATGAGATTATGTATTTAAAAGTTTATGTTGGTTATCCAAAGGTAGGGATTGCATTTAACCAAAGGTAGGAATTATACTTAAAATAGAGCTCATCCTTTAGTACTTAAATGTGTCACCTAGGGAGCTAAGGTTCCTTCTTACTCATTCTCTTTCCTTCCTTCCCTCCCTCTCTCCCTCTCCTGCCCGCCTCCTCACTCTCCTCCTCCCTCCTGCTGCTTCTTCTCCTTCTCTCTCTCCCCACCTCTATGTCTCTCTCCTTGTCTCCCTCCATCTCTATCTCTGTCTCCATCCTTCTGTCCCTCTCCCTTTCCTTTTCCAATAGAATCTTCCAGAGGGAAGAGGTTGGGTTCTCTGGTTATTCGGCCACACAAAGTCAGCCAGGTAAAAATCTCAGTTGGAAAAGAAACTTACTGCATCCTAGGTGACAGATTCAGTATTGCCATTGCAGCCAAGGCCACAGTCTGCAAAGAGAACTTCAGAAACACTACCCTTATGCAGTGACCTAACTTAGTGCAGCAATTCACATCGTATAAGTGAGTAGCGGAAACTCCCAAACAAGGGAACCTTATCATAAACAAAAGTGTAGATGGATACAGAAAAAGAAGTTTAAGAGATGCCTTAAAGAGGATATTGACGTTTCCAAAATATTTAAAGTTTGCATCATTTTTCATGTTGATTCAGAGGGAACAACTTATAAATTGGGTCTTGACTCATCAATATGAGGAAATTGGCTAGTTATCAAAATGGATTTGCTTGTGGAAAATATCACTCAGTATTACTAGATAGTCACTCCACAGTTTTGATATCCCATACGAAAAATATGGCAGGGAAGGAAGTATGCACTGCATCAGTGTGTAAGAAAGCAACAATTAGTTTTGTTTGTGTACCTAATGCAAGCACAGAGGGGCTGAGCAAAGCCTACATGTAGTTGCTCTGTTGGCATTTAGCAGCTTAAAAAGTCATGGTTTTTATATTTATATAGAAATGCTGAGTGCTTTATAAAATACTGAGGGCATTTGGGAGGGAAAGGAAGGACAGCTGACATTTACTGAATAGTTGCCATGACCTTGGCATTTGTTAGACATTCCTTAATCTATTCAACAAGTATGTATCAAATATCTTCTCTGTGCTAGGCACTGTTCTTAGCACAGCACTTAGGCAAGTGCTTTACACGTGATATCTTATTTAATAGTTAAAAAAACCCTTATTTAATATTTAAAGCAACCCTAGGAGGTGTCATTATTATCAGTATCCTCATTGTTATTATCCCTACATTCATTTACAAATGAGGAAGTAGACTCTGTTAAAGTGGTAACATTGTGATTCAATTCTCAGTTTGCCTACTCAGAAGTATATGATTTTGCACTGTGTGGTGCAGTTTGATTTTACCTAACAAATCAGCAGCAAATTTACTTTGTCTTACTGTAATATTTTTGCACTAAATATAAAAGACAGACATAATAATTCAATAAGAGGAAATGAAGCTATTCTCACGTGTCCAGCAAGAGATCAAAACTAGATACTACTGAAGAATGGTGATTATCAAAAGGGCAAATAGACACGTACTTTAATTTGTCCAGCATATCTTTACGTTCTAACATCTTCATGAAAAATCACATTCCTGTGAGTGGTTTACAGGAAACAGACAATCAAACGGCCAGTTTTGGTTGTTTTTCTCATTACCCTGTCTCCCCCATTTACTCTGTCTCTTTTCCCAAAATGCCAAGATTGGAATGCTGAGAGCCCAAGAGAAAGAACAGGTTTGCTAGAAAGTGGCGTGCAGCCATGACTTCCCAGGAAATGGAACCACTAGGCAGGGGCATCTGAAAGGACCCAGTGCTCTGACAGCACCTATCAGTTCTATCCCGCCATCACCACTAGAGTGAAACATCCCCAAGTCCCAGGACCAGCACACAGAGATTTAGATGAGAAATACTCTTCTCTTTAGGAATTTACAGATTTTTCTTTTTAAGAGAAAAAGTAGGATCCTCTGATTTTTTTTAAAAGTAGACAAACTAGACGGGCAGTCAAAAAAGGACCTATATGGCATATTGAGCATACTGTTTTCAACTTGTTACTTTTTAATGACTTACTATGTATAATGAAACTTTAAATACTTAACCATTTTGCATATTCCTTTCCAGCATCAAAATTAAAAAAAAAACTTGCAAATTACTTGTGAATCATTAGATTCAGACTCTGTTTTTTATCCATTGGCTGCTTTGTATCCAAGCCTGGGAGACTCTGCACAGCAGGGCACATTCTTATTCCTGCTCACAGTACTTTTGCCAGATTTTAGTGCTCTCCATGGAGGACTCCCGTGGCTTTCTCTCAGGTCACCCCTACTTCCCTAACATGTAATCATGCCTATGCACATGGTACATCCATAGCCTACATGTGACTCTCATTAAAGCTAAATCGTCTCAACCAGGAATTGGCAAATTATAGCCCACAGGCCAAATCTGTCCTATTAGCTATTTTTTGCATGGTTTGCAAGCTAAAAATGGTTTTCACATTTTTAAATAATTGAAAAAATTCAAAAGAATAATAATATTTCTTGGCATGTGAAAATTACATGAAATTCAAATTTCAGTGTCCACAAATGAAGTCTTGGAATACAGCCACAGCCATTCATGTACTTACAGTCCAGGGTTGCTTCCATGCAACAATGGCAGGGTTGAATAGCTGCACTGAACACTGTATGGTCCACAATCCTAAAATATTTACTGTTTGGCCCTTTGCGGAAAAAGTATGCCTACATCTGTTCTGGACATATGCTGAAGAGCTATTTTTAAATATTACAATTTACCTTTAAAAAGAAACACATTCTAAAAAACACATGAGTTTCTGTACTTATTCTGTTATCTATTACATGTTCTTCCCACCTTTTCTTTCAGTACTACGCTGAATATAGTGGGGATATTTGAGCTGATTCCACCATTTTTCTTTTAGTTTTCAAAAAGAGTATGAATGAGTGTTTTACAGTCTTACAGAAACAGTCATTTAAAAAAAATGTTCATCTTCTCTACACAAGTAGTTCATGATTTTACTCCTAACATGAATGAAAAATAAAATGTGATATGGTTAATCATTCTCGTATGTATACCTGAATAGTAAAAACAAATCAATATAGAAATTTTTTTAGGAAAGAAGTTTTCCCTCTTCTCCCAACCAGTTAAATTAAGAACAGAATTCCTTCAGAAGAAGGATCATCAGATGATAATCAACTCAGTATTGAGACAGAGAGAGAGAGAGAGAGAGAGAGAGAGAGAGAGAGAAATATTTTGTACATGCAACATTATTAACTTCTTTCTCTTTATATACACACATATGAATGTGTGTGTATAATAAGAAAGTTTTGACATTTAAGGGACTTTCAGTATTACTAGTGAAGAATTAAGGACCTACTAGGAATTAGGCACCAATGCAGGCAGCAAACAACTAAAGCCAACAATTCAACGACTTCCCAAGATAGTGACTCATCCATTCCCAGAAAAGTAATAGCAACAGACAGTGCTAAGAGGTGAAAAGGGAAAAGAGATCATTGTAGACCGAGAAATTCATTCTGGAAATTCATTCATCCAACAAATCTCTATTGAGCCCTGAGAATATTCTAAGCACTATTTTGATACTGAGTATTTAGCAAGTGAACAAGAGACACAAAGTCTTTGCTTTTAAATAGCTCACAGTGGGGAATACATGCAATTAGTAAGGGAACAAACAATTCAGATGATGCTAGATTGAGAGAGGTGGCATAAAAGAAATAAAGGATGAGATGGAACACGCTTGGCTGAAGAAAGCTTCGTTGAAGAGGTACAGTCTGGGCTGTGGTTTGACAGTTAAGTATGGCAAAGGGAAGAGGAAACTGCCTATGCTCTGCGAATCTAGAGCCTGAAAAAGGTGTGTAGTGTTTCATACATATCAGAACAGTAGCATCTGGGTAGGAGGAATGACATGAGGCTTTAAAGGCATGAAGCAAGGAAACTTAATATGTCCTAGAGATATAATAACATTTCTAATAGGACAGAAAGGTTTAGGCAGAGAAATAGGAGAAAAAGCAAAATAAGATATTGTAGGCTAAGGGATCTAGAGCATGGTCAAATTTAGAATTTGAAGATATAATTAGATGTCTTCTAATTAGAAACAGTAATTGACAATGTGGACATGGATAAGTCCTTCTAAAGAGAGAATATAATGAGCAGATTCATTTATTCAGCAAATATTAATTGAGCACCTATTACATGCCAGGCACAGTTATGGGCACTGAAAATAAACCAGTGAACAAAAAAGTCAAAGTCTTCACCCTCAAGGGACTGGCATGATATCTGGGATTGGTGTGTGTGTGTGGGGGGGGGGGGGGTGGATAAAGACAAGGAACAAATACAACTAGCCAGAATGTCAGTAATGATAAATGATATGATAGATAATGAGTGAGGTTGAGAAGGTTTACTAAATAATGAAAACTTCTTTGGTAAGCTGGCATTTTTGCCAACATCCACAAGAAGTGAAATGGTGAGTTATGCAGATATTAAGAAGATAACAGGAAAAAAAAGCTGAGAAATGTAGTTTAGGAAAGGCTCACTTTAGGGGGTAAAGAGAAATAAACATAGAAAGACATAAAAAATTATGGGGTGCCTGGGTGGCTCAGTCAGTTAAGCGCCCTATTATTGATTCCCGCTCAAGTCATGATCTTCTGGTTGAGATATCAAGCCCCTCATCAGGTTCAGTACAGAGCATGGAGCCTGCTGGGGATTCTCTCTCTCCCCCTCTCTCTGCCCCTCCCTTAACCCTTTCAAAATAAATACATAAAGTTTAAAAAAAAGACACCAAAAATCAGTGGAGAGAGAGAAGAAAATTGCAATCATGAACTAACTTAAGAATGGAGAGCTGCATTTTAATAAGGAGAAAATGGCTTTATGAGGGGTCAAAGGTTTTATAAAGATTATGGAGAAGAGCCATTGGTTTGGTTTTAAAACAAAATGGAAACAATACTCTAAGATTAGTTTCAGGACATGATCTATTGTAGAGGTTGGTAAACTTTTTCTATAAAAGGCTCAACAGTAATATTGTCAGCTTTGTGGGCCATTAGGCAATTACCCAATTCTGCTGGTATTATATGAAAGCAGCCATACACAATTCATAAATGAATGGTCATGCAAGAAAACATGATGTTTAATCATGTTTAATTGTCTTCTGTGATCAGTATTGTATTTTTTTAATTCAACAAATGTTTATCAGGCAGAACTCTTGATTTCCTACCACCAAACCACTGTCTTCCCCAGTGTCACTCACCTTAATAGAAGGTGCCACCATTTATTCAAATGTTTAAACCAAAAACCTAAAGGTCATCTTTACTTATGGTTTTCCTTTGCCTCCTATGACATCCATTAACACATGCTCTCAGTATTATTTCTAGAGCTAGAACATGTCTTAAAACCCTACCCTTCCCTCCATCTTCATTCCAATACCCTCTAGAAACCACCAGAATCTCTAACCCAAATGAATTCAAGAGTTGCCTAACTGGCCTTCTTGGTTCTATTCTTTTCCCCTGAATTTATTCTCTCAGAAACCAGAGTTATCTTTTAAAAAATATAAATGAGATCATGTTGTTCCCTTTCTTGAAATAATTCAATGGCTTGCCAGTGTTTTTGGAATAAAATCTAAATCTTATACAATGGCCTACAAGGCCCTGCATGGGTTGGCTTCTCTCTCTGCAGTCACATTATACATGGCTGCTTGTTTACTGACCCAGATCAAGTGGTACAGGTCTTTTCTTTTCCACCACAGGGTTTTTCCTTTCTAACGAGAACATTATTTTCTATTCTTATCCTTGAGTCTCTGCTAACTTGGTCTGTTTTAACTGCCCTAGCTAAAGAAATTCACCACCACCCCTTCCTTGCCATTGCTCTCTATTATATCATCCTGTTTATTTTCTGTATGGCCCTGCTCACGGTTAAAAATTGTCTAGATCATGTAGACTTGTTTATTGTCTGTTTTTTTATATTAGATTATAAGCTCAAAAAGAAAAGGCATTTTCTCTATTTATCATTGTATGAAAGGATCCTAACATACAGTAGGTCTGACACAAGTCCTCACATATTTTTTTATTTTTAATGAATTTAATTTTATTTTTAATGAATAAGGTCTACCAAAGACTCAATACAAGGAAACAGGGTACAATGTGATCACTTTGTGCCCTGGAGACAAAAAAAAAAAGATCTAGTTTTCCAATTACTTTGTGATCTTTGGCATGATATTTAATTGCTCTTCAGTTTGACCATCTGTAAAAATCAATAGCCTTTCATGAGGATTAGTTGAAGGCAGTTGGTTCATTCCCTGTACATAGTAAGACACAATATATGCCAATTCCCTTTTGTCCTTTATCTCAACCATTCTCTGCCTTGGGTAAAATATGGTAGAAGATCCAAAATTAAGAAAAGACAAAATCCTGACACAGAAAGAGATTACAAGGGAGACAAGAGATTACAAGAGATTACAATAAGACATTTATTTCACATAAATATCTTAAATATGAGCCAAATAGGTAATAAGAATGTTTCCTCTGAACTCCAAACCTGTCTACTGAACTACTCAATTCACTGTCTTCAGGAATCTTAAATGTAGCATATCTGAAGCTTAACTCTTGATTTCTACTCATCCAGCATATAAATATGCTTTCAGTATGTAGTCTTCCCCATATCTATAAAGGGGACCTCCATCCCACCCTTTCCCCAAGACAGAAAATGGGAAGTTATCCTTGACGTGTTCATATTTTCATCCCCAGAATTTCCTTCATCATTGTGCTTGCTGTTTCTCTTCCAAAACACATCTTAAAGTTGTCTTTTCATCTCAACTATCTCTACTTTGACTGCTACACAATAATCCATCAAGTCTTTAAATTAAAAAAGTCACTATATTCATTGCTCATTCTTGTGCCACTTTACACACTGCAGTGAGAGTATTTCTGAAGCAGAGTTGAATCATTTTACTCCCCAGGGAGTTCCCATTACACTTGTATAAAATACAAAATCTCTCCAGGGTCTCCATGACCTGGTATTTGACTTTCTCTTCAATGTTATTGCATGACTTGTCCCATTTACAACTACTCTCCAATCACAGTTGCATTCTTTCATTTCATACCAACCCCTCCCTTGGTTAATTGTTATTCAACATCAAGTCTTGGCTGAATGCCAAGAAGAACTTTCTAGCACTGAGCAACTACTACCCCCATATCTAAGTTGGAAATCTTGATAAGTCTCTATTCATATCATTTACCACAACTTAAATACATCTATGAATTTATTTATTTATCTATATGCATTTTGGTTTTAAAAGTTTTTATTTTCCATTTTTCCTTATATAATAATATAAATTATATCTTCATTCATCTAATAAGATTTAAAAAAATAAACTTATTTATTTATTTTGAGAGACAGAGAGCAGGGAGGGACAGAGAAAGAGGGAGAGCGAATCTCAAGCAGGCTCTGCACTGCCAGCACAGAGCCTGATGAGGGGCTCAAACTCCTAAACCATGAGATCATGACCTGAGCTGAATGAAGAGTCAGATGCTTAACTGACTGAGCCATCCAGATGCCCCATTTATCTAATAAGTTTTATATTTAAAAACCTAATATCTCTGACTTCACTCATATGAGGACTTTAAGAGACCAAATAGATGAACATAAGGGAAGGGAAACAAAAATAATATAAAAACAGGGAGGGGGACAAAACAGAAGAGACTCATAAATATGGAGAACAAACAGAGGGTTACTGGAGGGGTTGTGGGAGGGGGGATGGGCTAAATGGGTAAGCGGCACTAAGGAGTCCACTCCTGAAATCACTGTTGCACTATATGCTAACTAATTTGGATATAAATTTAAAAAAATACAATTAAAAAAAACTTAATATCTTCCCTACTAGAATGTAACCTCCATAAGGACAAAAACCAGATATATTTGGCTCATCTTTTTGTGCCCAGAGGATAACTGGTATTTGGCAGGCACTTAATAACTATTGATTTGATATAATGAAAGAAGAAATGAAGAGCAAAAGACTAATTTTAACTGGGGAGGGGGTACTGGGCAAGGTTTAGCACATGACTCTAAAATAATATAAGAACAAAGAGGTGATTTCAAGTTGTTTGTAGAATTTTGGCCACTTCATCTTATCAAAAGGAAACCATGAGCCTTATGCCTTTTTCAAAATAAGAACTGAGGTTAGACATGTGTGCCTCACCAAATTTAATTTTTTGAAGAAAAAGGAGGAACAAATAGCAGTAACAAGAGACCATCTACTGAGCAGTTAAGTGCCAGCAATAGTGTGTTACCTCACTTGGCCCCTTGACACACTCTGAACTAAGTACAGTCAATCCCATTTTGCAGACTAGTTTTGGATCATTATGTTGCAAAAATGTTCTTTAGTCCTAATGGCATGATGGTAAAGATTCATGAGTTCACAATCTAAACTAAACAAACTAAAGAATGACTGGTGGAAAAAAGGTCTTACATGAGCTCTATATTTGTAAACATCATTTCTTTCCTGTAAGTTCAGAAAACATTTTGGTCTTTGGATCTTAAAACCAAAAAACAAAAAAACAAAACAAAAAATCCCTAAACAATAATTTACACCTCCTCTCCATACACATGCATGCACAAACACACAAAAATACACACCCTGGGATTAAACTGAGTGCTCTATTTCACTATAACTTACATGTAGTTTAAAAAGGCATACCAGTTACAATTTTCTTTCATCTATGTGGTTGAAATTATACTACACAATATATTTACCTTTAAGAAATTTACACAGTAAATAATTGTATTCCATATTTCTAATATGCTACGATATTTTTGAAATATTATGGATTTTTAGAATAATTTTAAAGACATTAGAGGTTACCTTAATTAGTAAGAATATTATTATATTTTAGAAAAAAATTTTAAAAAGGAAGGAGTTAGGCAAAGTTAATTAATTGGGCAGAGAGTTTGGGGAAAGTAAAAGGAGACTATCTAGAAAAAAGAGAGGTAATGATTGATGCTACCAAATAACAAAGACAGATTCTTCAAAAAGAGGAAAGTTCATATTCCAAAAAGTAATAAAGTAGCCCAAGTGGGTGTTGAAGTTAATTATTAAAACATTTTGTAGTGGCAAAGAAAAATTTTTAGCATCTTTGTCTAAATTAATATCCTTCTATATTCCTACTGCATTTTAGAGCCCTATTTCAATGTATCAGGCTTTGATTTCAGAATATATATATATGGATATATACCAATTATCCAATATAAACTATTCCCTTATGAATTATTTAGTCCCTACAACTATAACATTCTATTTTGTAGTTATTAGCTAAACCTTAAATAAAATATTATCCTGTATATAGTTATATATTCTTTAAAGCTTGTTACTATTGGTACTCAATTTAGTTTAACTTCTATTAAAAAGCATCTTCATACTTTGATCTAACTTAAAGCAAAACAAAACAAAACAAAACAAACAACAACACTACTTTTCCCCTAAGCCCAGAGTATAAATTTTAATAGTGTCTAAAACAACTGCATATCAGATTTGAACACTGACAAATATTTTAGAATATACACACACAACCACACCCACTCACACCTGCTCTCTCAAATTCACATGTCACAAACCAAATCAGAAGATCATATTGAAGAAAACACATTGAACTAGCCACATAAGTAGTTCTATTTCTAAAGTTAAAACTCTTCATATGAAATATTTAAGTAGGCAAGAAAAGCAGAAAAATAGTTTTTTCTGTTCAGAAGCCAGTATTCTAATGACAAAGAGAATAATTCACTTGTAAATTCAGAGTATATAATTCTGCTACAGAATTATTTGACGCATCTATAGGGATAATTGATGCAGTTTTGTAGACTACAGGTGATGTATTACATGTTAAGGAGAAGACATTATAAAAGTAAAGCAGAAAAGATTCCTGTGTGTTAACTGGATCTGACTAATGACTAATAAGAACAAGGAAGAGAAGAGTAGCTTCTTAAGATAGAGAAGTGCAAATACTATTGAAATGTTTGTTGGGTCTTTAGAATCATCACACTACAAAGACAATTGGGTAAGAAACTCATTTTAAAATAGGCAAAGCACAAATATATTTTTAGGTTTAATTATATTATCTGCCTAGAAGTCTGGGATCCTGGTCTGCTTTGTGAAATACTAGTGAGATTAGAAAAAACAAACAGAAACACAGGGTATTAAATGTAGGTAAGAACTTCAGCAGTTCCCTAGAGGGACAGTCTGTGGCTACTGGAGGTGGAGGGACAACCCACACACCCAGTAAGGTGCAGAGCCCATATTTCGCCCTGTATTTGTTCACTACCAACTACCAAGGGCCTAGTACATACCAGGTGCTAAATATATGTTATGTTTAATATTTACAATAACACTTTAGGGAAGATATTATTATCTACACTTTAGAAAGGAGCCTACTGAGGGATTCAGAGATGAAATAACTTGCAGAAGATCCGATTGTTGTGGTTTAGTCAAGGTTTGCAGCCAAATCTAGCTCCAAAGCCAGTATATTTTCCTAGATACAAAATTGGATCCCTGTTAGCATTGACATCAAGTCACCAGTGTTTAATATGAGTCATATTTTTCAGGTGTCAGATTCAGATGAGAACTTAAATAAGTTTACTCTTTAGCAAAAGAAGCAATGGAGAAGGGGAATAATTTAGCACAGAATTCCTGGTATAACCAAATAAAATAAGACTTTTGAAAAAGTGAAACCATAAGAGTAGAAAAAAATAAAACTTGTTAAAAGGGAATTGGTGCTTCTTTTCTCTTCACTAGTTATTGTTACAGAGGCAGACTACTATTGCCATAGAGAAAAGCAGTTATTGTCATAGTGACAGTTAAAATGGAATTGTTTTTTGTACTCACACAAATTCGCAGCCACATCCTTCTAATTCAGTTGAATAGCAAAACCAGAAAGAAGGCATCAGTATGCTAATTTTAGCAATATCAAATCCTTATTGCATAAAGCAATGGAGACTAGAGGTATTATAACATTCAAGTTTTGATTTTAGTTGGCTTTAAATTTTATGTTTCTATTCTGGCCTGTAAGTGCCTACCAGATTCTGAAGGAATTAACTTCTAACAGAAGAATGCAGTCACACTGCGAAGATTTATCATCCCAACATGTTTTACATACAGCATTCTCCAGGGAGCTAGGGAGCCATGTGGCCCTTGTGTTAATCCCATCTCTAAAAGACTTTCCCTAGTTGGAGTTTTTTTCTGGGTCTCTTGAACTGAGGCAAGTCACTGATTCCTTTACACAAAACTCCTCTTCATAGCTTCCCTAGGATACAGAATCCACAAACAACTTCTTTGCAAAAACTCATGTTCTTTATAGGGAATAATTAAAGAAAACTCAGACCCAAAATGTTTGTGGTTAGGTTTATGTGTCAACCTATGAGAAACCCATGAATTCTCAATCTATATTCTCACCAGAAGTCTTAAATTTTGAAATTATGTATCTCCATTCAGGACAGCTTTCACAAACCATGGCCAATAATATACCAAGATTTATCATAAAAGTATGTATCTTCACCATCTGTGTTACGTGTATTTCATCCTTGAGGCTTTGAACTCTTTCTCATAAGTATACATAGGTAGGGAGGAGTCAATATTTCATCTCCTTTTCCTATTCATCTACCAGTACTGCTGAGAAGTACTGTGCATTCTATGTTGTATATTTCCATCTGAAATTCATGTGACCTTATTAGTTTTCCTCAGATCATGAGGATTTTCCCAGTAAATATAAAATCCAAAAGAAATGATATGCCTTAGAGCCAAAGAGTTGGTCTTTATCTAGACATTCTCACTAGACAGTTACTGAAAGAATGGAGACTGAATGAGTAACAGGTTCAAAAAATTTTCACTGGCTTAGAAATGTCATAAAAGATTCATTTAAGGTATAATCATATATCCTTTAAAATGTGTAATTAGCCAGAAAACAATTTTTAAATTCCTAATAAAGTAGATATATATGAAAAATATCACTACAAAAGATAATAAAGGTCAGGAGTCGTTTTACCTTGACATAAAAATACAGAATACATGAGTAAGATTTCCCCAGAGTCATATCAAAACTACAGTGAAGTTCTTTATATAAAGAAGTAGGTTAGAGTGTGGTTGGCTGAGCAAGATAATGAAACGAATCTTTAACTTTCAATTACAAAGATGCAAAGGGATAAAAATGCACTGCTTCTGAATGGAAAGCACTGATGTAGGAAAAATTGTGTGGGTGCCCTTAGCATTGTGGCAGCAAGGTTGTTAGGAGTAAATAGTACCATGAATATTTGTGAAAGCATTAATTTGGGAAGTGCTATATAATTAATGCAAGGGATACCTTAACAAATGTTTTTTTTTGGAAAGCCTGAGGAATAAAAGGAGATAAAACAAAGACATTTTTGTACATATTATACTCAAATGGTACTTCTGTAAAGAGTTCCTTAGAATAACAGCCACTGTCTGATACTAGGGAATTTTAATTAGAATATATATTAAAGTAAAATATATGTAAGAAAGTAAGAAAAAAGGCTTTCTAAAGTAACAACATGTAGACCCTATTCTTTCTCAACTGTATTTAAACTGGGATAAGAAGCAAAAGCTGATAAAGATCTGGAGACGAAATGAGAAATTCACAGCAGAGCAGTAGTTAGAATGAGGCTTAGGAGCTGGCATAATACAGGAATAATGGGGAGAAAGTTTAGGGCATCTGGGTTACTGGAAATGAAAAATAATGGCTATTAACAGTGCTTTCTAAGTTCAAGATTTTTAAGGACAATAATCATTATTTAATGACTACATCAATAATTGTGTCCTTAAGTAGGCTGTATAAAACAGATTAGATAAGCCTAAAATATTATGTAAAGATATTCACTCCAGTTATGTTCTAAAAGAACACAGGCCTACTGATAACATGCAACACCATGATATGATGTCTATTTTCTATGTCACAGTCCAGGGTTGTAACCAAGGTACTAGTACTACTGAAAATAACATTTTTTTAAGTTGTAGAAACAAAGGTGCTTTTCAGAGACATTTCTACCTGGATACTTTATTTTTTATTAAAAAACACTTTCACTAATAAAAAGAAAAAAAAAACAAACCTTAAACAATACTTTATGTAGAATGGAGCTGACAAGTTTATGGCTGGACTTGGTTGACCCCTAAACATTCTTCCATTCTTGAGCTTCCATGACTTTATAGAGAGAAGAAGAAACACAAAAATGATAGGGAGAGTAGAATTTATTTCATTTGATAACCGGCAGCTCAATCTGAGTTATAGCTTTAAAAAGACACTTTAAGGAACAATTTCATTCTAGCTTCTGTCCAGGGATTCAAGGGGTGGTATGAGGACAGAAGACTGATAGCTTCACAGGGTAAAATTTCTTAAACTCCAGGAGCCAGGATATGTGTCGGACTCAAAAACAAGAATATATAAAACATAAACAGTGTCGTGACTATAGTTAACAATAGTGTATTATATATTTGAAAGTTGCTAAAAGTAGATCCTAAAAGTTCTCATTCCAAGAAAAAATTTGTAACTAAGTGTGCTGATAAATATTAACTAGACTTATTGTGTTATCATCTCATAACATATACAATTATCAAATCACTAGTGTGTACACTGAAGTTAGTACAATGTTATATGTCAATTACATCCTAATAAAAATTTTAAAAAGAATAAGAAGAGAAAAAATAAATAAACCAAGACAAGCTTAAATGTCTCTAAACTTTGGAGACATTTAAATGGTTGCCAGAGTAGGTTTTGACTTTTCTTTATAGGATACAGATTTAAACATAAATCTGTTTTATTTTTGTAGCTGAGTTCTTGGAAATGTAGTGGAGACATTTTCTTGAACCCTCCCCTCCTTTCACATCCTGTTTCTAACCATTAGTACATTCTGTAAGATCAGGCTTTAAAATACCTCCAGCATCTAATCTCTTGTCACTATTTCCACTAGCATCCAGTCTAAGTCACTGAGCTCTCTCATCTGGCCCACTGCAATAAATGCCCAATAAAAGCCTCTTTATATCCAGTCCTACCCTACTATGGTCTGTTAGTCTGTTTTATTATTATTATTATTATTATTATTATTATTATTATTATTTTGAGAGAGAGAGAGAGAGAGAGGGAGAGAGAGAGAGAAGAGGGACAGAGAGAGAGAGAGAGGAAGAGAGAGAATCCCTAGCAGGCTCTGCACTGTCAGCACAGAACTCAACACAAGGATTGATTCCATGAACCTTGAGATCATGACCTGGGCTGAAATCAAGAGTCAGATGCTCGACTGACTAAGCCACTCAGGCACCCCTGGTCTGTGTGTTTCCACTCCATAGTTAGAATGATCAGGTCATGTTTCTGTCCACATCTTTCAATGGTTTTTCATCTCATTAAGACCTATATTCATATGCCTTCCACAAGCTGGCTCTCCACTCCTTTCCTGACTTCATTTCCTCTCCCGTACCCCACTCAGCCACTCCACCACCAGCTCCTTTAATGCCTCTAACATATCGGGCACATGGATACATGAATACCTTGTACTTGTTCTGCTTGAAATGTTTTGACCCCACATATCACCGTGTTTCATGCTCTCAAGGCATTCAGGTCTGTATTCAAATATCGCTACTTTGATTAGAGGTCTTCTCTGAGCATCCTGACGAAAATGACTCTTCTCTTCATGCTCTATCCCTTTAACATAATGGATTACTGTATTTCTTTTCATATCACTTATAACCACTGGGCATGTTAGATGGTACTTGTCTGACATCTGTCTCTGCTATAAAACATAAGTTTCATGAGAGCAAGAGTGTTGTCTGATTTGTTCCCTGAGAAATTCTCAGAACATAGAACAGAACATGGCATGTATTGGTTGAATAGATGTCTAAGACCCCTTAAGCCAAATAAATCTGTGAATCATTAGCAGTCTATTATAATGACATTAGGAAGCACCTAAAATAGAGTTCTCAGTTGGGTGGAAAGGAGCCCTTAAGCAGTATGTCCCGCTTGATACTAGAGGGGTCTGATATGGGCTGTCTCAATAACCTCCCCAGCGCTTCCATTCCCAGACATTCGGAATAAACAGATCATAGGAAATACTCTCAGATAATTTCTATTAAATGAGAAGTAATCAAAGAACACACAGTGCTGCATATCATTCCAAGTCATAGTTCAAAACAGTGTTTGAACTATTTATTTTCTCAAGGGAGCCAGTATGCTAGTACCATTTTAAAAAGAAAAGACAAAAAGAGGTGAAAAAAAAAGCCAAATATTTTTAGTTTTTCCTTTGTGATCTACATAAAGACACACTACTTGCTTCACATGTCTAGCAAGAAAGAGCGATAAAAAGCCAGAAAGAAGGCGAGGTAGAATCTGACGCTTTCAGACTCAAGTCTAGCAGACTGAACCAACATTAGGTGCTACAGATAACAAGCAAAAAAAGATGGTGAATTGTGTGTTGCTCAGGCTTGGTGTCAACTGACTGCAAATGTCTGATTTTTAAAGAAAGAAAGTTAAACAAGCGATGGAGATGTATGAACCACAAACCCAAGCAGTAATGGCAAGAAAAATAAGGCTAGAAATGGGAAGCCACTTTATTTTGTAATTCATCGTCAGATTGAAGGTTGGTTTTTCAACTGAATATAAGATATTCTACCAAAGAAATGATTAAATTTACCAGTGAGTGTAAGAAATAACATAGATGTGATGTTGATGAGACAGCATTGCAGAGAGAAAAGAGATGTCACAATTGTATTATGCCACTCTTCAGATTGAATTTGGATTCAATTTCAGAAAATATCAAGTGTGAATGTTCATTCTGAAAAGCCCAGTATTTCATGTTTCTAAACCAAGAATAGACAGTGATATTTAGCTTGGCAAAGAAAAATGTCTTAACTTTAATGTTTTCAAGACACTGGCCTTACTGGATTACTGGGAAAGAACTGAAACTATACTCTCCAGACTCATATCTCTTAGGGTTTGTATATAGGGGCAACTTTTGAAATTCCTTACAGCTAATAATTAGAACATTCTTTATTTTGAAATATTATTAGCCTAAAAATACTCCCTTTTTATCTAATACTGTCAACTTTGAATAGTTCCTAAGGAACAGTTGTGAGACAGCAGTTAGTGGGTGTCTCAACATTCATCTATGCCAAGTAAATCCTTCGAGATAATTGTATCAAAATGCCAAGGTTGTAATCCATTGAAAGCAGCTAAAGAGTTCAGAAATTTAGAGCCTGTTCATTGTGTCTGCACTTTTCCTGGAAAACTTTTAAGTTATATCATCAGCGATCACATGAGATTTTTCTTAACTCTTAATATTCTGATCTTGATTAGCAATTGATACTAACTGGAGTTCATTTTGAAATATTCTCTCTTCTATTAATTACAGGTCACTGATCTTATTCTGCCCTATCTGGGATTCTTTGTACCTACTACCTCTGACTATTCTGACTCTGACACCTGCTATGATTATGCTTTTTTTCCTCAGCATTTATTTTTGTTCTGTAACTTACATCAACCTTCTAGTATAACATCTAAATTTTATTTGAACACAAAATATATTTATTAATCTGGCTTACTACTGTAAATACTTGTATTTTCAGGTAATAATTTATCCTAAAGGGCACTCCATAGCCATATACAGGGAACTTTAATTGATATATAATTGACATAAAACATTGTAGTAGCTTCAGGTGTACATAATTATTTGATATCTCATAATAAATTTTTCAGTATCCACATGTAACTACATGTAAACACATGTAGTTATAAGTTTTTTGTTTTTAATAAAGGCATCACCTTATATCTTTCCTTTCTTACTACTGTCTTGATAGTTGAAAGAAAGTTTTATCGCTTCAGCTGTTACTTTTATGCAGTTTATTTTCACATGCATACCATAAATTTGACTTCTCTACTAAAGCCCAAGGCCACATTTCATTTTTTCACTTGAGGGTTACACCTGCATCTATACATTAATATGTGAAAGACACTCAAATATCTGTTGGATAAATATAATCTCAATTACTCCTTTCTTTCTGACACCTTAAGGTATGAAATATTATCATTTGTACCTCAGAGTCTCAATTCATAACCATGATTTGGTTTCTATTCTCACTACCACTAACTCAAGTCTTCATTATCTCTTGCATGGATTGTAAAAGGCATTCCAATTTTCATGTTTAAAGTTTTTCTCAGTCAAAAAATAATCCTATTTCTGCTCTAACATAATGTCTTACCAAGCACAGTTCTCATCAGTTCAAGCTTTGGTTAGCTCCCTGTTGTCTTTAGAATTTAGAACTATCCTACACCATGTCTCCGCATGCTTCTCCAATTTTATTTCATTTTTCTTTACTTCCATGCATACGTGTTTTTATCAACATAAACCACTTATCTGCTAAGTACAATCTCAACTCTGACAACTCTATACTATTTTTGCTAAAAGACTGTTCTGGAATGGAAGCATCTCTTTGCCACTCACTCTTTTCATGTTGAACTCTCAACAATCCAGTCATTCTTCAAAATCTACACTAAATGCTTCCTTCTCTGAGTTTTCTAGATCCTTAAAAGAGAACAACATCTCTTATAAGGGATCTCTGTGCATTTGTTTTGTATGACGCATACCAAAGTGTATTTTATTTATTTATGTAATTCTTTTATGTCCAAAATGAGGCTGCAATCCCTTTGTAGGCCAGAAGATTAGTAATTTATAAACAGGGAAGGTTTTGCTTATACTAAGAGGTAATTTTCTTTTGATTTTAACGAATAGAATCAGTGGGCTAGCACTATGTAACACATCACCAATCTTCCTTGAATTCAATTTGATGAGTACAATTCAAGTTCTTTCTTTTTTAATTTTTCTAAATGTTTATTTATTTTTGAGAGAGAGAGAGAGAGATAGAGAGAGAGAGAGAGAGAGAGAGAGAGAGAGAATGAGCGGGCAAGGGGCAGAGAGAGACAAGGACACAGAATCCAAAGCAGGCTCCAGGCTCTGAGCTGTCAGCACAGAGCCCGACGAGCTGCTTGAACTCATGAACTGCAAGATCATGACCTGAGCTGAAGTCGGATGCTTAACCAACTGAGCCACCCCAGGTGCCCCTATACAATTCAAGTTCTAAGTCCAAAACTAAAACAATTAGCTTCTAAAGAATAGTTTATTCTTACCAATACATAAAGTAAATATATGCTACCTGAAGTTATTGTGGAAAATTGATGGCTAAAAGCATAATAATAATAATAATAATAATAATAATAAACCTCATTTTGCTAAAGGTTTAGACAAGTTTTCAGAACGATGGAAATCCATGCACATGCCCCATGGCTCTAATTATGTGAGATCATGAACTGAGCTGAAATCAAGAGTCAGATTGTAACCTACTGAGCCACCCAGGTGCCCCATATCTCATACATTCTATTCTGCCTTTGGAACAGCAAACAGCTAGCCCTCAAATAATGTACTTTTCCCCCCTTTCAGTGCTTCACCTTCTTTGTTTTATGTTACTGCCTCCAAAAAATCTAAATATTTCTGAATCATGAGTCTGATTGCTATCCTTTGATTCTATTTTATACTCTAACAAACATAAAAATGGTAAAAGAATGAACAGTTTCAAGAAAGAGTGGTTAGCAAGGCACAGAGGAGATGAAGGTTGAAATATGGGAGGAGATTTAATTTGGCGATTGGGAGTTTCCAGAAAGCTTTTCTGAAAAGAAGTTTCAGGGAAGTGATAAGGGAAACACTGAGCTGCAAGGGATTGAAGAGAAAATATTTACAGAGGAAAAACAAAAAGTATGTTTAAACAACTCTTCAAAGAATATTTTTGTTGAAGAAAACTAACTTTAACTCCTATTGGATAATATTAAGATATAGTCCCTCTGATCTAATTGACAACAATCATATTTTAAAAAATACATAGACAACTTGTCTTTTACTGAAACAAAAACCTATACCTATACAGCATATTTAGACCATTTAGAATACAGTTTTGCAACAAAAGACCTATTGCTAATTGGAATATCTGTGCACCATATCGATTTTTCATATTTATTCATTCAGATATTCATTATATAATTATATAAGCTACTAGTAAGTGTTCATTAACTTTCACTTATTATAATTATCATGTCTATTTTGAATGTCACATTCATATGTGAATATGACAAATAAATATTCTATTTAAGCTCAATTATTTTATAAGTATATTAGCTTGTTTAACATCTTTGTTCATAGAATATATTTTTCAAGCTTTGTATTAAACTTTTAAGTCTTTTGATAAACTGATCAAAGCCATGGGCCTGCTCCCTCCAAAAATAAACATGCATGCATTTATACCAAAATGTTCATGGATTTTTACCATATAATAGCATTTCATTTATCAACAACTGATATAGATAGGGACATTTTTCAGGAAAAAGAAACTTCAAAATTTTTCATTAGAACTAATTTTGAAGAAAATCTTTCCAAGAAATGTCACCCATTTTCTTTCTATCTTAACCAGATTATAGGCACTTTTATCTTGATGAATAAAGGCCATGATTTTAGACATAAATTATTACACTAAGTTTTCAAACTAATGTTCTCAAAGGGGAGGAAAGAGTTTGTTCCTATATGACAGGTTCCATACTCTGCTATATTCTTTCAGTACAGCTTTGTCTTTATTATTTCAGCCTTTCAGCTTTTTTTTTTAATTTTTTTTTAACGTTTATTTATTTTTTGGGGGACAGAGAGAGACAGAGCATGAACGGGGGAGGGGCAGAGAGAGAGGGAGACACAGAATCGGAAACAGGCTCCAGGCTCTGAGCCATCAGCCCAGAGCCTGACGCGGGGGTCGAACTCACGCACCGCGAGATCGTGACCTGGCTGAAGTCGGACGCTTAACCGACTGCGCCACCCAGGTGCCCCAGCCTTTCAGCTTTTATATTTACTACGTATGTGCCTCTAATAGCACTGTCTCTGCTTCCAGCTCATTTTACCTAACCTGAGAACCAGAAAACAGAATTCTGAAACTATATTCAAAGTTTAAATACAATAGGCTATCAGCAAGGTTCTGAGTCACTCTTATTACACTGTATGGTCTTTATGATATTTAGTTTTGGCTTTTCAACTCTGTCTCTCTTCAGGAACGTATCTATAGCCCAGAAAAGTGAGGTGGCTATGTATGTGGGCTTTACGGAAAAAAAAAAACAATCTCTTTAAAAGATATGATGATCTCTTATGGTTCTTTAAGTAGTCCTAATCCAACATACCCTGAAGAAAATGGCCCTAAGGAATAAGCAACCTTTCTTAGTTACCTATTCTCTATTTATTACTCACAAGCTGTGGGTACATGTGCGTTTATATGTGCACACACAAGAGCGTGTATGTGCATTGAATGTGTGTGTACGTGTGTGTATGCTCAGTATAATGAGTTCCATGTTGGGTAATTAATATTTGGACTTAGGATGTAAGACAAATGAATGACAACTCATACATTTCACACTTTGCTACTGTAAATTATTCTCTATGTGTGTCCTTCTCCAAATCATTGGATATATAAGACAAAACAGTGTCATCATATTTTATATATATTAGCATCAAATTGGATAACATGAAGAACATGTAGAATAAGTAACTATTATCTATATTATCCAATTTGATACTTGTGGATTGTGATGGTTAATTTTATGTATTAATATCACTGGGCTAACAGATGCCCAGATAACTGGCATAACATTATTTCAGGATGTATCTATGAGGGTATTACTGGAAGAGATTAGCATTTGAATCAGTAGACTGAGTAAAGAAGATCTGCCTCACCAATGCAGGCAGGCATCATGTGATCCACTGAGAGCTGAATAGAACGAAAAAGGCAAAGGATGAATGCTCTTTGCTTGAGGAGAGGCATCCATCTTCTCCTGCCCTGGCACATTGGTGCTCCTGGTTCTTGGACTTTCAGGTTTGGACTGGAACTACCTAATCAGCTTGCCTGGCCTCCAGCTTTCAGACAACAGGTGGCGGGTCTTCTCAGCCTCCATAATTGTATAAGCCAATATCCCCAAAATAAATCTCTTTCTGTATACCTACTTATATCTTAGGGGCTCTGTTTTTCTGGAGAACCTGACTAATATATGCATACACTTTGGAAAAATTCCAAAATATTATTGAGAATAACCTTCTAGTCATCAAACTACAATAAGACAGTCTCTGGGCTAGTATTGGGAGGAAATCAATAATAAATAAGATCTCTTTTAGCTAGTATAATAATGTTATACAGAATATAACCTTTTTAAAAAAATGTAATTAATTCCACATAAATGACCAGAAGGCCAAATCATACTGTTCTTATACAAGATTAAAGACAGTACAGGACAATACTGGCTTTATTTGCAGTACTTAATTGCTTTGGGTTACTATGCTTAAGACACTTTTTAAGTTTAGTGATGGTAAAGGAAGTAGCCAAACCTATATAACAGAATCTTAATGCAAAAAATAATACACAAAGTTTTCAAATATGTAATTTTGGTAAGTCAAAAGACAGGTAAAGAGTAATAAGTGTTAGGGGCGCCTAGGTGGCTCAGTCGGCTAGGTGTCTGGCTTCGGGTCATGACCTGAGGGTCATGATCTAGCGGTTCCTGAGTTTGAGCCCCGTGTCGGGCTCTGTGCTGACAGTTCAGAGCCTGGAGCCTGCTTTGAATTCTGTGTCTCCCTCTCTCTCTGCCCCTCCCCTGCTCATGCTCTGTCTCTCCCTCTCTCTCAAAGATGGATAAACTTTAAAAAAAATTTAAAAAGAGTAATAAGTGTTCATAAATCATTTAATCTCCATAGTCAATTATACTAGTACTATAAAAAAAATTCATTCTGTTATTCAGTGTCCTTTAAGTCTGAATCTAAGTTTACTAGACTCTGAGATTGGCATTGCTTCTATTATAGGTTTTTCCAAACTGAACAAATGCCATGTATCAATCTGATACTTTTAACGAGCAATGCCTTTAAGAATTAGATGTTAACATTTACAAAAAAAGAATTAAAGAAACAATACCTCTGTGTGTTTTCCGCTTAGTTTTTCTTGCAAATGACTTTGAGAATGGGCTAATTTGCCAGAGCAGATTTCACGGGTCCCCCTTGCCACAGAAGTCAGGAATCTCTTTGGAGAATGGCTCCACCTTGAATGACCAGCATCTCCAGAATCTCTCTAGTTCTTCCTTCTATGTGCCCAAAAACCCAGAACCCGATACACTATCCCTTTTCCTACAGGGTTGATCTTTCCTCTCTTTGTTCAGCCACTTTTGGAATAGACGTTTAATTTGGACTTTTTCCGATTTCTGAATTTATCCTACAACAAACATACTATTTTTGGTCCCTTTTTCTTCTCATCCCTCATTGCTTAGAACAAGGGACAGTTCACTCCATTTCTGAGCCAGAACAAGCTGCTAAACCCCTACTCAGATGATAAATCTGGGCCCTCAAACTGACTCAGAAAGCGTATTAAGACATAATCTAACCGTAAGGCCTTACACTGCATGAAGATGGTATATGGGCATGGAAATGGCTCCTTTAAGGAATTGCATAGGCCTTCCTCAACTAAATAATATTACCAGTAATTAGCTATTATCCACTACAATTTGAGGTTATCCTGATGGAAAATATCTTAGGATCATACAAGTCCCTATAGGGCTAAAGTACCTTCAGAAGAAATCAAGTGTAAAGTAAACCAGCAAAATCCTTATTCATATATATATATATATATATATATATATATATATATATGAATGATACATATATCTTATATACATGTGTGTGTTTGTGTGACCTGTACTAGTTGTACTCCCCTAGTTAATCCCTCTACCAAGTTAGGTGTCTTCCTGATCCAGAAACTAAAAATTAAATATACCATGAATAAGAATCTGAGGTAAGATATGTTTATTTAAACACATAATTATCTACATCTCAGTGGTCTTTATGTGAAGACTACTAAAGCATGACAAATGACAGAAAGTCTGAATCACAGCAATATTATGAGAGGAAGCTTTAAAGAAATGAGAAAACTGTAAACCTATATCAACTCAATGTGTACAATATTTAAGAATACTGTTTCTTTGCTCTTGCCGTTTTTTTGTTTTTTTCACTATAGAGAGTGATCTGCCATTTGGTTAGCATAACTGCTGTTGGCTCAAGGTAATTGTTACACCATGAAAGTGTGTGCAGGTTTTGCTTCTCTGTGTAATTCTTCCCTATTAGAGACAATTTAAAAGCAACTAAAGGAAGAAATATGTCTTCATTTCTCTGG
The DNA here is from genome assembly GCF_022837055.1 of Prionailurus viverrinus. NCBI lineage: Eukaryota > Metazoa > Chordata > Mammalia > Carnivora > Felidae > Prionailurus > Prionailurus viverrinus. The sequence continues at coordinate 62,448,570 of NC_062565.1, read as the reverse complement.
CATCACAGAATCCACTACAGAGGGACCTGACAGATCCACTGTGTCCTAGAAGTTACTCAGAAAAACTGCAGCAGCACCAACAGCACCATGACCTTGATCCTTACAGGTATTCCACAACCCATGCTGATTCACTACTTCATTGGGACAGCTAGCTAAAAAGTAACCTGGCATCCTCATCAACAACGTATGAAGATTACGAAGACTCACTTTTTTAACAAAACACACAATATGTATTATGTATTTTCAACATTAGGTTGGATAGCAATGAATATTTGGCAATTGGAAGAAAAGGACACATAATCTCCTTTATGTATACATGTACAGATAAACACAAGGTAAACGCTATATATGAACCCATGCAAATGTGTGTCCATCTGTGTATAATGTATATGCGGTTGGGTCTATCTAAAAATCATACACCAAGTATCCATAACACATTACTTACATATACCTGAAGATATGAGCAATGGATATTACACTTAGAAATGTATGGCTCAGATACTTGCAATTAGTTTTTATTTCAGTAAGATTTTGGGAAACAATCTTATTTCTTACCTACATTTCCAGTCATTAAGTATGAATTCTGAAAGTCCATCATCCCCATTCCAACAATGTGTATAAAATCTTCAATCACCTGCATTAATTCTATAGAGCCAGGATAAATCTACAAAAATAAGCAAGGGTTAGAAGGAATAAAAAGTCTATATAGTAGAATATGTAACAGGAATAACAAAAACTACATAATGAGGTCATAAATGAACTCTGTTTTACTTGAAGAAAATTCTGCACCTGGCAACAGTTGTGTTTTTGAACCACGGGCTGAGAATGATACCAGGTGTCACACGGCAAGAGCTTCGACAGTGATATGATGCAGTGATTAATCTCCCATAAGTCTAAGGAAACTAAAAATATCTAACAGATTGTATACTTGGAAATTGTCTGTCCTTACTTTTGATGGGATCTTTTCCTCACCTAATTATGACATAGAACAAACACTGAAATCTTGAGGCTTTTTGCCTTTTTTTACTTAGCATCTATATGATGGACATTGGAAGAAAACACAATTATTATTGTCATCGTGAAGATGTTTACAAACTATTAAGTTCATTCAGTCTTGGGAGGGGCATTCACTTCCATAGCTGTAATAGCCATGATATGAATAGCAATGTTAGCAATAATTTCAGGATCATGATAATAGTGCTAGTGTTGGTGCTTCCCTTGTATATATACAAAGCAAACCCAACACCATGCCACCTCACGCATTGCAAACAGAGGAGTTTTTCTCCTAAACAATCTGATTCTGGAAATAGTTCATAATGTGTAGGAAGTGAAGGCCATTTAAAAAAAGGTCATATGACTGTTAGTATGCGTAACCCCTAATGCTTATAAAGTCAGCCTGCATTATATAACCACATTAGAGCAGAAAAGTCTTTTGAAGTTAGGTTCATTTCTTTCAGCCATTCAGTACCACTGCCACTTCTAAGCATGAAAAAATTAAGTGGATTAGAGTTGTAGTGGCTTTATCTTTGCAAAGCCTAGTGCAGAAGGGTAAGAGACAGTCTGATTAGCAGAGAAACATACAGTCAGAGCTAGAAGGGGACCAGAGTAGGAGGAAGACACATTGGGCAGGGCGAATAGCAGGTGTGGTGTGTAAAGTCGACTGTGCCCAGCTAAAATGCAGATACTGAGGGTGCATAGTATAGTCACCCACATATATTTGAAGACAAGAACAATGGCTATGACACTTAGAAATCTGTGGCATAGATACTTGTAAATTTTTTAATATTGGAAACATTTGGGGGGAGATGTTCTTTCTTAACTAGTTTCCAATCATTAAATATGAATTCTAAGAGTTCATCATCTTCATTCCAAAAATCTGCATGAAATTTCCATCAGCTCCAAGCTTTCTGCTACTACTATATTTTTTCTACTATTTTTGTGTAGGTGTATATGAGTGTGTGTCATGTAAGGTAAACACAAATTTAAAATAAGAAGCTTAATTCTCCCTGCTGAAAATGAGAGACTCCCTCTCCCAGCCCCACATCTTTCATTCGCTTTCTTAAAGCATTTGCTTTTGAAAACTAATAATTGATAAATTCTTTCTCTGTCTCTTTGAAATGTATTTAAATGTTTTTAAAAAGCTAAATAGACTCTTACCAGCTTAAAGACCCAGGGATGTCTTTCAGAGAGAGACAGAGGTGATAACAAATAAGACAGGGCCTCTGTCTCAGTTTCTATGTAAATGTAACTTCAGCAGGCACCTTGCTCTAAGTTGTAAAACTACCTTCATGAAGATAGAAAAAGTTTATTTTTTCTTTCTTTGGATAAAGCCAGTTAACTAGCAAGTGGTCACCCCAATTACCAGGTAAATTTGAGATGAACTATGTGTGACAAATGGAGTCCAACCTTTGTGCCACCAACCTGGAGTCTCATTTCCCACGTGGCTGCATTTGAAGGAATACCTTTTAGTAAAAGCTACAAAATAGTTTTTTTTTAAGCTTCAAATAGTTACCTTTAAAAAGTCATTAAAGAGTATCACTACTGAAGAATTTAAAAATAAGGACATAGCTAACTCAAAATCACAAGTAAATAGATGGATTATGGATTCAGGATTTTCCATTGAAGAGAAGTTGTGCTACCATTCATTATTTGTTCAAGTCGGGACCTCACAATAAATAATGTGATCCAATGAATTGCAGTCTTGTTTTTAAAAGGGTATTATATATTTGTTCTAAATATAGCCATAATTAATAGTCTCCAGCATTCTGGAAGGATGTGCTTAGTCTCTGCAGCTGTATTCTAGGGAAAGACACTATTTCCTTACAGTGAGTGAATGAGGCTCTCCTCTAGAAGAAAGCCAAGGACAAATATATAATTCAAACTAGCAGAAAAAGATAAATTCAGGGTCTTAAACTAAGGAGTGATCTTTTTTTTTCTTATGGCCAGAAGCACAGAATTTGTACCTGATAATGAGCTAGACCCACACTGGACTATTTTTAGAGTCCCTATCATACAGGAATAAAGGGCATGCTTTGCTCCTGAAGGCCCAGAAGATGATTATAAGGGGAGAAAGGGATAGATGGCTCACTTGAATCTCAGTAAATATTCTTATTTTCAAGATCACATTGTTTTCTTGGAGTTAGCAAAAGTCAATCAGAAAACTTAAATAATTCAAATAGTCAAATTAAATCTCCACAGTATTTTTAAAAACATGTTTATCTTCCCTTTCTTAACCTCTAACCCACTTATTTTTGTAATTTAGAAAAAAAGTGTTATTAACCACACATAAATCAGTATAGCACAAATGGCTTTGAAAGGCATTTTAAAACACTAATTAAATCAATAGGGTCACTTGCTACACTGATCATGCATGGCAGAAAGAGAAAAAAAGCAGAATACAAATTCTCTTATGATAACTCATTTTTACAACTCTTGGCTTTGAATCCAAATGCACATCTGCATGTCTGATCCAGACTCTACATAGTGCTATAGTAAATGTAAATGATTTTCCTTGTCAATACCCCCAGTTTGGTTTGTAATATGTGCTTTTGGACTTGCTCTTTCTCCCATAGTCTGTAGATAGGACAGACTATGGTTGGTAAGGCATATAGTTATTATGTACTGATGCCTCAACGTTACAAATTACTCAAACCTGTCCAGTGTTTTCACATTCATAATACTCATTCCATTAATTGTTAGGATAGAAGAGATCACTTATTTTCTCTAAAATTAGTATAACACAACCTAGGATGACTTCTAAGTGTCTAATCAAAGTCTCCTTTTATGTTCTGGGAACAGAAAACCATTAGTTTCTTCACATATTTAAAAAAAAAAATTAACGTTTATTTATTATTGAGAGACAGAGAGACTCAGAGCGTGAGCAAGGGAGGGGTAGAGAGAACAGAGACACAGAAGGTGAAGTAGGCTCCAGGCTCTGAGCTGTCAGCACAGAGTCTGACGCGGGGCTCGAACTCACAAACTGTGAGATCATGACCTGAGCCAAAGTGGGTCGCCCAACAACTGAGCCACCCAGGCGGCCCTCTTCACATATTTTTAAAGCTTTCTTTAGTCAACTCTGTTTTAGGTTTTGAAACAGCTCCAATCTTACCTGTTGTGCATCCTCCCATTTTTCCTTGTTTTCTTCATCTAGAAGGTTGCTAACTATTTGAAAGAAGTTCTGCAAATTAAATTAGATAAAGGATTTAATGTTACATGAGAGAATACACTTTTCAAAAACAACCATTTGAACTGATTATGTGGTAAGGATGTACACACTTTGCCGTATTGTTTCATGACCCTAACATATTCTAGAAGAGCTCAGAGGGCCATTTCTCAGCACCATACTTCTGGGATTTCTATGTAACTTCACATATATACCTCGGAAGACAACAGAATAGGTAAATTACTTATGTTTACCTATAATTATTTCTTCTATTACAGTCTTTATATTGTATTCTGTCTTACCATCAGATAATTATTCCTCACAAGTAAGTTTTCCTCCTTCGGCAGTGAAAATCCCTGTGTGTGTCTAGTTACAAGTTATCCAGTTAACTGTGAACCATGATTGCTAGTTCCACTGCTGTTTTGAAGAACACTGTAGTGAAGACACAGACTGTGGGCAAGGCTGAAGTGTGTGACAGGCTTCCTCATTTGGATCCGGCCTTGCCCTTCCGGGCTATTTTTCTTTGGCTTTTATCACTACGTTACTGCAAAGATCACATGGACTTTTCCAAGTACCTAGCAGATAGCACACAGTAAGTGCTCAAGAAATCCTAGCTATTTCAAATAATTATTCTTTATGCTACATTTTGCCAGCAAGCCAAAATGGAAGAATTGGAAGACACCATAGCACATTCCTATTCAAGCGCCAAATTCTTGCCATCACCTTTCTGGCCTAACTGCTGAAGACCTACTGGTTTTCCCTTGTCTGGCTGTACCCCCAGTGAGTTTGTGGTTTTCCCTTTCTGTGCAGAGAGGACATTTGGGCACTCACTTTTTATTTCTCTCCTAAACAAGGGCAGAGACCAGGGCTCTGTTCAGTTCATCGATATTAGTGCCCATTTCACACGTGAGGGATCTCTCGCAGAGAGAGACCTCCCTGTCCTCCCACATGCACTGTGTCTTCCGAACACAGGAGCCAGGAGAGGAAGACCAGAGCGCCTGTTGAAAATGAATAGTGACTTGGGGTCACAGGAACCTTAGAAGTGCAAAGTGAAGCCATGACATTTATCTTAAGCTACACGGACAGTGGTCCCTTGGCTGTGTCTTCAGAGCCCATCTCTTCTGCCTGCTTTGTATGTAATTTAGCAGGAGCACTGCCTCATACTGATACATCAGCTCAGGGCAGGACTCCCTTGAGGGGGAAATAATCGACATTTTTTTTAGCCTTAGCAGCCTTCCTCTCTATTTGAATAAAGAGGTATTTATTCAAATTCCAAATAAAGTCACCTGGGTGTTTTTGTAAGAAAAACAAAGCTGCTTCATTTCCTCTTCTCTTGTGTTTTGAAGCTGTGAGTATCTATATTTAAATGCCTTATTTGTGCTATTTATTTTAATAGTTCCTGGTAATCACATGGTTGAAACATGTTTCAAGTCATAACCTCTGCAAAAGTTACAGAATATTTTATGCAACTCTTGAGAAAACTGCAAGTCTGCTTTAGACCTGTTTTCAATTCGTTTAACCTTTTTGTACTACCAGACATTTTTTCCACTTAAAATTTCCTGGTTGGAGTGATAACATTTTAAGGGCTTAGTCCATTGAGCTGTAACTCTACCTATGGGCAGAAAGAATTAACCTTCCGAGTTCTCCAATTGCCTATGGCTGGTTAACTCAGTAGGGGACATGGTGCTAATGAGGCAAAAGTTGCAGATTTCATCCCTGTACATGCCAGTTAGCTGTGCTGAGGTCCATGACCACAGTCTGTGTCCTGACCCCTGCCAGCTTTCACACAAATGCATGCTGCTGCCAACAAGAGACACCAAAAGAACGGGAAGCAATTTGTGCAAATGCATCTCCATTTCTGAGAAAACATTTCACAAAGCATGTTTTACTGATAGTGGGTCAGTGACTCTGGGCTGTACATGATAGCCAGTGAACACACACGATTCCTGGATCAAAGTGATCAACTTAGAGTTCAATCTTTTTTCCTAAATTGCCAAAGGGCATATATAAAAAACACAAATTACCAAAACATACATTCAACTGAACAAACAGAGAGTATAAGAAATGTTTTTGTATCACCTTCCAAGGCAATAAATTAGACTTTGCTAAATCAGGGTGGAAAAGTAGTACAGAATGAAGTTCTCCTTCTATCTCCCAGTCAATTGGACTGGAAATGATCCCTTGTGAGACCAGGCACAGTGAGCTAAGCCTGAAAATCCAAGGAGGAAGAGGAGGGCCCTTACAGGCAGATTGTCTTTCTTATGTGTCAGTGTGTCCTTAGCACATACAATGCCTTGTCCTTGGCAGGTATTTAATAAAGTCCTAGCTTAAAGGAAATAATGAAGTCACACAGCCACTACATGTCAGCTTCTCTAACAAGGCTTGGGCATCATTCCTTTGAGCTGACCCTGCTCTAATCTACCAATTCACTTTGACATTTGCTCAAAGATCAGACTGATAGAACACAGCAGAATCAAACATAACAGTATTTTTTGAAAAGGGGATTCATAACATTTTAGGCCACTTGATTGAATTTTTGAAAAAAGTATGAAGCAACTTCCATGGCAGCAGATGCACTAGTCACTCGAGTTCTTTAGGAAATCTGCTAATTCTAGTAATCTCTCTCTTTTGGGGATTTACAGGTCAGGTCATTACATGAGCTCCTGAGTTGGCATCTAACAGTAGGTTTGTGTTTTGTTTTGCTTTGTTTTGTTTTGTTTTGTTTTGTTTTGTTTTTATCAGCCCTGATCTCTATGGCCTAGACTGTTCTGAAAAATTAAGTGTCCTTGGTCGAATCGAAGTTTGGAGTGTGAGCTGGGCAGACCAGGTTTAAAACTTCCCCAACATTTATTAACTGTGTGGTTGTAGGCTCATGTGGCCCATCTATGCTTTCTTTCCCTTACACATAAGATAGAGAGGATAATAGCTGCCTGCCAGAGCCATTGTGAAGCTTAGAGCTAATTCTTAGCACAGTATCTGACACATGGTAAGTGCTCAATATATGGCGCCTTTATGATTTTATTCCCTTCATGTTATCTTTTTTATGACCGGTGGCATGATTTGGATTTATGGCCACATTATGGTGAATATGCACCTATAATGCTGCTATAGACTTTCACAACCACTGGCGCTCTCTTCTCTCTTTTATAGCCTCTTTCTCTCCAAGCAGTATATAGAACACAGAGATTATTCATCACTAACTTCAGGGCCTATCGTTTGTTCTGGAGAAAACTCTCCTTCCTAAGAGATATACTCTGCTCTGCTGGCGGGGGCGGTGGTGGATGTCAGTATTGTTATTATTAGACACCTACTGTGTGAGAGGCATTGTGCAAATGTTTGTTGGACACAAAGGTCAGGGGACATAACTTTTCACATATTCCTTGCAGGATGTATTACGAAAATCACTGCAGTAAATGTCTGTTATAAAGAGAAGCCATAAATGTTTCTGCCACATTCAAAGTGCAAGTCCTAGGGGCGCCAGGGTGGCTCAGTCCGGTTGAGCGTCCGACTTCAGCTGAGGTCATGATCTCACCCAGTCTGTGGGTTCGAGCCCCATGTACGGCTCTGTGCTGACAGCTCAGAGCCTGGAGCCTGCTTCAGATTCTGTGTCTCCCTCTCTCTCTGCCCCTCCCCTGCTCATGCTCTGTCTCTCTCTGTCAAAAATAAACATTAAAAAAAATTAAAAATTAAAAAAAAAAATCAAAGTGCAAGTCCTAGATTTGGCCATATGAGACTAAAAGGTTATTCTATTTTATGGAAAGTGGTAAATAATTATTTGTTTTACATCTTATTGACTTCTGCTTGACAAATTTGTCACGTACCATATAAAATTTTCTATAAATAAACTGAAGCACATCTGAGCATTTAACTTTTGCTGAATTCCATGTGGGAACAGAATTATAGATTAAGCTAGTGATCTGAGATATCTGAGCTCCAGGAAATGTGTTCTCCTCCTCTTAACCCATCAGCAAAATGCTTGGGCACTGAGAGACAAATACAAGCCCTAAGGAATATATTTAATAATGCAGAACTGAAAGTTTTAAGAAATCACGATGGTCCTGACTAGAAACATAGGAGGACCATAAAAAGGTTTATAGGTTAAACAAGGAGGCAGGGACAAGACATTAGGATAAGGATGCACAGAACAGGATAGGCCATTGATTCCCTAATCTGGAGAGCTGCAAAGCCATGTATGATCTAGTCTCTTCTAATGGCTCTAACTCTACCTTAAGCTATCCTGCCTCACAGACTCTATATTCTAGGTTCATCAGATGTCTTCATGTATCCCAAACTCTTTTCTGTTTAGCCTCTGGACCTATATAATGCTGTTCCCTTTCTTTGCCTGCTCTATTTCCTGTTCTTCACTTGAATAACTCTTTCTTGTCCTTCACTTCTGCATTCGTATAAGAGGGCCTATCAGATCACCACCACTACCACTACACTACAAGATCTGCATCTTTTTTTCCTGATTTTAATCAGTGAACATTTTTATTTTTCATTTACCAATATCTTCATCATTCAAACTTGGCAAAAAATACATGGACAAAAGAAACAACCAGTTCATAAAAGAAATCAACCATAAAAGTATGATGTAAAAGGAATGGTTATCTAAGGGGCTCTTGTTCTGTGTCCTGACAGTAGGTTTTCCTCAATACGGGGTGAATTTGTATGAGACTCTGGCTCCTCTCCACTTCTACATCCATGCATGAGTGACTCAGCAAAACTGCTATGCATTGACACAATGGTGGACAACTGCACTTCACCTTACCATAAAAGAGAGGATAGTAATGCAGGCAGTCATCTGGTTGTATAGCACCCACCCACAAATATGCTGACTTATAGTTGCACTTGTAGTTTTGTTTTCAAGTATATCACCATTTTTAATTATGATGTACTTGCATGATGATCAGTTGAGAGCTTTTTCCTCTACCAGCCTATAATACAGTTGGGATTATTTCTATTTTGTTCACTCTTATGCCCCAGTGCACAGCATAAGCATAAAAAATGTTAATACTCAAATATTTCAAATTGGTTGACTGTATGCCTACTGTGTATAAGCAATGGGCTAGGAATTGAAAGAATTAAAAAAAAAAAAAACAACATAAATGGTCCCTACCTAATTTTCTGCCTCCTTTCCATTTCATCACCCTCCTCTGTCATAAATCGATGCAAGGAGCATCCTCACCGTGTCCAGGGAAGGAGATATGACACTTATTTTTACAGATAAAAAAACTGGTTATCTTGAATAAATATGGGATCAAACTCTTCCCATTTAAAATGCATACTGAAGTCATGGGACCATCATAAGCACAGATATATACTTTTTAGAAGTTGTGGGGCCTAATTAATGGAGAGGAAGCAGCTGTCGATATTTGACCCTGGTCCTCAGGTTTAAATTCAGCAACAACCAATGAAGAAGCCTGCCCTTCCAAAAATACATCTCACTCTTTGGTAAACAGAGCAAACCCTCCCTCCTGCTACAGCTGCTACTATCCCACCCCTGGAAGAATGCATTTGGTCATAAAAGTGCTGCTTTGTTCAGCAAAAGAATGGCATAAAGAGTTATAAAAATATAACCCAGGCAGCAAAGCATAGGGGGCTTTGGCAGGGAAGAAGATTAGGGAAAGGAACATCAGCAGGTAGCTTTTTCGAAGCCCAAAAGAGCAATCATGAAGATCTAAAGTAGATATGAGAAAGGAACAGTGAGGGAAGACATGGAAAATACTTGAGAAACATGAATGCATCTACTTATTTTTTTATTGAACACCTACTATATACCTGGCTGTGTTCTAAGTGCTTAGAATACCACAGTAAGCAAGGCATATGAAGGTTCCTACTCTCATGGAGCTTACACTGTAGTGGGTAGTGGAAGCCAATAAATAAATAAATAAATAAACAAGATGATTTCAGGTGGTGATATAAAAATAAAATGGTTTATGGGAATAGAGAGTGCCTGGGCGGGGGAGGGGTGTGTGCGTGTTTATGCAAGGCTGCTTTGGGTTGAATGTTCATCAGGAAACACCTTTCTAATGAGGTGACGTTTAAGCAGAGAACAACAGAATGTTAAGAAGGAGGTCACCATGGGAAGACCTGAGGAAGAGAGTCCCAAGAAAAAATGGGAAGAGAAAGTACAGCTGCCCTGGGTAGAGGGGACAGTCCAGGTAAGTTTTAATAAACAAAAAGCCATTACAAACTGGAGTAGTCTTAAACGGGGGGGGGGGGGTGTTAGATGGGGTGTAGGAGGGAGAATATTAACACAGAATGGAAAAGATAGGCAAAGGGTCTGATAAAGTGGGACCCTGATTCCAGGCTCTAGTTATATGACATGAGTTTCATGAGAAATAAAAAAAAATGTGACTTTGGCTGCTGAGTGGAAAACAAAGTGCCGAAGAGTGAGAAGGAAAATAAGGAGGTCAAAAAGTAGTCTGTCTTGCTTATTGAGGCAGAGATGATGGTAGCTTGGGTTAGGGAAGCAATATTACATGGTGACAGATAGCACAAGAGGGAAAGTACAGTATCAAAGATCAGTCTTTGGCTCCCAGCTCAGGCAATTTAGAATGATGATGCAGTTAGCCACGCTAAATACCAAAGAAGAAATGGCAGTGTTGCAAAAGAAGACAGTCAGCTTCATTTTGTTCAGTTTGGGTATGAAGAGTCTATAATATATCTATGAGAAGAGGACCAGCAGGCTGTTTTAACTACAAGTTGGAAACTTAAAAGGTAAACATTTGTGAATCATTAGTCCTAGTTGAAAACTGGAGGCTTTTGGGAATAAAAAAAAAATAAGAAAAGATAACTAGGAATAGAGTGGAAGGGGAAGAAGTCAAGGTTAAAACACTGGTGACAGACTAGAAAGGAAGAGGAATTAAGTAAGAAGGATGAGAGATAAGGAGGTAGGAAGAGAAGCAAGAGTAAAAGATGACAGAATCAAATAAATTCAGAAAGAAGATACTCTACTGGGGAGATTAATCTAGAGAACACAGATGAAACATTGAATAAGGGTAAAAATCCAAAGAGGGTTCAAGGTGTAGCACAGTACATCTCATGTATTTTTTCAGCCTCTATGCATGTAGCCAGTGACATATGCATGTGGGATATACAAAACCATGAACACACCCAGATTATAGGTGAAGGCGTGGATAACGTGTCCAACTTCCTCTGATCTGGCTGTGACTCTACTTCTTAGTCTTCTATTCAAAAAAGCATACAGAAATTGAGTAACATCATCATACAAATAATCTCCAGTTTGTCATAATGTATTTTTTAAAAAACTAAACAACCCTTAAAGAGAATATTAACTATTTTTTATAACAGGTAAACAGACAAAATAACACAACTAATAAAATAACACAACTAAAGAGTCATGATACTGTGGTTTAAATCTTTTATCTACAATATTTACCTAAGCAGCACATCAACTGGCCACTGGCAATGAGAAACTATCAAGGTTTCAGGAAGGCAGGGGATTCTAACCAGGATGCCCCCTGGCAGTTTCTGGGACCAAAATATATAGGGAATATGAGATAAGAAACTGAGCCACTGGAAAGCCAGGGGATGAACGGGGGGCAAAAGGATTAGGGTGTCAAGGTCAACAGGTCAGTCGTGGGATCCACAGCAGTCTGGGTGACCTGACTTGGCAAGCTGTGATCAGAAGGCTCCTCCTGCCAGCAGAGCTGGACTCTCCCAGCATGACCGCTGCAATCTGCCAGATCTAGAGGAATATAACAGCAGGTTCCTGAAGAAATATCCCTTAATGTTCACGAGTTTCAGGGGGAAAAAAAAGCCAAAATCTTAAAGAATGCCTTTGTTGTTGTTTTTTTTTTCTTCTTTAAGTCACACATCTCACAGAAACTCTGACTCATTTTGAAAACTACATCAGAACATTGTTCCAGGAACACTGGCTGTCTTTCACACTAATCTCGTTGCTCTGCCATGATGTAAAACAGTTTGGCCTGTGGAGTTTCTGAATAGCTTGGATGGGCAATTTTTTACACAATGCCACCAGTCTTTCTGGGCCAAGTTTAGGATCAAGTGCTCTAGCAAGAGGTAGAAGGGAGGGGATGCTTTGAGGTGCAGTGGATGGGGGAGGCTGAGGGGAAAGAATCCATCCAAATTTCAGTGCTTTCAGGCATGAGATTGGCACTACTCTATGATCCTTGTTTAAAAAGGAAAGGTGAGGGACTCCAGGGTGCCTCAGTTGGTTAAGCATATGACTCGTGGTTTCAGCTCAGGTCATGATCTTGCGGTTCTTGGGACGGAGCCCTGTATTGGGCTCTGTGCTGTCAGGTTCTCTCTCTCTTCTCTCTCTTCCTGTCTCTCTCTCTCTCTCTCTCTCTCTGCCACTACCCCCCACCAAATAAATAAATAACCTTTATAAATAGGAAAGGCGAAAAAGTTAGTGATACAAATATGATAAAATATGCTAAGTATTATTAACCAGCGGTAGTCTGGTAGAGCAGCCAAAATTATACAAATATAACTCTGTGGTGAAATTATCCTCAGATCCAGACAGGGGCTGCTTCTTAAGAAGCCCAAATTTGGGCAGGCCCGGCTGATACATCAAAGGACAAGTGTGTGTAAGATGCATGCACACATCCTGAGTTTATCCCTGGCAACTCTATAGGTGGCCGCCACAGTAGGTTCTGTTCCGGTGTAAGATCCTGGCACATGCCTCTGCTAAAGGGAAATTCTCAGAGTCTGTCAAGATTCCCCATTATGGGCTGATCATGTCCACCCCAGATCTGTATGTTGAAGCTCTAACCCCCAGCAGTGTCTCAGAATGTCTCTATATTTAGAGACAGAACATTTCAAGAGGTAATTAAGTTATAATGAGGCTGTTAGGGTGGACCTTAATCCAATCTGATGAAAGTCCTTATAAGAAGAGGAAATCAGGACACACAGAGATATTAGCAGCCTGCACACACAGAGGAAAAGGCTCTGTGAGGTCACAGTGAGAAGGCAGCAATATGCAAGTTGAGGAGACAGGCCTCAGGAGAAACCAAACATGCCAACCGCTTGATCTTGGATTTCCAATCTACGAACTGTAAGAAAATAAAGTTCTATTACTTAAGTCCCCCAGTCTGTGGTATTTGTTATGGCAGCCCTAGCAAACTAATACGTTCCCCAATAATTTTTTAAAAGAAAAATCTTTGGTAATAAAAGGAATCACAATAGGAAAATGCCTGTACCTTATGCTAACGCAAATCTCAGTATTTTCTTAACTGTAAGGGAAATAATGAGAAATTCTGATGGGATAAAACTATTTATCAGATGTTTTATTGCGTTTTTGAAACCCAACTGGAATCATTTATCTCATTACATGGCATTTACTAATTGGTAGGCAGTACTACACATACTCTGGAAACTTCTTTGCCTCCCTTCTTCTTCCCACCTGATTGTTGCACAGACTTTGCACTCTCCTGTGGAGATGGTGAGTTTCCCTCAGCCAGCAGCCACCTTCTAAAGTTTGTTCTTGGTGGGATTTAATCACATTGACTTGTGAAGCAAGAGTTGTTGCTTAATATCTCACCCATTTAAGGAAATTATTTGGTGTTGAATTTCTTATTTTCACCTTTATAATAAGGGCAGGGTTTAAATACTACCTAGAAAGAGCTGTTAGTTCTACAGGGCTCCCTTTGCCACGCACCATAGGAAATCGTCTCAGGCTGTTAAGCATTGAAAATAGTAGCCGTTTATGACTTGGAGTGATTGTCAGCTGGCAGTTGTGGTCCTGTTCACAACTTGGTTCCCACTGAGCTAGAAATCCTGGTTATTGATGAAAGCCACTTTCTACATCCACCTGCTCTCTATCTTTCAAATGGCCTTGCAATGTCGACTTTAAGGACTAATGCTTCATTTCTGACTCCTATTTTCCTTGACACATTCTCTGCCCTTCTCCTCTGTGATAAGTGATTAAAAAGTACCCATACTTCCTAGGTGGTGCCACAAGAAACATCTGACCTTCCTTTCTTTGCAAGAGAGAGACCAAAGTACACAGGTGTACTGGCAACCCATACCTGTGATTCAGAGATACTTCAGGTTTTTGCTCCATCAGAATTTTACCTTCTCAGATAATAAAGGTAGCTACATTCCTTGAGCTTTTACTATGTGCCATGTACTACGTAAGTTTTACATACATAATTTAACTATGAGGTAGGTGATATTACCCCATATGATGGAAGAGAAAATTAAGTCATAGAGAGGTCAAATAACTTGTCTAGCATCCTATAGCTTGTAAGTGTCAGAGCTGTGACCTGAGGTCCAGGATTCTGCCTCCAGGGCAGGCACTCTTAATCATCACACTCTAATGCCTTCCCTAACTCCCCTACTTATGTTCAAGGAAACTATTAATATTTATGATTGCACAAAGTCTTTGAGCAAAGGATTTCAAGGCATCAGGTTGTGCCTTGAATGCTAAAGCTGTGTCATGATTTCAACCCTAAGAGTCCTTGCTGGATATTATTTAGTCAAAAGAATTTGATTATTTGCACAGATGAGGCTTATCAGTACATGATAGTATTATATTATCATAGTAATAGTTGCTTCCACATTTATCAATCTAGTCTTTTGTATGCAAAAGGTAAAAGTGTCTCACACTGAAACCATGGGAGAAGCAATGCCCAAGATCTCACTGGGTGACCTGCCACTGTTGATGGGCAGCATGAAGCAGGCCCACAGTGTAACATACATGTTTGCTCATCAAGAGTTTTAGAAGAGAAGATGTTTGACTAATCTGAAATAACTAACTCTACTTTCCATTTAATTTCTTGGTCACTTAACTCTGAAAATTGTATTTAGAATATGGTTTGCATTTAAGAAAGAGACTGGAAGCTGAGGTTTGAGCTCTCTGTTTCATCTCAATGATTGGGAAATACATTTCTAAAGCCTAGGGGATGTGTTAGATAAACAAGTGACTTTCAGACATTAAGTGGTGACCTGATAGAGGGTTGTGACCAACTTTTCATAACAAAAAAGAAAAAGAACAGAAAATTCCTGAGTGCATCACACACACTAAAGGTAAATATTATTTTGTAAAACTCCGGTTTTCAATTATATATGGAAGTGAACTGTGTATCCCACGGTGGGTCACAGTCAAAAGAATTTGCAAAACACTGATTTAGATCAACAGAAGTTTTGTTAGGAAACAGATGCCTGGATAGAGATCAGTCCATGCTTTCAGTGAGTTTGAGGGTCACAACACATGATGAGTTTTTGTGGATGCCTCCATTCTTTCCAACATTTTCCTTCTTTATTCCCCAAATATAAATTATCTCAAGGGCCTCCCTTTCTTTCCATTAAAAGATTACTCATCCTTTTCTGACCCACTGTCATTAAAGCACGTTTTCTTCTTTCCTCACCTCTAGATCACTGCTGTAGCCTCTCCATGGGGTTCTTTCCCCCAATCTTCCTCTGTTCACTAATTCACCTTATCTACCTCTGCCAGATCATCTTTCCAAAAATATCACTTATAAAGAATCAAGTCCAAACCCTTCTCTGGCTTTGACTCTTCTGTCCTTATGATCTGCATTTTCCAACATACAACCTGTTTTCTAGAAACCTTGATCTTTTGAACGTGCCACACTCATGCCGTTTCTATGCCTTTGTTTACACAGTTTGATGACTGTCTCTGTGCTAAGCTTATTTCTCCAATTCTATTTCAAGTCCTAAATCTCCCACAAATTATCTTCTTACTGCTGCACTCCAGATCTCTATGTTTCTAGAACTTCTAGAAATGAAACATACTATACTTATATATCTCTTCTTCATCACTATAGGCTACTCTCATTCATAAGGGTTTTTTTTCCCCATTCCATGATATTGTAAGTGGCTTGAGAACAAGGCCCATCTTTTATTTTTATGTTAAGAGTTATAATACTAGAAATAATGGAATTATGGAGTACCTATGTAATCTGCCAGAAAATTTACAAATATTTTTTTTCACAGATTATTATGTATTTAACCTGTATTATTGATAAGCTTCACAACAACCCTGGAAAACAGTTACTGTCAATCTTCTTTTTCATGGATTCCATATTTGCAAATCAACTACTTGCTAAAATTTATTCGTAACCCCAAAATCAAAACTCATAGTTCTTTTATGGTCATTCACAGACATGTAGAGAGTGGGAAAAATTTGGGTCACCCAATGCACATGTAACCAGCTGAGGTCAAACACAGCAATGCTCTGACTTTTTGTTTCAGTCCACATACTACAAACAAGTTCCTTTTTATGGCCAATTTAATTCTCAGGTTGGTTTTGTTTGTTTGTTTCATTGTTTTTAATGCTTTTTGTTGGCGATTTCATGGTTTGAAATGTTCCCCAGCACGGTGCTGAAGGACTATCTAGTATTCCTAAACTCAAGAAGACCATCATGTGCCTTAGAGAGAAAATGTACGTATTAGGAAAACTTTTTATGGCATGAGTTATAGTTTCTTAGCTGTGAGTTCAATGTTAATGGTTAATAATTAAAAATTATGTCTTTTAGGGTGTCTGGGTGGTTCAGTTAAGCATTCGACTTTGGCTCAGGTCATCATGAGCTTGGCAGTTCAGGAGTTTGAGCCCCATATTGGGCTCTCTGCTGTCAGCTCAGAGCCCGCTTCAGATCCTCTTCTGTCCCCCCCACCTCTACCTCTCCCCCTCTCTCTCTGTTTCTATCTCCCTCTCTCTCAAAAATAAACAAGCATTTAAAAAATTATGTCTTTTAACAGTAACACACATAAAACAAGGTCATGCATTAACTGGCTGGTGAAAATGGTATAAACAGATTCTCAAAGGAATTTCATCCTGTATTTTCCATAGGAGTAAATCGTTCATTATTCATTAATTCAGTGTTTTATGCAACTTTATATAACTGCCATGAATAATGAGATTAGACCATACTACTATTTCTTCTTTATTTCTTATTTTGATATGAATAAATGAGGTAGAGAAATATTAAGTTATGTGTTTGAAGACACCAAGATAGTTATTAGACAAGCTGGAATTTTAACTTGTATATGACTGATTTAATTCTGCCAAGCCTTAAAGTTCCAGTGTGTGCATTGCAAACTCAATCCTCTACTGATAGAATGAGACTCACTACAAATTTTCCCAGGGGCTAAAAAATAAGTTAATGGACATGCTTTCCACTCTTTTTCTTTCTCTCTCTAAATTGGATGTTCTGAGTTGTATGTATGTGTGTGTCTGTGTGTGTGTGTCTGTGTGTGTGAACAATGTAAATTTCCCTAATATTATTATGTTATTCCCTTATTAATTCCTTCAACAAATATTGGAACCTCTACTATGCTTCAAGATATAATAGTCTTTCAACAAGCTTAAACTCTACTGCTGAAAAAAAGCACTGGAAACAAATAAATAGAATATTATGAAAGCTGTTACAATGTTATGTGAGAGATATACTATAAGCAGAGATATTTACAAGGTTTCAAGAGGCCAAACAATTAGGAAAAATTTGAATTATGCTTGGGATTTGATGAGAAGCCTTTGAGTAGAAGGGAGTTTTGAGCTGGATCTGGAAGAAACTTGCATCAGAATTGGAAGCAGGAAGGATAAACTACATAGAGGATGAACATAGTGAGACAGAGATATGGCAAAGCACCAGGGTTCGGAAAAGAACGTCTGGAGGGAAAAGACTTTTGGAATATCTTTTTCTACCAGTGTCCAAAAATAAAACTACTACTATGCTTTATAATTCCAAAACATACAAACACACTTTGCTGTTTTCCCAACTCTAACAGGTTGTAGCTACTCTATCTCATGCTCATCAATGCATCAAATCAATCTTGTGATGAATCCAGCATTACTAGGCATTTTAACTAAAATGTCTTGCTCATAACTACATTGAAAAGAATGTATTTTCGTTAAATAGTTTTGGTTAATCTTTCTTTGGTCTTTGCTCACTTCCCAGTTTAAAAAAAGATGAGAAAAAAACATGTATTACGTATGTAAGCACTAATTTCATTGTTAAGATTCTATGTGAAATGTTGTTTGAGGAGGGGGGTGTTCTCAGCTGAGATCCAAAGATGGATCAGGAAAATGTCTTTTTCAAGATTTAGTAGTGAGTAGTGAGTTCTAATAATATTAGATATAAAGAGATGTAGGAAAGAAAGTGCTATGAGAATTCAGAGGCCCAGAGTACCAAAAAATTAAGCCCAGAAGAGGCAAAGATCAAGGGCTAAGAACATACAGTGCATTAAAGAAGTGGGAAGTGGTTCATTTGGCACAAGTCTGTGAAGAGGAAGAGTAAACCATGCATTTGGCTATAAACGTAGGTAACTAACATACTGTGGATTGTACAGGAAGACAACATAAAGACTTTGGGTTGTCATTCAGGAGGCCTTTGAGCTCTGATGAAAGTTTCTGATCTAAGGAGTGACATAATCAGAGCTGTCTTAGGATAACCAATAGGACTGTTACATACAAGATGAACAGAGATGTAGTTAAAGATCTGAGGGAGAATGAAAGGAAAAACACCATGGAAATAACACAGGCTGAGATAATTAATGGCTAAATTAGGATACCAGAAGTGGGAAAAGAGAGGAAGGAATGGTTAGAAGAGACACTGTGTAGGCACACCTATAAAAAAGGAAAAGAAGGAAAAGTCAAGATAACATTTCAATTCCAGTGTAAAGACTGCTAAGTCTACAAAGAAAAGTAGAATATGCAAGAACACTTGCAATTCAAGATAAGTTTAGTTTTGCCATATTAATCTGAGGTGCTACCCAATCAGAAATGCCCAGAGCCATTGGAAACAGAAGGGGTGTTTCAGAGACTGAAGTTTAAAGTAAGGTACAGGTGATGTTGAGTAAGGCTATAAACCAGAGATTATAATCAAGCAAAGACAATAAGTATGTATAAAGGATTTCTACAAAATGGTGAAAAGTAGAATAAAAGAGGTGCAAAACTGTCTGAGATATCAGAAAAGAGAAAGATCATTTTCAGATGGAGTTTGTGGCTTGCTGGTGTGGCATGCAGAAAGACTTGCTAGATCTGGGCTAGGATTTTGGCCGACAGAGATGGAAGAAGAAGGAATTCCAGAAGAAGAGGGCATTCCAGGGGTCTGAAAAGACACAAGTAAAGACAATGAAATAGAAAAATGCAGTTCCTGTTTGTGAAGGGATGACCAATGTGCTGAGAATTTTGTGTAATGTCGAGGATTAATGAGAGCGTGGGATGGAAATGGAGGGACTTATTTCTGGCTATGCCAAAATGACAACAAAATAATCAGCCAAACTGCTCTATTTAAGTCAAGCCAGCTAATGTCCATGACTAAGCTTCTGGTTAAACTCATTGTTCATTGAGTCAATGCATTCTAATGAGTAGCTCAATCGAAATATGTTCCCAATATAACCTGGTAATCTTAATTCCTTCAGTTTCAGCATCTAAAAAAATCTTAAAGCCCTACACTCTTTGAAGGTTAAAGGAGGCCCTAGAGATTATTTGGTTCAGCATTTGCCTGATGTTTCAATTATGAACATAAGTGTCTGAAGTTTTTTGAAATTACAACTTCTATTTTGCGTCAAGGTCTTCAGACATTTTTTAATGTAAACTCTAATGGATAGAAGTATTTCAGAACTACAGGGAAAAGACCTACTTGGCTTACTTTATTAATTTTGTAAAATTGGAAAACTGTTTCATTCTTTATTAAAAAAGAAGTGCTTGAAATGCTCAAATGATGGACGGTAATCTTCCATCCCACATATTTTTACAATTAAAACTGTATTCCTGGATGCTGGTGATATAATATAAAACGAAGCACCAATAATTCTCATGGCAGTTACTTTCAGCAATATATGCATATAATTTAAGTAAAACATGTACCTCTATACAAATCAGGGCATCAATATCATTTATAACGATTCCATGATTTCAAAAACTCTTCTTTTCCTCTTTCCCTAAATAGCTGATTAAAACAAAACAAAGCAAAACAAAACCAACCAACAAAACAAAACAAAAAACACACTCTGCATTCCCCAAGTGAAATGCAAATAAAATTCCCAAATGAAGAGTAGGCTGAAAGAAAACTACCTAATCCGGGAGTTTTGCCAAACTTTTATTTTAATGAACTTTATGCGGAGATACAGGAAGAACATTATGCTGGAAATGCAGAAATCAACTCAGCATTCTTGGCAGGAGTATATTTTAGCCTATAGCACAAAAAGAGTTAATCTGAAATGCAAACAGGAGCTGCATTAAATGTGCTTTGTTTGCCATTCAACGAGCTTTGTTTTAATGGCAAAGGCAATACTGAAATTGGGTGAGTACTTAAACTTTATTATGGAAATAA
Organism: Prionailurus viverrinus; assembly: GCF_022837055.1. Taxonomy (NCBI): domain Eukaryota; kingdom Metazoa; phylum Chordata; class Mammalia; order Carnivora; family Felidae; genus Prionailurus; species Prionailurus viverrinus. The sequence goes on along the minus strand of NC_062565.1, from coordinate 62,428,122 downwards.
ACGATGTTGCTCTAGAAGTCTTCCATGACAAGAAAAACATGCTGTGAGGAGTTATTGAATTTTTATTTTCCTATCCAGAACAATTCTCTGTTTGCTTGAGATTTTCAGGCCATGGTTCCACAAAATTAAATATGGCCTTCCTCCTTCTAATAGCAAAACCCCAAACAAAACTTAAACTGTGTCTTCTTTGCATGTTATAGTTAATGTGCTTTCATTACGCTTAATGTACTTTTAATAGTCTCCTATGGCAAGATGGTGATATTAAATGTGGGAATAAAATATCCATGATACAACCTTGGATTTGCTATAGTGCCTTTTATCTTAGGGCTCAAACCACTTTACACACATTCTCATTCAGTATCTCCTTGAGGTGTATTATGTGCATTTTATGGTTGAGGACACTGAGGTATACAATGACTAAGGGAATTGAGGTCATTTCCAGAGCTCACACTAAGCACAACCTGAATATGTCTCCTGCAGCAGTAAGCACTCTCTCCCTGCAGGCCAGAATGTCTCCAAAGTAGCTGCAGCACTGGCTTCTCAGGGCCAAAACCTGAGACCATCTTCACTAGTCTTTTCCTTCAGGGGATTGTCTCTCTTACCTGGACTCCATCAGATGCAGGGATGTAACTTGCCCTTTTAAATGTATCTGTCACATTTCTGAGAATTTCCACAGACATCAGAAGATCGCCTGCATAGAAATTTTTCCTCTGAGTTAAATCCAACAGTGTCTTGGTCACCTGGGACATTCCATCACCTGCCAGCATTCTTTGCCCCTTAGCAAGGTGTTCTTTGATCTGTGATGGTCAAAAGAACAGAATGAACATCAGAATCTTCATTACTATTAATTTACGTATTTTCACCAAACAAATTTATTTAAAATTGCAGAGTCAACTTTAAAATATCATTGCAGTAGTTGGGAGGATTTCAACACTGTAAATTTTGTGTATCCCACACTCAGATGGGTAAGTATCTGGCATGAAAAAACCTAACAAATGTATACACTTTGGCAGGCGTGACAGACTTGCCTTTTCTAGTACTCAGAACACACATTAGAATGCATTGGGGAAAGTCTGTATTAATTTGAGTTTTTAACAGAAGTAAAAATAAAAGATACTTTTGCATGTGATAAACAAGTGAGATAGTTCAGCAAGGTGTGATCAAAGACAGGAGATCATAGGGGCGCCTGGGTGGCGCAGTCGGTTGAGCGTCCGACTTCAGCCAGGTCACGATCTCGCGGTCCGCGAGTTCGAGCCCCGCGTCGGGCTCTGGGCTGATGGCTCAGAGCCTGGAGCCTGTTTCCGATTCTGTGTCTCCCTCTCTCTCTGCCCCTCCCCCGTTCATGCTCTGTCTCTCTCTGTCCCAAAAATAAATAAATGTTGAAAAAAAAATTAAAAAAAAAAACAGACAGGAGATCATAAACATTTCAAAACATCCATTTTTCAAACTTCCAGGTAAGATGGTGGAGTAGGAAGGCCTTAAGTTCACCTCGTCATTTGGATACAACTAGCTAACACCTACATCAGTGTAAATAACCCAGAAAATGACCCAAACACTGGCAGAACAAACTTTCCACAGCTAAATGTAGAGAAGAGGCTACATCAAAGAGGATGGGAAAGATCGAGACACAGGACTGTACATGGGAGGAAAGGAGCTGCAGTTGAAGAAGAGGGAGAAGAGACTGTCATACCAGGGAGCATGCACAGGGAAGATAAATCCCCATAACATTTGGCTTTGAAAACCAGAAGGCCAAATATTGAATTTCGTGAGTTCTTACAATCAGCAGTGCTTAAAACTTGGAACTGTAAATAAGTAGGAGAGCCAGGAGGGTGAGAGGAAACTGAATTCCTTCCCTTAAAGAGACAACACAACAAACAGCCCCGCAGAGATACAGCAGAGAAGCAGCAGTCTGAAAAACACCTGGGGTTTACGGGAGGAAAATTTGTATACTAACCTCAGAGCTTGTGCTGGAGGGGTAGAGATAATTGGTAGACTTCTCCAGGAACAAAGGAGCTGGAATGCTCCATTTCCCTCCCATGCCTTCCAGCATAAGTATACAGCCACCTTTAGGAAACAGCTCCAGGCCAACAACACTCACTGCCCAACTTGCTAACAGTGCACCATGCCAATGCATTCTCTTGCAGACACTCTACCTCTAGCCAGGACTCCAGTCCAGCTCTCCTCCCATAGCAGAACCATACAAACCTTCCTGAGACCAGGCATTCCACCTGTGCACTTCTGCACATGTACCCCCTCCAACCCAGCCTGCCTTGGTCCCCAGCAGCTGTAGGTTCCCTCCCATTTGAACCTTGCTGGCACCGCATGCCTCCTCCCACATTCTCCTTTATTTTGGTACTACTGCATCTCTGGCAAATGCTTGGCCTGAATCAACTTAAGCCCAAGGCAGTCCCAGAGTGGTCAACTAACAACACAGGGATCAAACCCTGCCCACAACAGGCAAGAGAGCCATTGCAGACTATGGGACTGAGGCAAAAGTGGCTCAACTACAACAGTAGGATGCACACAACACATATAGGAGATACACCTGAAGCACCAAGTTCTGGTGAACAGGGGACCTTGTAATATGACCTCTTATACATAGGCCACTACTTTCAAAGAACAGAAGTAGTTAACTTTCCCAGTACATAGAAACAGACACAGAGAGTTAGAGAAAATGAAGAGATAGAGAAATATGTCTCAAAAGAAATAACAGGACAGAATCATAGCAAGAGACCTAAATGAAATGGAGATAAGGAATATGCTGATAGACAATTTAAAGTAACGGTCATAAAGTTACTCATGGGACTTGAGAAAAGAGTGGAGAATCTCACTGAGATCCTTAACAAAGAAACAGAAAACATAAAAAAGAACCAATCAGAGATGAAGAACTCAGTAATGAAATAATAAAAATACAAAAGATGGAATAAATAGTAGACTAGAGGAAGCAAAAGAATGGATTAGTGACCTGGAGGAGAAAGACTGAATAGGAAAGAGAAAAAAAAAATGAAAATAAACTTAGGGAACTCAGTCACATCATCAAGCATAATAGCATTCACATTATAGGGATCCCAGAAGGAAAAGAGAGAGAAAATGGAGGCAGAATATTTATTTGAAAAAATAATAGCTGAAAACTTCCCAAATCTGGGGAAGGTAACCAAAATCTAGATCCACGGGGTACAGAGACTCCCCAACAAAATCAACCCATGGAGGTCCACACCAAGACACATAGTAATTAAAATGGCAAAAAGTAGTGATAAAGAGAGAATTTTAAAAGCAGCAAGAGGAACGAAAAGTTACATACAAGGGAAACATCATAAGGTTATACGCTGACTTTTCAGCAGAAAGTTTGTAGGCCAGAAGGGAATGCATGATATACCAAGGTGCTGAAGAAAAAAAACCCAAAAACAAACAAAACAAAACAAAACAAAACAAAACAAACCAGCAGCCAAGAATATGCCATCCATAAAACCTGTCAATCAGAATAGAAGGAGAGATAAAAAGTTTTCCAGACAAACAGAAGTTAAAGGTATTCATGACCATGCAACCAAAACAACATGAAATGTTAAAGGGGACTTTGAGTGGAAATAAAAGACCATAAGGAGCAGTAAGAAAAGTAAGAAATATAAAAGCAGCCAAAATAAATATATCTATAAAAATAACTCAAGGGTTTCACAAAATAAAAGGATGTAAAGTATGACATCATGCACATAAAACAGAGGAAGAGGAGTAAAGAATTAGTTCAAATTTAAGTTAACTTAAGTTCACTTAACAGAAACTGCTATATGTAGAAGATGCTATATACAAACCTAATGGTAACCACAAATCAAAAACCAGTAATAAATATGTAAAAAAGAAAGGAATCCAAGTATATCGCTAGAGAAAGCTATCTAACTCTAAGAGAAAGGAGCTAGAGAGAACAGAAAAGAACTACATAAACAACTATAAAACAAGTAACAAAATGGCAATAAGTACACACCTGTCAATAATCACTTTGAATGAAAATGGACTAAATGCTCCAATCAAAAGACACAGGGTGATGGAATGGATAAAAAAAGCAAGGTCCATATACATGCTTCCAATAAGAGGTTAATTTCAGACATAAAGACACATGCAGATTGAATGTGAAAGAATGGAAAAACATTTTTTATGCAAACGGCATTGAAAAGAAAGCCAGGGTAGCAATATTTATGTCAGAGAAAATAGACTTTAAACAAAGACTGTAACAAGAGACAAAGAAGAACACTATATAATGATAAAGGGAATAGTTCAACAAGAATATATATAATAATTGTAAATATTGTACTCCACATAGAAGCACCAAAATACATAAAGCATCTAAAAACATATAAAGGAAATAATTGATAATAATACAATAAAAGTAGGGGACTTTAATATCCTCTTGCATCAATGGACAGATTATCCAAGCAGAAGATCAACAAGGAAACAGTGGCTTGTAATGATACATTGGACCTGACTGACCTAACAGATATATTCAGAACATTCCATCCTAAAACAGCAGAATATACAGTCTTTCACATGCACATGGAACATTCCAAAAGAGATTACCTATTAGGTCACAAAACAAGTCTCAACAAATTAAAAAAGATCAAAGTCATACCATGCATCTTTTCTGATCACAATGCTATAGAAATAGGAATCAACCACAAGAAAAATCTGGAGAAACACAAATACAGGTTAAATAACATGCTACTAAACAATGAATGGGCCAACCAAGAAACCAAAGAGGAGGAAAAAAAAAGATGGAGACAAATGAAAATGAAAACAAAATGGTCCAAAATCAGTTCTAGGAGGAAAGTTTAAAGCAATACAGGCCTCAAGAAGCAAGAAAAAGCTCAATTAAACAATCTAACTTTACACCTAATGAATCTTGAAAAAAAAAAAAAGAACAAACAAAACCCCAAACCAGAAGAAAGAAGGAAATAATAAAGATTAGAGTGGAAATAAACAAACTAGAAACTTAAAAAAGGAAAAAAAAATAGAACAAATCAATGAAACTAGGAGCTTGTTCTTGGAAAGATCAACAAAATTGATAAACTTTTCAGCATACTCATTAAAAAAAAAGAGAGAACTTAATAAAATCAGAAATGAAAGAGGAGAAATAAAAAGTGACATCATAGAAACACAAAGGATTATAAGAGAATATTACAGAAATTATATGTCAACAAATTGGACAACCTAGAAGAAATAGATAAATTCATAGAAACATATAAACTCCTAAAACTGAATCAAGAAGAAATAGAAAATTTGAACAGAGCAATTACCAGCAATGAAACTCAAACAAACACAAGTCCTGAACCAGATGACTTTACAGGTGAATGCTATCAAATATTTAAAGAAGAGTTAATACCTATTGTTTTCAAACTATTCCAAAACAATGGAAGAGGTAGGAAAGCTTCCAAATTCATTCTATGAGGCTGGAATTAGTCTAATACTGAAACCAAATAAAGACACCGCAAAAAAAGAGAACTATGGGTCATTATCTCTGATGGACATAGATGCAAAAATTCTCAACAAAACATTAACTGGCCAAATACAACAATACATTAAAAAGAATAATTCAAGTGGTTCAAGTGGGATCAAGTGGGATTTAGTCCAGGGATGCACACGTGGCTCAGTATTCACAAATCAATAAACATCACATTGATTGATATTGATAAATCACATCAATAAAATAAAGGAAAAAAACGTATGATCATCTCAATGGATGCAGAAATAGCTTTTAACAAAGTACAACATTCATTCATGATAAAAACCCACAACTACGTATGTTTAAGGGGACATACCTCAAAATAATAAAGGCCATATACGAGAAACCCACAGCTAACATCATACTTAATGGTAAATAATTTAGAGCTTTTCCTCTAAGGTTAGGAACAAGACAAGGATATTCACTCTCACCACTTTTATTCAACATAATACTGGAAGTCCTAATCATAGCAATCAGACAAGAAAAAAGAAATAAAAGGCATACAAATTGGTAAGAAAGAGGTAAAACTTTCACTGTTTGCAGATGACATGATACTACATATAGAAAACCCTAAAGACTCCAACAAAAACTACTAGAACTGAATTCAGTGAGGTCACAGGATACATAATCAATATACAGAAATGCACTACATTTCTATACACTAATAATGAAGGGGCAGAAAGAGAACCTAAGAAAGAATCCCATTTACAATTGCACCAAAAATAATAAAATGCCTAGGAATAAACTTCACCAAGGAGGTAAAAAACCTATCCTCTGAAAACTATAAAACAAATGGAAAGATATTCCATACTCACAGACTGGAAGAACCAATATTGTTAAAATGTCTATATTACCGAAGCAATCTACACATTTAATGCAATCCCTATCAACATACCAACATGATTTTTTTCAGAGACTAGAACAAATAATCCTAAACTTTTTATGTAACCACAAATAGCCAAAGCAATCTTGAAACAGAAGAACAAAATCGGAGGTATCACGTTCCCAGATTTCAAGATATGCTATCAAATATTTAAAGAAGAGTTAATACCTATTGTTTTCAAACTATTCCAAAACAATGGAAGAGGTAGGAAAGCTTCCAAATTCATTCTATGAGGCTGGAATTAGTCTAATACTGAAACCAGTAAATGTCTATATTAAAGATACAGATACAGTACAAAGTACAAATGTCTATATTAAAGATACAAGATACAGTACAAAGCTTTAGTAATCAAAACAGTATGGTACTGGAACAAAAACAGACACATAGATCAATGGAACAGAATAGAGAGTCCAGAATAAACCCATGATTACTCTTTGACAAAAGAGGCAAGAATATGCAATGAGGAAAAGACAGCCTCTTCAAAAATGGTGCTGGGAAAACTGGACAGCTACATGCAAAAGAATGAAATGGGGATACTTTCTTATACCATACACAAAAATGAACTCAAAATGCATTAAAGACCTAAATGTGATACCTGAAACCATAAAGATCATAGAAGAGATCAAAGACAGGAATTTCTCTGACATCAGATGTAGCAACTTTTTTCTACATATGTTTCTTGAAGCAAGGGAAACAAAATCAAAAATAAACTATTGGGACTATACCAACAAACAAACAAACAAACAACCCCCAACAACTTCTGCACAGCAAAGGAAACAAACTAATAATGTACTAATTAATACTAATTAATATACAATCTAGTGAATGGGAGAAGATATTTGCAAATGACATATCTGATAAAGGGTGAAAGAATTTAAGCAGCTAAACAACAAAAAAAAAACACTAACAACCCAATTAAAAATGGGCTGAAGGCATGAGCAGACATTCAAGACTTACATATATATGGCCAACATACCATGAAAAGATACCAACATCACTAATCATCAGGGAAATGCAAATCAAAACCACAATGAGATATCACCTCACGCTGTCAGAATGGCTAAAATCAAAAATACAAGAAACAAGTAGTGGTGAGGATGTGGAGAAAGAAGAACACTGGTGCACTGTTGGTGGGAATGCAAACTGCTGCAGCCACTGTGGACAATAGTGTGGAGTGTGCTCAAAAAAAATTAAAATAGAAATACCCTATGATCAGTAATTCCACTACTGGGGATTTACCCAAAGAATATGAAAACACTATTATTCAAAAAGATATATGCATCTCTATGTTTATTGCAACATTATTTTCAATAGCCAAATTATGGAAGCATCCCACGTCCACTGATAGATGAACAGATCAAGAAGATGTGGTATATTTATACAATGGGCTATTAGTCAGTCATAAAGAAGAATGAAATCTTGCCATTAGTGACAACCTGGATGGATCAAGAGAGTATAATGCTGAATGAAATAATGCTAAATGAAACTAAAAAAAGTTTCAATGAGGACATTTTAGCTTAAGAAGTTGTCTCTAAACTTTAGAGATGTTCAGTGACATGGATGGAAGCTAGATTACTTTAGCTTTATTTTTAAAATAAATAAACAGGGCCATCTGGGTGGCTCAGTCAGTTAAGGGTCCAACTCTTGATATCAGCTCAGGCCATGATGTCACAGTTTGTGGGAATGAGCCCCACATCAGCCTCTGTGCTGACAGTGCTGATCCTGCTTGGGATTCTTTTTCCTTCCCTCTCTCTCTCTACCCCTCCCCTGCTTGCACTCTCTCCTTCAGAATAAAAATCTAAATAAATAGATAGATAATAATAAAACAACCAAAAAAAATCTCTCAGCTGGATCTTCAGCAGCAGAATGAACTAGTAAGAGGCAAGGCTTAAATTGATGGCTAGGGAAATATGCCACCAATTTTCATATTTGTTTATCTCACAGTTCAAGGGAAGAATAGCATCTTACAATGTGGAAAAATGGCAAAGTAAGAAAGGGTAAAGAGACAGCAATGATCTATTATACTTTTACTTGTTTATAAAAAGGTCAATCTTTATCATCCTATTGCTACATTTGTGATAAAATTAAATTATCAAAAGGGTATGAAATAATAAAGAACACACCAGAAAGTATTGAAATAGAAAGGTTAATACATAATAACTATAATTATCAATTTCCCATTAAGATATATGCCAACAAATGTTTTAAAGTATTCAATCAATCTGAACTAATCCAAAAGTTATGAATTTTCTAAAAAAAAGTATGTAACAAATCATCTTGACACTTCAGAACCTTTTCTTTAGGCTCTAATACTTTGTCTAAAAGTATTTTGATAAAATAAATATCTCCAGAGACATACTCTATTTACGCTGTGTTATGCTAAAAAACATATTTAGGCATTTTATTTCTTCCTCTTTTAATCTTTCATTACTCTCCCCATCTTCCCTCAGTGGCAGCCATCAACCAATGATCTAGCCCTTGCATATCTCTTAAATCTCCAAGTGGCTTGCTGTGGAGTGACATTAACATATTTAACCATGGTACAGACACAGCGTGGGCCACTGACCCTCAGAGTAGAAGGCAGCTGGCTTGTCAAGAAGATGTGTACCACCAGGTTGAACTCTAGTCCTGTCATTGATAACTACTTGCAATTTTCTGTTCAGGTCATGTGTTTCATACTTCCTATTTTTGCAATGGATATTCCACTCTCTTCCCTTACACTAACCTATGTTTATACACCACTAAGATTTATTCCTGGCTCTTCTAAATTTCTAAACAGAGGCACAGCATTCTCTGTGCTCTCTTATCTTACACATATATCGCTCATATCACACTGAATTATAATAAGTTGCCTATATGCCTCACTAGTCTTTCTGGACCTTGAGGTTAGGTTCCCTGCCTTATTTACAGTCTTAGAATATATTACAGTGAAAGTTTGTTAAGAGTGGATTCAGTTATGATGTCCTAACTTTACCTTCGGGTTGTAATATACTGGAAGGGCCTTTGGAACCAGAGCTGCCTAGATTTTTATTTAAACATTTCAACTTATTATTTATGTAATTTAACCCAATAAAGACTCAGTTTACCATGTCTCTTTTAAGATTTGAAAATATATCTAAGAGTTAAAATTTCTTTTTATTTATTTATTTATTTACTAACTTCAAATGAACCCACACAAGCCTAAGATAGCACAAGTTACTTCAAACAGGAAAGCTTGTTTCATCAGTCTGTGTGCCCTATGTGAAAGCCCTGGAGGCTTTCAACATTTTCCCCTTCTTCACTGTGCTCTAATCACTCTGGTATTTTTCAGTTTCCTCAACAATATTAAGTAAATGTCTGCCTCAGGGCCTTTGAACTTGCTCTGCCTTTGGCCTGGAATAGTCTCCCCACAGAGAACCACATATGTTTTGAGGGTGCGTGTGTGTGTGTGCGTGCGTGTGTGCGCGCGTGGTGTTTGTTTGTTGTCATTTCCTCAGAGAAGTTTTACCTGACTTTCCATGTAAAATAGTTTCCCTCTCATTCTCAGCCAACTTACCCTTCTTCACTGTGCTCAAGCTTACCAGCCATTGTACATCTATCTCTTGGCTTATTTGTTTTCCTGCCTTTTCCATTAAAATATAAGCCTTATGAAGAAAGAGGTGTTCTCTATTTTTTTAGTGTTATATTTCCTGCGCCTAGAGGACTTAACTCAGTATATTGAGCAAATGAATTAAAGGAATGAATAAGTTAATTTCCTTTTACGTTTCTGTTAGATCAGAGGATTAAGTTAGGCACACTTGAAAGCTGTCCTAGTTTGTTTATCAACATGGAAAACACTGAAAACAGAAAACATTGGTATCAAATAGCATGAAATAAATCAATTTTTTTGACTTAAAGAAACAGTGCAGTTTCTGGCCTGAAAAGTGTCCTGTTAAATAGGTAGAGTGTGAGGAAAATTGTGAAGAGAAATGAAATTAATAGGGTCTACCTAAAAAAAAAAAGAGTCATAAAACTCAGTCTTCAGTTTTGTGCTGGCAGTGCAAATCACAGCTGTGATACTCAAAGCTGCAGAGGACTTGAATGTTCTCCATTAGGAATAGAATGTAGCAACGGTTGCCAAGGTAAACATCATCTAACTACTTCAGATCAGCTCTGTGTCTATTATTTTGGCAACCCCGACCTATGTCTGTGAGAGATTTTACTGGTACAGATCTAACATATCCTTCCATTCAAACAAAAAAATCATAACACTGACTTAAATTTTAGGAATACAACATTTAGACATGTATTCTATTTGCAATAAAAATAGTACAGAAGGTAATGGATGGTTCAACTAATCAGAGATAGGGAAGGCAGTCAGTCTTTCATGTCTGGGTCAGCATCAAATGCAGCAAAAGTCGGTAGTAAATTAACGTCATTGCCATCTGACAGCTGCTTAGCAGGCTTATGTAGAATGAATTGTTCTCGGTCCAGCTCTTTGCAGACAGGTGCCCAAATCATACCACCAGCTCTCACAATTGGCACTAATTAGTATCCTTCCTGGCATTGTCAGTGAAAAGCACCCAGCACATAATACCTTGTAATATTTGTATACGTGAGTGTAGACTGTTGGTAGCATTTATAAAGGGTGTAAAGAATGTTCAGATAAGGCAGATTTCCATTCAGAACATATTTAGCTAAAAACAATTCCAAGTTCTTGATCTTCCTTTCACAATACAAGTGTACTGTGGAAGTGTCTCTCCTTACCTTCTGCCGCCTCTTTTGCTATCTATTTCTAGATTAACCAATCCATGTTTATCTGCTGGACTGTTTTTCTCTTTCCTGGATCATGAAGCAGTAGAATTCAGATTGGGTTTGCTCACCTTACTTGTTCTGTATTTAAAATTGTCCTTTATTTGCACTCCACCTCCTCTTTTGTTTTTATCTCTATGATTTTATGACTGAACACTATGGTTATCTCTATGATTCTGGATTCCATCCAAACCTCCTCAATCTTTTCCTCTCTCAAAAATATAGCCTGACATAGCATACCTTATTTAAATACTGCTACTTTCCTTTCAATTATGTCTTCTTTGTGTTTCTCTTCAAAATCAAAATCAGAAGTCTCAAATCTGACTTGAAATGCACAACTCTTTGAGTTACACGTTAAACTCAACAATTACCTACTAAGCATTGTCTCTGGAAATCTTACTAGTATATTAAGTTTAAAGAATAGCTGGAGTCATAAAACCTGGATTTAAATTGTGGTTCTACTATTTACTACATAAGCCAGTGAACAAATTATTTGTCACTTCCTGAGGATTATTGGATTTGTCTGTGAAAAGAAGCAAATGTCATTACATGGTTGTTATGATGGATTAATACAAAGATAGAATATAAAAATAGATAGTCAGGGACTGCTATCCCTTCTTATCTTCCCATCTTCAATTTCTAAGTCCTCTAAATACTAGCTATGTATTGTTTCTCATATCCATCCTTTTTTTAAAAAAAATTTTTAGTGTTTATTTTTGAGACAGAGAGAGACAGAGTATGAACAGGGGAGGGGCAGAGAGACAGAGAGGGAGACAAAGAACCCGAAGCAGGCTCCAGACTCTGAACTGTCAGCACAGAGCCCGACGTGGGGCTCCAACTCATGAACCAGGAGATAGTGACCCCAGACAAAGTTGGAAGCTTAACCAACTGAGCCATCCAGGCATCCCTCATATCCATCCTTTTTACCTATAGGCAAGAGATTCATGCTGGTCCAGATCTTCAGTACTTCCCATCACACTCATTACAATAGTCTCCCAACTGACATCACTCAGTCTCCCCATGCTAACCTATCCTACTTTCTCATCTTGAACATGCCACTTCTCTGCTCAAAAGACAAACCAAAATCAAATACATTCAACATTGTTCGATTTGCAAGGCCATCCAAACCCTAACCTATAATTCTAATATTTTATCTCTTTATCTTATTGTATCCATCCCAACACTATTCTCCCATTATTTCTATTGTTAGTGATTTTTTCAGTCTTAATATTTCATTTCTATTGGTGGTTAGCAATTTAATCCACTTTGCTTTTGGATTCCTCAAATTACTATTTTATTATTATTATTATTATTATTAATGATTTTTTAAACTAGTAATACTTTTTAACCAGTCTATTTATTCACAATTGCTTCTTAACCATTGTTTCTTGAATTAGCCTCTTCAGAGTGTATTTTCCTTGTTTTCTAATCTTTACATGAGTATTTTGGTAGGGTTCTGTGAATGGTAATTCAATCTTAGTCTTACTTTTTTTAAAGTCATATTCACTTTCAATAGATCTTTTAGATAAGGATGTTTTGATTTTCCCCATAGCATTTTCATAATGTGATTTTAGTGCCCTATTTGTTGCAAGTGCAAAGTCTCTTGTCATTTAAATAGCTGATCTTTTGTAAATTACCACTATTTTTGTGTGCTGATCTTTTGTAAATTCCCACTATTTTTGTGTGTGGTAGCTTTAAATTTTTTCTTTTTGTCTTAGTATAATGCGGATTATATTTATTTGGATTTGCTTTTATTTATTCATGACTTTTTTCAATCTGAGTATCTTATCAGCCTTCAACTTTAAAAAAAATTTTATAAGCTAACTCATAGAATGCTGCCTCTCCCATAACTTTTTGTGTTTTCATTCTGGAATTCATTTCTATTACATTATATACATTTCTATTAAGTACACACTAAACTTTCTCATTCTATTATTTATTTTTCTAAGTTCTCTTTTATATTTTTCATTTATCTGTTTTGGCTTCTGAGTGACCTTTTTCTGGGTCTAAATTCCAGATTACTAATTCATTCTTCAATTGTGTCTAGTTGGCTATTTAGTCTCTTCTGTAATTTTAATGACAATATTTTCCACTTATAGAAGTTCTATTTAATCTTTTTCATTTTCTTCCATTCCTTAACTGTTTTCTGTTCTTTTTTTTTTAATCTCTTAAATTAGTTTAAACAAAGTTATCTGTTCTTCTATATTTTCTACTATTTTTACTTCTTTACTTTCATTGCTAATGGTCCTGATTTGCTGATTCTCCCAGTGATATTTCTCATTATTGTCAATTCATATTCAGTGAGATGCATTTATTGTTTGGGAGCCCAAGTTGCTTGTTTGTGAAAGAGTTGTTACAAACTAGTTTTGAGTATGTTTCTTTTAGGGTGGTGCTCTGAGGCAATTCAATGATGCTGAACCATTTTATGCTAATTTTCATATTAATTCCTTCTGTTTATAGCTCAGACTAGAAATTTCAGTTTGTGAAATGTGATTTGTTTCCTCTTACTTCTAAAACCTTGTATAAACTAAATATTTCTTAGACACATCCTAGACCTACAGTTTTTCTAGTCTGTGAGGCCAGAGCAGTCAAAATAGTGCCAGGTCACTGCAAGGGGATAGGTATAGCATCACTGCTTGTGTGCAGGGGGTTGTATCAGTATCTCCAAGAGGGCTTTAGAATCTTAGCCTCCAGCACCTGGGACTCACATATAATCTGAAATACTTATAGGTCATTGAATCATCAACTCTCCTGTAGAGCTCTAGTTTGACTTTTCTTTTCTAAACTTCTGGTATCTAAGGATTTCCCCATCTTTCTTTTGAGCCCAGATACAATGCAATATTTGCAAATACATTCTTGCTTATAGTTTATACAGAACTCAGTACGATCTATGAAGTGTTAGTTTGGTCTTCCTACTGTTCCACTAGTGCTGCAGGTTCCTAACACTAATGAGACTGAACTACTCACCATTTCTAAAAGAAAGTCCATGGATCCTGCCTTTGCTCCCTGACTCAGGCTCTTCTATAACTTCAAATGTTCTCCCCAAATCCTTTTGTAAAATTGTTATTTTTCCTTTCTCCTTCCTGAATTCTTTTCAGATAACTGCAATCATGATATGATCTCTGCTTTCAAGCCTCATAGAAGTAATCTTGCTCTATCATATAATATTAGTGTTTGTGTTCTTATCTATTATACCAGACCATAAACACCTAAAGGGCTTGCAGTTTCTTATTCATCTATGTGTCTCCTGTAATTTCTTGCTTATTTCCTGGCACACAAAGGTAACTTCTCAAAGGGCGTGCTAAATTAAATTGAAATTACAGGAGGATTTTCCCTTTTTTAACTATCAACTTCATTGGTTGACAAGGTAAAAACATGGCAGTTCTGATTATTCAATACAATGGAATATGTAATAATGGGGAACTTCTACATTTCCTGACATAATTATCTTTTAAAAGATATCCAATTAATATAAATAGGCAAAAGATTTCAGAAGTTTTAAATATCTATAGTTATAGTTATATAACTACTACCTTTTAAAACAGAATAACAACAATTGCAACAGTGATAAAGCATTTATTGAAAGACTATTATATGGCAAGCATGGGACAAAGTGTTTTTGCGTGAATTACCTCCTTTGAGTTTTAAAATGTTGGAGTGCCATAATTATTCAAATTTTACGGATAAAAGACTATTGACTTAGCGTAGTGAACTGCATCCCCAGGATTGTTTGGCTCTTGAATTGTACTGAGATTTAAGCTCAGGAAGTAGATTTCAGAGTTCCTACTCTTAACTACTACATGCTTAACTCAGGTTTTATATGTGCTTTTGTTAGAAACTGTCAAAATACTTAAATATTTAAAAATCATTCTCAACCATGTTTAAGGAGACACTAAATCTTTTTCACATGAAAAAGAATATGAGAAGGAAGAGACTTGAAGCAACTTGCCAGACTGTTGAGGTACTGCCAGTTATTTGAGTAGTGGTCATTATTTTGGAATGTACTGTGTAAATGTTCCTAAAGTCATTTACCAAT
Source organism: Prionailurus viverrinus (assembly GCF_022837055.1). NCBI lineage: Eukaryota > Metazoa > Chordata > Mammalia > Carnivora > Felidae > Prionailurus > Prionailurus viverrinus. The sequence goes on along the minus strand of NC_062565.1, from coordinate 62,412,945 downwards.
ATCTATAAAAGGTTTTGTAAGTAGTGCTATACAAGTGGAGGGAAAAAGTCCACCATGGATAAGTCAAGGATTCTATTTCCCTTGGCCTATATTTTCTAATTCTCTTAATTTTGTCACTGAAGTAGTTCAGAAAGGTTTATAATTTTAATATTTCCTTTAAAAAATATAATTATTAGTAATTTACTCTGCTCACACTGTAGCACTCTATGAGGATCTTTGCTCCAAAGGGCAAGTCTTAAAAGTTTCTGTGTCATTCACATGTAATACTGTTGACAAGATCGACAGTGAAAGGAAAAAAAAAACACTGAAGTCCAAAAATAATTGCTTTTTATAGTTCTTGTTCTTTATATAGACAGATATCGTGAGGGTCATGTTTTAAAGAGTAGGTGTGTTTCTGAAATAACCTTATTCTTTTCACTTTATGCCTCCTACTGCCAGCCACAGTTGTCTCTATTGTGTGAATCTTAAAAAAAGATTTATCGTAGTCACTTTGTGCAAATGACACACTTTAAACATCATATATTTATATATTATTTTCAGCATCAACTCCTACAGTCCATCTGTAAGTTACATTAAAGGTTCTCACAGCTCTAAGTGGCTTCAATTAAAAGATAATTATATGAGAAACTTCTTTTCATAAAACAATAATCTAAATATATGTCTTTGTTTCAGTTCATAACTATCATTTTCTAAGACCAAAGTCATTCATTAGATGATGATATTAAATTATTTATAGATCTATCTCATGAAAAAGAGATCATCCTGTATGGAAAAAAAAGCACACCTTTTGTTCTACTATACCAATAGTTCTTAATTTTCCCTAGACTTAATATAAAAAGCTTAATATAAAAACACAAGCCAGAGTTGTCCTGTGGCTAGGAGTTCAAATTTGAAAAGAAGCCTCCTGCCTAAATTATAATATATAATTACATAATTATATGTAACTAAATATATAATTACATAATATGTGTGTGTGTGTGTGTGTGTGTGTGTGTGTGCGTGTGTGTGTGTGTTGCACAGAAGCTGGGATGAAAATACTTTGGCCAAAGGGTATTTGGTATCCCAATTTCTTGCCTTAGGAATTCCTGAAATGAGAGACAGGATGCCATGAATTTCAGGATTCCAATTTACTGTTATTAGAATAAACTCAATCATGAAGAAAACTGATGAAGAAAAGTGAGTTAGGTATACACTATGCTAACTTGTAAATTTCTAAAATAAGAATGAGAGCATAGTAAATTTACCTAACAGTAAAAACAAAACAAAACAAAACTAAACTAGAATCAGCTTTAATTGCAGAGTTTTTGGCTAGACTTAGTCAAAAGTACAGTTCCTGAGCAAGAGACATGGGTAGATTGGATTTCTTAACAACAAATCTAGAAATTCTTATTAATATTCTGAGCTAGGGGACAGAACTAGATAGAGCATGTTCTACGAATTCAAAGCAGATAATAATCAACAGACTGGGGCCAAAATTTTTCAGGAACCTCTTCAATGAGAGACAGAGCATTACCTAACCTAATATTTCTCTATGGCTTTTTCCAATTATATTTCCATCACTTAAATCTCCTAATCCTTGTAATATTGCATCAGTCAGAATGGGATATGTTATGCTGTGATAACAAACAACTTTAAAATATTAGTGCCTAAAAACAGCAAAAAATTATTTCTCACTCACACCACATATGCAACACAGGAACCAGGAAGGCTGTATTCATCATAGTCATTGAGGGTCTTGGGGTGGTGGAGGTTGAAAGATTTTGCATTGGCAATGACATTCTCAGGCCTGACATGACAAAGACCACTTCCATACACAACCAATTGATGTATTCTAGTCACAGTTCACACCTAAGTTCAAGGGGTGAAGTAACACAATCCTCCCATGTGCCCAGAAAAGGAAAATTAGGTATCACCTGATATGGTTATGCCTTGTGATGCTATGGAATTGGCTAGCAATCATTTAATTTCTTTGTAGTCACCCACCAAAACATTACTTTCTTTACATTTTACATTTTTTACATCATTTTCCATTTAACTTATTTGCATTCTTCTGCCACTGTGCTCCTTAAACTTTGATGCACATATGAATCACAGAGGGAATTTTTCAAAATGCAGATTCTGATTAACTTGGTCTGGAATGGGGTTTGAGATTCTACACTTCTAACAAGTGCCCAGGTGCTGCTGATACTTTTGGTCTTCAGAAAACATTTTGGCTCTACCAAATGCCTTCTCTGCACCTGCATCCAAGTAGCTCAACTGTGTTGAAGAAACATCACAACTAAACTGACTAGCTAGCTGTACTCTAAGTTCTTTATTTCAAACCTTAGTACAAGACAACCTTTGGCAACCCCTAAACACACCTGCCTCAAACTATTCTCTATTGTCCTGCCTTCCTCATTTCAGAAAATGACTTTACCATCACCCAAATCTGCTCATTCAGCCTTAATGAAGGATGACATCATCTCTCATCTGGATTACTACAGCGGGCTTGACAGCTTCCAATCCTGCTACCCTATAGTCTGCTCTCCATAGAACACCATATAACACTCTTCAATTATATTGAATCACATCACTCCTTACTGTCAATGGCTTCCCATTGCATTTAGAATAAAAGCCAAACTCCAAGCAAAGGTCTTTAAGGCACAGAATTATTTTTTCCCTATCAACTTCTCCAACTTTATCTCATGACATTCTGTTATTGCTCACTACCTCTGCCCACTAGATCATCTTTCACTTCCTTAAAGACTTCAAAGTTTTTCCAGATGCTAGTCCCTCAAATGGAGTGTACTCTTATTCTCTGGGACACTCATTCTCTCAAGTCTTTAATGCCTAGATTCACCTCATTTTTCAGGCCACAGCTATTTAAAGCTATTAAAATCATTTCCTCATGGAGACCTCTCTGACTTTTTTATCTAAAGCAGTCCCCAAACTTTATTTCCTATGTTGGTACTTTGTTAATTTCCTTCAACATATCACAATTTGTAATTATCTTATATCTTTTCCTGTCTACTTTACTTGTATTTGTGTATGTCACATTCAAGATGTATCCTCAGGTCCCTGCACTCTGTTGCATATAGTTAAAGGTCAGAAGATATTTGTAGAGTAAGTTAATGGGTAGTTAGTTGAATTGATAGATGAATGACTGAATAATAGAGTACACTTTCCTTTATAAGATTTTTCATTTGACAGTAGCCTAATTCTATATAAAGTACATTCTACTAAATCATTCTATGATGAAGTTTCAAGTCAGTGAATTTCCATGGCCAAAATTGACCCTAACATTTCTTCTCCAAGTCACACTAAATCCATAATCTGGGAGAATCTTAAAAGCCTCCTTGGCTTTTATAGTTATGATCAGTAATATATTGTGAATTTTAAAAAAATGAAGTAAAGTGTAACTTGAGAAGTATTTCATTATATACCTGTATAACAGACACCCTTAAATTTCCCTAGGAAACACTGTTATATGTATTTAAGACTTTTTTATAATACAATTGAAATGTATTTGTTTAGTATAGTAATTCCTCTAAAGCTAATGCTTTTGCCACTAAAACTAGAAAAATCCACACAAATTACAAAAATCATACTCTTTAGAGCATCAGAGAGCTATGGATGAAATAACTAAATTTCCAGAAAAAGGAGATCCTTTCTATGGTACCCAACAATTTTAGTCATTTGAAGGGGGGCAGGCAAGAAGTGAAGGGCAGGTATAATCCTGGAAGAAGACTTCTAGTGACGAAAGAGAAACTAATGTTTTTCAGTTGCCCAGGGCTAGAGAAGTGTACTGGAAAACTGATGGTCCCTAAAAACCTTACTAGAATTTTTCTTCATGAGACATTGGCTGAAGTTTTGAAATATGTAGGAAGCTGAGAAATTAAGATGAAAACTTCTAAAATGCAGAGTGAAATTTTCTTCATGCTTGTAAGTATGTATTTAGAAACAAATTTGAAGTTGCTTGGACAGAAATCTGGAACACTGAGCTGGTACCTTTGAAGGAAAGAACTGAATCTTCTACAGTTTCTAAGGGTTGATGGGATAGGCAAAATAGGATCTTTATCCAAAGCCTTTAAGACACACAGTGGAGGAAGGAGGACTAAGCAGAGATAGTTTTACTAAAACAGCAAATCATCCTTAACCCAGCTCAAATCTTGATTGCACTGAATTATCAGCTCCTCACTGTATTTGAATTAACAGAAAAGGGGGAATGCTTTTTGGTGGACATCAACATTGTCTAAAGCCACTATATGTGTTTTACACAATGTCTGATATGTAACAAAAAATTAGTAGATATGCCAGATGATGTGACTGATAAAATAAGTCCATTCACAGATTCTCCAAATATTAGATTTCACTGATAAGTAATTTAAAATGACTGTGGTTAAAGTGTTTAAGACAACAGAGGAGAAAAAAGGACAAAATAGATTTTGATGGATAATTCTAAAAGACTTGAAATATTAAAAAAACAAGACAAAACAAAGAAACAAAGACAATTTAAAAAATATATATTCTAATCCAGAAGTTAGTGAATTCTCACCTGTGGGTCAAATCCAGCCCACTGCCCAGTTTCATATAAAGTTTTACTGGAACATTGTCATGTTTACTTACTGTCTATGACTGTTCTTATGTTAATCATCAGAGTTGAATAGTTAGGACAAATGCCATATGGGATGTAAAGTCTAAGATATTCATTATCTTCTCCTTGAAATATACTGTCAACTTTGAGATATGAATTTCTTAGAACATCAAGATTTAGTTAACATATTACTTCTATTTTTTCCCCCATCAGATCCTTTAGGGTAGATAGCATTCAATAAATGTGAATTATTACCATTTGCTGAACACTCAGTGAACTCATAATTTTATTCAGGACCACCTGTTACATACTGCAAAATTACGAGGTTGAACTCAGATCCTGAGTTCTCTCTGCCTTTGTCCCTCTTGGTCTCTTTCCCTCTCTGACTCTACCCTTTCCCCTCAAGTTTCCCCTGAAGAAAGATATGTCTATTTTTATCTCTCTGTCTTAATACACCACCCATAAAAGTAGACAAAAACAGGAGAAACAAAGTCTTAATATCAGGATTCAAACTCCCTGACAGCCCTTTCCACAGTCAACTTTTCAATGACTTAGATTATTAATCTTACTTCCATATTTGTTTTTTTTCAAATTTTTTAATGTTTATTAATTTTTGATAAAGAGAGAGAGAGAGAGAGAGAGAGAGCGAGCGCAGGAGCAGGAGAGGAGCAGAGAGAGAGAGGGAAACACAGAATCCAAAGCAGGCTCCAGGCTCTGAGCTGTCAGCACAGAGCCCGACATGGGGCTTGAACTCCCAAACTGTGAAATCATGACTTGAGCTGAAGTCAGATGTTTAACAGGCTGAGCCACCCAGGTACTCCTATTTGTGTGTTAAATGAAGGTTTGAAAAATAGAAACAGAGGTGTTAAGGTACAATGACTTAAAAGGTAACATTTATACCCAATTCTACATATGTCCATATGGAAGGACTTCTATTAGAGTAATATCTATCTTTGATCTTTTTCAATCCCATAACTCACTCCTCTCCAGGGAAAGAGTAATGACATATACTGGATGAATTTAAGAAAAGGCATTGGTATGCGTGGTTCAACTTTTGCTTTAGAACTCTCTACATGTAGAGAGTATATATCCTACTAGTTCTGTCACTTCAAGCATAGGAGTGTGTGTGTGTGTGCGTGCCTGTGTGAGCATGTATTTGTATGTGTGTAAAAGAGACAGAGGAAGGGAGAGAATTAAAAAGAGAGAGATGACTGAGGTAGGAAGAAGTTGTCTGTGATTGCCCAGGTGTACTAGATACAGGATGATCTATTTCATACAGGGAGAGGCTGGCTCTCTTTGCCCACAATATTCATCCTTCTTCTTGAAAGAGCTTTATGAGTAACAAGAAAATGTTTTCCCAATTTGCCTGACTCCTGTGCCCATTTCTCAACAGGTTGTAAAATTATTTCTACTTTGTTTGGTACAAAATTCAGAAAATATCCCAGAATATGAATGGAAATATTAACAAGTGAGAAAATATCAAAATTTCAAGAATCCTACTACACTTTATTCTTCTCTCCTCGATTTTTAAAAATTGTGTGCATTTGTTTGTGGTTTGTATTTTAATAAATAACAGTTGGATCATGTTTAATTTTAGAGCTTATAAGGTTTCAAACAAATTCATGACTATTAGCTTATTGAAATTCTGCAATGGCCAAATAATTTCATAAAATAATGTCATCAATCACTCCACATTTCTAGATATTTTGGGGCTAGGAAAATTGCACATGAGGGATAATACTTATTAATTTCATGTGGTTAAAATTCATGAACATTAAGCCTGGTGTATCACCTGAGAACCCTCCAGCTGCCAGTATGCTCCCACTGATTAGAAAAGTGGCAGAGACATTCTTTATAAGTGTCTATGGAATATCTAATATAAGCTTAGTATATGCTAGTGTATGCTTAGTACTGTGTTAGTCACTAGAGAAACAAAGATAAAAAAAAAAACTCACATGGCCTCTGTCCTCAAAGAGTTCAAACTAAATGTTCAACGTGATGGATTAGTGATTTTATATATCAAACTGTTTAACCAACCCATTCTGTCTACCTCCAATGGCTTATAATTATGAGAGTTCATAGAAAAAACTCATCTAATGTTTATTAATGATAAAAAGTCATTACAAACTTGGTTTATCACTGTAGTTTTGCAAAATGGGTATTTAAAATATTGTAATCTATGTGGGTATGTACATGTATTGTAATCCATATGTAAAAGAGTTGGAAAATGGAGATCTACCTATTTAAAATAATTCTCCATAGTAGGTAACAATTAACATTTTAATGAGCTTTCCAATTATAGAGGGGGCAAAGAATGAAATCCTTCAAAGAAAACAGAACAATTACATTGTGAAATAATAAATTCTACTAAAGGAGAAGATGCAGAGTCTTCAAAGTGATTTTAGAATCTGTGGGAATCAGAACTGTTCTATATCACAAGCACTATCTAGCTTTGCTACTCAGACAAAGAACGGGAAGCAATAGGAATAAGAGTATGAAGGGAAGTTGGTTTCATTTCCACCTCCAATTGACTTTTTAGAGTACACATGATGAATTTGATGGGTTAGGTAAGCATTATTTAAGGCACAGATTGGTCCTATACTTCACTAAACATGTAAAGGAAAAGATCATGATCTGTAGGCAAATACTAGATGTGTGTATATATATGCATGTGTAAGTGTGCGTATATTTTTGTATAGGTATATAAACATAATTCATGTGCAAAAATCCATGTGACATCAATTTTATACTCCCATCCCTCTATTAATCTACCTATCTATTCCTCCATCTGTATTATTTTTCCACATGTGTAGTTCACATTAATAATAGGTTGAGTTCTAAAATTTTACTTTTTTTTTAAACAAGTTTTTTTTAATGTTCTTTATGTTTGAGAGACAGAGTGTGAGCAGGAGAGGGACAGAGAGAGGGAGACACAGAATCTGAAGCAGGCTCCAGGCTCTGAGCTGTTTGCACAGAGCCCGATGCCGGGCTCGAACTCACAGATTGTGAGATCATGACCTGAGCCTAACTCAGACACTTAACCCAGGTGCCCCTTAAAATTTTACTCTTATTGAGATAATATTTTAACTCAATGTATATTCTATACATGTAGATATTAATACCTCATGGTTACAAAGTTCTTTTACAATTCATAAGATTTAATATGTATAGTATGTCTTCTGCTCTCCCTTGAAACTTCCAGAGATGTTAAAATGATGCTACCAACTTCTTTTTGCAAAGCCAAGATTTGAGATGACATGACTTTTCCAAAAACACACCACCCAAAAATTATGTCTTCAGTACCAGAATCTAAGGGCAGATGATTTCAAATCAAAAGCTCAGGAGGTGGCATGGCCTCCAGAAAAGAGGTTAAGCTTTGGAACAACTGTAGCTGGACACAATTTTCACTCTTTGCCTCGTAAAACTGGATTGTTCCCTTGTAGATTTTCAGTATGCAAACCGAGGCAGGGATATTCACCTTGCAGATTCTTGTGAGCACTGGAGTTGGTTTATCAAAGTGTCCAGGCTGAGTGTCTGGTACTTTGTAGGAGCTGAGTACACTGAGATTGCTTTTTATTCTATAATATCACGCATCTGATTTATGTATGCAAGTCAACCAAGGCATATACAACTGGTTGTGAAATTATTGACTGAATGATTTCTATGGAATTCACAGTTCAAGATCAATTCTTGTATTTCACACAGTGTTTCTGTTTCTCTCCATTATCAGATGAAATGCAAACTCATTAAATATTAGTATACAAAACACTGAATTTAGGAAGTAAAAATTTTCTGCAAAAAAGTGATATTACTTATTAAAAATTCATAAGGATTGACTTATGATTTTTTTAATCCCTGCAATTACTCCCATTCATTATTATGGATTAACAAGAATTGAATGTGGATATTATTAAGATTAAGTAAACAAAATCAAATGTCTAAAATTAGGGAAAAATAAAATTCATTAAAATTAAATTCATAAGGAAATTTTTGGTTAATCTTTTTTTTAAATGTTTACTTATTTATTTTGGAGAGAGAGAGAGAGAGAGAGAGAGTAAGCAGGGAAGGGGGTAGTGGGCAGAGAGAGCGGGAAAGAGAATCCCAGATAGGGTCTGCACTGTCAGCACAGAGTCGGATGCGGGGTTCAGTCCCACAAACTGTGAGATCATGAGCTGAACTGAAATATATATTTTTAAATCTAGGTATTTGTATGTAACCAGCATATATTGACATGTATGTCAGTACTTGTGTGTAACTCTCCTATCTATATCTATAGATATGACAGGAATAGGTAGATAGATAGATAGATAAACAGATAACAGGAATAAGGCTCTGATGATGATGGTAAATAATCATCAATTCAATTACTACTACCGATTTGGTAAGTAAACATATTAGTATTTCGTTTTCAGATTTTTTTAATGTGATTTGTTTTTGTTTTTTTGAGAACTAAACACATTCACTTCATCAATAGGAGTTATTATTGCATGAACCGAATTTCCATCCACAAGCAAGAATCTTCTTTAGATTTTTTAAAAAAGAATTATGCATAGTTTTGAGTGACAGTAAAAAAAAATGAAAGAAAATATAAGCACAACAAAACTTGAAAGTTCTTAACTAAATATCATCCCTGTCAATGTCCAACTTTCCAGCTGGCTCATGATCATATTTGTTCTAAACTCCACAATGTTTATTCATTGATAGAGTTCCTCTTGATTGTCAGGATGAAATGACAACAGTCTCCAATAATGACAATGACTTGCACTTCTAAAACACCAAGCAAAATTTAACTGTGCTCAAAATATTCATACATCATAGTTTGTGAGAAATTCGGTGATGTGTGGGAACAGAAGGGCAATTTTTGAAAAATTTGGTCCACTTAATCTTTTGCAAGTAATTAATTTTCTCTGGTGCAGTAACACTATCATTTTTTCAATGTCTTACTGTCAAATTGCAGTGAGAAATTTGATACCTAAATGAACAGCTTATCATTTCCCGACTACTAAGAAATATAATTTAGAAATAAACAGTATTTTGCAATGTCTTAGATATGATTTAACACAGACTTGTGCTAATTTTAACATACAGTTTAATTCTTCCAGGTGAAACTGAACAACGAATTTTGTTCAGGCCTTGTCCCCATTAGACAAGGAATTCCTTCATGTAAATAGCAGGATCCCCAAAAACCCAAACCCTAGGAACAAAACAGTTTAGCAGTGACTTATAAAAATGAGCTTTCTGTCACATCACTTTTTCCTTCAGGCATTTTTTCAGAGATTTTGGCTGATTTGATTATAAAGCAGAAGGTTAAATTCTCACACAGTGATCATTAGGAAAAAATAAACAGAGCAAGTACTAAAGCTGGCTTTGCACCTACTGAATGCTGCAAGTGTCTGTACTCATTGGATATGCATCTTGCAAAGCTCGGCTGTTCCCAGAAGGCCACTCCATGAAGACTGAGAGAGCAGCGTCTGCTAGTGGTGCCTGTGCGTCACAAAGAACAGAGAGAAGCTTTATAACAGAGATGCTAGAAGGCATCACATAATTGGGAGGCAGGCTGAAGAATTGGGTTTGTACGTTTTCTTGCTTAGAAAACATGCATATGAAAATGTTATGCTGATTATCTTTAAGGTGCATGTTAATGCCACTGAGAAACCATTGCACCAGCAATAATTTCTAGGTCTCTTCATTGGCTCCATTTATGAAGCACTTTACTAAGATTGTTTCATTGCTTATTGCACAGATTTATTTATGGATATAGGACAAAAGCATGACTTCATACGCAAACATAGCATGCTGTTCTTAGAGGGCAATCATCATTTGGATTTGGGTGGGTCGTTCGTACTTTACCTGTGGCATTCAGTGGGCACTGATTGAATGCCAAGTCGCCTGCCGGGGTCCTTTTCCACACCATCGACATCAGGTAATCCTCTGGGCATATTTCATAAGGTGCTGCAATTTAAAACAGACGGAACTGAATGCCAGCAGTGTTTATTTTTCTAAATATTGGCGATAAACAGTCCTCAAATGCATCTCTCTATCTGCAGAGTTCTTTCATTTTCCTTAAAGTATATCATTTACTGAAATGTTAGCAGTGTCTTCATAAAGAAAAAAACCACCAGGTTTCATTTCATTATCTACAAAATCTTCACAAAAATGTGCTTTCTTTTGAAGGTGCTTACTGTTCAGACTTTTTTTAAAGTCGTTTGAATTTGCTTATAAATTGAACATTACATTCAAACACATAAATCAAAAGTCTTTCCAATATTCATGATGTTTTGAAATGTTGTGAAATAAAATGATTTCCAATAAACTGAAAGCCATATTAGAATTACTAACTCTAAGTGTTAAGAGGAAATAAACATACAGGGCAAAAATATATAACTTTTTATTCTTCATACAAGGGCAATAATGTCAATCATACTACATCATGTAAAAATAAACTGATTTGATCTTTTGGCCTTATAATTTTCAAAAACTCAATTGAATCACTGAGATGAGAAACTCAAAAGGTATTTCAAGAATAACAGATGTATACCAGAAATAACTTAATAGAAAGCCAAAGGATTTGTGAAGTCTATCTGTACTGTTTTGTATTAAACCTCACACCGTGCTCCTAAAAAGAACATACTAGTCCTTTCTCTAGACACACCTACTATTGTGCTTTTCACACAGCACTGCCGTTTATATTATATTTTCACATATTTGTGTTCACTGTTTTCCTGGGATCTTGTTGTCTTCTCATCTCTGTATCTTGTACCTAATAATTTGGCACACAGAAGTTGCTCCAAATTGAATAAATAAATGAATCAATATATGATTATATAAATACCTTTAATAAATAAATAAGGACCAAAAATAATAAGGACCTAATATATTCATGAGTGTCACTTCCTGGGAGAAATGTCTTCCTTTGAGGACAATATACTATTTAATCCATGCTAATCATAATCTACTGATCCCGATTCTACTTCAGAATTTATGAGCTTATTAGGATACATTATAATTATTAGTGGGGAAGAATACAATTTGAGACTTTTTGATCTTGAAACAATGCTTTCTTTATCTGGGGTAGCAGGGCCAGAAACTTCTGCTCTTCCTGGGGTGGGGATTGGACAAAATGGACAAAGTGGTTCCCAGCTTGCCAACCTCCATGATCAGTGTGGAAGTGGGTGGTTGCATGTGCTTGGCTGGTGGTAATGGCTGCTTCCCTTAATTTATTTTTCTGTTACTTCTATTCTTGCAGTATTGGAGGAGGGAGCCCTTGTAGGGGGCTGTCCCTATTTCCACCTGAGTTATACCATGTTTTTGTGACATTTTTAAAAAAAATTATTATTTTATGTTTTTGATTTATGGTGACTCCACCTGTATTCATCACCACCACTCCCAAGCCCGACTCTGGCAAATCCTATTCTTGGATCCTAGGAAAGGGCCAGGCTAGCCTCAGCCCCCCTGCCTCCAGTGGAGCTGGAGGGAACAATTTCAGGAGTGTGGAGTGACGGACTGGTGGACAGGCTAACATTGGTGCCTGCAGGGTCTCACAGGCAGCCACAGAAGGGTTTAACAAAAGATCATGATTCAATTTTTAATTTTAAGAACATCAGTTTGCTTTCCCTGGGTAAAAGAGATGGGAGAGCACTAGGTGGGACAAGACAACTGAAGAGGCTAATGCAGTGCTTCAGCATTGAAGTGACAGTAGCTTTAGGTAGGATGTTTGGACTAAAGATGAAGAAAAGGCGGATACAAGATAAATTTAGAAAGTAGTATACAAAATGATGGGAGAATGAGGGACTAAGGAGTTAAGGATGATGCCTGCTTTCTGAACTAAAGAACTGGATATTAAGTGGAACTATTTATTCCCTAGTATCTTCTACCTTTAATCCAATTTTCATGCCACATTAACAAAGTAATCTCCAAAATGAAGCTTAATCCCATAACTTGCTGCTTAAAACCTTTCCATGGTTCTCCAGTACTGACAGGATAAAGATAACTATGCTTTCTGTGATAAAAAAAAAACAAAAAAAACAAAAAAAAACAAACCCTTCTAGCAAGCTCTAAGTTAGCATTTCAGTTATCGTTCATATTTATTCTCCTATGCATCAGCCACACAGAATTAACTGTCATCTTCCAAATATTCTACACCAGGTCACATTCTCCTGTGTTTCTGTAAATGTCAACCAAAACTACTACAGAAATATGAAAAAGAGGAAAATCATAATAAATGTTAAAACTGACAAACTACATCATGCATAGTTTATTACATAACTGAATTCTGTGTAAAACAACTAATCTATTTTTAATAAAGATATAGCAGTAATTAATCTAATAATACCATTACACTTAATTACTATTTTTTGTTCCATCTATACACCCAACTTCTGTTCATTATCTTCCTCAATAACTCTTCATTTGTAACCTTTCATTTTCACTTCACTTGTACTTTTTTCTGTTTTTCAATGTTTTGAACTCCAATTTTCTTTAGTTCCATTGATGAAATTTGAAATACATTTCATAAAATGGGGTGCGATAGCATTCAGGCTTTCTTTCTGATTTAATCTTGACACAAACCAATGAAGAAGCAATCTGCACCCTAGACTTCTTCATCCCCCTGTTGTGGTTTCAGAAAGCTTTTCTTTTCTATTGTTTCTTTTCTATTGTTATTCTGCCAAAAATTAGCCTCCTTCCCTTAGCCCTTCCCCCACAGTCTTCTGTGTGGTCAGAAACTCTGGTAATTGCAAGAATTAACCACTAGATGGCAGGGGTGGGCCAATAGGGTGAAATGTTTACTGGACTCGCAGCTGAAACCGAAGAGGTTCAAAATTAAGGTGGGCAGAAGTAGTAACTGTCAGCTGGGGAATATGGGTCAGACATTCATTTTTTTTTTAAAGGTATAATACTTGGGAAAAATAAAATTTCTTCTCTCCCAGGAAATACGACGTTTAGTGATAAAACAAGCCTCAGCTACAAGGCTCTTCAATCTAGCCTCTTACCTCAGCTCACACCCTCTCCACCTTCAGCCCCCCACCCCCCTCAGCTACACTGACCCCTTTGATGCTTCCTTCTCCAGTACTCCAGGAAGGCTCCAACCTCAGAGCTTGTACGCTTGCCCTTTCTTTCTAGATATCCCTACCTCTGCTCCCCAAATGCCTGCATGGTTTGTGTCTTCACTGCCTTTAACCTTTACTGAAATCTTACCTTCTCCGGGATTTCCTGACTCCTCTCAAACACTCTTAAGCATTCCTTTGTTTTACTCTTCCCCCAAAGGCTTGTTCCTTATAACTTCTACGTTTTTTCCCCTAGCTTTCTTATTTTACAGTGTTATTATTATTATTGTTTTGTTTGCTTGTTTATTTATTTATTGCCTTCTCCTGCTAGAGTGTGTGCATCATGAAGACAATAATTTTTCTGTTTTGTTTCATTCCTAGGGCACAGAGTACTTACAAATCTCGCAAATGATAGGTAGATACCTATGAACACACACATATATTTTAAGCCAAAATTACCAAATACTTTCAAAAGATCTGTTGTTTCCATACCTCAGTAGTTAAGATGACAGAAAACGAGGATGATTCTACAAATTACTGAGGACAGTGTGTGTGTGTGTGTGTGTGTGTGTATAAGTAGACCAGCAGTAAGTAGGAATGTTCATTTAGGAAAAGTAAGAGAGGGAGTTAGCTATACAGTTTTCCTAAAAATTAGCCAAACTGGGTTTCCAGGGTGCTGGGTATTGACAAAAGTTGACTTTATAGGGCTGTGTCTGACTTGGTAAGAGTCCATGGGACCCAGTCCAGAATCCCCCAGTGTGTTCTATATATATCCTAACTAGTTCAGAAAGAAGCTGATTAACCTTTTTTTCAACCACAGCCCTCAATTACTAATACTCATTTACTTAAGACAATCGGTATGGTCTACTTCAACCAAACCAAAAAAACAAAAACAAACAAACAAACAAAATCACAGTTATTTTGAAACCTAGAAAGGTCAACAAACTTTGCTTTTCTCCACCATAAATTTATAAAGCCTTGGAGACACTGTGCTCCTTGTAGATGGAAACACAGTACACAAATAATAAGAAAGGAAGATGACAGATTTGCAAATTTGCAGGATTTTCAGCCTTTTAGTAGTAGTGTCAAATCCCACATCTGCTGTAAATATTCTTTTTTAATTAAAACAAATTTAATGTTTTATTTATTTTTGAGACAGAGAGACAGATCATGAGCAGGGGAGGGAGGGGCAGAGAGAGAGGGAGACGCAGATTACAAAGCAGGCTCCAGCCTCTGAGCTGTCAGCACAGAGCCCAACATGGGGCTCGAACCCACAAAACTGTGAGATCATGACCTGAGCCAAAGTTGGACGCTTAACCACTGAGCCAGGCACCCCTCTTTTTTAATTTTTAAAAAATATTTATATTTGAGTGACAGAGACAGAGTTTGAATGGGGGAGACACAGAGAGAGAGGGAGACAGAAGCTGAAGCAGGCTCTAGGCTCTCCGCTGTAAGCACAGAGCCTGATGCAGGGCTTGAACACACAAACCGTGAGATCATGATCTGAGCTGAAGTCAGATTCTAACTGACTGAGTCTCCCAGGTGCCCCTGCTTTAAATATTTTCTCAAAGGTGATTTGGCATTCTTTGAAGATGGTATCTTTAAAAAGTTTAGTTCAGAAAATAGGTGTATTTATGGTCATACCAAGAGCAAAACAGCCTAGGTATTAATAAAAATTTATTTTCTTCCATCTTAGGTTTATGAAGCCCCCAGTAGTAGGAAAATTTCTGAACTCTCTTCAGTGCCCATTATGGAATTCATTAATTCTACAGATATTTACTGAACACTCATAATGTCCCAATCCCCTTGTAAAACGCCGCACATAAAAAGAATGAACAAGAATAGTCAGGGTCTCCCAACTCCCAAGATGGTGAGGGAGATAATAAGTGGAGAAATTATAATACAGCAGGATGTCCACTATGATCTGAGAAGTTCTGGCTCCTCTAGGAGTACTATGGGGGAGAGTATGTCAGTGGAAGACTTCCAGAAGTGATGTCCAAGTTGAAGTGTAAAGGATAAGTAAGAGTTGGCCAATGAGGAAAGGAAAAGTGTGCCTTGGGAACCACAGGTCAGAAGACCCAGGGGGCAAGGAGAAACTTGTTGTATCCAGCATTTCAGAATGGCTAGAGTATAAAGTTGGGGATGAGTAGAAGTGAGTAATTACTAGAGGGAGAGGGGTGATAAATAATAAGATAAACTAGGAGTTTGAACTTAAGGGCAAGGCAAGTTTGTTATTGTGTTCTGAATGCTATACATGCAGTTTGGGGAATGGACTGAAGGAAGGTGAGACTGAAGGCAGGAGGGCCTGTGACAACCTAAACGCAATAATCAGGGAAGGGGTGTGGCATCACAGGAAATGGCAACTGGAAGTAGGTGGATTCAAAAATCTATTTAAGATGTAGGATGGTCTCAGCAACATGGCTGGGTGTAGGAGGCGAGGAAGTAAGAGAAATAAAAGATGAAACTCAGGTCTCCAGGAAGAGTACCTGCTGTGCTACAGCGTCAGTTAGAGCACACGAGGAAGACAGGGCTTGGGAGAGAAGATGCTGAAAACAGTTCTGAGTTTGATATATCTGAGCACATTTGATATTGTCACAAAGGCATTTGGTGTATGAAACTAAAGGTCAGGAGAAAAACATAAGCGAAAGAGAGAGATTTGTGTTAAGTTTTGTTTTCCTGTTTAATGCTACCTATGCATATTTTGTGAATTATACATAGGGGTACCTGGGTGACTCGGCTGGTTAAGCTTAAGCATCTGACTCTTGACTTCGGCTCAGGTCACGATCTTGCGGTTCATGGGATCAAGCCTGCAAGTGCGGAGCCTGCTTGGGATTTTCTCCCTCTCTCTCTGCCCCTCCCCTGCTGTCTCTCTCTCTCTCTCTCTCTCTCTCTCTCTCTCTGTTTCAAAATAAATAAATAAACATTTTTTTTTTAGAAAAGAAAATACATAATTAGTACACATAACTCTCTGTGCTCAAAATAAAAACATTATTGTAGGGCCATATGAAGGATTCTTGTTTTTTATGCCTTAGCAAAATGGAACAGCAACTCTGTTCATCAGCTGAAAGATCCCACCGCCTGCTATGACTAGTGCAAAGATATACAAACCCATTTGTAAGATACAACTGTACTTGAAGTCACAAGTATGTAGTTAGCATGCTGTCTTAAAACAAGGTAGCAATTACCTAGTGATTAGCTGTTAATCTGTCTATTCAAACTGATTTTCTGTCTCTTAAAAATAGCAAAATTATACAGGGCTTAAATCAATTTGATGTGGAAAATTAGTTTTCACCCCTATGCTAGAATTTCAGCATTAAAGAGAAATTGATTCTACACTGTAGAGTTGGCATGCAGGGGGGAAAAAAAAGAAAGAAAGAAAAGAAAAAGAAAAAACATGTGCTATAAATGACCCCAATTTCAAATTTCACTTGCTGGCAATTCATTAATTCTTATGTTTTGGGAATTCCCCATGCTGGGGATGCAGAGGTGAATGAGATAGATCCGGTCCCTGTGCTCACACAGTTTACAGCTCTCATTTCAGCAAGGGAACCCACTCAAGTGAAGAATTCATGGTGCTGCTAGGGTCTGAGGGAAAAAGAAAGGCATTTATCAAATGTGTTTTGTAACAGCATTCCTCACACAGAAATGGTTTTTATCAGTGTCGAGTTGAAAGAACTTACAATTACAACAGCAATATGTACATATCATCGTGACTTAGGCACTCTTCTAAGTGCATTACATTTTTAATTCATTTCATTCTCATCATAAGAATGAGGTAGATAAACATATTACTCTCTTTTTAAACGCGAGGAAACCAAGGCATAGAGAAATCACTAGGCAAGGAGGTGGTAGGTAGACCTATGTCAATCAAACAAGTCTCTCAGTCCATTCTCTGGGAATCTTACACTGTCTCCAAGCATCTGTTGTAGTGGTAAACAAGGTATTTAAATATTTTGAAAAAAGTGTATCTCTAAATCTTGAAGGTAGCAAACTGCACACTTTATTTCATTTATTATTTTAAAGATTTTACTTTTAAGTAATCTCTAAACCCAACGTTCAACTCAAACTTCCAACCTGAGATCAAGAGTTTGTCAGGCGTCCCAGCAAAGCGCAAGCTTTAAATTCATGAGCAGACAGTGCGTGTTGCACTGCCTGTTCAAGGACTAGATAGTGTTTATACATACATACCTAGGAAAAAATCTGATTAACTTAGTTTTAGTCCTCTATTTCAACTTAGTGGACAAGGTCACTCTAGTTTGAACCTGTTAACAAGATTACTAGTAATAATAAAAAGAGAGCTAACTTTAATTGAAAGGATTAATTCTAAGTAACTATTTACTAGCTTTAAGTGAGGCAAAGTTTTATATTGGGGTATGCTCGATGTTTCCAGCTAGAGAATTGCATTTACTTGCCTTTTTATATGATCTTAGGAACTGTTGATAAGGGTGCTTCATAGCTTTTTCCTCGTCGTTGCACATGTAGAAAATGAAAACATTTGGAGGCACACTAGGGTAATGGGCAAGGCTACTCTAGGCTAGGCTAGAGACTGCCCGCCACAGCCTCCTCCTGTCAGCTGCCCTGAGGCCTTAGGAATCCCTATTTGAGTATATCTGGGACCAATCCTAGCCTGACAGGTGGCTATGGGACTGCCTTGAGGAGCTCTGACCTAAAAGTATTAGCAGGGCTGAGATTGGGAGAAATTGAATAACTTGCTATAAATACACATATTTTTCTTAATTCTAACATCTCAATGATTTATTTCTAAAGAAGGAGGTCTCATGCCACAAACTCTACTATTCAAATTCTACTTAGGTAAACTAACAGAATTTTGAAAGAGTAAAATGATTATAAAAGGTAAGGCGTTATGATCATAGTCATTTTGAATGTTTTATTCAGATGCTTTTATACAAATTGTTGTATTTTGAATTGCATATTTTACTTTATACAAATAGTTCAGTAACAATGTTTATGATATGGAATGAAAACTTCAAAGGGGCATATGTTTAATGGCCTACATTCAACTAGGTTCAAAGCAGAGGAGGGGATTTGGGAATCTGAAAACAGTTAATTCTATAGATATAGATAATATAGATAATTCATTTGTAAATGATCTGGAATTCTAGCTAAGAGATATAATAACATATATAATAATACAATATAATAATAATATATAGTAAGGGAAGCACAAAGCAAGCCTATAGAGATTCAAAGAAGAAAGCACTCATACAATTGTAGAAGAAATAAGAATGATTAAAGAAGTAGACAACTTTTGGTGGATTGGATGCCCAAGATATTCCCATGGAGTAACAGCAGGTAAAGAAGAAGGGGAACAGGGACCCTATAGGAGCCCAGGTGAATAAGTAAGAGTAAGGAGAGAATATGTGTCCCCACACCCAGGAACCAGGTACTAGATCTGTTATGCTATGTATATGTTACAACCTATAAATGAGTAGACGGTGATGACCTTGGAAAGCTAATAAACTGATAGATTGAGATACTATATTACCAGGGATTGCAATAAGCACTGAACTGGGCAAGTAATGAGTAGCCACAGCTTTTTTTTGTTTGTTTTTTAGCAAGTGAGTCACATGACTAAGGTCATGAAAAGGGGAGAATAATCAGATGAACTTGTGTGGAAGAGTTTAGAAAAGGTGATTGTTGTAGTAATATGGGTAATGGAGAAAGAGGGCCTGGAATGCTATTTAATAATTCTAATTACCTATATAGCATTGTATCATTTCATACTTGACACAATCCCCTGAGACACATATCATTAGCCCCATTTTACATATGAGGACACTGAGGCCCAAAGCCAGACTTTGACTCCCCTGCGGGGGCACTTTATCCACAATGCTCCTTCCTACTAGTAGGCAGTGTTCAGGGAAACAGAAAGCAGGCCCACTGAGGAAAGATTTGATGGAGATGGAATCCATCACTAGGAAAGGTAAGAATTAGAAATTACTTTAGATGAGGGGTGCCTGGGTGGCTCAGTTGCTTTAGCATCTGACTCTTGATTTCAGTGCAGGTCATGATCTCGCGATTCATGGGTTTGAGCCCCGCAGCAGGCTCCTCACTCTCAGTGTGGAGCCTGCTTGGTATTCTCTCCCCTTCTCTCTCTGCCCCTCCCCCATCACTCTCAAAATAAATAAATAAACTTACAAAAAAGTACTTCAGATGACAAGAAGGATTTGGTGGTCAGACAAAAACGTTCTCCTGCTGACACGGAGAATGATTTGATACCCCAATTGGAAAGGTCTGTCAGGTATTTGCAATAAATTAGGCATAGAGATGCAAATTTGTGGGTGCTTCTCACAAGTGATAGCTGAAGAGAGAGAGCAACCAAAGAGCACCAGGAGCACGATCGATGATCGATCGTAGGGTCATTCCCAAATCAGGACATATAAGGAGTGGATGAGAAATGTCAAGGACTAATTAAGGTTCAGTGTCTTAGTAAACATTGAACCCAAAGAGCAGTTTTACTAATTGCTTGAATTTTATTAATCTAGAAATAATTAAGTGGTTCCTAATATACATTTATTTTTACTATAAAAACAATGTGGGATGAAAGGAAGAAACAAAAACATAGTAAAAAGTGTTGCTTAAAATTTCTGTTTCAGTTTGAGAATGATCAACATATTGCCAGATAGTCCTAAATTGGACAACGTAGGAGAATATAGGATTACAGTAAATTGCTTTTTAGGTTTCTACCGTGACAGAAGCTATGAGAGTTTTCCCAAAGTCTCATCTGATGAGCAACCTGATAAGACAGATTATGACAATAATTTTCTCCATAGCAACAGGTTTGAATAATGGATACATGGTACTATCTGGTGTACACATTGATTATTTTAGACCCCAGTGGTTCTTTTTTAATTCTGCCTATAAAATTTAGCTGATTTGTTGCAGAACTGCAGACTGGAGTAGGTAATAAAACCCATGTTTTTCAGAAGGATTGGATACTTTCTTAGATATTTATTAAGCAATAGGTGATCTCTCTTGCCTATGGAGTATCTTCAAGTTCTAATTTATTTCCCTGCTCTTTAGAATGTATCAGAGGTGACTTAACAAGAACAAATAGAACACTGAGATGAAAGAAGTCAATACTTAGTGCCATCTACTGTCAACACTGAACTCAGTGTTTTTTTTTTTAGGTAAATGAACACTTGGGTGCAACATTGCTGTGTCCAAAAATCTTCTGTGCAGACATTTGCCTTAAATGTTGGAAACTGAACAGGTATTAATATAATTCCTTATAGGATATACACATAGCATTTGGAAGAAAATAATAAAAATTCTAATGGAGTAGGGGTGTTAAATAGTGTTAAATACACTGTTAGTGATTACCCTTGTGGTTTGGAATGAAAAGGGAGAGTAGGTGCCAATTCGTATGTGAATATTTCAATACAGAGAAGTATATATTTTTTCTCTTTAGAAATGTAAATTTTACCTTACATATTTGGGTTTCTAATCATGATTACATTTAGCTTTAAAAATGTGGTGGTCCACACAATGTAGAAGGCTAACTTGTTAAACTTGTCGCTAACAAAGATAAATGTGGTGATAGTGATTGATTCAACACTTCTCCAAACTGGAACTGAGTAAAGAATAAGTCAATGTGAGCCAAGACCTCGTCCTGCTCTCTGATACTTGTCCCCCACCCCACATACTATATACCTGTGCATATATTATATAGTAGCTAATAACCTTGAAGGATAAGAGGCAGTGAAAATGAACTCCTGGGGCACCTGGGTGTCTCAGTCGGTTGAGCGTCCGACTTCGGCTCAGGTCATGATCTCAGTTTGTGGGTTCAAGCCCCGCATCAGGCTCTGTGCTGACCGCTTGCTCAGAGCCTGGAGCCTGCTTTAGATTCTGTGTCTCCTTTTCTCTCTGCCCCTCCCCCACTAATGCTTTGTCTCACTCTGTTTCTCAAAAATAAATAAATGTAAAAAAATAAAATAAAAACATTAAAGAAAATGAACTTCTGCACAGGAAGAGAGCTGCTGGGATGGCAGCATTACAGATCTGTGTCCTGGAAGTGCACAGCTTTATAGCAAATGTGTTCAAACAACTTTATATCAAGTTGTTTCTTCTGCTCCCCATGAAACAGGAACAATAGCAATTGGAGAACTGAAAGTCAAAAAATGACTAAATCATCCTTTTTTGTCCACAGTGATTAGTTAATAGCCCTATTTTTTAAGTGACAACTATAAAGAGATCTTATTTTGGTTGAAGAATGAGTTGGCTAGGGAGATTTGAAATGGATTGCCTGTATTAATTGATTACAGGAACCATCCCCTCATCATTTAGGAAGTGATATAAACAAAATAAAATTCTACAGTCTTGTTCAAGAGATATCTCAATTTTGACCAGTGTAGCTGAGGCAGAGGACTGTTTTCCACTTTATGGTAATTTTATCATCTAATATCTATTTATTTATTTATTTATTTATTTATTTATTTATTATTTACTTATTTTTGCTACAGGCAGTGTTTGGGTAATCTGCAAAGGGTAATCTGCAGTATCATCGATATCACTTGAGAGTTTGTTAGAAATGCAGATTCACAGGCCCATATTATATCTACTGAATCTGATTCTCTGGAAGTTAGGCTTAGGAAACTGTGTTTTGTTTTTAGTATTATCTTTTTAATGTTTATTTATTTTTGAGACAGAGATAGAGACAGACGAGTGGGGGAGGGGCATAAAGAGAAGGAGACAAAGAATCTGAAGCAGGCTTCAGGCTCTGAGCTGTCAGCACAGAGCTCAATGTGGGGCTTGAACCAGAAACTGAGAGATCATGACCTGAGCCAAAGTCAGCTGCTTAACTGACTGAGTTACCCAGGGACCCAGGAATCTGTGTTTTAACAAGCTCTCTGGATGATACTTAGATCTGTTAAAATTTGAAAACACAAGACTGGATAATGAGGAAAGGCACTCAAAGAAGTCAGAAAGCTTAGAGTAAGCAAACTTTGTGATTCCTTCTTCCCACCAAAGCTGAATTAAAAGAAAATCACTTAGAAAGCAAATGAAAGTCTCTCTTGTCTCTAGAGAAGACATAATCCCATTGGACAGCAATGTTACAAAGATAAGGAACAGTCGTTTGCAGAATGGCATTTCTCCTAAGTGGGGAGGGGGCTTATAGTTACGGTATTACAGGGCATAAATTTTTTTTAATGTTTATTTATTTTTGACAGAGAGAGAGACAGAGAGACAGAGAGACAGAGAGACAGAGAGACAGAGCATGAGTGGGGGAGGGGCAGAGAGAGAGGGAGACACAGAATCCAAAGCAGGCTCCAGGCTCTGAGCTGTCAGCACAGAGCCCAACGCAGGGCTCCAACTCACAGACTGCGAGATCATGACCTTAGCCGAAGTCGGATGCTCAAAGGACTGAGCCAACCAGGCGGGGGCATAAATTCTAATACGAATGCATTACAATGTTCAATACAAGTTTGGGATTACAAACATTACTGCTGACTTCCTTTGGTATGAATACTTAGAGTTAAATATCACAATAATTGCTACATCTCTGATCTAAGTTATTAGACCACAGTACATAAATGTACTGTGTACATATTTCCCAAGTTTTTCTCAGCACATTCAACCTATGGGCTTCACTCATCACTTGCAGACAAAACACTGGTAACTCCAAAAAAGAGCATTTTATGGACAAATAAAGTATAACTTCTACCTGTGAATGGTAGATCCCAACTAGCATTACCCTTAATGACTAAAGAATAATAGATCTAAGAACTGGACCTAGAAATAGCCATCCCCTCCCCTGGGAACGGAGCAAGGAGGTCCCCAGGAAGCCTGAAAGTTTACATAGGCCAATCCACCAGTAACATCAGTAACATCTGCCTTCGGAATGATATTAACCAGAAATATCGGAAATATTGGGGAAAAACACAAAAGCTAAAAATAGTTTTCATATTGTAGCAATAAAAAATCAGAGAAGCTATTACCTTTCAACTGTTTTAACCCTCAAAGTCTGGGGATGTACAATGAGATTAAGATCAATGAAATCACTAGTTGGTGAATTGGACCAATTTAAAAATTAACCAACTTAATTGTCACTCTGTAGCTACTCTATTCCTCAGCTAACAGTATTTAAAATATACATATGTAATTTTTTCATCCCTCTAAGTCTCTTTCCTTATGAAGACAAAAACATTATCTTATTTTTGGTAATGATGCTCTTTTTAATTTTTTTTAATGTTTATTTATTTTTGAGAGAGAGAGAGAGAGAGCGCGGGGGGGAAGGGGCAGAGAGAGAAAGAGACACAGAATCCAAAGCAGGTTACAGGTTCTGAGCTGTCAGCACAGAGCCTGACACGGGGCTTGAACTCACGAACCATGAGATCATGACCTAAGCCAAGTCGGATGCTTAACCAACTGAGCCACCCAGGTGCCCCGTGATGCTCTTTTTAATACGTGTATTTTATGTATTTACTAGTAAAAAAAAATCGTATTCTCTTTGGGAAAATATTTTTCATTTTCCATTTTTAGTAGACATCATAACAGCTTTTGATTAAATCCAGATGATTAATCATTATTTTCATTAATTATCCAGACAAAGATGTGCGTACATTATACTTCTACTTCCTGACAACAGAGGGTCTCTTGGCAAACTTGATTAATTTGTTTTGCATCCAAATTAACTGAAGCATAAAAATGAATACTAGTAATTTCCAGCAATCTGAAGAAAAATTAAAGATAAACAGTAGGAAAAATAATAGTAGAAAAAAACACATTGTTTTACAAGAAACATTTGTTAAGGCTTTGTCATTGACAAAAAGAAAAAAAATGCCTTAGTAACTGTTGAGAAAATATGAAAGTTTTCTCAATTTATATTGTTAATATTTAATTTTGGAGCAATATAATGGTGGAAATCAGGAGTGCTTCTTATCATTTTGAATTCATATGGCCTCAAGATTTAACAAAACTAACTTTAGATCTTTTTTAAGCTCTAAAAAGCTAACAGATCATTACTCTTAGAGTCCAGTATGCTGGACACAAAAATAATGTATATTGACCATAGGGAAGCAATTGTGCAGAGTTGGAATGCCAATATAGAAATCAAATCCACTATGGAAAACTTAGTTATTTATTTACAATCCTGCTCTCTTGACAAAATAATGTGGGAATGAGGGGATTGCACGTAGAACAGACAAAGGATAAATAGAAAGGAAATCTTCCTTTATTTTGATAAAAACACTCTATACAGATGCAGAGGTATATTTGAAGTTAATAGTCATATATAATTTTTGAGGTATAACTCTGATTTGTATAAAGGTACCAGTTTAAGATATTTTCAAAAGCCTCACTCATATATTCATTTATTTTACCCCTGTATAACCACTAATTTGTGAACTAGTTAGCTGATTTCAATACTTCATTTTAATTAGAAAACATTATTGCGGCACCTAGGTGGCTCAGTCAGTTGACCTGGGATCTCGGCTCACTTCACGATCTCATGGTTCGTGGGTTTGAGCCACAGGTCAGACTTTGCACTGACAGCATATTCTCTCTCTCTCTGCCCCTCTCTGCCCTCAAAAACAAATAAACATTAAAAAAAATTTCTTTAAGGATACATTATTTATACACTTGGAGGTAATTTCAAGAGATTTCAAATTACATTATTGAAAAGAGTAAAATGAAAATGCTAAGCTTAATACCATATACGTGTGTGTGCACATATACACACATATATATAAAATATAAAATACTATAATTTTATATAATAATTTTTCAACCTGCCTTAAATCATGAAGCCAGCAGACAAACCAAGTGTATAAGGTATACTATCTTTTTTGTAAATAGATATGTAAAATGTTTTTCAAACAGCAGGTGGCAATCTTTGTAAATGTGATTGCAGCAACAACATTTTTAACTGTACATATGCAGATGAAAGACGGTTTTAAATGGCCGGTTAAGATCCTTGGCATATTCACAATAGTTTAGATAACTTCAAATATTAAAAGGGTCTTATTTAATCATGTCTTACTGTTCTAATGAAATTTCTTTTTGGGCAAATAAGTGTTTTGTTTAATGTTTCTTAATTCTTATGGAGCACAGGTGGAATTTCACATTACTAATCTTGTATAGGTATCCCTAATAAAATTCTACTTGGTGGTTATCACTTATCATTCTGAATTCAGGTGGTCTTAAGAATTAACAAAGATAATTTTAGATCTTTTCTAAGCTCTAAAAAAATCCTACTGACATATTGTTACTCTTAGAACCCAGTTTCTATTGGTATTAGTGTTGAACTGTGAGAAGTCTTTAGAATTCTAACTATGGAGAAAAACAAAGCTTTGACTCATGGATATCTCTTAGAATGCCTTGTTTGTTTGTTTTTTCCCCAAACTGATGCAGTCACATTTGGAAATCCATTGCTTTCTGAACTGAAAAGGAACCTTAAACAGCTGAACTCTCCACACCTATTGGAACTAGATGGCCAGAGAGATAAGCTAGCTTGCCCACAAGGCATTACTAGCAGAAAGTGCCTCTAATAGGGTCTTCAAATTCTTTTAAGTTTTCAGCACTTCCTTTATATACAGCTATGAAACTTAAAAATTTCATCCTATCATCTTTTTAGTATGTTTATAATAATTTTGTCTATGGTATCATTCTAAAATCCTGATTTTCAATTATTTATTGAGTCCTCAGTATGTCAATAATATTTTATGTAATGTATGCACAATTAGGAAGGAGCCTTTGTTGTAAAAATGGTCTATTAAAATATATGATCAGTAATCTGGGCAATTGTTGACTTTTCATTTTTTTCTATCCTTATTTGTAAAATCCTTTAATGTAGTAACATTTCCATTCTTTCACCACTAATTAAGACCTTATGTTTTCATTTTAAAATGCATTCCTCCTAGCAGAAAATGGGACAACCAGGGCAAGTTAATGGGGATGCCCAAAGTCCTACATGGGGATGGATTAACAGAGAAATTTAAAAGTTTCTGAATTTCAAACATCATCTCTTTATTTTCTCAGTCAGCTATCTAACACTTATGTCTTTCTACTTCTATCATAAATAATCTAAGGCAACTGGTTTTGTGTTCTCAGTCAACAAATACTTCAAGAACATAGTGAAAAATATAGTACCCCAAACTAATTTAAATCCTGTCTAGCCACGTTATTGTTCAACTGGGCTTCCTTTGTATAATCACATTTTTCTATGTGCTATTACAGCAAATAATTAAAAAACTCATGGAGGCAACAGTCTATGACACATAAACAGAGGAAACCTCATACATACATTACAGAAACAAGTAAACTGCCACTTATCATTAGCAATCCTTCAACTGAGCAATTATTGCCCTTAATGACAATATTTTTAATCCTTTTTTTTAAGGTAACAAAATATTTCCATTGGGATAAACTCAGTTCATTCTCACCAGGACATCGTTGCTCACTGCATCTTCTCACTTCTTCACCTGTTCCTTCACATTGCTGTCCTGTTATTGCTGCACCCTGACAAGTCCTTATTCGCCTTTCCCAGCCGCCATCACAGGACTTGGAACATCCACTCCAATGACCCCACTGATTCCACTGACCATTGGCTGAAAGAAATGCATCGTGGTCAATGGCAGTAGCCTACTGAAACTGTTTTAAGAATTTTGAAATCTGAGGACCATTACTGTCTGTTCATTTTTTATTAAGCTACCACAACAAACAAGCTGTATTCAAATATTTGGCTTGCTAGTCAAATATAGAGCACTGTGATTAACATAAGTTTATATAAATTTTTCAGAATCTTCAAATGGACATTGAAACTTGTAAAAAGGACAAGTTCAGTGCTAAGCTTCATCAACTTAATTTGTATTTAATCTAAGAATCTCCAGAATTTTGTTGCTTCATGAGTATGGCATACAGTAGAATTAGCTCTGGTACAAGTGGTATCATTTACCAGAAATACAGAATCATCTAATTGTCCCATGATTGTCTGGCACGGTCCTGCCACATTTTATAAATGGCAGACATTCTTTAAATGTAGTGATCAGGCCTCACCTGTACACTCAGGGTTATAGCACTCTCTGCTTTCTGCCCATGGCCCTCTGCATTCAGAGCCCCCATGAGCTGCTGCAGTACACTGCCGGCTTCTCTGCTGGGTCCCATTCGAGCATGTCACTGAGCACTGACTCCATGAACTCCACTCTTGCCACTGCCCATCGACTGCCAAAGCAGAAAGAGACAGTGTAAGGAGATGGTCCAATAGAGAGAGCTGTCCAGAAAGTATAAATTAAAATTAACCTTGGAGATGAATCTCAACCAGGAAACTCTAAGTGAATACAATGGAAAGTCACATTGGCATTAGATTTTATTATTACCCCCCCAAACTATTATTACCTTATTTTCTCATTTCTATTTCCTTCTATGTATCCAGTTTCTCTTTTGAGCCACTATTGCTTCAAAAATATTTATTGATTACTCAACAATGAGAGATCTCGAGCTAGGAGATGAGTACACAGAACAGTGAATAAAATAAATCCTGACCAATAACTCATAGAGCTCATGTTTTAAAGAAGGAATGAAACAACTAACTAAAAGCTAAATAAATTAATTATATAGCATTGTCTCAAAGGATAATTTCAAGACACTGTAAGAGTTTGCAGGGCCTGAGGAGTCTTCTTTGACAAAGTGAAGTTTCAGGCAAGCCTTGAAGAATGAGAAATAACATGACAGATGTTATGAGAAACAGGGAAATAAAAGAATAGGAATCCTACCCTCAAAAAATTTGTAATTTAGTAGAAGAATCATATTATGCACACGAATACATAAATAAAAGGTTAAAAGCAGTAACATCTTAACATGGCACATAAAGTAAATTATCACATCTACTTAGGGATAATTATGTTAGATTGATATGGTGAGATCTGGATAATTCAGACAAAGGAGACAGCACCCACAAAGGCATAATCCTATAGACCATAAAATACAAGTGAGCAAAGAATCAGGCAAAAATATTTATCCAATTTAGAATGCATAAACTAGGGGCGCCTGGGTGGCGTAGTTGGTTAAGCGCCCGACTTCAGCCAGGTCATGATCTCGCGGTCCGTGAGTTCGAGCCCCGCTTCGGGCTCTGTGCTGACAGCTCGGAGCCTGGAGCCTGTTTCCAATTCTGTGTCTCCCTCTCTCTCTGCCCCTCCCCCGTTCATGCTCTGTCTCTCTCTGTCCCAAAAATAAATAAAAACATTGAAAAAAATTTTAAAAAAATAGAATGCATAAACTAGAATATAAGTATTATAAATGCACTGGTATATGACTGTCTGCTTTTTTCTCCATATCATTCCATGGTTCTTAGTTTCATTTCAGTGAGAGAGAATTCATAAATCCAAAACTCCAACATAAGATAATACTGCGGTGAAAACTCATCCACCCATCCAAACAAACAAAAAAGACTGGCAGAATATGAGTAAGTATTGTCAACCTAATTTCAGGCCTTGCAGGTAGCTATTAAAAAAGAAGATTATTTAATAGGTATCTACCTGTACTTAATAAACCCCTTGTGAGATTAAAAATCATGAAATACCAATTTAATCATCCCATTCATGTAATTTTAGCCTTTCACTTCATTAAAAGTATCTGATACAATCCTACTGGCTATGTAGTCCATTTGCCAGACAAAAAAAGAAAAGGCTAGTGAATCAATGGAATGTTATAAATTACCCATTTCCTCTCTATTTTGGCTTTAAAGATGAGTGCATTTCTCACTTCAGAAGTTTGCTTTTCAAAGATAGTATCTCTTGAGCTTGCATTATGAGCTCTCACTATACTAGGCATTCCTAGAAGAGTTTACAAAAATAAGATTTGTATCTGCACCTTATCATCTTTTGGGAAAAGAATGTACAGGTATTCAAATTTGTGACAATATTCAGAAAGCAACACATAAACAAAGACAAATTAGAGGATTTCAACCTGACTGAAAGCTGAGTGACTAGAATAAAGGAGTATGTGATGTCCTTGAGAATTCTGGTTTGAGGTAAACTTGTAGTTATCTTTATTTTTTAAATGAATGTAACAGTTACAGATTCACTGGCAAAGAAGAGAGGATAAGTCTTTCCAGCTAAGAAGATGTGGAGTCAGGTATGAGCAAATCAAAGGTGGAAATCAGAGAGAAGATAATTTGGCAGGGTGTTGTATTATCGGTGAGGAATAAGAAAAGACCTTGCTGAGATTAGGAAAAATGAGAATATTTGTGAAGTGTTTTGCTCAATAGGGTTTTCCTAAAAGAAGACTTTGCACCACCATTAGTAAATAAATAAATAAATAAATAAAGTAAGTAAGTAAGTAAGTAAAAACATTTTATTTTTTTTTTTCAACGTTTATTTATTTTTTTGGGACAGAGAGAGACAGAGCATGAACGGGGGAGGAGCAGAGAGAGAGGGAGACACAGAATCAGAAACAGGCTCCAGGCTCTGAGCCATCAGCCCAGAGCCCGACGTGGGGCTCGAACTCACGGACCGCGAGATCGTGACCTAGCTGAAGTCAGACGCTTAACCGACTGCGCCACCCAGGCGCCCCAATAAAAACATTTTAAATTCATACATTTGTAGTATTATTCATTCAGTCCTTTCTGCCAATGTACACATTCTGTTTTGGTTGAAGTTCAAGAATGGGTTAACATTAAACTTTTGAGGGACTTTTTGAGGTTCAACACAACCAAACACATCAACAAAACATATATTTTAGATAGGTACAGTTTTGCTCATAAAGTTAGTTACAGAAAAGAAATAGCAATGAAACTGAAGTCATATCAAGTGGATGTTTTCACACTGAAAACTAGTTCCTTTTACTGAACATTATCTGCACCATTATGAAAGACCTGATTTGACAAAGTGACTGAGAAAAAAGAGGAAAACCCAATATTCCTTTGGAATGTTAAGTCAAATTTATTGGGAAAATGGAAAATTGAGAAGTTAGAACCAGAGAGATACGTCAATTTAGTTTAAAGCATTAGACAACAGACATACACATGAAAGAATTTCTTTTAGTGCCAAGTGTGGGACATTGTTTTACTTAATTTTTTTTTCAGTTTGATACCCTTAAATTAAAAAAAAATAATTTAATTGTGTTCTTTTTAGGGACATCAAACTCAACACCTTTCAGGAAATGGTAGAGTTATTTTACCAAATTGGGAAAAAGTTGAGGATTTTGAGAGGTGGAAATTAAGAGTTTTGTGTTAGACATTTAGCCATTTTTTTAAAATTTTTTTTAACGTTTATTTATTTTTTTTTTTTTGAGACAGAGAGAGAGACAGAGCATGAATGGGGGAGGGTCAGAGAGAGGAAGACATAGAATCTGAAACAGACTCCAGGCTCTGAGCTGTCAGCACAGAGCCCGACGCAGGGCTCGGACTCACGGACAGCGAGATCATGACCTGAGCTGAAGTCGACCGCCCAACCGACTGAGCCACCCAGGTGCCCCGACATTTAGCCATTTCTAAGAAGGACATATGTATTATATTTTAGGTATAAATGTCAAGATATTTAAAAATAAAAACCATTCACCATATGATCTATTTTATATTTATTTTTATAACCACTTATCTAAGTACTACAAGAAATGAAGTCGCTGCCTTTTTTGTTTTTATCGGATGCTTTACTGGGAATCTTTCATCCCTCATTCAGGTTTCCTTTCCACTTGGGTGAGTATGGAGGCGGCAGAGAAAACCAGCCCTTTTCCCCACCACCCACCTGCCCCTGTATACCACAGACTTCCAGTATTTTTAAGAGATACACTCCAGAAGCACTGCAAATCCACAAACTTGAAAATACTTCAAAGTTTCTTTCTAAAATTGTGTTCCTACTGAACGATGATTAACATCTTATTCGGTCAGAAAAGAGGTCTCAATAATTAGAGAAAATGTAAACACTCCAAACCTCTCCCTGGAGTCCTCTAATTCACTCATAGGTAAAGGAACAAAGAAAGTACACTGTGACACTGCTAGACTCTGGGAAAACTGTAGTGATAAAGACCCACCAAGCTGTCTTCTCACGGAACATATAGTCTGAGAGGGGAGTGAAGACAGATGATAAACAAGTAAATAAATGAGTGAATAAGAGAGTTTTAGCCAGAAGTGTCATAAAGACAATGTGATGAAAGAGGACAACGTGTTAGGGTATGCTCAGCCATGCCTCTCAGAAAAACAAAACAAAACAAAACAAAACAAAAACCCACATATTAGAGCGGAGTCCTGAGTCATTAACAGGAGCCGGAAATGTGAAGATCTGTGAAAATCTTTACACAGGTACAAAGTCCTGAGGCCAAGAAAATTTTGTGTATTCCAGAAAAGAGAAAAGGCAAGGGCTTCTGGGGATCACAAAAAGGGGGGGGGGAGTGGCAGGAGATGGGCTCGACAGTGTGCAGAAGCCAAATCCACGGGGCCCTCCAGTCCTTGTGACCAGGTCATATCAGAAGCCATGAGAGGATTTGAAAGTAGAGAAATGATGTGATGTAATTTATACCTTAATATTTAATTTTGGAGTTGTGATGATAATGGATTGTACAGGGCAAGCTTCAGTCTTGTGAGATAGTAGGGGACTATGCTGTAGCCCAGACAGAGGTGACAGTAGCTTAGATTATAGTGCCATCAGCCATCAAGCAGATGAACTTGTGGTGCTGTCTAGATGTACAGCTGATAGGTTGGCAGTGGAGCATAGTAAAACAGAGAATCCTGGTCGACTTTCAGATTTCTGGCTTACTGAAACAGGTAAATGGTGGACCCTTATGCTGAACTGTATTAGACTAGGATTCAAACACATCAGGGGGTATATAGCCCTGATATCAAAATATCTATTTTGAATATGTTGAATTTGTGACACCATTATAGTCATAATGCAGGGGGTCCTATATCACATTACCCCTGTTTAAAATTAGGCCTCCCAAAAGTACTTGAAATGTAATCATCCCTCCTCTCTTTTCTTTTTTTGGAACACTGTTTGGTAAATATTGCATTAAATTATGCAATTTCTTCTATAATATGTAGCTCAGTTAAGAACACCTTCTTAGGCTTTTTCCATTTCTCTTCATTTCCATCATAAGCATTTGCAGTACATTTTTTTGTAGTGTTATTTTTCAATTTAGAAACTCCAATTGCCTATTATTTTATGAGCTATCCTACAAAGGTGACTAAGAATAGAGAATAATAAGGCTGTGTTTTGAAGCTGGGAGAGTGCTGAGAGATCAGCCTGTCTTACCATCATGCAGTGTGCTTCCTTATACAACAATGTCACCCTGGGGACAGTTAAAGTTTCGCTTCAGCAATGTGATACATTACTAGATTTTCTGGACCCAGAATAATTAAAATTGCAAAGTCTAAATTGCTAGATTCCTGGGGTTTACTTTGTTATATGAACTTCCTCCTGCCATATATAGAGAGTTGCTATTGTGTTCACCTGGAAGAAAATCCTGTTTCCCACATACAGAGGCCAAATTAAATTCTGCGATACATTTTAATGAAAATACCGTGTTTCACTATATTTTCACATCCTTACCAATAACTGCTGACAATTATAATAGGTTGGAGAACAATAACCACAAGATAAAGTCATGACTATTTTGGATAATAAAACTATCATTTTGGCAACTGTTTGGGGTTGATTATTGCTGATTAATGAAGCTATCTATATTTGGGGAGAAGAATTCTACCTTGTGGTATAAGATTTAGTAATGGTAAATTTGGAAAACTCCAATTTTTATTGAGTTGGGAGTTACCTAGGGAACTGGAAAGACCCCTGGAGTGTATAAGACTGAAATGTCACAAGCCAACCTCTTGCTTTGGGCATATGCTAGAGAGCATAAACTTGGTTCCCATTTGCTATTTTCAAATAAATCACAAAAAGGGAAAAAAAAATGAAGTATCATTTAAAAAATTAAAATTAAAAATAGAAGCAAATTATCATGGTAAGGTCAACAAGAATAAACAAATAGTTGGGAAGTAAGTTAAGAGAAAGTTTACACGAGAAAAAAAATTAAATAACAAAAGAAGGCAAGCCAGGATTAATAAAGACACAATTTTTAACAGTCTCATAAGCTAATACTGAAAGATCACTAGAGTAATGCTAAAAATTTGAAATGACACAAAATGAATACAACAGCCATACAACAGACTAGAAGGTTAAGAAGACAAAAATGTAAATTAATTAAAAAACAGGTTAATGAGATAGCATTTGAACTACAAATTATAACATTCTCATGCAGAGACAACCAGGGACTTTTGAACCAAGGTCAGACAAATGTTTAGCATCTTCCCACTGATTGCCCTCACTGAAAGGATTCCCTGCAGAGGGACTGTGGGCAGATGACCCTCTCATAGATTCATAGATGCTGAGGAATCAAACTTTAGGTCAACAGGATACTGAAGCCTCTTGCTCTAGATAACACACATACTTGGGTCTAGCTGTGTTCCTGAGGACTTATCCTTGGGTGATTCTTTCATTCTTCTTACGGTTTGCAAAAGACTATGAATATATCTGAAAAATACAACCTGACAGGATCTCTCTGGGAGGTTCTGGATTCACAGGAATGCATTTCTTACATGCAGGACTGACCAACCAGTGTGACACAGCCCAGCCCCACAGACTGGCTTGAGCCCTTATACATGTACTTCTCCCTAGTACAAACCAGGCAGAAGTAATCTGTATGGGCCAAGGTCAGGTCACCCCAAAATATGCCACTTTGGTATGTTGATTATTTTAAATAAAAGTTACTTAAAAAAAGAATACTATGCCCCTCCCCTTGTCTCCAGAAAGCATAAAGTAAATCTCCCATGTGAGAGGTATCCTCTCTATACTAGGAGGTAAAGAGACATTCCTTACTACCAGAAATAGGGAGTTTAGAGCCTAGAAGGCTAGATAAATAATTCTTTGTTACTTTTTTCTAATTTACTACCCCAGCCCAAATTCTATTTAGAATTCCTTATTGACTAAAGCTCCCAAACTTAAATTTTCTTTGTCCTGTCAATTCCTCACAGATTTATTGTCTCTGTCTAAGAAGTATAGAAACTTCCTGCCTTGGTCATTTCTTTAGGACTCGATTTCATTATTGGGCCTCTGTGTACATGTAATAAAACTTTGAGTTTTTAATTCTTAAACCAGCTGGAAAACCTTGGAGGGTAGAAGGGAAAATGTAAAGTCCTCCTGTCCATAAGAAACAAAAACTATTATAATGTTCTGAATTTATTTCACCCATTTCTTCTAAATCCTTTACTTTTAAAGTAATATTATCATAAAAATCATTATACTTTTCAAGATTCTGTCACCTAATTTTAATCATTTAACAATCCTCTAATATAGCAGAATAATGAATGCTGGCTCCATTTTACAAATAAGAAAATTGAGAGACAGAGAAGATGAATACATTGCTTAAGTAAATACTTGTAATTAAAGATTGGGACTGAATCTTAATCCATGTCTTATGAATTCCAGACCACTGTGGTTGCCACTGAATCATTTAATTCATACATACTTATATATATTTCAGCCTATAAATGAAAACTAATTGTCAATAATTCTTTCATTTCTTTTAGTCTTCAATCTATTACTCAATTATTATCCCCATTCTCTTTATTATTTGCACTTTACTATACAAATTATATCAGAATGAGAATTGTCACAACTGAAACAAAGAAGACCAGACTTGACATCTTCAACTACTGACAGAGGGAAATATTTTAACTATTACTCCAAAGTAACATAGTATAAAGAAAATCACTATTAACCTTGAGGCTTTGGACTAAGAATTTAAGATTTTATTTTTCCATAAAAAACTTAACTTTGGAGAAGGTTCTAATTTTATTTTGGGTACACACATCTATATAATTTTAGTGGAGAGCCTACCTAAGAAAGGTGAACATTCCATCAAGTCCAACACTTATCTTTCTGCATTTGAATAATAATAAAAAATCAAAAACATTAAAAACAGAAGCATGTAGTGATTAAATCACACTAGAGGAGGAATCACCATCAAGGTGATATCCAGGAACTGGTCTGACACTTATAGCTAGACTCAGTGCTGTTAGCAGCTTTCTTGGTGCTCATAGCAAGTCTGTGAATCTAAAACCAGTACAAAGAACATTAACAGTAGACAAGGTCATTCTGAGACTGTGATAAAGTGAGATAAAATGAAACATGGTCACAGTGCAACCCACAAAGTTCTAGACATTCTCTTCTCTCAGCTAATATGACTGACTACCACTTCTTCACCAATTACAGCAAGTTTTCCCTCTTCCTGGATTATTTATTAAGGTACGTAATAATAGAATTCTCCCCCATTCCTGACAGTTTGAAATCCAGAGCAAAGTCCCACTTCCTAAAACCTTCCTTGAAATCATCCCAAACAAGCCCAAACTCTTAGTAAGTCTTTCTAACTCTTCCTGAGATGTCCACAGTTCCCTATATTAATTTTTCCTTAGTACCAAGAGTAACAAATTAAACTTGTTCAAGTACAAGTGTCATACAAATGGACTTTGACTATATATAGGGCACTGACAGAATAATAACTGATACTTGTACACCATCTGCTGTCTACCAAGTTGGTTCCTTTACAGCATCACACAAGGTCCTCTCACAGTCTTGTGAAGTGGGTATACTATTGTTCCTGTCTTATAGAAGAAGAGACTAATGATCGGGGGAGTAACACAGATATTAAAAGGTGATACCTAAATTTAAATATGTGTTCTCTTGTGAAAGTCCAAGTTCCACTACACTACATCTATGTATTATTAAATAGACCCAGAAGATGCCATATAATTTTTAGGGGGGATGAGAACTAAAAATTTGGATATGTCTATATCAATAAAATCCATTCAATAGAAATGTATTAGATATGGCTGGTACAAAGTTGCACAAAGAGATAA
This sequence comes from Prionailurus viverrinus, assembly GCF_022837055.1. Taxonomy (NCBI): domain Eukaryota; kingdom Metazoa; phylum Chordata; class Mammalia; order Carnivora; family Felidae; genus Prionailurus; species Prionailurus viverrinus. Next base: position 62,376,464 of record NC_062565.1, on the reverse strand, counting down.
ATAAGCAATGAAAACAAATTTCCTTGTATACACTAATTAGTACTATACTGAATTTGATGCTCAATTAGGGATTGCAATGAAAATTCAGAGAAAAGAAAAAAAAAACATGGGTTAGATTGCCAGAAGTTCTAAGTTTTATGAGATAAGAAAAATAGACCAAAATACAGACATACACATACATACACACACCCTTCCATAGATGACATTTAATTATTAGAATAGATGAGAAAAGGAGGGAAAAGGGGTCACATTATTTTATAGCCAATGAATGAGTCATAATGAATCCCTTTTGTTGCTCTATGCCTCTTGCCCACCTCCCTCCACCACCAGTATCTGTTCTTAGACATGATACACAAATTAGTAACTGATAACTCACACTAGGATATATCATATCTACCTTTTCCTTTCTTTCTTCTCTCCCTATATGAATTCCAGGTAGACAGCTTTCCCTCACCTCAAAAGAAGTGAGAGAAAGGTGGACATTGACTAAGGAAAGTACCTGGTGAAAATAGGATATCATCTCCTTTGAAGCTGATATAAAAAATTTGCAAAGTAAAACATAATTCATTATTTGATGTGATCAACACACATCATAGTATCCACTTCATTATAGTGGTTATATGTATTTCTTAAAAACATGATGCTGGAATGCTGATATGACATGATCCAAAACTAAAATATCACTGCCCATTATCCTACGACACATGGTCAGATCTTGGAAAGGTGGTGAGTGGAGACCCAATTTGTTGTTTCAATTGTTTCTTCTGTTCTCTTCTGGTCTTCACCTGACAATTGGCCTAGCCAAGGGGAACCAAGGGTCGGTCTTGGCTCACTTTCTTCATTACTGATACATGACCTATCACAGCCTTATACCTTAAGATGGTGTCTCTAGGATCTCAGGTTGGATGGCTACTAGAAATATAGTTTGAAATCACTGAGTTCTCAAATTATCACCTTTCATTGAGGTTGAGTATTTATATGTGTTTTTCAGAACTGCATTCAACTTTCAAATGCTTATGTCTGTATCCTCTGAAGAGATTGCAAATTTCTTGAGATTCTTCTTCTCAGTAGTGTCTTGCATCTTGTTGACACATGATGATGCTTTTATATATAATGAAGGCACCTGAGTTTAGCTATAAGACAGTTCTAAGGAGAATTCCAAATTTTTGCACCAAATAAATCCTACATATTTCAAAGACATAATGTCAAAATGTTCAGTAAAGTATAAAATCTTTTTTTAAATAATAGCCATTAGAATTCCCTTTGAAACAGTAGGGAAACTGGGATACAACATGGTATGAGTTTTACATCTTTTAAGATATAACTAAGTTTAAGAATGGAAATAATAGGAATCAGAAACAACACATAATAAATTTATTAAGTACCCAATATGGATCCATAATGCTCACGTATAAGAGAATATGAGCTAGGCCAGATTTACAAATAATACAAACATACCTTCCAAAATTTAAAGACCTTCACAAAAGAAAGACCTAATTTTAATGGCACTAAAGTGATTCCAATGACAGAGTGATGCTGCTAAAACACAACTAGCTTGAAAACACTTGTTTACTACTCAGTGATGAAGCAACAACTGTATCAACTTAGAATAATATGAGTTTTCTTATCTGAATTCTCACAACTTAGCATCCCTATCTACTGACCCCCAAACATTTTACTCCTAGAAAAGCTCATGGAAAGTAGACTACAAGAAACATAGTTAATAACATTTTAACTGATCAGTGTCTTTTTTCTTTATACCTCTGGGATTAGCTGAGGTAAAAGATGTAATAAAAACTAATACATTAAAAAAGAATCTATAGTTAACTATTAATTTTCATTTCCCCACATTACCTATTTTTTCACATTCCATGGACAAATAACAATGAACTATAATTGACTTTCTGTAAATGTCATAGCTTAGCAGTTAAATACCTAAAATTTGTATAAGCTGGCCCAAATCTTCAGGAAAAAAACAGTACATAAATATATTTGTATGTGTCCATATGCTTGTCTGTATGTTTATAGAGACACAGAAATAACAGAACATAACATTTCATAAGTATTTTTTCTGAGGGTGATTTGCAGATAAGGAATCATAATTTTGACTCCCCGATATTCATAATTACATGAATATTGAATTATATAAGTTATATTAATTCAAAGAATTCATAAAATTCTAGGAGTAAATATAACGACTATATCTTTAAATGTATATTGTGATATAGGAATCTAGACGTCTTCTCTGAAGTCAAAGGGAACAAGTAAGCTTGTTAAATGACTTGCATATCTATATTTTGGGTGGCTTTTCATAGTTCAAGATGTTTTAGATACTTAAAATTTCCAGAGGAACTAAATCATTGCTTCATGACATAGGATAATACCTTGGGGAACTGAAAGTACAAATGGGACTGAATGTGAGATAGATAATATGTTTGGAGCACACTAACAGGATCCTAGCTATGTTGCTCACATGCTGAATGGCCCAATGAAGAAGTCTCCCAAAGAAAAGATGAATATTTATATTGGTCTTTGCCTTTCTTCTTAGCCTTTGCCATTTGCTACTCATGTCTAGCTCTGTAAGATATGCCTTGGCTAGTCCTGGGAGATCCTATCATTTCTTTGTGTGTATTTTCTGTCATAAGTTGCAAGCTCCTTGAACTGAAGACCAGTCTTTTTTTATTTTGTAGTTACATAACAGATAATAAATATATAACAGAATTATAAAGACTTCTCTCTGTAATAATGGGTGAAATTATCAAATTCAGGTAAAATAGCATTGGAATATTTTAAACTAAAGAAAAATTTACGATAAGAAATATACTGTATGAACAGACTATGTAGTCTTCATAATCACATGAAGCTATATGTCATTTATGAGCTAACCATCTTATGCATCTAGCAGTGAATCTATAAAGTCTGATTTCCTAGCAAGTATCTATCATTTCTATACATATCAGAAGGTGCGCCCCTACTCCTTAATTGAATGAGTGTGAGACAATAACATCAGAAGGAATGCCTCTAAAACAGTCTCTCCAGTTATAGTATCAAGGCAATAGCCAATCTCAAGTCTTTGGGACTCCTTATAGAATTTTCCCAGGGGGGAAACCAAGTACAGATAAAATCTTAGTGGAAAAAATTAATATACATATCTATAGAAACCTAATAAAAGTGAGCTTTGGTACTCGGTCGAGGAAATACTATAAACCATTGCATATGATAGAATCAAGGAAAGTACCCAGTTTTAAGCAAGAGACGGTAACCAAAGGACACATTTTCCAATGTGACTGAATAAAGGTTGTACTTTTAATATTTCACATGTATACCAGGGCCCATATACAAAATACACAAATACAAAGTTCACTAAATGCAGAATACGCTCACCTGGGCACAGAGCAATATTACAAGGCTTATGATGTGTTTCAGGTCCTTCACATGGCCTTCCTCCATACTGAGGAGGTGTGCACGACCTTGTTCTTGTTCTTTGGCCTCGACCACATGTAAATGAACATAAACTCCATGGTGACCACTCCTCCCAAACTCCATGTACTGTAATAAAGCAAAGAAGCTTCAACAACAAAAGCAAAGAGATAAAGTCATAATGATTTTTTTCTTAATTATTAAGAAAAAAATCATCTAATAGACAAGTATGAAAATATTTTAAAAGTTCAGCTGAGTTAACATTCTTATTTGCCAAAATAAATGCAAAGGGTAATTCAAAAATTCATTAAAAAATGCAAAATTGTATGCATTTTTCTGTACTTGAACAGTTATTTATGTCATAAACTTTAAATATTTTCTTTTTTAATGGAAATGCACCTCTCTCCTTCATGGTAGAACAGTCATGAATTATTTTTAAATAAATGTAATATAAACATAAGGTAGTATAGAAAACTAAATTTCTTATAACAGATATGATCTTCTAGAGTTAAGTTTGCATTTAAATATGTAAGGGCCAACTTAATTCTTCCAACAATTATAAAATTTCAGTATTAATGACCTTGATGGTGTCAAAAAATGAAAATATGAGAAATTAATGGTACATATTTTAAATAGCTTTTAACATCACATTTAGAAAATACAAGTATCTAATACAAGTACCAATACTTCAACTATGCCATTACAATGAATTCAAACTAATCATAAATATTAACATAATTTGTGCTCCTCCATAATAGCCACTGTGAACAAATATTGACGCCTTTTGCATAAAGTCCATTAGAGTTCAAAGTTTAGATCCTTTCTTTGCCACAGTCAAATAACCAATCTCCTCTCAATTTTTAATGTTTGGGATAGTAAGGAATAGTTAGGTAATATAAATAAACACTCTGTGGATAATACAAATAAAAAGAAGCTGGGCAAAATGTGCTCTTTGGTTCAAAAGCTCCTGTCTTGAGGTTGGTCCTACCATGCTCTTAGAAATTCATGAGCATAGATGTTTGGTATGACACCCACTAGAATAAGGAAGGGGAATAGAAATTTATAATGGATGATAAAAAGATGTTCACTTTCTTCTCAACATTGGTAGGGGTAAGCAGAATCCATATAAAGTGTCAGAGGTGTTATGCGAGTAAATATAGCATATCTAGAATCTTTTGCATGTATATGTTGACCAAGTTGTTACTTTAAAAACACATATATGATACTTTAATTATGAGGCACCCATTCTCTTCTATCTATGCTATTGAGTTGCCCTAACTGGTTGTGAAAATATATTCAAACATTGAAGCACCCAAATTTGAGTAATACTCTCTGAAAAATTCTTCAAGTTTCTGTGAAAATTGCTGGAAAACTTTCTCATTTAAGTTTGGAAAACCAAAGCTACTATGTATCCATTGGTATAAGAATAAATAATGAGTTTGTATTTAACTCCAAGAAAAAAATACACATATCCATATATAGGTATATATGATCAATGATAGCAAAATATTTTTTAAATATTGCATACAAATGTATTTTGCCATATAAAACATATATCTTTAATTAATTTTTGCATTTATTTTTAATTACCAATATTTCACCATTTAAAAACAACCTTCTCTTCCTCTATTGTCTATATAGTGTTAAAAGACTATATTGTATTCATATTGATAGTTCTGTTAATTTTCTCCTCAATCAAATCATACTTCTCTGTATTCATTGAACGAACCCTGAAAAAAAAAAGCTGCTAAATTGGCAGATTTTTCTCTATTAATCTCAAAGAAATGTTAATTAATTTTGATTAAATCATAAAGCTGGAATCCTTTGAAAACTATGTCACTCCCTACTTTTTAACACTCTTTATTGTCCCATGGTGAAATTTCATGACTCCTTCATCATTTTAAAAAATCAAAAAATATTTTTTTTCATTTGAAGGGGAAACAAAATTATTAATAATTTTAGATATTATTGAATTAGGAATTTATAACAGATATATTATGATTTTATAGATGCTATTTATAAAATTTATGTTAAAGAATAAAGATATTTTCATTTTAGTGGCAAATTGTTATATAGATTCTTTTACCTTTCAGTAAAGAATGAAAATCTGTAAAGAATCTAGTCCATTTGAAAAATGTGCCTCATAAAACCAAGAAAATTAAGTCAAATTAATCCATTTTTAGAGTTTTCTTCTTTACTTAGACATTAGCTATATTATCACATGCCTATGCTGTATCATCTAAAGATGAAATGAGAAATATACCATATACAAATTATGTTACTACTAGATTTTGAAATAAGTGTACGAATTACCTTATAATTTACATTGGGATGTATAATAAAACTCCTTTTTTTTCTTAAGAAATATATAGATGTGGATACTGTGACATTTACAAAAAAACAAAATAATCAGAACCATTCCTTAGCCCAAATAAACTTCTAAAGGATTAGAAAACATAGAGAGTAGACCAAGTGGTTCTCAACCAGAGGCAATTTTGCCCCCCAGAGGACATTTGGCAATGTCCAGAGAAATTTTTGATTGTCACAGCTCAGGGCAAGGAGGGATGCTACTGGCATCCAAGAATGCTCAGGACAGCCTCCCACAACAAAGATTTATCCATGTCAAAATGTCAATAGTACCGAGGCTGAGAAACCCTGGAAGAGATCATAAAACTATAAGTCAGAAACCAGGACAGTGAATTCACAATTCAATGTAGCTCTCTACTTTCTCAATTTACTATCTGTTTACCTACATCATTTTCTGCTCTAAGTAAAAAGAATTTCTGAAGAGACTATAATGTCAAAGCAACAATTTGCAAAAAGCTGGATGTCTTAGGATCCATATTAGAAGTAACACATTATCATGTAATTTAATTAAGAAAACCCTTTTGAAATTAGAATGATATGTGTGAAAGGCAACTAATTTATAACACTATTGATTAGGCTTCAGTAGTGCAAATAAATATGAGCTCAAATTCTATCATTAAATATATTTTATGGAAAGTGGCTTTGACATTCATTTCATCCTTGTGTCATTTTCATTAATTAAATGCCAAACACACTTGAATATCCACAGTGTGACAACTGGGTTATTGATTTCTGAGCTAATTTTCTTCTTGGAAATTTAAAGCATTATTTTAGAAAGATATTTACACTGGTTATGTGCTATTTAAGTTTTTAAATTTACTTTTGGTTACTGTTTTCAAGATATATTATGTAAAAAAAGGTACATATTTAGCAGCATGGCAAGTGACTGAACAAAATATTTAACACAAAATATTTCATAACAAATACAGTAACCATCTAAAAGATATTCCAATTTCCTATAGTGAAATACTTATTCTACATTTTTAAAATAATGAAGTTGCTAAATTATTGTTCAGTTTTAGAAAATTAAAAAGAAATCAACAAAACTCTCCATTCTCTTAAATTTGACATCTGAACTAAAACAATGGTTACAAGATACATTATTTCTTATCATCAGTCCTATTTAACCAAATTTAGAAAGACAAACCTATAGTATATGAAGGTGAAGAGGGGAACTAATAATTAGTATGTATTTCTTCAGTAGGAATAATGGTAGGAGGTAAGAAATTGAGGAAAAACATTATAATCAGAATATTATTCAGTGTTCTATAAACATCAGATACAGAGTGAAAGGAAGAGCACTCTGATCCCACTACAGATGCTCTCCTTGCCCAGCAAAGGAATTAATCAGCAGTGTCTGGCAGAAGGATGGAGGTTTCCATATGTCAACCATATGAATTGCATAATGAGTGGCTGGAGAGTAAGCACTGAATGGAGAATTGTGGAGAACACTTTAGCACCCTCTCAGACTTCCACTCGGGCATCCATTTGCCATTAGACTCCATCCTTGCATACTGAAGGGAACTTCACTTTTCCAAGGGATGCTGACAAGACAAATGTATATATCAAGCACAGCTTAATTCTCTATTGACAATTTTCTCATTGCTCAGGAAAGGAAACTTGATCCTAGAACCCTTAACATAAATACTGTAAGTAGGGGTGGGCTTTAAGTGTGAGACAATATACTCTACCCACACCCAGCTGAAAATCCACAAACATTTACTCATGAGGTCATTTTATGTATAAAATTTAGAAATTTTGTAATTCCTAAAACCTCCAGCTCTTGGAGGTTTTCCTTCTCTTGACTAACAGACCTAGAGTCTTTGCTCACTAGCTCGTTTTTGTCATCTTCTGTCATTGACATCCCCTTCAGTGACCTCCGTAAGCATTTTTCCCTCTGAATTTTCTTTTCACTTGATGTTCCTTCTCATCTAGTTTAATTCCCACTGACTCTCATTGATTTCTCTTGTTTTCAGTGGGAGTTATTGCTGTTTCCTGCTAATTCAGTCTTCTCTTCCTCATAGTTCTCTGCCCTGTTTAGCTTTAACTTCGACCTTCATCTGCTGCTTTGAATCTCCTAATTTCATTATAGAGGATTTCCCAACTCAGTGTGCCCTCTCCTCCACATTCTGCCCACCACTTCTTTTCCCTTTTGTTTCTTCCAGATTGTCTTTCCTTTTATTGTGATAAAAAAATACATAACAGAAAATTTATCATCCAAACTATTTTTAAGTGTACGATTCAGTGCTGTTAAATATATCCCCATTGTTGTAAAACAGATCTTCAGAACTTACTCAGTTTGCAAATCAAAACCCTATACCCATTAAACAATAACTCCTCCAGACTGTCTTTTAATGGGTTGCCCTTGCTTATTCAGCTGGGAAATTAGGATTATCTCTGCCATTCCCCCATGCCACCCACTCTCTACTCTTGCCTTTAGCAACTGCAAAATCAGCCATCTCTGGAAACGGAATTCATCAGAAAATTTTTACAGCTGAACAGCTGCTGCAGAACCAGTCCCTTTCTTTATGCCCACCCCCTTTGGGGGCCTATGGAAAGGCTGTGAATGCAAGTCTAGGGTCAACTGCAGTGGCTGATGGTTTTATCACCCCTCCACCAAATACTTGAGCAAAAATATAAACCTGGAGATTCACAGTATCATGTGCTTTGGACTTCTTGAAAGAAAGCCCAAATTCCTTTTAGTACTTATTTTTAGATGAAAGCCAGTAATTTGAGAAGGCAAAATGCCTGTGATATGCATGTAGGCCTCAAATGAGAACAAAATGTTGACATAACATGGAAAATCTCACCCTACGTGGGTAAGCTACCATGCTGTGCACCATTTAGCATTAAAGATTTTTTCCTCCATTAATGACTTTAAAGTTTACAATGCAGTGGATGGCTCTGATGAGGACAACCAACTGAGTGAAAGAAATGAGCAGGAATTCCTTTGGTCAGGGGAACTATGTTCTCTGATAGGGTCAGACAAGTGATAGGAAAACAATTGCCAGCTTTAAAGACTATATCAACCACTGCCTTTAGTAATGGGTACAGATCACATTTCCAGTGTGCCTGTAAGTCACACTTTCCTCAAACATTCAATTGGACATTTTGACCACCTAAAATAAGGAAAGATATTGTAATCTTAAAATATTATTAGAAGCAGATAGATAAATTTCAAGCTTCTAGCTGCAGTGGGTAGGGGAGTCACTTATGCAATTTTCTGACTGCTCTGAAAGCAGAAATAATCACTTATATAACAAAATTTCACAGTTGAATAAGAATTAAACTTATCCACTCTAATTAAAATGTCTATACCCAGTTCATATGAAAATAACAAATCTTTCCAAATGCGTAGCATGACACAATTCAATAACATCCACAGTTGTAGTTGCTGCTAACACTACCTGGACAGAGGGCAGTGTTATTGCAAACCCTTGATTCTCTTAATGGGCCGCTGCAGTGTGTCCCGTAAGGTGATACACAAGTTCTGGTTCGCACCTGCGACCCTTGACCACAAGTAACTGAGCATGTGCTCCACTGGGACCACTCTTCCACACCAGATTCACCTGTGTGCAAGACAACAAATAAACATGAAATACCGTTTTGAATATTCATTCACTAAGCATCATACCAAACTGATAACTATGACATGAAAGAATAATTTAAATGTAAAAATATGACACTACATCAAAAGGTACAAGAAAACATTTCAGAGCAAAATAAATTTAAAGAGAGATACATATTACACTGATGCAAGGTCCAAGTTTGCTATTACCTTTTTAGCAAAGCTACTCTTCACAAAGACACTCTGCCGTGGACACTATGAAGGGACCAGTCAGCATTTTACAACAAGAATGGTTGCTGAAGCAATTCTCTTCAGGCCAATCTAAAGCTTTGTACTTTGGATGGGAGAGGGAGCAAAATGTATTGCTAAACTTACTCTGGCTTTGGTGAGCAGCAATATATTGATGTATTCTTACCTAATCTTTTATTGCATAGTCTTTCTAATGCTGGATGAGGTGGGACCCTGGGAGTCTGGGCGTATCTAATTTTTATTGTGTTAAACACTGACACTTATTTATAATTTATTCCCAGTGCTACTCTTACTTTTTTCATCCTGTGACAGCTATTTATCTTGTGATAATTTGTTTAAAAGCCTTCTGCTTGCAATTTTCCTCATGATCTAGAGTAGAAGAGTGAGTTTTACTCAAAATGAAGGAAAATTTCTCTGGGATTTCTATTAATTTATTCAACATAAGGCCCTAAAAAGCCAAGGAGTGTCCGAATTAATTACTTTTCTTAGAGTAAGCATCACACTAAAATTATGTCTAGTTTCCATTATTATCTAAAGTCATGTCCCAAAGGACTTAAAGTCAAGAATTTCTAAGTCCATCACAGTGGGCTTTTGATTCTATTCTGATATCATGTTCAGGATAGATTCTTAATACTGATTTGAAAACTTGTAGTTGCTTTTCCCCAAATACGAAATTGGGGCATTTACCTGCTAGTGGGAACTATTTAATTATTTAGTTGTGGGAAAGGTTTATGGTTGAAGTGTTTCTGAACACTTTGTATCACTGATTACATAAACAAAGGAACAATTTATACTTTATAAGTTCTGTTTAGAATTTGCCTTTGGAATATAATGAAAAAATAGAATATGATAATCTATTTGTCCATCTTTATTATTTTTTTTGGAGGGTTAGTAAATGATTTAGAAATTACTTGCAGTGCTACTCAAGACAGCGGGTCCATAGACTGGTACTTCAGGACAGAAGGAGGCTGAACCAGAATGTAACTCAACTTGCTGATCTCTTCACTGAGAATTTCTTTTTTTCCAAACAAACAAACAAAAAAGTCAGCTGAAATTAAACGTGTGTTTGATAATGTAGTTGAATTTACATCCTGGTATATGCTTCTTATTTCCACAGAGGCCCATAAAAACTAGTTCGCAGATAAACACAGGTCCACCAACCACACTTTGGGTAGCACTATTATGAAGATTTGTTCTTACATTGATCTGCATTATGCACCCAGAGGCATAGATCTTAATGCATTTATGACTAGATATATATAATAAGGGCACAGACAGTGGTTAACTGGGATGACATATTACATTAAATAGGACTTATTTTTGGTGTTGGATCAGTGTTTGTCCTGAAAATACTCTATAGATTAATTACCCTTGATTATTTTAGTCTTTTTTGCCATCACCAGTTCATATTGTAACTACTTCTTAAAAATGTTATTGGATGACCATTTGAATAATATTTAAAGACATGCCTCATAATATTCTCTTTTACATTAAAGAATACTCTGAAGATAAAAAATCATTATTCTAGACCCCAACAATATGGCAATAGTTAAAAAATATCCACACATATATGTATATACGAACATATATTTTTAGCAATGAAACTTTTTAATGTAAAGTTAGGAAAAACATAATGCGAAGCTTTTTCTTTTGATAATTCAATATGTGTTGTGATGACAGTAAGTGAAGTATAAATATTATGGTTGTATGTTATTAATTAAAAGCTAGGAAACCTTGAACAGTGAATTCTATAAATAAAATGATAAAGGTTATGAATAAAATTAGTTATGTTTTTCCACAAAAGCAGTCCTTCTCTTACCCTTGCACTGTTATTATGGCATTAAAAATGTTTTTTATTAAATTGAACAATGAATCAGGATCAAGATCTACTTTTAAATGTATTTCTGTACAAATATTTAAAAATCGAGGTTCCTTCTGAATGTATACTATAATGATGTTGAACAGGCTAAGCAGTGATGTGTAGATCATAAGAAATTGATAATCAGTGCTAAGAACTGGCCTTCTTCACTCACTCAAATTGATGATTCATTTTGTTGGTCGAAAACAAAATAAATAAATGAATAAAGTCTATATTGGCTTTCAAATTATGAATCAAATTTTGCCACTCAATTACCAGCCTACCTACCAAAATGACCTCATTATATCTCAAATGGCATAGTTTCAAGTGACATTTCCACTAAATAGATATGATTTCCATGCTGCCACTTCTTTACTACAAAAAGTGTGAAGCCTGTTCTAATGAGGCATATTGGATCCCTGTAAGAAATAGCTCATATACTTAAAAGAAAGGTATGCGTATATATACACTTTTAAACTCAATGACATTAAAATAGTAAAGTATAATACAAAGTATACTATTTTTAATATGTGTATCTTTGGAGATAGCACAAACTAATCTGGTTCCTTGCAGCAGAGAAGGCACATTAAACACCATGTAGAACGCTTCAGTATCTAAGGCACTATTAAGGCTCTTTATCCTGACACAAAATATAAAAGGGGACTGGAAAAGCACTGTAATTAAAGTCAGAAGGTCTGTTTGATGGAAAGCTACTGAATATTAGCTCTGTGGCCTTGAGAAAGTCACTTTATTTCTCTGAACCTCTCAATAAAATGAGTAATACATCTACCTCAAAATGTATTTGTGAGGTTTAAATGAGATAATGTATAAGAGTGCATTTCAAATTATAAACAAAATATTAATATAAAATTTTCTAGTATGTTAAAATCATACTAGAAACATTTTTAATGTTATACTTCTCTTTTAGATAACATGCTATAATATATATTTCTAATATACGTTATCTCCGCCACTGGAATACAGGACCACTTTTCTAAACATGTTTATAAGATCATTGGATGACTATGATGTTAAAAAGCATCAGTAAGTAAAATTAAATTGTCATAAGCTATCTTATTGGAATTTAATTTAGATGTCTGTATTAAATATCTGTATCTTATCACTTCATTTCATTTCCCTTGAAATGAAATATATATTGCGATACACATAAATTGTGTCCCAGGCTATTTGAGCATTGTTCATTTATATTTAAACTAGTCTATCTCAATTATTGGACTGACCAAAACGATCAAGTTATCTTGATCAGTAATGCTATTTTCCCAAATGTTACCCCTTTAAAAGCGATTTCCATTCATGTTATTACTTTATAGAAAGCAAGCTTTTCAGATACAGGGTATACTGATCATACTGGTTGAAGAAGCCAGGTTATTCATTTTGAGAAAGAATTCTTAATTCTAAAGGCTTATAGGTTTTGCTTTGTTTTCTCTCATGACTAATATAAAATACATATTACATTGTCTTTCATCATTCAGTTTTACCTCTATTGCATTTTTCTTCATTCTCACATTAATGTTAGCAAATGTCTATGATTGTTTATATGTAACACAAATCTCCTGGTTTGAAAGACAAATAGAAAAGTTTTATAGAAAAAACTTAATTTTTGTGAGATTTGATTGTGTGACACTTGTATTTATTCAGACTAACTACCTTAACACCTAAAGGAAGTATAACTTAGAAAATATCTCAGGAAAATAAACAGCTCCTCTCTTAACTTTATAATTGCTTCATATCAAATTACATATTTTAAAAACCATTTAAAATAATGCAGTTTTCCAGTCTTCTATCAGTATTGTAGTAATTTCAATTTAAAGTATTATATGTGTATTTATATTTACCTATACTATTTCTGGTTTAAAATAAACCAATAAATATTTAAGAACAATCAATATTTTCAGAACTTTAATTTTGGAGTTCATTGCCTTTTCTGAATCATCGTTAACAATATAAGGAAATGGTTTTAATGCTCCTTGTGGATCTATTTAATAAGTGTTTCATCTACTTTACCAAATCATGTGTTAATATGTTTTAGATACAAAACAATGCTTGTAAAAGAACCAGTAAATGAAAACAGAATTTAGTAATTTCTGACTAAGTAAACATAATGTTCCTTGTGATTTGAATTTGTAAAAAAGGTTTTGGTCAAAAACTGAATTTTCTTGGTTGATGTCATAGGCAAATCCAAAAACTAATTTATATAAAATGCCCTGGCCAAACTGCATAATATTTATGCATTAGCAAATTTTACTACATTACAGGAAATTTAAAACTATGGCTCTCCATTTCACTTCCAAATGACCCCACTTTTAAGTAATTTCAGGAAGCCAATGACTGCGGCCTCTTTTGCAAAAACGAAGAAAGTCTCTAATTTTGCAGCAATGCCCCGGGTGAGATGGCATCTGAAGGAGGCTGAGTAGTTAGATCATGTTCTATGCCTCTATGTGAAGTCAAATATTCCCTAATCTCTGGTCAGTGGCTGAGACTATTTTGCTCCATGTAAGGGAGAAAAATACATTTAATAATTTGAAAATTTACCTGACCCTGGCAATGCACTTTCGGACCTGTACAAGCAAATAGTAAACATATGTCACCTTTTGTTAAATAAGAAGCTGCACCAAAAGCAATCCAGATAAGCAAGTTTTGTTCATTTCAGGATCTAGCTCAACGTGTATATTTAAAAAGCTAAAAATATGTCCTTAATGTAGAATTTATTGTAAACACTCTTCTTGTTCTGAAGAATTCTTTGACCTACTTGTAATAAGGTGTTAAACTCTCCAATTACTCACCAATTACCAAAGAGCACAATCCATTAAGAATATTTGCATTTTAAGTTGTAGATTCAAATCTAGTGTTCAGAATATATATCTTAAGAAAATATAAACTAAAGGAAATATTCATTCTTCAGGAGAATTTCATCAAAATCAATGTCACGTCAAAAAGCTGATCGAGTACTTGAAACTTCTGTATTAATGGTAAAACAGATGATCCAGATTGGAATGAATAAAACTTTATAAAGACATAGATAAGATTGTTAGTTTGCAATTTCCTGAAATAAAAGTGACAGCTGAAAATGTTTATAACACATTTTAAATACATTTTCATCTAAGAATGTACTACATGCAATGTAAACAGAAGGAATTATAGCCCATTTATTATGATGAACCAACATATGAATGCATTTACTTGTGTATATATATATATGTTTTTCTTTTTTATAGGGAGGCATTTGCAAAAAATCTAATGAGTTTAGAATTAAAAATTTTACAAACCGGAAAGTGATCTTTGTTGATATTTAATTATTTGGAGTATATTATGGCTTACTAATAAAGATTGTCAACTTTTTATTATTTAGCTTCTATAACAAAACCTTCTTTTCAAATAAAAAAAATCTGAAAAAAATTTTCTAATTTCCATACATTTTAATAATTAATATTTATATGAAGTATGGCATTTAAAAAATCCAACATCTTATTGTTAAATTAAATTTCATCATTTAAACTCCTATTTAAATTCTAATTCTGAAAAGTCCTATAACAATCAATTATTGATGAAATAACTTTGTTGAGTTCTTTAAAAGTTTAATGGTACATTTAAGTAGTTAATTAACATAGGTAAATAATAACATGTAAATCTTAAATGTCCCATACTAAAAGCAAAATAAATCTTACACATACTTTTGTGCACTTTTCAACTCACAGCTACTTCATTTATGGACTTTAACTGGTGACAAAAAAAAAAATGGCTCAAAAAAATATCAGCTCCAAAAACTGACAAATGTGCAGCAAAAGATTATGAAAACATGCAGTGGTTTCATTAAATTAATAACAATAAATAGAAAAATGTAACTAACGTATTACCAGTTTGTGCCATAAATTTAGCAGCATCAGCTTGTTCCTGAGGGACCCTTTTTTCATGAACAGATCGAGGTCGCTGACTTTTAATTGTATGATCTCCCATCATTCCAAATTCTAAAGACAGAATAAAGGTATATGAAAGCTTGTGTGTAGACATTTCTCACAAATTACATTACTGTCTCATGCAATATGTTCCTACACATACCTAGAAGTTACTGATTAAATTTACAATTCTAAATTTGCTAGGCTGATCTACTTGGAATATTTCTAAACTCAAGTAAAAAAAAATCTATAAACAAGAACAAGTTTTCAAGAAACAATGATAACAGTCAATAGAAGGACACATCAGGTTTTAAGTCAGCTTAATTAACAAATAGTGTACTCTTTTCTGATCATGTTTTCAAGCAATACATCGGAAAAAATACAACCACAGTGTTAACTGTTGTTTTTCAGAGACAGAATCCTGACTGTACAACAGATGCTGCTTTGCTGAATAGTAATCACCCCACAAATTTTTCAGCACTTTTCTTGAGGAATAAATAATCCTTAACCTAGCTTTCCTAAGGTAAGCATTCACTTAATATAGTGTTTTTCCAAAGATGAGGTTGGCCTTGGTGTCCTTAAAAGCTCATGGATATGTGGTGGTTGAAGTAATTCTCATTCTCTCCTGCCCTGCCCCAAATAGTTGTTCATCCCTTTTCTAACCACATGTAAGACAGTGTTTTTTCTTTTAAAAGTTATGTTTAAAAGAAATGGATGACTCCAGGTTTCTGTGATTTAATCCTTTATTCCTTTAATGTTGTACCTCCTAGGAAAAGCAAAAAAAAAAAAAAAAAAAAAAAAAAAAAAATCTGGCCCTAAGTCAGTGACAATGGGGATAGAAAAAATAAGTTGAACAAAAGATAGACTCCATAATATATTTTTGAAAAATTCATATGCTTGGAATTCTGCAAGAGTTCCATGCTTCTAGTACAGTTACTGTAAAATAATTTTAATGAAACAAATGCCTAATTTATGGAAGAGTTGTTGATTCTGGCTTAGAGAAGTGTGTAGGGGAAGGGGATTCCTGAAGGGTGAGGGGCAGGCAATCATGGTGTTTCTGTTACATTAAGACAATTGTTGGGCCCTTAAGACCAGAACTTTAATACATGACAAAGATGATTGAGTATAATATGTTCTAATGATAGTGCCAGAACCAATGTCAAAATTTGGGAATGTTTAATTTTACCTTCTCCTATCAATCTTTAATCTTCTGCTAAAATATTACAACTCACTTTGTATAATTGAACACTGTATTGTGTAAGCACTAATGCTATTAACTTTTTAAATTTTATGGGAAGAGAAAAGACTAGCACATGTTTTTGTCCATCCCGGCAAATCCCCACATAATTATTAAAGTATGGCACTTGACAGATTAATTTGTCAGAAATTCTTTCCTGATATTCTACCCAAGAGTACATCCCATGAGAAATCTGAGAAATCTAAATGTGTGTTTGTTTTTGTCAGTTTAGATAAAATCCAAGGCAGGAAATGGAAATTTTCATAAAATGTCAGTTGGCTTAATCTTGTAAAATCCATCATTATTTTCCATTGCTGCCAACATCCTCTCATTGCATTCATTTATGCAGGATGTGCTGCCTCAGCTATGTTTCATTATGCTAATAAGACATGTCTAATCACATGTCATTTAATGATTTGGGAAACTGACTACTTAGAAAGTTTGTATCTGGACTCTTATGTACTACCCAGTATTTTAAAATATTATATGTAATTGAAAATTTTCTGAGTCTGAAACAGCAAAGGAAATTCAGTAGTAATTTTTATTAACAGTATATTTTACCTTCTGTGTGTGTGTGTGTGTGTGTGTGTGTCTACACTTAGAACATTTAAGTCAGAGTTTATGTATGCATAAATAAGCTGCAGGCTCTAATTGTCACACTAAGGTAGTTTTGGCACTGGGCAAAGGATAGAAAAGAAATTTTTCATAACTACAACTTCTTTTTTTTTTTAAACTTTTTTTCAACATTTTTTATTTATTTTTGGGACAGAGAGAGACAGAGCATGAACGGGCGAGGGGCAGAGAGAGAGGGAGACACAGAATCGGAAACAGGCTCCAGGCTCTGAGCCATCAGCCCAGAGCCTGACGCGGGGCTCGAACTCACGGACCGCGAGATCGTGACCTGGCTGATGTCGGACGCTTAACCGACTGAGCCACCCAGGCGCCCCCAACTTCTTTTTTTTAAACAACTTCTGTTAGTAAGTAACTTTATTACCTGTTCTAGTAGAAGAAATTCTTCAACTCAGTGGCAGCATTAAAAGAGCCTACACTCTATTTTCTGAGAAAAAAATAGTTTATGTGTTACAGGGACTATAATCTTGAAATCTGCAGTTCTGAGTGATGTTGGTGGACACTGCTGAAATGATTTTTAAAGTGTCATGTTAAATTTTTAATTCTTTCTGGACTTTGAACACAAGTACTCATCTTTAAAAAGAGGTGTTCGCATTTATGTGAACTATCTCATATTATTAGCTGGAATGTGAATTAAATATCTCAAACATGAGTATAACACAAATTAAATTTCAGTATTCTTCACTGTTGTCACTTTTGCTCAATTCTACTCATCATCAATAATCAATGTTGTGTGAGCATTAGTGCTGATACTTAACATTGGGATACTTAATAATGGACCACAGTATTTGAAAAGAAATTACTCAATCATCTATGAACGTGACTATATATTTTTCTGTAACTAAAAGTTTCAATTGAAATTTTTTATTATTTATGTCAATATAATTTATCTGAAAAATAACTTCTAAAAAGTGAAAACTAATTATGAGGGCTTGATATAACTAAATTCCCTATAAGATAGAAGACATACTCACAATTTATTTCTTTTACTCAGGTGGAAAAACAACACTATGGTGGTATTTTTTGAATGTTCTAGATCTCTTGTTTCAGACCTAAAAGAATCTGAATTTGTAAGTGAATCACTTAAACTATTATCTAACCAAGTGAATTTCTTTTGCCAATGTTTATGTGCCAAAGAAATCTTTATTTTAGGGTTGTTGTCAATGGTAAGATTTAACAACAAATGTTATGGGTCCATCCATATCTCACAAAGGGATATTTTCAAAACATTCGTGTTCTCTTTTGTGATGATTTTATCTTCTTCACTTCTAGCGAAAATAAAGGCCAGTTGGATCATTCAAACTTAGAAAAAAATTAGGCTATTAATTTTGCTATTATTTTCTTATGTGGTGAATGTGGGTTGAGGTAAACCTTTATCATATTAGGCTCTCTGAATAATAAAAGTTCTTCATGGGTTATTGATTTATACTCATATGATTCTGAGTTGGCAAAGATAACATACTACATTAGTTACACAAGGAAAATAGCGTAACCAAATAAAAAGATGATTTGCTTTGTATAAGCGATGGAAAGCAAGTTATGAAATCAAATGAAGTAATGTACAGCATAATATTGTGTATGTATATATGGTACATGGTTTATGAAAAACAGGGTTATTTCCTATATCTTTATATTGATGGTATCAATGAAGTGGTAGGTAAATAACTGTATGCATGTATAAAACTCAAATGACTGGAGATGACTTTCATATATAGGCACATTTTCTCATACAATCTTTCAATGTGCTTCTTGATAAAAAGCAGGAGTGTCTGAAAGTAAGATATACTCAAAGCCACATGAAAGAACAGTTTTGAAAATTCGTTAAGAATACTTTTATGTCTTCTCTTTTCCCATCCAGAAATATATAAGTAGATCATGAAGAAGCAAATAGATTTGAAAACTGCCTCTTGATAGTCAGTTGTCAGTTGTGAAGTTTTTTTCCTGGAAATCAAGGATTATAACAATGTGAAGTTGAAGTCATCAAGAAGTGAAAACACACACCATTTGCTATTTTATCATGTGTTTGTCAGTGTGCAGGCAAGCAGAGAGTTAGATTAGCTGATAAGTTATCACTGCAATCTATTTTGCAATATAAATAGTAACTTCACTTGCTAGCTAACTTTTCTTAGAATTTCTACAGAAACCACCCTAGCCCAGGCCATCGCTGCTTCTCAACAAACTCTCAAAGTTATCTCTTACTTACATTCTATGATCAAACTGCACCATTTTTTTGTCATGGAAATCATCAAACCACTGCATCATTTCTATCATCTTCCTCCATATGAAATATCTGTTCTTCTGTCCATGCCTGAGGTAAAACCCTTCACCAAGACCAACTCCAAAGCTACCTCCATGAACTATTTCTTAATCAACTAATAAGTGGCCTCTGTCTTTTAAACTTACTTCTATTTTATTTTGTATCAATAATGGACTTTCATCTTAATTTTCATATTGAATTCTTCCTACTAGATTATAAACCTGTGAGAAGGAAAAATGATTTATGAGTTTTAAAATAACCTCCTGATTTACACATAGCTGGGGTTCATTATTTATCTTATAAATGCATTTCATATGAAGAGTTGTGTCTTTAAAATGCAAGTTTCTAGATGTCTGGAATCCTTTATTTAACCTGCTTGGTGAACAGTCCGATGGGAAAAAAGTAAAATTCTTCATGAAGTACTTGAAAATTAGTTATGTATGATCATGAAGTTCAGTATTTCTTTTGTCAGCAAGGAATATTATCCATAAATACATTCAGGTTCTTATTTAAATAATTGCAATGTTACTGTTTTAAAAAGAAACTTAAATCTCACTGACCTAAAACAAAACTTAATGCTTAAGAACAATGGTTAATTTTTATTAATAACCATTTTTTAATTACTTACGTGTTAGGCACTAAAGTTACAAAGGCAAGTTAAAAGTAGTCTCTAATATTCTGAAGCTCATAGCCCTAGGAAATCCACTAAACATGGTTCGAACCTTTCAAATATGTAAAATTATTTATTTTAATCAAAATAGTAAGCTCCACTCAAAACCCACTTATTAGATTAACTTCCTAAATAATATATCACTCTTAACTAGAATGACTTGCTAACAGGTTTCAAAAGAGAAAATACATCTTTTAAGCCATGCAACTGGACATTTGAAGTGACATTTCATTTGTCATCATAACAAGTAAGGATATTAAATGTATAACTTGTTGGCAGAATAAAGATTCTATCATCTGACTGGATTATGGTGGTATAGACAAATTCTGTTAAGAAGGAACAGACATTTTCTGAAATAAGATAATTCTATTTAATGCATTCTTAGTTCATATGTTTTCAGAAACATTATTAAATGTGTTCATTCATTTCCATACTTACTGGAAATAGAGTCGGTACAACTATTTTGCATGCACATTCTTTATGCATATTATAGCTGGGAGGTATTCAGATAGTGAAGAGCAGCTCAGATTATCAGTCATTAGGATATCATTCTGTTTTCTGATGTTTTTAAAAAAATGTTTTTTTAACTTTTGATCAGACTTAAATATTGTATTTTCTCACTCAACCATTTGAGTGCCTATATAGTCAGGTGCTTTATGAAAGATAGAAATGTTGGGGAAAAGTCTACAGTATCAAAGACGTTTCTAGAACTGGGATGAACTGTTAGAAACAAGGAATTTTAAAATTAGACATCATTAGTTGACATTCTGAATGTCACCGGTTAAAAATACTATTGTAATTTTACTAAATTTATTTTCCCCCAGAATCAAACAGGGAATAGCAATGTGGATAGAAGACAACTTCCAAAGAACTTAAGAATAAGAGTTGGATAAAAAAACAAATATCAGGAACTATTTAAAATAATTTTTGAGAAAATTAATAATTAATATTAAGATGTATTTAAAATAAAATAAATTAAGACATTAAGAAATATTAGAAATCAGAGAAATACATCTTTAAAATTTAAGAGGATAATTGAAATTCTTTCCTTCAAATTATTACTTGGTTCCATTGCCATAGTTAGATACCTGGTTATAGGGATCAAGACACTGCTTCTTATAATAACAAAGTAGAATCTTGCTTTTCAAAATACCCCTACAGGAATTAATTTTATTAGATAGTTGGACATGACTCTGTTAAGGAGATGGGTACTTTTGTGTCACTTCTAAAAACGGACAAAACAGAAAATTGGTCAAAAGGCATACTAGTAATACGTTTATAGAGAAATTTTAAATGTTCAGGAGTTTTCAGTTTTCAATTAAGTTATTAAGTTATGAAACATAAAATCTTTTGTAGAAGCAATTATCAAGTATATTTAGTGCACATATTCTTTAACAATGATGTTACACTTTAATTGATTTTTATTCAAAGTAGAAACTTTGAAATATTTACATTTAATGATGGATTTTTTAAGATGTCCTCAAATATGTATCTGAAAAGTATATAATAAAACATCTTATTTAGAATAATTCCAGAACATTTAGGGTGAAAACCCTTAAATCATTATTTTTATTCTTCTTCTGTCATCCTTCAGCAAAAGGTTAGTAAATTGGATACACCATTCCATGTTAGAAATCATCAATGTGTGTAATCATGTAGGAATTATTTGTTAATATTTCTTATACATTAGCCAATTGCATTTTATGACTTCATCTCTTTTTGAGATAACTATTGACTTTTTATAAACTAGCCGTAATGGTTTGCTTGAAAAATGTTTTTTTTTGTTGTTGTTGGTAATGAGGAACATAAATGCAGAAGCACATAAATGATGAATGCAATTCGACTTCTAAGAGTAAACTAGTAGCTGGGTGTCTTGTTGACCTATGTCCGAATTTAATTCAGCACACTAGCACATCAGGGCAAAGTAAGACGCTTTACTGTAAGCTTTAGCATTTCTGGCAGACGACTAAAACTCTTACACTATAGGCTCTGAACTATTTTATTGCTAAAGCAGCCCCCTAAGATCTTAAAAAATCTAAAAAAAAAAAGTAAACTAAATCTTCCCTGGATATCCTATACTTTCCTAACAAGAACAGGGCTTGGTTGTGTTTCTGTCCAACTTTCTGACTTGCAGAGTGATCCCTGTGGGCAAAGTAGATTCCATAGGAATTTCCAAATGGAGGGGGTTGCTGCTTTGGAAATGACAGAAGACTTTTCTTTCAGGCTTCCCTGGCAGGAAAAAAAAAGGAATGAGTCATCTAGTGATGAGAGGCCAGATTCTTTTGAAGGGAAAATGATAGGCTCCAATAGTGATCTAAGAACTTAAGAAATGTGTGGAAGGGGATATGGAATTGAGGCAGTGGGATATTCAGGGTTTAGTACCACAAGTTGTCATTATTAACAGACGATAAAGTATGAAGAGGAGGGGTAAGAGATATTCCTGAAAGGATTGGTGGGGAGGGAATCAGAAACCTCTCTTATGCCTAAGAACCCTGGAATGTATCTCTATCTTATTAAATGTGAAACCTTTGAAGGGGACTAAGAAACAATGATCAAGGAATTATGGTGTGATTTGAACTTTAGAGAGATTAACTGAAGAACGGAGAGCAGACTATGGGGAAACAATATAGGGCAGTATATTAGGAAGCTATTGCGATTGTTCATTTAAGACTATTTGTGATTGGGTTGGTGGGGGTGGGTGTTTGAGGGATAGCTCACTGGCAGCTCGTAAGCTTGGGTGAGAAGGTGGATGGGGATACTCCCACTAGATAAAGAATCAGAACCATACACAGAACCCTGACCAGTCCCAACTTACTGCATGCTGAGTACATCTCTGGGCCACTGAGTTCAAATTATTGGTAACTAGAGCAATTTTCAGTGCCTCAAAAGTTTACAGGAAAAGTGTTTTATAAGGAAGTATATGCTTTAAAAAGGTGATACTTTTTAGCATGGTATTTTTGATGGATGTTAACCTTTGTATATATTATATTATGCATATTATATTACATATGCTCTATCATGTATTTATTTTGATTTTTTAAAAAAATGATTCCTCTATAGTTTTTAAATTAAAGCTCATATTCATATGGTACTTTTCAACTTGCCTAAGCTCATTCTCATTTACTATCGCAGTATAGTAAATGAGAAAAAATTTAACTTAAAGCAATATCACTGTATGCATATTTACCAAAAGAAATAATTTAAAAAGATAGTCCACAAAAATAATGAGTGCATTCTATACCGAAATGGAAATTAAAAGGTTAGATAAGTGGTTGCTTGGCCAAAACATTTCAACACATGAACAATGGGTAATATCTGAAATGCCTGATTTTTTTCTTAAGGCACTGGCATCCAGATAATTCTGACAAATCCTTATCATATTTATATTCAACTGAGTTGCAAGGTCTCAAGGTTTACTAAAGGTTTACCTGGAGATAAAAGAGAAGTACTTTTGTCTTTTTTTCTTTTGATGTTTATTTTATTTATTTTTGAGAGAGAGAGAGAGAGAGAGAGACAGACAGACAGACAGAGAGAGAGTGGGGGAGGGGCAGAGAGAGAGGGAGACACAGAATCCGAAGCAGGCTCCAGGCTCTGAGCTGTCAGCACAGAGCCTGGTGTGGGGCTTGAACCCATGAATGGTGAGATTATGACCTGAGCTGAAGTCAGACACCCACCTGACTGAGCCACCCAAGCGCCCCAGCACGTTCGTCTTTTATACTATTTTACTTATCTATTATGTTCATACAGAATTTTTTTTGAGAATCTATAAATATCACAATAAATGCCTCTGGTCATGTTTTACAATTTACCTACTGATATATGTCTACAGTTATTATAGAACTTTTTAGTTTAGAGCAGTATCGTATACATATCTTCTGAAAGAAACATCAAAACTAACTTTCCTAATGAAAATGATTCTACTAAGACATGCATATAGTGTTTATAATATTTTCTAAAAATAACTATAATTCCATCTTAACTATTCCCTTAATATTTTAGCTTATTTCTCAGGCAAAAAGATACATAGAAAATATTTTTAATATTTTCCTAGGATATTAATTATCTCTAAAATTAATGAACATATATTCAAACTTGTTTCCATAAGTTATTATTACTACTGAAGCCAAAATGGCATTCTACAGAGAAAACTAGTGTTTAGCCTTTTCAAAGCAGTGGTTCACATACCTAAAAACAATTAAGACCATTTTAACTAAAATGTAGGCTAAAGCTGAACATAGAGGGTAGGCAATAAATGGGCAACCAACATGTGCACCTCTTATTTAAGAGCTTCAAACCTTAAGTTTTCTTGGCCTCCTTGCTCTTCTTGCAAAAGGGGATTCTAGGAACATGATTTCTAAGGTCTTTTTAAGCTCTAAAATTATGTTTTTTTTCTCAGGTCAGAAGTTGGCCCATGAACATATGGATTATCTCTCAGCAGACAAAGAGGCCTACAGGACCTGACCAAAGGTTAATTAATGGGTCTGTACACAGATACACATGCACTGGAGTCTACGTAAGGCAGAGTGGTAGTTGCTTCTAAATATTTTCTTAAGTCAAGCAATGTTGAACAGTTAACTTAATCCATGTCTGAGCACTAAACTGAGGTTACTTTGTGTATGAGGTCCCAGCTTGCCTAATATTTATTTAAGCATATACATCTATGCTCTAGCTAGCATCTATACTGGAAAGGAATTTTTTTAAGATTATATGTTTCCAAAGGTATTTGGGAATAAATGAATTCAGGTAATTCAACAAACATTAAATAGGCACTTATTACATTCTAATGGGTTTTAAGTGTGTGTATTGTGCATAACATATATAGTTGAATTTAAAAAAATCCCATCTGAGCCTCTTCCTTTTAATAGAAAATTAAACCCACTGACATTTATTGTTAAATTTATTAAAATGTTAAAATTATTTATTCCATCTATATTAGAGTTTCTCTTAAGCAAGTACCTTATTTTTTCATTTTCTGCTTTCCTAATATTTTTGGATCAATAGGAATGTTTTTCCCCTCTAGATAGAGACCTTACTTCAATTATTCAAGCATTCTATATAAATTTTGTCACATGTACATAAAAATATTTCCAAATATATCAATATCTTTAGTGAATCAGTATCTGTATTCTTTCCCAAACAAAGACAAGAATTTGGGTGTGCTGTCCGTTGTCCTCTGCTTTGATACTCATATGTCATTTATCTCCCAACTGCTATATTTATACACTGTGCTTCAATAATTTAGACTGGATCATTAATTTTGTTTGTAGATTTCCTTTCTTTGACTTATTTTTTTTTAAACAAGATAAATTTATTTTTCACAGTTCTAGGAGTTGAGCTCCAAGGTCAATGTGCCAGCATGGCTAGACTCACAGGGCTCTCTTCCTGGCTTAATAGATAGGAACCTTCTTGTTGTGTCCTCATGTTGCGGGAGAAAAATAAGCTCTCTGGTGTCTCTTCTTACAAAGGCAATAATGTCATCATGAAGGCCCCACCCTCAAGGCCTCATCTAAACCTAAACATCTCCCAAAGGCCCTGTCTCCAAACACCATTACATTAGGGGTTAAGGCTTCAATATATGAATTTGGTTTTTAATTTTGTTCCAGTATATCCTATAACAAAGAAGTATATAAAATTGATTTATCTTGCCCTCACACTTGAATTTTGGTTTTGCTAGGCCTAGAAATTTAAGGTCAAGAAGGTGTTTTGTTTTTTTTTTTTCTCACTAAACTTTGAAGATACCTTTCACACTGAATCCTGGGATCCGGTATTGCCTCTAAGATGTCTTTTGGTAAGAGAATCTGCTTTTCTTTCTGGAAGCTGTTCCAGCATTTTTTATTTTTATCCTCAGAGTTCTGAAATTTTACCAGTATATGTCTAGACATTGGTCTTTTCCATTCAGTTTGCTTGGTACTCCATGTTTGCTTTCAATGCAAGGACTGGTACTTTAGCTAAGTGCCCTGAAGGAATGTGTTTTCTCCTGAGCCAACATTCCCTCTTCTTGGTTTTCTTCCATGTTCGTTTTGGATTATGGGAGCTATGCAAGCTACACTATGCTTCCATCTCAATCTCCTACATATTCACTGAGAACTTTCTCTGGGAAAATTGAGCCCCTGATTTTATTTTATTTTTTAAATCTTTATTTATTTTTGAGAGAGAGAGAGAGAGAGCGCACAAGCAGGGGAGGAACACACAGAGAGAGGGAGACACAGAATCCAAAGCAGGCTCCAGGCTCTGGAGCTGTCAGCACAGAGCCCAATGGGGGGCTCGAACTCACGAACCGTGAGATCAGGACCTGAGTTGAAGTCGGACACTTAACCAACTGAGCCACCCAGGTACCCATGAACCCCTGATTTTAAAGAGGAAGTGCACAACATATTTCATTCTCTGACCACTTCTCTTTCCTACTTATAGAAACCTTTCCAAAGAGTCCCCTCTAATTCCTCACTTCCCACTCACCCAACTATGTCAGGCAATCTGACTTCAACCTCCTTCCTTGAATGAAACTGCTCTCTTGAAAGTCAGCTGCCTCTTAAAAACTGTCACATTCATCTTGATTCCTTCAGCATTTGACACCCTCCCACCCTCCCGTATCCCACAACTTTTCTTAAAATGCTCACCTCCCTTGGCTTTCAAAGCTGACAATTTGAACTTCTTCCTCCTCTTGACTGCTTTTCTGCCTCCTTCGTTACCTTAGTTACGCTTCATTCCCTAATGTGAATTTTCCCACAGCTCCTGCCTCAATATTCTTTCCCTTAGAAGTTCCAACCTTTCCTAGACTAAAGTATGACTTTTAGGCAAACAACTACTCCCATGGGATGATCTACATCTTCCAGGCCATGTATACTACATCACCTAGATACTTTGCTGGCAAAGTTAGCATTTATGAAAATAAGCTAATCATTTCCCTTATGAGAGCTGCTCCTAGCTATGCATTTCAAATTTATCTTTAATAAACAATACAGTGCTCAAATAAATAGTTCATGAATAAATAAATAGCAAACTAAAACTAAAAGCTGACCAGAAATAATGCAGAAAACTGTCTTCAGCTTATCAAAATATCTTGATAGGCCAGTTTGGTAATGTAAAAATAGGCCCTAGGGCCAGATCTGGAAAGTTGAATAACATAACAAGAAAGTAATAATTTGAAATTTACTGAAGCTGTCAAGTACAAAAGGTGAGGCTTACTGGGGACCAGAGAAAAAGGAGGGGAGTTGAAATTAACAAATCTTGGGAGAGGAATAAAGAGAACTATCCATAAGTGTGGAAGAGACCAGAGGAGAAATCAGAAATTCCTTAAGGAAGGACTACCAGCAGCAGTTTTAATAGCAGTGATATTAAGGTTTAATGTATGTACTAAGCTGGGGTAAAATACACTCCCTCTTCACTCGAGCCAGCTTTTATTAAAAGCTTACTTAACCTGTGTTACAGATATTTCAAAGAAAATGGTGAAAGAAAAAAGAAGATTAATTTCATGTTGAGATTTGCAAGGGACAGAATAGAAATAATGGCCCCAGAAGCAAACTACAAAGCAATGGTTGATAATACAGCTAAAATAAACATAAGAGTGGATAGGAAAATATATCAGAAATACGCATAATCCATCCCTCAAAGAATCCCAAGAATATTAGGGAGATATTAAATTTCTACTTCTAAATTATGTGGCAGAACAAGCCAAGGGCTTGTTTAAAATTTATAATAAAGAGAGTTGTTAGAAGGCTGGAGAGTTCGGGAGCATGTTGATGACAACTCCAGGATTATGAGTTGACATTCTTAAACTGGTCTCTGGGAAGCTCATATTGGTAATGTCAATGAAACATAGTCCTTCTGCTGAGTTTGTACTTTTTGCACCATATGTTAATCCTAACATAATTTAGCAAGGGGTCTAAAGTTGTTTACTCATTATCATAGGACTAGGTTTCTATGGGGCTGGTGGCCAAGTGGCCAAGAATAGGCAAACGAGGTTAAGGATGGCATCTCTTACATGCTAAATCCTTCCCTATTTCCATGTGGGGGTTTTCCTCCTCCTTCATCACAATGTTCCCAGGTAACACTAGCTCTGATTACCTAGTTCTACTGAATTTTCCCACCAAGACTTACGTGGGAGAAACAATTAAGATTTTGCTTCTCTGTAGGGAAAATGAGGTCTCTTTTGCATTGCAGTTTTTATTTATTTTTTAATATTTTAGCTGCTATTTTCCAGTTAATTATAATCTCTCTTTAAATCTATGTATTCCATATATTATTCCTCTGTCAGAAGTTTGTATCAGAGTGTATGTTCCCAGCTGGGATACACCTGACTTAACAATTTATTTTAGATGGATATACGGGTTTTTTGATGACTATGAAGTGTGATGAGTCAACGTGGTAAAACAGT
This sequence comes from Prionailurus viverrinus, assembly GCF_022837055.1. Lineage (NCBI taxonomy): Eukaryota > Metazoa > Chordata > Mammalia > Carnivora > Felidae > Prionailurus > Prionailurus viverrinus. The sequence goes on along the minus strand of NC_062565.1, from coordinate 62,347,920 downwards.
TGTGACAAATCCCAATTTAAGCTTTGGTTGCGTTTTTTAAAGCATGGAATTCAGAACTTTTGGACTACTTAGCACTTAGCTGTGGTTGTCATTATTCTAAAAGGAGGAGTACTGGGGAGCCTGGGTGGCTCTGTTGGTTAAGCATCCAACTTCAGCTCAGGTTATCATCTCATGGCTGGTGAGTTCGAGCCCCACGTGCGGCTCTGTGTTGAAACCTCAGGGTCTGGAGCCTGCTTTGGATTCTGTCTTCCTCTCTCTTTGCCCTTCCCCCGCCCCTGCTCACATTCTGCCTCTCTCTCTTTCTCTGTCTCTCAAAAATAAATAAACATTAAAAATAATAATAAAAAATAAAAAGAGGAACACTGGTAAAGTAAAATATGTGGAAAGAAGAGTTCTCAGAAGGTGAATGATCTCAAAAATTATAGTTTAGTGTCAGGCTTATTTAAGAAATAAAATTTTGAGGGCCCAATGATAAGGCACTTCAGAGAATCAGATCTAGTAGGAACGCTATGGAAAACTTAAAACAATCAAACTTCAGTATTGACTTACAAGTGTTATAAGTGCCACACAAATAGATTATTATTAAATTAAAAAAAGCCTGAGAATATTTAGCTTGGATAAAAGAAGAAATGGTACTTTTCTTTGATTATTTGGAAATTTGTCACGTAGCAGAAGAATTATAAATAAATTACTATGTTGCTTATTAAGAACTCAAATCCATAGGAAGGACCTTCTAGCAAGTTGGGATGCATAAAAAGAATGAGTAGCCATACAAAATACCAGACTTTGGATCGCAGGAAATGCTTAAGCAGTGGCTGTGTGACTAATGAATATTGTAGAGATAATTCGTACATGGATCTATCCCTGAATCCTAGAGTCTATGATACTTCTCTTTCCCTGAATCCCATATTCTCTCAATTTTCAACTCCTGTCATATCTCCATCTCCACAGCATGTTCCAAATTTGTCAATGTCTTTCTCTCTCTATCCCACCACTCTCCTCCAAACCCCACTACCTCTGGCACTTGGATCATTGCAGAGTCTCCTACATGTCTACCCCTCCACCCCTCCCATCATTTCCCCTGCTTACAATCCATTCTCCACATAGCAGATAGATCCTTTAAAAGGTAAAACACATTACATAAATCCTCTTCTTAAAATCCTTTTATGTTTCCCCAATTCTTAGAATGAAATTCATATTCTTTATCCTTGCTCTTGAAAAGCCCTGTACAATTGGTCACAGCCTACATCTCCAGCATCATCTCATATCCTTCTCCCCATTACTCACTATATGCTAGCCAAACTGGCCTTCTTTTAGTTTCTTAAAAACACATGGCTCATTTCTTCTTTGCATTAATTGATTTCTATACCTGGGAAACTCTTCTGATATTTGCATGGCTGACTTATTCTTGTCATCTTTATCTAAGCTAAACTTTTACTTTCTTCAAGAGGCACCACATACAAAGTATGTATATAGTTATTGTCTAAGGCCTGATTTTAATTCTCTGCACAGGATATATCAATATCAGTTTTATTTTTGTTGTTGTTATTTGTTTAATAACAGTATCCATAAATCCACTAAAATGTGACCTTCATAAGAACAGCAGTCCTGGGGAGCCTGGGTGGCTCAGTCGGTTAAGCGTCCGACTTCGGCTCAGGTCATGATCTCGCGGTCCGTGGGTTTGAGCCCCGCGTCGGGCTCTGTGCTGACAGCTCAGAGCCTGGAGCCTGTTTCAGATTCTGCGTCTCCCTCTTTCTCTGACCCTTCCCTGCTCATGCTCTCTCTCTGTCTCAAAAATAAATAAATGTTAAAAAAAAAATTAAAAAAAAAAGAACAGCAGTCTTGTCTGTCTTGCCCATCACTGTATATTGTACCTCGTTAAGTGACTGAAAAATGTTTTGGAAGGGAGAAGGAGGAAAAAGAGAAAGAAAGAAAGGGGAGACATTATTTTTATTTAATGACATCATGTTCTTAATCTTATTCACTGCATTCCTCAGATTTATCTTTCAATTCACAAGCATTTTCCTCGATCATGCCCAAGTTAGTCTCTAAGCAATCTAATGAATTTTTAATTTTAGTGACTGCGTTTTATTTTTGATAATTCTAGTTTTTCCAAATTTATTTTCTTCCATGTTCTATATTTATTTTCTTTATTTTTCTTTACTCTTTATTACTATTTATTATTTCTATTCTTTTTAAAAATCACTTTAAACATATCTTTTACGATTTACTTAAAGATTATTTTTTTCCCTAGCTCTTAGTGTGCTCCTTGTGTCGTGTACACAGATTCTCTTCCATAGTCTTTGTTTTCTCCGATAGTTCATTTTGTTTTATTTTATTTCATCTTATTTCTATGGAGGGTTCATTTGCATAGTACTTTCCCCTCTGTGAAACTGCTATCAGGCCTCAGTGTAAAAATGCCCTTCCATAGCAGTAACTTTCTGGGTTTTCGGTTGCTACATCAAAAATATATAAATGTATAAATTCATACCTTACCCTCACGTGGTATATGCTAGTATTTGTTTCTTTTTTTGGGGGGGGGCGGCGAGGATTCATTTTTACCTTCTGAATGAAGGCAAGCTTCTTTTCCACTGCTTCCCAGAGCCATTGAAAGAAATTTCCCTACAACTCCTTTTAAACAAAGGGTAGTCTTTGAGGCTCCAGGCTTTGTGTAGTTGGATTGATTTAGTTCCCCAAACCTACACAGGCCAAGGACACTCTCCTCTCTATGCAGTAGCACTGAAATCCTAATTATTAGCCATTTAGAACTCATAACTGTGCAAAATAGTTAACATCCCACAGCTCACCCTTAATATTTTGTCTTTTATCTTTTATCATTGCAGCTGTCTTTTATGGACACCTATACATTTCTCTTTCTTTTAGTTTGGTTTATTTTTCTGTCTTGACATTTTATCCAGACTTTTCATGAGTTTTTAGCAGATCTGAGATCCATTCATATCAGCTCATTCTGTCATGTTGCTAAAATTCTTTCCAATGAGTTAGACACTATAATTAGGTGCTATCTTTCTTATGAGTTAGGTTCTATTATTAGACCCATTTTGGATACACAAAGTATGAGGTTTTAAGAGGTTGTGACATTTGCCCAACATTTTACAGCTAAGATGTGTTGGGTCTGGGACTCAAAAAAAATCACATCTAATTGTTGCTTAAACCATTTTCTCACATGTAAGGCCATATAGTTAATAGGACCACGAGAATCTTTTTCAACTTTAAAATTAATTTTATCTCCTTGCACTTTGCATGGTTTACTTCCCTAAATTGGAATATGTGGTTTTATGGTGTTAACCATGGTAGAATATAGAGTCAGACTAACACATGCTCACAGTTTTTATAATCTCAGCTGCGAGTCCCTTCCAACTGCTTTGTAGGTTTTCCTTGATACTCCATGGGAAGAAAAATATCCTAAATTAAGAGCCTCACAATGCAAATTGATATTAAGATGCTCTAAAAAAGAGCAAAATCTTACAGGGTCATTAAATGAGGTTGGATATAATGGAAATACATTAATGGTGAGTAATGTATCACACTGCTTCTTCCCTGATGTTTTCACCCTCGGCAACAGATGTCTTTTTAATTTTGCTTCTACTAAAATTTCCTTTATTGAGCATAAATAAGAAGATGCATTTATATTTTGAATGAAGGATTTAAAAGTGTGAGTACCAGGCCACATTAGATTCACTCTGGAGGACATTTATATATTCAATCCTTAAGAGAAATTTATATATTCAATCCTTAAGTTACTGAAACTGAAAAGGCATGAATTTTCATGTCCTCTATAGACTGGAAAGGTTTTCTGAGTCTAATTCTAATAAAAGGATAAAATTCTCACAACAGTACTCAATTCTTCTCAGTAAATGGCTGAGAAAGAACTGAACTCCTTTACCAGACAAGCAATCTGTTAATTACTCATAAAGGTCACAACTGAATCACACAAGAATTTAATTTGTCTGTGTAACAGTGCTCTATGTTTTCCTCAAACCCTATGATTTCAGAGAACCAGAATTTCCCACTACCTCAAAACACTAGGTTGACCTCAAAAACAAGCCTGGAAAAAATATCCTTGCAAACATTAAAAAATGAAACACGAACAACTACCAAATGATGTCTGACATTTAAGAATGACCTTTGTGTAGCAAATAAAGTCATCTTCCAAAAAGCCAATGTTCAAACTTTCCCAGAAATAATTTGCAAATGAAAAGAGATCACCAGCTAAAAAAGTAATTACTAGCCATAAACCTTTCCTTTTTTTGCAAACACCATTGAAGTTAGTGAAGTTAAATGTCCAGATTAAGTAGAAATGCTCCATCAGTTCTCTCATAACTTTTTGGACATTGCTGAATCAGTTTTGATAACTCTACTGAATGAACATTTTGAGTTTTAAATCTCCTTCTTTTGCAGCCTCCCTTATGGATGGAGAGATCCTATGTTAGCATCCACAGTGTCTCACTATATTTAGTGACTTAGACATCTAAACGAAGACAGGTTTGCTGTCTCTTGACCCCAGGTTTTGCCTTCCAAATCTCACACTGATTCTATAAAAAACAATCTCCAGGCTTTAAGCAGAAGATTACGTGGAAAAGCATTTAAATCCCACCCTGAGACCAGCCAGTAAGTGATATGAACAAATACATTAACAGAATTAACATAAAGTGATCTTATGAACTTCAACTCAGAATCTCATGTATGTCAATAAATCCTTTCTTTTGTGCTTAAGTGAGGATACCAACATTTCTTCAGCACCTACTGTGTCACTACCCTTTGGTAGAAGAAATTCGCTACCTCATTTATTTATGTGTGAAATAAAAATTCTTACTTCATCATCCTATGGAGAGGTGAGGAAATGAAGGATAATGTAAAAATATCCAGTTACACTAGAAATAAAAAAGCTGAAATTGAAAATTAGGTATGTCTGTGTTCAAAGCCAATGTTCTCTCTTTTACAATACTAAAAGTAAATGCACAAAGGTAGGGTATCCTTCACCATATAAAAGTAATTCAAACTCATTACAGAAAAAATATGTGTATCCTTACTCCACTACCAAAAAATTCTTACTACCAGTGTTTTCTGTTTTAGACTCATTTGGGGGGAGTGGCATATGTCATAATATGTTATGATGCCCCCTTGAGAACTTGTGCCACGAGTTAACTAGTGCAAAGATTTCACTGTTGAGGACAAATTTACTGAATTAAAATCTCCAATGTCTCCTAGCAACAGAAAGGCAACTTTGACCATTGAGAGTCATCCCAAGGTAAGAATATTGACAATTTTTTTTCCAAAAGAAGAAAAAGAGGAGGTTCTTAGGGAATCACTGGTAAATTTAGGGGAAAATAAAACATTTCCTGATCGGACATTCATTTAAATCAGGCTTGCTTGCTAGTTCAGGTGCTGTCAGATAAAGAGGAGAGAGCAGCAGTGGGAAATGCTTTTATGAGCCCATGTCAACTGCAAATACAGGAGTGGATTAGTATCTGCAGCTAAGGAAAGGGGATAAGGATTTGGAAACCTTCAGGATTTAAAGATAAAGAGATTTAGAAGCAACAGAAATGTTACACTCTGTCATCAATCAACAAGTCACAAATGGAATTACTTATGAAAAGTTTATGGCTCTGCTTTGAGTTGAAGGTGAGAGTGAAACTTCTTAATGGAAATGTTAGCAGACAGGCTGAGAAAGTGGATATGAGGACACAGTTTTACCGACTTTTTACTGGGATAGGAATTTACGTGAGGTTTACAAGGTAAATGAGGACCATGAGCTGCTTTTGGAGAAAGCCCACAAATTGGGGTGGGAAGAGGAAAGCAGAACTTTGAAGTAAGATGAAGAGAAACAAAGTAGCCAGAAAAACTAGGAGTATTTCGGGAGAGTGTTTCATCAGAGAAATCCAGCTGAAAACATTCAATGAATAGAGGGAATGCTTTTGGGGATTCAGGTCAGGAGATCTGGAGATTAGGTAGTCATTGCTGACCCACAAGAAACAAATAATTTCCAAAAAGATAAAAATAAAGTAAATTGATTAGAAACACAAAAGCCTTAGAATTGATCATTGATTGGTAAATCCAATACATGTGTCTGTTTGAGACTCTACCAAACCCAATGAGGAAATAAAAATATATGTAAAATTCAAAGGACAATAAATAACTACATAATTCATTGATTTAATATTAAAGAGAATAGTATTTTATTTACAAATACTATTAGGATTTATTTGAAATTAATAATTTTCAGAAAAAAATAATAATTTAAGAAGCAGGAGAAATTTGGTTGTCCAATAAACCAAGAACACAAAAAAGTTGTTTAAGAATAATATGCAAATAAGGACCATATTCATATACATTGGGGTGAGGTTTACTCTTAAACTTTTATAACTAACTTATTTTCTGATACATACAAAATGTTCTAGGACTTGAAAATGATGAAAATCTATCTAATTTGTTTAATAAAATTGGGAAAACCCAGGGATAGCAAAATAATGACAAAAATGGTTAAAATTAAAGACCATGAAGCAAAACAATTTATATGATAATCCTAAATAAAATACTAACAATATGACAATCCTAAATAAAAATTAATAGTGCATGAAAGGAAAAAAATATCTCTCACAACTAAGTAGGGTATTTGAGGAGTTAAATATGTATTAATATCAGGAAGTTTTTGAGAAAAATACATTTTAATAGAACAGGAGAAGCATTAAATTTGCCAACTTTTCCTAATTAAAATTATTTTAAAACTAGTAATCCTTAATATAATTAGGAAAAACAAGTCTCAATCAATAGTCTTATCATACTTGGTAATGAAACTCTACAGACATCCTCATAAGTAAAAGTACAAAACAAGGATGCTCGTAAAAACAGTAATTATTTCATACTGGTTTGGAAGTAGATTCAATACAGTTAGACCCAAAGCATTTATACAACAGACAATAATGGGAGAAGAAACAAATTGTCCGTATTTGTAGACAACAGAATTATTTAGCTAGAAAGACCAATTTTATAACTGGTGGAATTAATAAAAGTTCATTATGCCTGAATATGTGATAAAAGTACTTACATTAATGGTTTGTGACATCAACAGTAAATTATAATTTTTAAAAGCATACTAAAAACAAAGTGTGAAACAAACAATTAATTTAACACTAAATATTCAAAAGCCATTTGAAGCAAAACTACAAATCTTAATCAGAATTATTGAATATGTCAGACACTGTGCCTAGTGCTTCTAATTATTATCTTATTTACTCCTTACAATTATCCTTTGTTTACTCTTTATGTTCCTTTGAAGTTTAGAAAGATGAAAAACTTGCCTAATGTCTCACAGTGAAGTGGCAGGAAGAGGACAAATGGAGTGCAGGAAAGAGGAAGGAAAAAGAGATGGGAGAGAAAGAGATGGTGATAACACAGGCAAATATTCACAGATGTGATAGGCTTTACTGTGAGAGATGTACTGTATGTAGTACAAGATTTCACGTATCACAAACATCATAAATATAATCTAAGATTGAAAAAGAACAGAAGATATTTATGGCAATATTACCTGTGCACACAATTAACGGACCAAAAAAATGATAATAACTAGTAAGCAGACTCACTCCACTAGCAACCCAAATAAGATGAACTACAATGAGAATAATTATTTTAATCTACTAGATTAGCAAAAGTTAAAAGTTAGACAATACTTTTGAGAGCATAATGAAATGAGTGCTCAAAGAATGCTATTGGAATCTAAACTATCTAAAAACTTTGCTTTTAGCATTTTGGCAACTTTTACTAGGAACTTTACAATTGTCAATATCCTTTGACTTGGCAATTCTTTCCTGAATATATCTGATTAAAAATAGTAGAGACGTGATCAAACATGTATGACCAAATGTTTATTACAGAGTCACCTGTAATAACAAACAATTAAAAATTAAAGAACTAGTAACTAATGAAATTAATGCAACACTTGAAAACTATTTTCAAAGAAATCTTAATGGCAAAGGCAAATATTCTTGCTACATTAGAAGCACAATAAAAGAAGAAAAAACTAAAAAGAAAAAAACACAGGCCCACAATTTATTTTTGTGAGATTATAAATAATTTTTGTGTGTCTTTATAATTCATTGTCTTTTGTAGGTTACCCACAATGGTTATGTAATATTTCTAAAAATCAGGAAGGGAGCATTTTTAAAAAAATGGTGTTTAGCAGTTTCTCTAAACTATAGGGAGGGAAACTAAATTCATGTATTTAAGGAGGCTGTGGTCAAGTTCATTCATTCTGTAGCTGAAAAGAAAGGAGTAAATTGGGACAATAGCCAGAGGGGAGACTAGAGTTTGAATATTTGGGAAACTTTTTAACCTAATTTGCAAAACTCATTTACAGTTTGAAGACAATCAAAGAACTGCTGTGAAGCAAGGAGACATGGGGGTGATCACGATTTCTGCTCAGTGCTGTGGAATGATGAGGTTGAAGATGGAGGTCATGGACCAGCCTGCAGCAGGTAGTCTCTGAAGTGGGACACCTGTAATTGTCTGCTTGGCCAACCAAGCAGAAAGGGAAGCCTGCTAGAGTTCTCAATGCCATTGTGATTAAAAGAGATCACAGCCTATTTTGCTGCAAAATACATCTATTCACAAGTAGCCTTATAGTTTTAGTCTACAATACAGAGTGTTTTTGCTCAATTCTTATGGACAGGAAATGGAGAGATGCCATATAGTGAGGAACAGGGTTAACTTATTAATTACTCTTAAAGCTACAATCTAAGAACAGGCTTTGTGGAGTTCACATGAGCTGGAGAAAGGATAAGAGTAGCATTAACAAAGTAAATCCAAAGACTAACTACAAAACCCTTATATATGTATCCTAAATGTTTGGTTTTTTTGTCTTTAGGAATAGAGTTCTAATAAACACAACAATATTTTGGACCCATTTGGGACTATTAATAAAGATATAATTCTTGCATAATGACACTACACATTGGCCAGATAATATAAAATATGAGAGACAGTCTCAATGACCTAAACATTCATTTTCTTCATTATGATGGCATTAATATGAGGTGTCTCATATTGGTGGTCTAAAAACAGTGGTCATATCCATCTTTATAAATGGAGTAAAATTCAGTTCCCACGTAACATCATCAGTTTTATAAACATGCCTCACTTTAAATTGAGAGGGAAGAAAGATTGACATTCATAATAGTCCTAACACTGCTGAAGTGATAGAAATCACAATAGAACTTCATTAGGTTAGGTGTTTAGAGAAGGAATGACATTGGGGATTAGTTTCAGTATTTTAAAAAGGGAGAGATGTGAAAAACAGGATGTCAAAACAGAGGGTCTCTGGATGTCCATGGTTGAAAGTATTTCCAAGGAAACACCTTAAATGTTCATCAATAAGCAATAACTAAATAAACTAGGATACAGACAAAATACACAATATTTTGCAAGATATAAAGTAAGAAGCAGATTTATGTTCAGCAGTATTTATTGGCTTGGAAGGAACTCGAAGGCACACTGTCACATGAATAAAGTCTCAGATAACTTACAGCGGATTCCAGTTATTCAGATCTTCATTTAAAAGTGTGTGTGTGTGTGGGTGTGTGTGTGTGAGTGGGTGTGTGTGTGGGTGGGTGTGTTTGTGTCTGTAGGTCTGTGTGGATGCACACACAGAGAAATGTCTCAGAAGAATCACATTAACCAACCTTAATATCAGCTATCTCTTTGTAGGAAAGCGTGATGGGGGAAGTAGAAAAGTATGTCCTCTTGTACTCTTTTGGGGTTTTTACAATGAACGTGGGTGTATTCATGTATCATCTAGGTTAACAAAAATTTAAAATTTGGCACTGAACAGTTTTTGTAAAAGTCAATGGATTACAAAAAAATATCAGTCAAGTACAGGAAAATTCAGAAAGGTCCCAATCCTTATACGTCTAAGTAAATATCATAGAAGACTCTGTCTCTTACAGGCAGTTGTAAACGAGGTGGCTGTGGTTTTGCTAGCACCTACAGTAAGCTGATTATTTAAAAGATGAATATTAGGGAACTGTGACCAACAGAGGGATTCTCATAGTAAGAGACCACTGTGAAAATTCACTCTTCACCTGCACAACACTCCCCTGGCTTTGGGAATGATGTGGCTATTTCTTTCGAGTCTGAATTTCTGAAAATTTCTGGTATCATATGGGGAAAAGTAGTGGGCAATACTTTTGATTAGTGATTCATAATGAAAAAGGCAAACAATCTCCAGGCTACTGAAGAGATGACATGCTGTTTCTTGCTTAATGAAAGATAAATTAAAGTCATTTGACACTGCCATATGTTAACAATCATTTCCCAAGCAGAAAAAAAACATTACTACAGATGGTTTGGTTTAGTGTCCTCGAAAGGTTGCAAGGAACAAACCCACTTTCTGTTAGCACATTTTTTGGTGGGATAATAGACATAGTCTTCAGTGGATAAAATAATAAAATATGTATGGCTGTACCTGCCATATTGAATAAGAGCTGGCAGTATGAATAATGCCTAATTATGTGTAGGCTGGTTTCAGAATATAGATAAGAAAACACATGGTACAAAACTGTGGATTCTATACACACCAGAATGATGTTACTAGAAACCTAATGCCATGAATGATAAAAGATGTGCAGTGAGTCATCCATACTCTGAGTCATGCATATTTTAAAACACTTCCTAACATGAATTTATATATTATAAATAATGTTTCTTACAGATAAAAAGTAAAAAAAATTAACACAAACATTACCAATATAGTACAATTTCTCTCATTTAAAATATGTAAAATATCTTTAACAATATTAACCATTTTTTGAAAAACAAAACCCTTAACCCTTAACCATAATATTACTAATCTAACTTGACATATTGTTTTGACTTTTTTTTTTTATGTAGGCTCTGTGCCCAATGTGGGGCTTGAACTCATGACAGTGAGATTAAGAATATCTTGCTCTACCTACTGAGCCAGTCAAGTGTCCCTTGTTTTGCTTTTGTGACTTCCTTTCCAAGCTTTGTCCTTACATATATTTGGATAATTTTGTTTTCTGCTTTTCTGTTTAAGATCATTTTATAAGTCTTCCATTATACTATGCAGTGTACATGATTATTTAAGTATGTTTTTTTTTTAAACTTGTACTTTAATGTATTAATTTGTTGCTCAATTGCTTGGCATTTAAGTTGTTACAATTTCACAGCAGTATTATAAGTCATGATAAAAAAGAATATTTTTAAAATATATTTCTCTTTTCAAAATCTTTATTGTAACATGAACATTTAACATGAGATCTAAACATGAGATCTACAGTTTTAACAAATTTTTATTTACTTGGAGTGTCAAACAGCACCTAAAATGACTCTCAATAACCTCCACCTCATGGTATTCACACCCCTGTGTAGTCCCGTGGATTTATGCCTCCAAATAGACTATGGTAGATGTAGAGGGATGTCACTTCCAAGACTGGGATAGAAAAAGGCTATGGATTCTTCTACTGAGTGTGCACTCACATTCTCATGGATCACTTGCTTTGGAGGAAGCCAGCCACCATTTCCTGAGGGTCTATGGAGAGGCCCATGTGGTAATAAACCAAGTCTTCAAATAGTCACATGAGTAAGCCTGGAAGCAGAACCACCCTCCCCACTACCATCACCAGATGACTCTTCAGATGAGACTATGTTCTAGCCAAATGCAACCTCATGACAGACTTTGAACCACAGGCATCCAGCTAAGATGGGAGCCACATTCTGACCACCAGAAACAGTGACATAATAAATGTTTGTTATTTGAGCCTGGGTGGCTCAGTCAGGTAAGTATCTCACTTCAAACCATGTCATGATCTCATGGTTCTTAAGTTTGAGCCCCACATCAGGCTCTATGCTGACAGCTCAGAGCCTGGAGCTTGCTTTGTATTCTGTATCTCCCTCTCTCACTCTTCCTTCCTGGCTTGCACTCTGTCTCTAGCTCTCTCAAAAATAAAGATTAAAAAAATTAAAAAAAAAATGTTTGTTATTTTAAGCTGCTAAGTTTTAGGGTAATTTGTTATCCAGAAATAGATAACTAATACAGACTTGGGGCATGTAGGATGTATAGACTAATAATTCCATGAGCATGGTAAAAACAACATACTCTATTTACTGGGGAATAAATTCCTATGTTAGAAGTGATGTTCTTTATAGTGGATTACACATTGTATAAATCCACAGATGATAGTTTTGGCAGAAGCATTGTAGGGAAGGAAGGGAAATTCATATCCAGAATAAGTATCTATTTTAGTTAGAATAAGTACTGTCCTTTCCATAATGGAAGTAGTCCAATTGGTTCAATCTCTTAGAGAATAATGGCACATCATAGACACAGTGTTAGGCTCTATTGCTAGTAGACTGGACATTCAGCATTGGAAGTAGCCAGATTGTTGTCTATGAGTTAGAAGTCCATTTACTGAGCCCATGCATAACCTCTATCCTTGTCACCATGGTCACTTTGTTCATGAGCCCATTAGGCAATGATAGGAGTGGCTGGTGATGGAAAGAAACTGACTGAATCCCATAGAATGAGTCATCCTATCTTCTTGTTTATTAAAATCCTTCTCTGTTGAAGTCACCCTTTAGTGAGTATTCAAATGAGATACAAATACAGTAAAACCTTGGTTTACAAGCATAATTCATTCCAGAAACATGCTTGTAATCCAAAGCACTTGTATATCAAAGTGAATTTCAAGAACACTGACTCATTTGTGATCATGTGACACAAGTCCGGCATCAGGTACTATTCGTACTGCAAGACATCACTCTCTTATCAACTTAAAATTTATTAGGAATGTTTGCTCATCTTGCAGAACACTCGCAGAACAAGTTACTCATGATCCAAGGTTTTACTGTATCTTCAAACTAGTTGCCTATCTGGAGAAGTCTATCCAAATATGTCTTATGCAGACCCTCTTTTGACCAATTTTCCCATCATGTCTTTCCCAAGTCCCTGACAATCTAGCCAAACATTTAGACACAAGCAATGAAACTCTGTAAACCTGCACTTCTAGTTATGCAGGGATAAGAAATACACTTAAGACAATTCTCAAAAACTGGATAATAAGATAAAAATTATTATTATTATTATTATTATTATTATGACTTTTAGTTATTATTTTCACACTGCTATTTAATTTTTTCACTGGTACCAATAATATGTGAGTACATTCACTTCACTGCCATCTTATTAATTATATACATTTTAAATTTATATATATATACATAAAACACATGATATATATATATCATATATATAACACATGAAATATATATATTTCATATATATTTTATATAACACACACACACACACACACACACACACACACACATATATATATATATATATATATGTTATTCTTAGTTATCTGTTGAACTCTTGATTTTAAAATATTAATTCAGGGCTCCTGGGTGGCTCAGTCAGTTAAGCATCTGACATCAGCTCAGGTCATGATCTCATGGCTGGAGGTTCAAGCCCCATTACAGGCTCTGTGCTGACAGCTCAGAGCCAGGAGCCTGCTTCAGATTCTGTCTCAGTCTCTCTCTGCCCCTCCCTATCTTTCTCAAATATAAATAAACATTTAAAAACATTTAAAAATATTATTTCATTGAACTTCTTTATATATATATATATATATATATATATATATATAAAGTTTTAATTGTGTTATATAATGTTTCCCATTGTTTAGGCAAAGGTTTAAAAGACATTTATATACTAAAATTTATAAATATTTTTTTATTTCTGACACATTAAACCTTAGAAAAATACTTAGCTGAGTCATATTTAGTCTTATTATTGCTATATTTATTTTTTTATATTTAAACTTGTATTCAATTTAGCCTACAGTTTGGTATATAAATATCATCATAATTATATAAGAATGGCAGAAGCTTTAACTAAGGAATAGTTTCATCTGTCACAATTTTTTTTCAAAAAGTTTTTAATATCAAGTTGTAGGTAGGTGTGCACTAGTTTTTAAAAAATCAACGTTTTATTTTAGTCTTGGATTTACATAAAAGTTGGAGAATTAGCACTTAGAGTTTCCACATACCCCACACTCAGTTTCCTAAGCTGGACAATTTCATACACCATACACAAAAATAATCTCAAAATGTATTAAAGACCTAAATGTGAGACCTGAAAGCATAAAAATCCTGGAAGAGAACACAGTCAGTAATTTTTTGAAATTGGCTATAGCAACATCTTTCTAGATACATCTCTTGAGGCAAGAGAAACAAAAGCAAAAATAAACTATACGGACTACATCAAGATAAACAGCTTCTGCACAGCAAAGGAAACAACAACAAAACTGAAAGACAACTTACTGAATAGGAGAAGATATTTGCAAATGACATAGCTGATAAAGGGTCAGTATCCAAAATATATAAAGAATGTATACAACTCAACACCTAAAAAACAAATAATCCAATTAAAAATGGGCAGAAGACATGAACAGACATTTCTCCAAAGAAGACATACAGGTGGCCAACAGACACATGAAAAGATGTTTAACAACACTTATCATCAGGGAAATACAAATCAAAGCTACAATGAGATATCACCTCACAACTGTCAAAATGGCTAAAATCAAAAACACAAGAAACAACAAGTGTTGGCAAAGATGTAGAGAAGAAGGAACCCTCGTATACTGCTGACAGGAATGCAAACTGGTGCAGTCACTTTGGAAAACGGTATGGAGGTTCCTCAAAATACTAAAAATAGAACTATCCTATTATCCAGTAATCACACTACTGGGTATTTACCCAAAGAATATAAAAACACTGATTTGAAAGTACATATGTGTCCCTGTGTCTATTGCAGCATTATTTACAATAGCCAAATTATGGAAGCAGCCCAAGGGTCCATCAATAGATGAATGGATAAAGGAGTGATGGATATATGGAATACTATTCAGCCATAAAAAAGAATGAAATCCTTCATTTGCAACAACATGGATGGAGCTTGAGAGTATGATGCTAAGCGAAATAAGTCTGTCAAAGAAAGACAAATACCATATGATTTCACTCATGTGGAATTTAAGTAACAAAACAAAGAAGAGAGAGAGAGAGAGAGAGAGAGAGAGAGAGAGAGAGAGAGAGAGACAAACCAAAAACAGAATCTGAGAACAAACTGATGGTTACCAGAGGAGAGGTGGTTAAAGGGATAGGAGAAATAGGTGACGGGGATTAAAGAATACACTTACTATGATAAGCACTGAGTAATTATAGAATTGTTGTATCATTATATTGTAGAAATATAACATTGTATATAACAATGCATATACCACTGAATGCTAACTATACTGGAATTAATATGAAAAACCTAATTTTTTTTTTCAATTTACTATGCTACATTTGTCACCACTAATGAACCAATGCTGTTACATTATTAGTAGCCAAAGTCCATATCTTTCAGATTTCCTTAGATTTTAATGTCTTTTTCTGTTCTAGAATCCCAGCCAGGATACCACCTTAGATTTAGTCACCACACGTCTCCTAAGCCTCCTCTTGGCTGTAATAGTTTGTAAGAATTTCCTTTTTTGATGAGATTAACAGTTGTGAAGAGTAGTGGTTAGGTCTTTTGTAGAATGTCCCTCAGTTGGAGTTTACCTGCTATTTTCTTTATTATTAGACTGGAGTTGTGGGATTTGAGGAGGAAGGTCACAGAGGTAAAAGCCTTTCTCATCACATCATATCAAGGGTAGATGTTACCAACTTGTTGTTGTTGACCTTGATCACCTGTCTGAGGTAGTGTTTCACTGGTTTCTCCACAGTAAGGTTATGCTTTCCCCTGTCCATGGTGTATTCTTTGGCAGGAACTCATTATGTACAGTCTGCATCTAAGAGGTGAGGAGTCATGCTCTATTTCTACTTTTAAAACAGTGCCAGAAATAACTTCTTTCTGAAAGCAAATACTCTGCAGTTTTGCTACAATGTATTTCTTTACATTCTTGCAGTAGACCTATTAAATCTGAAGTGTTGTTTCACAATAAAATTATCTCCATCTCTTCTTTCTGCAATCCTTTTCCCAGGATATAACCACCCTCCCACTAGCTCCACACACCAATTTAGATCAATTGGTTGGCTTATGGCTAAAGGTGTCTCAGCATAGGTAAAGCAGGGCTAAGATTAAAGTCTAATACTTCAATAAAACTGGGGGGAAAAATCTAAGGCTGATCTTGTAACATAAAAGAGCTTCCTGGAGTGGTTGTTGGGTGTGGCCAGGAGACCAAGAGATTTACTGATTTTCAGATAACAGAATTAGTGTTTTGCTTTGTTTGTTTAAAGCTATAGGTTCTGATTCCATAAATCAAGTGTTAGAAACCAGTTTCCTTGGCAAGAATGTTATTGAGGGTGACAAGAACCAAGGTGCCTAGCCAATAGACAGGAATTTTTATGTTTGATGATAAAATTGGATGAGGTGACAATTTTAAATATCACTTCCCTTTAAAATTCTTAAATCCCCATCTCCATCCTGATTCCTCTTAAATGAATTTCTCCTTTCCCACATACTTTGTGTTTGCTATGCAAGAAACAGGGTTGTGTCTATGAAACACACACCTATGAGATTTTATCTTTGCAAGTATGATTAATTAAGGCAGTAAGGTAATAGTTTGGAGAAGTTATAGTCAATTAAAAAGAGAAGAACTGGTTCTTGGCTAAAGCAAAATTCTTCTCAATATTTTCTGCTTACTACATTACTTTAAAATTTTCATTACAAAATAGTCATTTCTGTCTCTGTCTCTCTCTGTCTCTCTCTTTTTTTTTTCTTTTTTTTTTACTAGCTAAGAACAACTGTAGGATAATCAGGGAAAACAGAAATTATCACATCCTTTCATGGCACTCTCTGTCCCAAGGTAATTTGGAATTTTTCATCTGGTCGTCCCTCTCCATAGTATGTATCAGGACATAGAGGACATTCAGAAACTATTATAAACTCTCCAATTCTTTTATATATTTTTTCAAAACTGTATGTGATTATTAGCTGTCAGGTCAACATGTTATAAGAGAAGTATAACTTTCAAGCATTACTTGTACTTGAATACCTACCCTTCACCTGTTCATCATTAATTGTATATGTTCCTCTTAAAGGAGGCTTCCAATTCCATTAATCTTTTAAATCCACAAAAATATTGTACTAACTTTGTTTTTGACTATTGTCCTTATATCAGAACTTTAAGTTCTTCATATGGAATTGCTGTCCACAAAAAGATATAACATCGCTATTTGTTTTGCCTCTTGCCCTCAGGTCCATAATTTCTTTTAATAACTAATAATCATGTATTTTGTTTGTATAAATTATTACTCTGATTATTTTTTTTTAATTTTTTTTTTCTTCAACGTTTTTTATTTATTTTTGGGACAGAGAGAGACAGAGCATGAACGGGGGAGGGGCAGAGAGAGAGGGAGACACAGAATGGGAAACAGGCTCCAGGCTCCGAGCCATCAGCCTAGAGCCTGATGCGGGGCTCGAACTCACGGACCGCGAGATCATGACCTGGCTGAAGTCGGACGCTTAACCGACTGCGCCACCCAGGCGCCCCTACTCTGATTCTTTATATCCTTTTCTTGTCTACTAGTGCAGATGAGATCTGTTACTAACATAAACTGTTTCTTCAAAAATATATAAATTGAGGGGTTGTCTGGGTGGCTCAGTCAGTTAAGTGTCTGACTTTTGACTCGTGGTTCATGAGTTTGAGCCCCATATCAGGCTCTGTGCTGACAGCTTAGAGCCTGGAGCCTGTTTCGGATTCTGTGTCTCCCTCTCTCTCTGACCCTCCCCCATTCATGCTCTATCTCTCTCTGTCTCAAAAATAAACACTTAAATATATATATACATACATATATATATGTGTGTGTATGTGTGTGTATACATATATATATATATATACACACACACATATATATATATACATATATACACACACACATATATATAAATTAATGACCATTCAATAGAATAATGATATCACTTAAATTCCCAGGTCCCCCCACCCCTAGGCATTTAGATTTCATTGATCTGCTGTGGGTCGTGATGTTTTTTTGTATTTTTAACAAATTTCTTGGTGGCTTTAATCACCAGAAAACACTAGGAAGCATTAATCTGAATAACAGATGTACAGTGTAAATATATTAATCTTTTATCAATATCAAATTTCAAGACAGAGAGATTCTTTATGACCATGTTTTAAAATATGAAATATTTTCACGTGAGGAAGAATCAGTTTATTCTTCTTAAGTAAGAGCATACAACCTCCCCTCCGACAGAATACACAACAGAGCTGTAGAGTGGTGCACAGACCGATTTGTTCAATTTTACCCTCTTAGTTGCATTCTAGAACCCCATACTCAGAATTATATCTTCTTAAGCATCAAAAAAATTTGCAAAATTCTGCACAGTGAGTACACATTCCACAAGACTTGCAAAATGTACACAAAGGAAAATGCAAATGTACAAGACATTGTATTTCAAGACAGTGTGACTTGTTTCAACGCTTCCGGAAATGTAGTCTGCACAACATTGAACTTAGAAAATAATCAGACTTATCAGATTCAGCAGATTGTGAAGCCAATAGAATATTTTCTGAACTCTGGAAAAAGGGAATGCCAAAGTAGAGTAATATTTGGGGAAGGATCATACTAATGACTATGATCTGTTGCAGAAGAGAAAGCCTTCCAGAATTTTTGTTTCCTATGTTTAAATATATATATATATATATATATATATATATATATATATATATGGTTTTTCCTTTTGCCCTCAGGTTCACAATTTCTTTTAATAAAAAATAATCATGTATTTTGTTTGTATAAATTATTACTCTGACTCTTCATATCATATATATATATATATATATATACACACACACACACACAACGCATATATAATACCACCCCAATTATTTTTTCATATACATATATATATATACACACACACACACTTATATATATATATAATACCACTCCAATTATTTTTTCCACTAACTCCTTTTAGCTAGGAGAACTTGATTTTGACATCAATGAGGTTTTTATTTTTATTTTTTCCAAAAGTAATGCTTTTCATAACATAAAGTTGGTTAGGGATTACCAAATGATAAATGGAATTTTGTCTGATTACACGCATGGAATACTGACATAAAAAATATGTTAATTCACATAGCAAGTGGATTAATAGTTATTTGAAGTAACAAAATAAGCTTGTATCTTAACTCTTATGATTTGAAGTGAAATGTTTATGTCAAAATTACTGGGGCACACCACATGTTCCTTCGACTCATTTAAATTTTTGAGATCAGAATGAGTTAGTGTTTTGACGGAGCTATCTAAATAATTACTTCATCTGCATTTCACAGGCCATTAATGCAATTTCTTTTCATACTAACCAATCCGTCTGTGTATACAACATGAGTTCACAAGGTAATTATCTACTTTCTAACATCTCCCTTTGGGCAAGGGAAGCAAATAAAGGAAACACATAGTCTTTTGAGGACTCATGCTGTAATTTTCACCATTTGAGAGTCTTCTGCTTTTAATTTTCTCAAATTCTCTACCTTAGGAAGCATAGTTTAGCAAAATATTAATGATATGAACTTTGTAACTCACATAATATGATAATCCTTTCCCAGAATAGACATTCTGGAAATACCACGTTTATATCAGGAAAACCTTCCATAGCTCAAACAAAATGTCCCATTTTTATGCCCCATGTTATCATTAATATTGCTAAAACAAAGACCCATTTTCCTTTCACTCTTTAATTTGGGACTTTAGCCAGAAAGTTCAGTATTTCCATGTGGGGAAGTTTTATGATTTTCTAATTTAAAAGACACAGCCTGCGAAGTAAAGGGTCAAGGTGTGACTGTATTAACTCAATAAGAAGATGAAGGAATTAGAAAAAATATTTCAAAAGAAAAGATATTTTATACGATTATTCATAAGATTATCTACAATTTGGGGACTATTGTAGATAGTATTGTAGATAATTGGGGATTATCTACAATTTTGGGGACTATTTGTTTTAATAATCAAAGCTTAATTTTATATTATTAAAATACCATTAAAATACATATGTTATCTATACTTATATTATCTGTACCCATTTAATAAATTGTATGCTTTTCTAACTGATTCCTGTAGTCACCCATTTGGATATGGGACTAAGTCTCAGATGAAGGAAGATCTAAAAGTATTCAAATAAAGTTAAAGTTAGAATCTATTCTTAGAATCCATCTTTATTTCCCAGACCCTTAATATTCATAAAGACTATACATTAGCATAAAAAAATTAAGTACATGGAATTTAATTTTTAACTTATATTTGGAAATAGATTAAGCATTTATTCAACTCATACTTTGGAGGTAAAAAGTTGCCCATTTCATACAAGCTATTTATTTATACTATGTTCTTTCTTCCTTTCTTCACTTTCCTTTTTCTTTTCTTTTCTTTCTGCTTTTTTCAATTTTTATTTTTAAGACATTGGTAACAGTCGAATGGAAGCATAACACTGAAAAAACAATCGCCTGGTTGCCCTGGAGATAGGGTTTCGGTTTTTCATTGTCAATAGACAGGAGCCCTCATTTTAAATCCTAAGGAAAAATACTGATTTTTGTATATGTAATTCTTTTTAGGTTTAACTTTTAAAAGACATAGCTTAGACATAGGTCTTTTATTTTAAAAATCTAAAAATGTTGCAACATCAGTTTCATTCCTAGTGAAATAAAATTTTATTGAAAGTATTATTTCCTGGTTACTTAACTAATGGAAGCAGTTCAACAGGCCAGCTGCTTTATTTCACTCATATAATGAAAGTACACAACTGTTTTCCTGGGTGATGAATTGTCCTTATTTCTCAAGAATTTTCAAGCAATAACAGATCCTTTCATTTTCTTTAATAAACTGCCAGTTTGAGAATCACAGGTTTTATTTTATTTTGTTTTCTACATAGTTAATAACAGTAGTGTCAACCTTCCATTATTATTGAAAACTCCAGAAAATACCCTGAACAAAAAGTTTCCGGTGCTTTCAAGGGTCATAGAAGTTCAAAGGATAAATCAGAAGCAGGCATTAGAGGAGTAGCTAAGAAACACAATCTTCCCCTAGGGTAGGAAGAAGCTGGGTAGAACTAGAGAGGCTAAACTGAGAACCAACTGAGGGAGGAGAGGGTGGGTGATGGGTATTGAGGAGGGCACCTTTTGGGATGAGCACTGGGTGTTATATGGAAACCAATTTGACAATAAATTTCATATATTGGAAAAAAAAAGAACTAGAGAGGCTAGGAATTCTAGACTTGAGGCTTTAAAAGTTATGCAAATTCCTTCCCCATTAAATACTGTATTTTTAAACTGATATTAGTTTAATTTCTTCTGCTTAAGTGGACTTTTCAAGGTATATATTTTACCCATCTGTGTAAACTTTGCTAAGTATTCACTGAAATGTATTCATTTAACAACAAAAAATTATTTATGGAAACTTCTGATTAGTAATCACATATTCTTTCATCATCAGGCAGTCTTTGTTTTGTTTTGTTTTGATATTTTATCAATACTTAACCAGTAATTACTGCACACATACTATATGCCAGGCACTCTGATAGGTTTAGGAACTATAAGACACATGATCTCTGCCCTTTGGAAATTTACAATCCAGCAGGGAGGCTGAGGGAACAAATAAATAAATGAGTACAAATTATGATCAGTGGCATAAAAAGAGTAAATTGAGTGTTAGGTTGGAAAATAATAGGGGCAATCTGGTTAACGTAGATAAGGAGCTCAAGGAAGACCTCTCTGAGGAATGACAGTTGAATGGAGACGTGAAAGACCAAAAGGAAGTGGGTACTGTAAAAAGCAGAAGGAAATAGCATGAAGCATTGGAGAAACAAGGACAAAGGCCTTGACCTGGAAAATCATCAGCCTATTTGGGGAACTTGGCTGTTGTGGCTAGGGCTTTGGTCAGGGACAGTGAAATTGGAGACACCTTCTTCAGCCATGATTCAGTAGTTTGGATGTTACTCCCAGACACTGAAGGGCCACTGGAGAATTTTAAGCAGGGGAAGGACATGTTCTAATTTATATTTCAGGAATGTCACTTGGTGGCTGAGTGGAAAAGTGACTGTAGCAAGACAAATGTTTTAAGTCTCTATAATGGTACTTATCCATTCAGTAGCCACCAGCCACATATGACTATACAAATTTAAGTTTATTAAAATTAAGCAAGATTAGGCTCCTCAATAATCATATGTGCTTGCTGGTCATCATATTGGACAGCACAGAGAGAGAACACTTTCATTAGTACAGGGACATTTTCTCAGGTTTTCTGCTCTGGAACATCATCCATATCTTCATGGTCTCTGTACTTCAGCTCCTCCACCTAAGTTTACTCTTGGCTTCCTCATTGTCATTTTTCATATTCCTGACTCTTCTATTTCTATGATTTCTTCTATGCCTCCTTCCTCATCAGCTCTTCCCTTTTCTCTTCTTCTGTTCAAGACACAGCTTTCTGGCAGCCTTCAACTTCACAGAGCAACTTAATTTCACCATGTTCATAAATGTACTGTTTTTTCCCTGAGACCATTAACTCATCCTATTTTTTCATTGTGGTGCTACTAATCTCTTAGCCACCAACTTCAAGTCATCTGTACTCCTTCTTTCCCATTCAGGAAGGTGTTTACTAAGTTCTAAATCATAAATAATCTACTTTCATAATGCCTCTTACATGTTTTTAATTCCAATATTTCTTAATTGATTCTTGCCTAGGCTATAGTTATAATTTTCCTGATAAATTTCATTCCTAATCAGCATTGGTAGATTAATCTTAAACTAAAGTTTTAACCAAACTCTTCAAAGATACATGTTGCTCAAAGAAACATACTGTTTTCCCAGTACTGCCAGAAAAAATAATGTTGGATTTCTAATTCTACAGTTTTTGTTTTTTTTCATAGCTTGTTTGCTGTTCCAGAAACCTGTCCTATGTATTTCACCCTCACCTCACCCCATTTATGATTGTCTAAACTTTCCTTATTTAAGATCCATCATAAATGCTTTTTGCTCTCTGAAGTTGTTATTAGTTTAAGAATAGCCTATAAATATTTATCTCCCAGGCAGCAACCTAGTATAGTTATTTAAGTGAATTAAATAGAATATACAACATCCCTCAATTCATTACACATTTTATTGTGGCTGTAAAAATATATCCTGCCTTGATTTATCTAGGTATCAAAATAAGTCAAATGTCTTTGTAAAGATTTTTCTAGTATAACAATGTTCCTTTAAAAAAGTTTGGGAGTGAGAATTGAAGTCTTCAGTCACTTTTGAGTCACTCAGTTGGATTGTTCTTACCTGTAAAAAGAAGCATAAAATGTTCTGTTTCGTCAGGGCAAAAGTATTTGCTAAGGATAAATTGAACATCATGTGTGAAATTTTCAAGTGATTGTACCTACCTGTAAGTCAACCTCTGCCAAGATTTCAATTCTCAGTTTAGTCCAAGATGAATGCCTGAGAATGTAAAAGTCATGATTTGCTCTTGGATTCTTAGCACAGTTCTCTTGATGGGTGGCAACACAATGAAGAACAGATAAGCTGACATCTTGATTAACTAATTACATTACTGTTTCCTTAGGATTTTATTGAAAGAAGGAATTTCAAGAAAAAAATGATTTCATTTAAATCATAAATTGTACAGAAAATATTATTGAAGTATTTTATTTGCATATACATTTGTAGAAACCACTTGAAATATTTCAAAATTCATAATTAGTTGAAGGTCATCTATAGAGTTTCCCAACAATACTTATTACTATGCATATCTATATATAAATTTAATACTGTTCATACATAACTATATATACAAAAATATATGTAAAGACAAAGGAATATGGAAATTATATCCCATAATTATGGATTAATCTGCAAGTGCTATTGACAAGCTCCATGTTCCATGGCCATTGTTATTCACTTAGATGTCAGGAATAATTATTTGATCTCAGTCTGAAGAAACAAACAGTATAGAGTCTAAAGTGTAGATGTCATATAACTGGTTTCATTAGGTGCCCACTATAATGGGCACCTAATAATCTCATAATCTCAGCTTGATTAGCCATCAATAAAAATCCCAGAACCAGATGTAGATATAACTTTTAGCAGAGTTATTGTTCTAAGATGCTACTGCTTATTTTTATTTATTTATTTATTTATTTATTTATTTATTTATTTATCTATTTATATTTAGTTATAACTTAAATCAAGGAGGTCAAGATGCTGAACTGAAATAGGATCTCAGCTTCAATATTTGGATAAGCAGAACGATGTTAATGCATTTAGTGATTACAGGTTATTAGTTGCACCAATAAAATACTTTTGCTAAAATTTATATACTAACAAATTATATTTTTGTCCAAATATTATACCTATCCTAATTGAGTCTTTCTTCTGACATCTACATCAATCAACCTTTATTTGTGAGTCATTTCTAACATTAAAAATAAAATTAAAAACTCAATGTGTCTAAAAGCAAATCCCTTAATGAACATAATTTTTATATTTCCTATTTTCTATCCATTTGGACCAATTAATGTATTTGATGTTACTATTAATTCACCTATAGCTACAGTTACATAATACAATCCTAGAAACATTAATTCAATAAGAAAATGAGGAAGTAATATAAAGTTTCCAAATAATATTTGAACATGCTAAAATCCAAGCATATGCTTGTCTGAGGGCCACCCCATTTGTTATTCCTTCAGCTTTAAATGCTCTTTCCTCCAGGTACCTCTAGAATTCTCCCAGGACTTTGCTCAAACACCATTCCCTCAAGGTAATCATCACTGACCATCCATAGAATAATAAGAATTAATTAATGGGTTAATATCATTAACCCTATTACATTCTATAACTGGTTGTTATCAATTTCCAAATTATAATGTAAGGGGAGGGCAGGAGCTTTGTTCTTTGTCATGTATTCAATTCTCAAAATGTGTCTCACACCTGACAAATAAGCATCAATTAAATAAATAATGAGACCAAAATAATTTATCATATTTGACAATTCAAGTCTGTGTGATCAAATGCACAAAGACTGATGAGGTCTACCTCTTCCATAATCATATAGAAGATTTATGTTCATAAACAAATTGTTAATTGTGGAATAAATCATTTCATACTATTACCACATCTCTACTCATTAATACATAAAGGATTATTAAGCTGCATTAATAAGGTACTTTTGTCATTGATTTCCTGTGAATACTTGAGAAATGTGGTTATGTATGCTTTGCAGTATTTTCGTCTTACCCTTCCCTGTCTGCCTTGCTCTCACCTGACTGATCCATGAACACCATCATAACCTGATCTTCCACAGTGAATCTCAACTTGTTCCTATATCCCTAAATTTCCACCTAAACTCTAGTTATGAGAAGACTAAATTTTCTTACTCTTTAATTAAGTAAGAGTTCCTGTCAGAAACTGAAAGGCACTGTTTTGGCAAGCAGTAAACACAACACTGGGGAAAAAGTATCAATATGAAAAGTGTAAAAACTCACCCCCTTTTGCCTATCAGATGTGTGAGTGGAGATTTTAATTTTTATGATTATTCATGCAAACGAACTTTGAAATTTTCTGCAATATGCTGCCTGTTCATATATTGGTGATTATATGGTTCACCCTCAATGGTGGTGTAGGGCTCCCACTCAACTTTTTAACTTTTATAAGATATAGCCTTTTGATATATTTAGGTGTCTTTATGAAGATAGTTCTCATAAAATAAAAATAACTCATATAAGATAATGTTAGTCAATGTCACTACTTTAATAATTTTAATTAAAACAGATATTGAATAAAGAATTTAGTAAAATAGCACTAAATTACTATAAAAATTAGCATTAAATTATTAATGTTGAACAATATCAGCTGTTTACTATCTTGTTTTTTTGCCATGGCACAGAAAATTATTTTGCAATGTAAGGACAGATATAATAAATCTAATTATTTTAATAATCTTTTAAAACTGGTTGTGTTGGTTGATGATCATAAAAGAATATTTAAGAAATTGATTTGAACACTTACGGAAAATGGGCAAAGAATATGAAGAGGCAGGTCAAACAGAAAAAATATAAATGAGCAATAATACAAGACTACAATGTTCACCTGTAGTTCACTCTCCAAATGGAAATTAAAACACTAAGATATATATGTTCTCTCTAGTAGATTGATTATTGATTTATTGTTGAGGAAATGGATATTTGCATATTCTCTTGGGGAAATAAGACAGTTTGAAATTATGCGTGGCAAGTCTTAAAACTGCACAGATTTAGGCCCCAAAATTTCACTTTTAGACATAATATCACTAAAGAAATTATCAGACAAGTGTGTGAATATGCACAAACACGTATATAGATGCATATGTATATGTATATGTGTGTATATATATTAAAACAGTTTTATAATAAAATATCCTGTATCTCTATATATGTGACAATGCAAATTTTTACAACTATATTTATAGCAGAAAACACTGAAAACCATCTAAACATACAAAACAAGAAAGTTACTGAAATGAAATTTCAAAGAGCTTATAGGGATGATGTTGATTACAGTCATTCATTGAAAAGACATTAAAACTAATTATGAATTGAGAAAAGCATATCATACAACAGTATATATAGAATGATATTTTCATTATATAAAATAAGAATCACATTTCTTTAACAAAAGTTATATTTTAGGTATATGCAGAAGAAATAAGCTGGGGGGGAATATATGCTAACATATTAACAGTAGTTATCTCTGGATGGTATGATTATGGTTGATTTTAATTCTAATCTTTTTTGTTAAGTTTTATTTTTTTAAAGATTGTTTTTAATGTTTTATTTATTTTTGAGAGAGCAAGCATGAGTCAGGGAGGGGCAGAGAGAGAGGTGCACAGAAGATCTGAAGCAGGCTCTGCACTGACAGCAGCGAGCCCAATGAGGGGCTCGAACTCACAAACCGTGAGATCATGACCTGAGCCAAAGTTGGATGCTCAACCAACTGAGCCACCCTGGTGCCTCATCGGTTTTCTTAATTTGGATTAATTTTATTAAACTATTTATTTTAAAAAGCACTTTGAAAATTTTCTGATAATAAACAAGATATTTTGAATGTAGGCAGTTTATTAAACTATAATTCATTGCTTGGAAATGAATTTTGGTTAGATCAAACTATGATTTTTGAAAGCTATTACTGAAAAAAGAGAATGGAGAGAATATATGTGAGATAGTCCATATTTATAATAAGCGTTATACGTTTACTTTCTGGGCAGAGAGAAGTTATAGAAACAGTTACACATGGTCATCATTGCCCAAACTGCATCTATTGGAAGACAACTATGTGGGGAGTCACATTAATGAAGTATGGCCAACAAGTAATGATTATTGTATTTCCCAGTTTATGAGATAGTGAGAGGGGTGAGTAAATAATGTCAAATAAGGTAAACACCAGTGTGGTATACTATCAGGTGAAAATATCAGGATTTGACAACAGTAGAGATACAGATGCTCTCATCTACCATCACAACAAGCAAGTGAAATGTAGGCTAAGAACAGACAGTATTTCCAGTTGGTGTGTAAGCTGTATATTTTACCAGAAAATGTTATTAATTTAATGAAATATAGTTCCTCAAACATTCTAGTTGATTAAATAGTCATAGAAACTATTCTTTAAATTTATAAACGCAAATTTCTACGTTCTAGGACTCCTTGCTTTTCCTATAGTTTCATACTCAATTACCCAGTCTTGTCTTTGCTTCCTTTTTTTTTTTTGAACTTTCATTTGATCTCTCAAAAAATACTTCTCCCTCCCTATTTTCACATCCATCACTCCATCACTCCAGCCCTTTATTGACTTAGGACAGGATTCTGACTCTAGACTTCTAAATTTGATGACTATTTCTTCTTTCCAATCTCTTTGCTAAGGCTCTCTGTAGATATTTTCTATATGTCATTTTGATTCTAGCTTTCCCTTACTCCAAAGTCTACAGTGGGTCTTATGGCTTCTCTAATAAAGTACAAATTCTGAAGGCTGGCATTCCATATTCTTTACAGTCAAATTGTCTGACTTCTGATTATTCCACAAATGGGAAATACATCACCCCACTTTTTCCTTTCTATAAACTCCACTACTGTTAGTCCTGAGATGTCATAAACCCTCCTTTCAAATCATTCAAATTCTGTCAGTTTTTCAAGATCACCAAAGAATTCCATGAGCATCACGGGCTTCTGACAAGTCAGTGTCTCCTTAATTGATTATGAAATTTTACATGCTTTGCTTATTATATAGATCCTCTATTATTGTCCTAAACTGTTATTTAAATCATTATGATTAATTAACTTTTCATATGTTCATATCTTTTCTATCCAATTGGAATACAAACTCTCTGAAATCAGGCATCGTGTTTTATATCAGTAATTTTTAAGCTGGGGTATGAGTACTCCTAGGAGGTACATGAAACCTTTTAAATAACATTTTCAGATGCTTAAATTTCATGTGTACTCTTGCCTGAAATTATTTCTTTGAGAACCCAGACTTTTGAAAAAAGGCAAATCTTTATAAAATAAACAAAGGGGGAAAAAAGCCAAACCTCCTGCCCATCTAGAATCTTATCTTCGTTGCATTGCACACACCTTTCTTCCACACCTACCCCTCTCTCTCAATCTCTGTCACTCTCAGATATTTATCATATTTAAGAAGAAAGCTCCATGCTTGCCTCAGGCTTCCCAAGATGTACATTCTGCCCTCTCTCCAACTTCATCTCAGACCAAGTACTGGACCCGCGGGCAATTTCACACCTCAGGGCTTTTCTATGAACTCTTTCTTCCACCTAGAACACTGGGTTCCGCTACACTTTTTACCTGGCTACAGCTTCCTCACTCTTCAGGCTTAGGCTTCAAGCTCTGGCTCTCAGAGAGATGAGTCCCAACTCACAATCTCACTTATGTTTATTCTATTATTGTCTCCCCTGACACCCTCCACAATGTCTTTGCAGCACTTATCACAATTTCTACTTGGCTACTTATTTGTGTGATTATGTAATGTTTGTCTTCTCTTAGACCCTGAGCCCCACGGCACAGGAATTGTTCCATCTCTGTGCCTAGCAAGGTGCCTGGCATAAAGAAAGTACTTAGAAGGCATTTGAATAAGTTGAATAAATGAAATAATATAGCAAAGTTCACATTGATTCCAAAAATGAAATCTATTTTAAATTTAGATGAACTTTGGAAATGCTGGAAACCAAAGCAGTGATCTCATTTTAGAGGTGGAGGGGGAGCCTGGGTCCCTCCTGTAGTGAGAGACAGAGGTAGGGACTAAAATTGAGCACTTCGCATTCCAGTCAAATTCTCTTTGAATTCTTCCATTTTTATTCATAATATATGATTAAACAAATATTCATTGACAGAACACCAATCTAGGCAATATGCCTGACTTCTCGTTTGAGATCAAGTCTCACTAAGTCTCATTTTAATTAAATAAATGTCTATAGTTTTAAAGCTATCTTGCCCCAGTATTTCCATCGGTATAATATGATGGTTCTTCACAAAATCAGCTTAGTAAGTAGGTTAGAAAAATACATTTAAATAGCTAATTTCTTTATTTCATTTTAGTACTTTGAAAAGAAGAGGACTGATCTTTCTTTTAATCATTTACCTAAAAGAAAGATAAGAAAAATAAAAATTATATAATGGTCAATTAAGAAGTAAGGATAATAAAATACTTAAAATTAATTCTTCTGATGTGCCTTTCTATATGAACAGCTTCACAGAGCACCTTAGAAGGACAAACTTGCTATCATGAACATTTTCTTGGTCTGCAAGCTGGTTCCTCACATCTGACTTACAAAACTTGTAATAGAAGTGGCAGCAGATGGGAATGTGTGCTTACAGAATTGATCTTCCAGGGAAATAAACGTTAGGAGTCTCTTTTGTATCACATGATTCCACAAAGCTTTTTTAGGTGTATGAACTTATTTATAGGAAGAGCAAGGAAGAAGTATAAACTACTATAGGTGAGGTTTTGTCACTGGCTAAGGGAGGAGTCTATGGGCCACTAAAAAGAAAGAGAGTGATCCCATCCACAGAGTAAATTTCAAGTTAGGGAGACAATTATATAGGCTATTATCACAGAATAGAAGAAGATGATGCAATGTGAAGGAAGCATAGCCTTCTTTTAAGACCTTTTTTTAAAAATCACACCAAAACATTATCATTCCACTGTATGCTTAATGTAATAAAATGGAAATTTATAGCTTTTCAGATTAAAGAACTACATTTACATGGAAAACTCCCAACAGGAAATGAGAACTTCAGATCCTGTGGCTTAAATGTTATACATGAAAGCATAATAACTATTATTTGTATGCAAAATACATATATTACCAATATTGAATCACTGCTTCAAAAGATCTTTTGAAATACCTTGAGACTTTACAGTCTAAATATATATTTTTTCCTTGTGGTAATAGAGCAATTATTGATAATATCCATAATTTTCTGTGGAAATAAGATCCATATATGTTCCAGGTTTAGAAAAAGCATTAGAGGAATATTCATGAAATGAATGGGAATGTAACATTTCTAAGTCAAAGTCAAATAATCTTAAAACAACATTGAATATTGCTAATGAATACAGTTTATCAACACCTAGGAGGATACAAAAATGTACAAAAAAAAGTTATAGATTTCACACAAGCAATTAGAAATGGATTATTATAATCACAGACCTGCATACACAAAATCTGGATGTAACTTGCCTGACAAAATAAAAACCATAATTACAATAATACTTAAATATACATCAAATATTTTGTTGAACTCAGTATGAACCTATGAATATGATAATCGTTTTTTTTCCATTTTATACTAAAACACAAGCATAAAGGAAACAAAGCCATGTTTTATTCATTTATCAAAAAAGCTAATTAAAAGTTACCTATTCAAAGAGTTTACCTTCCAAAACACTAATCAAAATGTTCCACAGTGAACTCTGCTCTCCAAGAGATTCCATGACCTCTGATCCCTGAGAGTAAATCCCCATAATCATTTATGACGGACTCTCTTTGGCTCCTTCAATATTCCCTTATAATAAGATTTGTGTTATGACTTATCCCCATGTGCCTACACATACTAAATGGAATGCTACATGAAGAGAAAGAATATGTCTTAGTCATATTCATGTTGCACAGAATAGTGCCTTATACACCAATGCTCACTCAGGAAATACAGTTGACCCTGGAACAATGTAGGTGGTTAGGAGCACTTGCCCCCCCTCCCCTGCACATGAAAATCCATGTATAACTTTAAAAATTGTCTTTTCATATATTACTTTTTACTCCCCAAAAAGTTGAATGCTAGAAGCCTGATGTTGACCAGAAGCCTTACTAATAACATAAACAGTCAATTAACACATATGTGTTACATACTGTATTCTTATAATAAGGTAGAGAAAAGAAAATATTATTTAGAAAATACAGTTATAGAACAGCATGAATTATTTTTTAAAGATCCATGTATAAGTGGACCCACACACTTCAAAACCCAATTGCTCAAGAGTCAACTGTATATAGCAAATTGAACATATTTCACACATTCAACATAAAATAACTGAACATCTACTATGGGCCAGCATTGTGCTAAGCACTAGACAAAGCAAATACAGTCCTCGCCCTCATGGAGTTAAATGCTTGACAGTAAGTAATAAAGTAACTGTAATAATGTGTGCTAGGTGCTCTGATACTTGAAAACAGGGTGCCAAAAGATGTTGTGGGGGGTGGTGAATGATTACAGAGTCAGGAAAGCCTTTTGAAGGAAGACGTTAAGACAAAGTGAGCCCTGCTAAATGAGAAGAATGTCAGCAGGTAAAGGCGGGGTGCCTAATAAAAAAAGATCCCATGCTTTGTTACATTAAAAAAATGTAAAATAACAGGATATAAGAATAGAAAGGAAAAGATCTCTGATGAGGCTGGAGGAACAGCCCTGTATGAAATTATAAAGAGAGTGGCAGCACACATCAGTAAGTCTGTCCTGAGAACAAGAGGCAGATATTGAAGGCTGACAAGTACAGGAGGCACATAACAAATACATTGGCTTTCGAGAGACATTACCCTGCAACATGGAGAAAGATGCAAAGAAGCAGGATTTGGAACATATCAGCCACAAATTGTGGATTTGACCCTAACTATGTAAAAATATTGAACCTATACTTTTTAGTATCTCTTTTAAATAATTTTAGAAAGAATGTTAGCTCAAAAATCGGGCTGTCATATTACTAAGCTCTTTGCCCCAGAACGAGTCACCTTGCAATAGAGTGGCATCCTATTAGCCCTCCTAGTATGTGGCACTTCCCCAGTGAAAAAAGAAAAATTACTTCTGCTCATAGTTTCCAGTAAATAAAAGTCCAATTAGGAAAAAAAAATTAAAAACCACGGAAGATATCTTTTTCTGTTTTTCTCATTTTTTAATGTCTCACAAAACTAATACAGTGTTAGCTTTATAATCCTTAGTCTTTTTTTAAGGTAAGAACTACATTTTTATGATAAAAAATAAAACATCAACAGTGCCTAGAATATTATAGGCAGCCCATATTTATAGAATGAATAAGCATATGAATAAACTATATTAATTTGTTTTGGGGTATGATTTGATTTTCTTTTTCCTGTTGGTTCTCCATTAAAAAATGTCTCACCCTGCATTTGAACTGCAAAGTCCTCTCTGGTGCCTCCTTTAAAATTATTCCTTATGAAGTACAAACCCTTTGGAGAAGAACTGACTTGGTAATTATTTATACTGTAGTGTGAATTAGAAGAACTTTATGGTTTCCTCAATATTCACAGTATACCTGGCAAGCTTGAAATATAAGTGTTATTAGATGGAGTGGAAAAAGATGCTTAGGACAATGAGGCAGCAAAAAATATATTTTAATGCAACAGAAGCTTTCACTGCATAAGAATTTTTACACTTTAGGTAACATTTTGACTTGCATGTCCTTTGTTAAAGTGATAACATTATGTAATTGTATAGAAAACAGAACACTATTTACGTGGAACAGATGATGCAAACTCTCTCTGACACTACAACTTATTGCCATGCTTCACATTAACTGTAGGAGTTATTATCAGATGAGGAAGCTGATACTTAACATCACATGATATTGAGCTATCAGCTAGTACCCCACCATACCATCCCCTCATCCCTAGGCAGTGACTGTGCTAATCTGGAAGTCAAAAGTCAGCATCTTTGGCATACCTAACCTTCTAATAATATAACAATGTCCCCTGATTTAGAAATCTCCCTGATTTTTACAGATTTCAGCAGTCTGATCATACCTAGTTACTATTATAAAGGTGTTACAACACATACAGTTTCATTTTATTGAAATTGGTTTGTAATTAACAATGTGTTAGGCTGCCATATACACATTCTTTGAGTACAAAATGCTCTTGGAAAGAGTATGAAAAGTCTCCGTGTCTGCTTTGGTTCATTTGTCCCAAAGTTTATTGAACATAAAGATCAACTGATGCCCCCAAATGACCTAGATAATGCATGAGCTAAAATTTGTGCCAAGGTCTAATCACAGATTGAACTCAGAAAACATGCATATTGAAATGTTGATTAATTATCTCATTCTGCTGATATTTTCAGTACCTATATAAAAAAGATACTACAGAAAACCAAATGTTTTCATATGAGACGATTTTAAATTTGTATATAGTAGACTCTTAGACATAGAAAAAGAAATATAATCACAAAGAAGCAAGTATTGAATGACAAGGTCATTGAGAAAGAGGAACATCCACCTAGTTGTGTTTCCATGACATTCTCTCTCTCCCCCTCCCTCCTTCTCCTCCTCCCAACTCCTCCACCCCATCTGTCACCGTTTAATGTTGATTTTATTCTAAATGAGTCAATTATAAGATGAAAACTAAGGGTTTTAATTTAGATGTGTCTAAAAAAGTCCTTATAGGTTTATATTTTAAAGAATATGCTGAGTCAATCAATGTGATACACTACCTTAATAAAATGAAGGATAAA
Organism: Prionailurus viverrinus; assembly: GCF_022837055.1. Classification (NCBI taxonomy): domain Eukaryota; kingdom Metazoa; phylum Chordata; class Mammalia; order Carnivora; family Felidae; genus Prionailurus; species Prionailurus viverrinus. The sequence goes on along the minus strand of NC_062565.1, from coordinate 62,313,836 downwards.
AATCATCTAAAAAGTACAGAAAAAGCATTTGACAAAATTAAACATTCATTTATGATAAAAACTCTCAACCAAGTGGGTATAAAGGGAACATACTTCAACATAGTAAAGAGGATATATGTCAAACCTGCAGTTCACATCATACTCAAAGGTGAAAAGCTGAAAGTTTTGCTGCTAAGTTCAAGAACAAGATTGAGATGTCTACTCTCACCACTTTTATTCAACATAAGACTGGAAGTTCTAGCCACAGGAATCAGACAAGAAAAAGAAATAAAAGATATCCATATTGGTAAGGAAGAAGTAAAGCTGTCACTATATATAGATGACATGATGTTAAATAAAGAAAACCCTATGGACTCCACCAAAAAATTCTATTAAAACTAATAAATAAATTCATTAAAGTTGCAGGATACAAAATTAATACACAGAAAACTGCTGTGTTTCTATACATCAATAACAAACTACCATAAAGAGAAATTCAGAAAACAATCCCATTCACAACTGTACTAAAAAGAATAAGATACCCAGGAACAAACTTAACCAAGAAGTGAAAGACCTGGACCATGAAAAATATAAGATACTGATAAAAGAAATTGAAGACAACATAATAAATGGAAAGATATACCATGTTTATGAATGGAAAGAATTAATATTGTTAAAATATCCATACTACCCAAAGCAATCTACAGATCCAATGCAATCCTTATCAAAATACCAATGGCATTTTTTACAGAACTAGAACAAAGGATCCTAATTTTTAATTTTTTTTAATGTTTATTTTTGAGAGAGAGGGAGAGAGAGAACAGAGTGTGAGAGGGTGAGGGGCACAGAGAGAAGGAGACACAGAATCTGGAGGGGAGCTCCAGGCTCTGAGCTGTCAGCACAGAGTCGGACACAGGGCTCAAAGTCATGAACTGTGAAATCATGACCTAAGCTTAACTCAAATACTTAACTGACTGAGCCACCCAGGTGCCAAGAATCCTAAAATTGTTATGGAACCACAAAGGACCTCAAATAGCCAAAGCAATCTTCAGAAAGAACAAAACTGAAGGTATGAGACACTCTGATTTCAAACTACACTACAAAGCTATAGTAATCAAAATAGTACTGTATTAGCACAAAACAGACACATAAATCAATGGAACAAAATAGAGGGGCCAGAAATTAGCACACACTTAAATGATCAATTAATCTATGACAAAGGAGACAAGAATATATAGTGAGGAAAGATAGTCTTTTCAATAAATGGTGCTAGAAAAACTGGACAGCTACATGTCAGAGAATGAAGCTAGACCACTTTCTTAAAAAAATAAATACAAAAACAAACTCAAAATGGATTAAAGACCTAAATGTAAGATCTGAAACCATGAAACTCCTAAAAGAAAGCATACGCAGTAAATTTTTGGATATCAGTCTTAGCAATATTTTTTCGGCTCTGTGTGCTCAGGTAAGGGCAACAAAAAACAAAAATAAACAAATGAAACTACATCAAACTAAAGAGCATCGCCACAGCAAAGAAAACTATCAACAAAATGAAAAGGCAAACTACTGAATGGGAGAAAATATTTGCAAATGACATATCCAATAAAGGGCTAATATCCAAAGTATGTAAAAAAAACTTATATAACTCAATACCCAAAAGACATTCTGATTAAAATATGGGCATAAGACCTGAACAAATATTCTTCCAAAGAAGATATACAGATGGCCAACAGACACATGAAAAGATGCTAAAAATCATTAATCATCAGAGAAGTGCATATCAAAACCACAATGATGAATCACCTCATACCAGTCAGAATGATTAGTATCAAAATTGCTAGAAATAACAAGTATTGGCAAGGATGTAGAAAAAAAAGAACGCTTGTGCACTGTTGGTGGGAATGTAAATTGGTGTAGTCACTATGGAAAACAGTATGTAGTTTTCTCAAAACATTATAAAATAGAACTGCTGTATGATCTAGCAATTCCACTTCTGGATATTTATCCAAAGAAAATAAAACCACTATTTCAAAAAGATATATGGATCCTTACGTTCACTGCAACCTTATTTACAATAGCCAAGATATAAAAGCAACCTAGTGTACATTGATAGGTGAATGGATAAAGAAGATGTGGTGTATACACACAATGGAATATTACTCAGCCATAAAAAAGGAAGAGATCTTGCTATTTGAGACAACATGGGTGGATCTAGAGCATATTATGCTAAGTGAAATAAATCAGGCAAAGACAAATACCATATGATTTCACTTATATATTACATCTAAAAAACAAACAAACCAATTAACAAAGCAAACCAAACAGACTCATAAATCCAGAGAACAAACTGGTGGTTGCCTGAAGAGAGAAGGATGGGAGAATGGGTGAAATAGGTGAAGGGATTAAGAGGTACAAACTTCTAGTTATAAAATAAACAAGTCATGGGATGTAAAGTTAAAAAGGGAAAAGAAAAAAATATACTGAATCCTAATATTATTCTGTTATTATATACATATATACACACACATATATGTACACATATATATACATATATAATGACATCTAAATGTTATATATATGTACATATATATAATACATGTATACATGTATTATACATGTATACATATACATGTATACATATATATACATATATATAACATTTAGTTTTTTGTCATTTAAATTATTAGAAGGTAGCTCTAATAACTTCAATAATCTTTCTCACAGGAGTTTTATTTACATCATAACCATTAAGTGAAAACGCTCAGTGTGTGAGTTTCTGTTCTGAAATCACATCTCAATCTTTAAAAAAGGAGTGTATTATTGTATCCTCATCTTGCTGAATAGGAAACAGTTTTATAGCAAACATTGTGGCTCTATAGCAATTACAATTAAAGTAGATCCAGAGCAAATTTAAATATTCTACCTTAAATTACTCTAATTTAGATGTTATTTGATTCTGCCATCATTTCCCTTTACAGCAATTATATTTGCATAGAATTCTTATATAACGTATATTTAAAAAAAATGTGAGCTATGCCTTTTATTTTTTATTTATTTATTTTTTCAATATATGAAGTTTATTGTCAAATCGGTTTCCATACAACACCCAGTGCTCATCCCAAAAGGTGCCCTCCTCAATACCCATCAGCCACCCTCCCCACCCTCCCACCCCCATCAACCCTCAGTTTGTTCTCAGTTTTTAAGAGTCTCTTATGCTTTGGCTCTCTCCCACTCTAACCTCTTTTTTATTTTTTCCCTTCCCCTCCCCCATGGGTTTCTGTTAAGTTTCTCAGGATCCACATAAGAGTAAAACCATATGGTATCTGTCTTTCTCTGTATGGCTTATTTCACTTAGCATAACACTCTCCAGTTCCATCCACGTTGCTACAAAGGGCCATATTTCGTTCTTTCTCATTCCCCTGTAGTACTCCATTGTGTATATAAACCACAATTTCTTTATCCATTCATCAGTTGATGGACATTTAGGCTCTTTCCATAATTTGGCTATTGTTGAGAGTGCTGCTATGAACATTGGGGTACAAGTGCCCCTATGCATCAGTACTCCTGTATCCCTTGGGTAAATTCCTAGCAGTGCTATTGCTGGGTCATAGGGTACGTCTATTTTTAATTTTTTGAGGAACCTCCACACTGTTTTCCAGAGTGGCTGCACCAATTTGCATTCCCACCAACAGTGCAAGAGGGTTCCTGTTTCTCCACATCCTCTCCAGCATCTATAGTCTCCTGATTTGTTCATTTTGGCCACTCTGAGTGGCGTGAGGTGATATCTGAGTGTGGTATTGATTTGTATTTCCCTGATGAGGAGAGACGTTGAGCATCTTTTCATGTGCCTGTTGGCCATCCAGATGTCTTCTTTAGAGAAGTGTCTATCATGTTTTCTGCCCATTTCTTCACTGGGTTGTTTTTCGGGTGTGAAGTTTGGTGAGCTCTTTACAGATTTTGGATACTAGCCCTTTGTCCGATATGTCATTTGCAAATATCTTTTCCCATTCCGTTGGTTGCCTTTTAGTTTTGTTGGTTGTTTCCTTTGCTGTGCAGAAGCTTTTTATCTTCATAATGTCCCAGTAGTTCATTTTTGCTTTTAATTCCCTTGCCTTTGGGGATGTGTCAAGTAAGAACTCTGACCTACGGCTGAGGTCAGAGAGGTCTCTGAGGTCAGAGAGGATTTTGATGGTTTCCTGTCTCACATTCAGGTCCTTTATCCATTTTGAGTTTATTTTTGTGAAGGTGTGAGAAAGTGGTCTAGTTTCACTCTTCTGCATGTTGCTGTCCAGTTCTCCCAGCACCATTTGTTAAAGAGACTGTCTTTTTTCCATTGGATATTCTTTCCTGCTTTGTCAAAGATGAGTTGGCCATACGTTTGTGGGTCTAGTTCTGGGGTTTCTATTCTATTCCATTGGTCTATGTGTCTGTTTTTGTGCCAATACCATGCTGTCTTGATGATGACAGCTTTGTAGTAGAGGCTAAAGTCTGGGATTGTGATGCCTCCTGCTTTAGTCTTCTTCAAAATTACTTTGGCTATTCGGGGCCTTTTGTGGTTCCGCTATGCCTTTTATTATACCAACAGATACAGTTGATAAATGTTACAAAGGTTTCATTATAAAACTTTCAAAGATAGCAGAATAACAACTTTAGAATTTTTATTAATATAATGTTATATGCAAAAATTTGCATTGAACTGTATGTTTGATTTCAGTTAATTGGCTTGCTTCTGTCACTGGCTTTAGTCATCAATATTTGATTATGTACTGGTGATCCCAGTGAGATTCAAGAACAGTTACTCCACCCACCTTATTTTTACTTCTGTCACTCTCCTCTCTCTTTCTCTGCTTCTATTTTTTTCTCTCTCTCAAGGTATAAAATAGTCTCTTTTAATTTTTATAGGTCCTGTGTTAGATATCTATTATTTTGGTTCTCTTGCATATTAATATATATATTCCTCCCCCCTTCCCCCCCCCCCAATGCTAACATACACATCTAGTAACTTCTAGTAAAGATTCTCATTTTCCCTCTGGAGAACCACATTTACTCCTGCTTTTTAGTTCATGTAGTTTGGATGAAGCTAATGCTAATCCTGTTCTTCTCTCTCTCTCTCTCTCTCTCTCTCTCTCTCTCTCTCTCAAGACTTGATTTATTTTGAGAGAGAATGAGAGCACAAGCAGGGGAGGGGAAAAGTGAGGGGGAGAGAGAGAATCTCAAGTAGGCTCCACACTGTCAGTGCAGAGCCAGATGCAGGGCTTGAACTCACAAACTCGGAGAAAATGACCTGTGCCAAAGTCAAAAGCCCCAGGCGTAATCAACTGAGCCACCAGGCGCCCAACTCTGTTCTCCTCTTAAAGGAGATCTGGGACCTGGCACATCCAATCAGAGCATACTTCCTCATGATGATAATCTCAGAGATGAAAATGTAACTCAGGTTGAGACAATGAAGCCCTCCCTGGAACTTTCACTAAGATCACTGGAAAGACACACATGTACGCTTTTACTGCCAAGGATGCCTGTCAGGAGTAGTGGACACCTTTGCTGGAAGAGATTTACTGAGAATGAAGCCAGCTGAAAGGAAAACAAAGGGGAGAGAAGAAGAGTCAGATTTCTGATCTTACTGTTTGAGCCCCTGGATACTGTCATTCAAGCCCCAGGAAATTTCAGTTAATTGAGGGAATAAATCCTTTCTCTTGTTTAAACCATTCTGAGTAACTCATGTAAATGAAAGAATCTCTATAAAAGCTGAAGTAGTCAAGAAGTACATATACTTTCATATTCTGCATCCTCAAGACACCATACATCTCATGATATAAATTAACAGATTATCCATTCTCCTGTGTTTGTATCTTTAGGTGCCATCCAAATTTTGATTAATATAAGTAGTACAGAAGTGAACACTAAAAACATGAAGCATTTTCTATAACTTGGATTATGTCTATAATTTTTTAGATAATTACTAGGTGGAGAAATTTTTTATAATTTTGCCAACAATTAGTGTACATCACTACAAACACTGTACCCTCCACAAAATTATTTACTTTTTTAGACAGACAAAATAAACATAGATATTATTTAATCTTCTGGATCAGCTATATATATACTTGGCTTTTAATGAAATTTTATATCCCTATAATAATGAAATAATCTTTTAAGAAAATCTTCTGAACTTAAATCAGGATAAAAATATTAGAACATTTTCTAATAAACACAAAGATGAAAGGAAAAAGAACTATTATATAAAAAGTTATCCTAAGGGGCACCTGGGTGGCTTAGTGGGTTAAGCATTTGAGTCTTGAGTTTGGTTCAGGTCACAGTCTCTGGGTTTGTGAGTTCCAGCCCCACATTGGGCCCTGCACTGATAGTGTGGAGCCTACTTGGGATTCTGTCTCCCTCTCGCTCTGCCCCTCCCCTGCTTGCTCTCTATCACTGTCTCAAAATAAATACAAATGAACTTTAAAAAAAGTTACCCAGAAAGGTTTTCTTGAATATATCAAAACCTAAATAGAGGAAAGTCAAATAAATTTTGGGTTTAAATACAATAAAAAATTATATACCAAAAAGAATTATAGTCATTCTGAGAAAGCTGACACGATTCTCTATAAATATTAAATATAAAAATTCAACTAAATACCACAGATTCTAGTCATTATTTTATCCTTTAGTGACGTTAGTCATGAATGACCTAATCTTGATGTGCTTGAATAATAAAATAAAATTACTTGACCCAAATTTTTGAAAAAGAAAACAAGGATTAGAATTATAGATCAGATCAACTGAGTTGTCAATTATGCAACAAAATTTTCCTTTTGCAACGATTCTTTTAGTTAGCAACTAAGATGTATTATTTACCAGACTCCTTGGTATAAATTAGTTTTAAACTGTATTTTCCCCTTTTATTGCTTACTATATACACCAATGTAAAATATTTTTAAATGAATGAATTGCAAGCAGGAAAATGTCTTTTTTATCTTCAATAACTTCAGAAGGGATTTTCAGATATGATTAATTAGCCAAGATTCATTAAAACTGAGGATATTCTGAGGAAGAAGTCCTCTTGGGAATATCCATTTGCAAGTACCTCTGCCTTTAATAAAGCATAAGCAGTGAATAAACATCAGTGAAAAACATGATGGGGTTTTTATAGGTAGATACTTTTTAATGTACCAAATTATTACACTGTGTTATGGCTTGATAGGGGATTGTTTTGAATCTAAGTAAAAAGTATGATAAATACTAAATTGTTTCTTTTGAACATACGTATTATTATTCTTCACATGTTTTTTTCTAAATGGTGGCTACTTTCTATATATAACTGTTCTCAAATGCTGCCATCTAAAGGTTAAAGTTGGATACAGACTAATAATGTCTAGAAAAAAGAGTACCTGAAGATACACAAAAATCCAATTTTCTCATCATATCCAAATATTTATTTACATATACACCTACCTATATGAATTTTTCGAGGGTAAATGTCAACTATTAAATTATTAATAATATTTTATCTGTGACCTTAGCAAAGGAAAGTAAATGAAGAATGACTTAAATATGTACAAACATAATACTAACACTACTATGACTAATACAAATTTAAAAAATATGTTTTATAGGCCACTGAAAAATTAAAAGATTTGAAATATTTTTGCTGATTAAACATTTCAGATTAAGATACAGTCACATGGGATCCATTTTTGTCAATTCATTATGGGCTGGATACAAACCAATAGTTCCAATTTTGAGAAAAGGTCAGTAAAAGCCATTCATGCAAATTAGTTAAAACCATCAATAAAAGGCAAACTTAGCCACGTGCAAAAACAGTGAATACACTCAGTCTGCAAATATACTGCTAAAGACAGGTCTAATTGAGATGATTTGAGTATATCCAGAAAAAGACAATACTGAAATGTAACTGTTAACTTACTCAATGTTTTTGTAATGGTGCTTTTAGTAACCCATAAGAAGAATGCACAATATAATACAGTATTCTTAAACTTACACAATTCTATATGTCAATTATATCTCAATAAACTGGAAAAAATTAAATATATAAACTTCCAATTAAATTACATTAAATGCAAAAGCGAAAAAAGTTCGCAATAAACATTTTTCAGTGTCTATTCATCACTGTCTATAAAGACTAACAATATTTGGAAAATGTAAGTATTTTGGCCAACTGATAAGTATTCTAGGAAGAGACTGGAGCTAATTACCGGGGAGAGAATTTAGTTATCCATCTGTTGATATCATCTAAATCCCTTCGCTATGATTATATATTTACTAAAACTTCTAGGAAAAATTTCAAGTCCCAAGAACTTCCTACGAAGTCATTACCTTCCAGAAATCGGTAAAATACAGCTTTGATTTTTATATCCTTTTCTTGTGAGTTTAGTTAAGATGGGTATGTTTATCAAAGCCTGGTCATCTATTGGCAGACTGATCCTACAGTTCAGTTTCAGAACTCACAAAGAAGGTTCTGCAGAGCCCACGAAGAGAGTTTATGTTGGGAGCCTCTCACAAAATAGCAGGTCACCTTTCAGTTTGATGTCTTTTTTTTTTTTTTAGGGGGAGGGGGTACAGAGAAGGAAAGAGAGAGAATCTTAAGCAGGCTCCATGCACAGTGAAGAGCCTGACTCGGTCTTGGAGCATGAGATCATCACCAGAGCCAAAATCAACTGTAGGATGCTTAACCAACTGAGCCACCCAGGTGCCCCATCAGTTTGATACCTGTCTAGCTGTAATTTATCTTGTGAATGTGTATGGTAATCACCAGACAGGAAGTTCCTTGAAGGCAGAGACTATCTGGTGCATTTAACTTTTTTTTTTTTTAATTAATTAATTTATTTATTTATGAGAGAGAGACAGAGACAGAGTGCAAGTAGGGAAGGGGCAGAGACAGAGGGAGACACTGAATCTGAGGTACGCTCCAGGCTCTGAGCTGTCAGAGCAGAGCCCATCATGGGGCTTGAACCCACAAACTGTGACATCATGCCCTAAGGTGAAGTCAGAGTTTTAACAGACTGAGCCACCCAGGTACCCCTGGTTCATTCAACCTCTAAGCTCAATGCCTGGGTGCATTCAATACATATTTATTTACTGAATGAATAAATGAATTTTTTACATTTAAAAATTAAGAGTATATAGTTGTTTATGAAATTAGGTATGAATGGAAATATTTCAAATATAAAAATCTTAAAGTTTGTATCCAAGATAACGTGGACTAAACTTCATTCTAGTTTATGCTTCAGAATTGATTAGGAAACATTAGCAAGTTAATTTCAACATACAGGTTATAGATTTGTAATTTTGTTGGTTACGTTGGTACGCATTAACAAGCTTGCATTGTCTCATTCTTTCCATGAATTAAAAAAAAACACAAAAAACTTAAAACTGCTTGTATAATAAATGTCTAAAGGAAAATGTTCACTTCTTAACACCAAAACCATTTACTTGAAATGAAGTCATTTGTTTGTGTTTATTTTTTAATGTGATTAAAACAAGATCAACATTGTTAATATCTAAAATACTCAATACTTTAGAGTCCAGTAGGCATGGACTCAAATTCAACCTTTTTGTATATGTCAGGTAAGACACTCAATTTTCTTAGTCCTTAAAATGGCAATAATAATACCTGTATCACCATAGAAACGCTGTGGCAGCACAATTGAAACAAAATAAAATCTCAATAAATGACAGGCAAAAAAGAGGATTAATTGAATCAAGCTATTTCTTACATTTCTTTTTTTTGTTGTTACTATGAAATTTATTGTCAAATTGGTTTCCATACAACACCCAGTGCTCATCACAACAGATGCCCTCCTCAATGCCCATCATCTACTTTCCCCTCCCTCCCAGCCCCATCAACCCTCAGTTTGTTCTCAGGTTTTAAGAGTCTCTTATGCTTTGGCTCTCTCCCTAACTTTTTTTTCCCTTCCCCTCCCCCATGGTCTTCTGTTAAGTTTCTCAGGATCCACATAAGAGTGAAAGCATATGGTATCTGTCTGTCTTTGTATGACTTATTTCACTTAGCATAACACTCTCCAGTTCCATCCACGTTGCTACAAAAGGCCATATTTCATTCTTTCTCATTGCCAAGTAGTATTCCATTGCATATATAAACCACAACTTCTTTACCCCATTCAACAGTTGATGGACAGTTAGGATCTTTTCATAATTTGGCTATTGTTGAAAGTGCTGCTATAAACACTGGGGTACAAGTGCCCCTGTGTATCAGCACTCCTGTATCCCTTGGGTAAATTCCTAGCAGTCCTATTGCTGGGTCATAGGGTAGATCTATTTTTAATTTTTTGAGGAACCTCCACACTGTTTTCCAGAGTGGCTGCACCAATTTGCATTCCCACTAACAGTGCAAGAGGGTTCCCGTTTCTCCACGTCCTCTCCAGCATCTATAGTCTCATGATTTGTTCATTTTACACTCTGATTGGCGTAAGGTGATATCTCAGTGTGGTTTCCATGTACATTTTTTGCTAGATGTGATCCTTTGACCATGTTATCAGCTTGGGGGAACTACCTGCTTTCTGTGCAATAGCTCACTTTCAAGCTTCCCGTTTATCCCCAGCAAATTGCTGATTGAAGTAAGTATCAAGAAGAAAGACAGCTAAGACCCAATGTCCTCTTTACAGTTTCATCTTGGAGAAAAAAGAAAGAATAAAAGAAAATACTTCATGTCTACTCCCACCGATCCTTGAAGTGAGTTGTCATCAAGGCTCTAAAGGAACAGAAAATGCCTACCATGTGCATCAGGAGCATTTATCCTAATATATGGCTTTGCGCTGGCAATATTAGGCATAATGGGATCAAGCCTGCTTTTAGCTTACACTTGTTCTCCACACTGTACATTGTTCAGCCATAATCATACTTTGCTTATGACTCTTTAAATTCAAATTTCTGAAGAGCAAACACCAAAAAAGGGTATTATGTGAATCATGACCACAAAGTTATAAGGACACATTCATATATGGACTAATTGATTGAACATTTTAGTAGCAAATTCCATGAAATTCCCTAATAGTTATTTAATACACAGTCATCCAATGTTAATAATTAATTAGTTCTTTAAATAATTAATTTATTTGAATTTCATATATGGAATTCTGCTAGAATCTGGTGCTATCCATTTGAGTTACTAAAATATTAATATTGGCCTACTCAATCTTCCTAAAATTATATGGCTTTTGTTTAAAGTATACAAAAATCATTTTCAAATTTGCCTAAAGATGAAGCTTAACATATTGATTCTTATAAAGCTAATTCAGGAAACAGAAAATTTTATTTATTATTAGCTTTCTAAGAGGCCAGGCAGGGTGTTATCCAGACTAAATGCTCCTTGAGGTAGCAATTTTAAAAAGTATATTGAAGAGTCTATAGTTCATAATTCATACTTTTGTAGAATTTATAGTCATAAGAGTTAAGCCTAGAAACTTGAGGTGTTACCTGGAAATGGAATAATAAATCATGAGAGCATAACATGTTATTTCCCAGAAGGTTATGTTTTAAAAAAACAGTTACAGTAGTATTTATGTGAAATCATACATTTTTATGCTTGCCAAAAACACACTTTTAATGATAAGCATTTATTATAGGGAATATTATCCCATCATATTGGAAAATCCTAACACTATCAACTATGTCACATGACACAAACGTAACGTAAACGTAAACGTAACCAGCAAAGCTAAAAGTCAAATTGCAGAGTCGGTACATACCGTGATGTGTGGAATATTAACATCTAGAGATGTTTAATATTAAATCATTGTAATTATGCTATTTAACAACCAATATAATTTTAGGGTTTTCATTTAATATTTAGAATTTTCTCAGTTATGTTAACTAATTTGAAATAAAGAAAGAATATATGCTAAGATATAAAATAAAAATGTCCTTCAAAACATATCGAATTACCTTTAGAGAAATGTAATATCAGCTTTTTGAATATTTAATACAAATTCCTAGTACAGTGAAGTTATTAAAATTTCTTTCTTCTCATTCCCCTCTGCAAGAGTGAATATTTTATTAATATTGCTTCTTGGTGATGAACCTTAGATGTTGTAATGGTATCTTATACTTTTCACTGTTGAAATTCATAGTCAATAGTTTAAGGTTGAATCTTATGCATTACAACTTTTACATTATTAAAAATAACAACTGAAGGCATGAAATACATGAAACAAGGCTGTAAACCAAACTACAATCTTATAGAAAGTAGCCAAACCTAAAATCAGAATATGTTCACCTATTGTTTAGAAATGATTTTCATTAGGGAGGAGTTAGATGGCGGAGCAGGGGCGCCTGGGTGACTTGGTCGGTTAGGCATCCGACTTCACCTCAGGTCATGATCTCAGTTCGTGGGTTTGAGCCCTGCGTTGGGCTGTGTGCTGACAGCTCAGAGCCTGGAGCCTGCTTTGGATTCTGTGTCTCCCTCTCTCTCTCTTTGTCCCTCCCCCACTCACAGTCTGTCCTTCTCTGTCTCTCAAAAATGAATAAATGTTAAAAAAAAAAAGTTTAAAAAAAGATGGCAGAACAACATGGAGACCCTGAGCTTATCTCGTCCCCAAAATGCAACCAATCAGCACCAAACTATTTTGAATTCCTAGGAAATTGATCTGAGGATTAACACAACAATCTGCATAGCTTAAGCCACAGAACTCAGCAGGAATGTGGTCCAGAGAGGTGAAATGGGGGAGTGAGAAACCATAGAAGGCAGGAAGCCGTTTGTGTGGAGAGAGGGCAGAAAAAGGGAAAGAGGAAGAGTGCAGCGTACCAGGATCATGCAAGAAAAGCTGCCCCCCAAAAGTAGCTGGAGAGAAAGGGAGAGAAAGAGTGAAAACACGAGTGGGGGACTGAACAAAAATCTGTTCCTCAAAACCACTGATGGGAAGAAAGGAGAGGATTTAAATATCACCAGGATTCTATAAACAGTGGAGCACAGAGTCTGAAGTTTCGAAGCTTGTAGCCTGGTGGTGCTCTGGAGAGGAAGCAGGAGCAGGATGAATCCCAGAAGCAGGCAGTGGGGTCTGAGGGATCCGTGTGCAACACGGGGGGAAGAAGTTCCCCTGCTTGGAGAGCATTCAGTAGAGCCCATACAGCCTCCCCAGCAGATCCCTGAGAGCAGCCACATTTGCTGGTACTTTCAAAGATGCCAGAGTGAGATGAAACCTGGTGCCAGCTGTGTGTTGTGGTTTTCCATAATCTCTGAACCTCTGCCGCTGTGATATCATGAACATTCTCTGGAGGAGGTTGGCACCCGGCCATTGCTCAGTGAGACCCTCTCCCACAGAGTCAGAGTGGGCCGAAGCCACAGGAGTCTCTGAAGCATGGGGCTTTGGAACACAACCCCATCTTGGAAGGAGGTGCCACCTGGCAGGCAGACAGCTTGGACACAGACAGGGTAGAGATGGGAAATTGATGGAGGCCTGAGGCAAAGAATGGGTGCTTGATCATAGGTTGGTGAGAATGCAAAATTCTTGTGCCAGAAACTAGGGAGCTGGGTGAAGCCATTTCCACCTCTCTCATGCACAGGCACCACACTGATCCACCCCAGTAAGCTAAGCAGCACCACCTAGTGGAAATGGAGCCATTACACCAAGTCCTGCCTACCTGCACCCTCCAAGCACATCCCCTAGAAAACCAGTACAAGTCACTCCACCTACTTAGGGTATGGACTATAGAAGACTTCATAGTTTCGTATCTGGGGAAACCAGGTGTAACTTCATTCGGTTTCATTCTGCTTGCTCGTTCATTTATTTGTTCATTTTATTTGTTTCTGTTTTTCATAAATTGTTTCTTTTTTCTTTTTTCCTTTTCTTCTTCATTTTTGGATACAGAAAGAGAAAATTCTATTTTTATTTTTGTATTTAATTTTTTAAAATTCTATTTCATTTTATTTCATTTTATTTTATTTTACTATATAAATTTAAAAATTTTTTTTCTTAACTATTTTTCTTTCCCCTTTTTCTCATTCTATCAAGCTTCTTTCAAAAGGCAACCAAAACACATCTAGGATCTATATTCTTTTATTTTATTTTTTGTTTTGTTTTTAATTTTTTAATTTTTATTCTTTACTTTATTATTTTTTCTGCCTAAAAAATGCAAAATGAAGGAATTCACCCCAAAAGAAAAAATAGGAAGAAGTGACAATCTGGTGCTTAACACAGATATAAGCAAGATGCCTGAACTAGAATGTAGAACCACGATAATAGGAATACTAGCTGGGGTTGAAAAAGGCATAGAATCCCTTTCTGCAGAGATAAAAGAAATAAAATCCAGTCAAGATGAAATTAAAAATGCTATATCCAAGATGCAATCTCAAATAGATGCCATGAGGGCAAGGATGGTGAAGGAGAGCAAATCAGTGATTTAGATGACAAAATTGTGGAGACTAATGAAGCAGAGAAAAAGAGAGAAACAAAGGCAAAAGAGCACAACAAATGACATAGAGAACTCAGTTAATTATCAAAAAAGGAATAACATCTGAATCATAGGAGTCCCAGAAGATGAAGAGAGGGAAAAAAGGGCAGAAGGTTTATGTGAGCAAATTATAATAGAAGACTTTCTTAATCTGGAGAAGGACACAGACATCAAACTCAAAGAAGCACAGAGAACTCCCATTAGATTAAACAAAAACTGACCATCACCAGGGCATATCATAGTCAAATTCACAAAATACACAGACAAGGAAAGAATTATGAAAATAGCAAGGGAAAAAAGTCCTTCACCTATTAGGGACGACAGATCAGGTTCACAGCAGACCTATCCACAGAAACTCTGCGGGCCAGAAAGGAGTGGCAGGATATATTCAACGTGCTAAGTGGGAAAAATATGCAGCTAAGAATTCTTTATCCAGCAAGGCTGTCATTCAAAACTGAAGGAAAGATGAAGAACTTCCCAAACAAAAACTAAAGGAGTTTGTGAGTGGAGACAAGACAAAACAAAACAAAAAAGACCAAAAGCAACAAAGACTAGAAAAAACCAGAGAGCATTATCAGAAATAGCAACTCAATAGGTAACACAATGGCACTAAATCCATATCTTTCAGTATTCCCTCTAAGTGTCAATGGACTAAATGCTCCAATCAAGAGACACAGGGTATCAGAATGGATAAGAAAACAAGATCCCTATATATGCTGCTTACAAGACATTCATTTTAGACCTAAAGACACCTGTAGATTGAAAGTAAGGGGATGGAGAATCATCTATTATGCTAATGGTCATCGAAAGAAAGCTGGTGTAGCCATACTTAGAGCAGACAAATTAGATTTTAAAATAAAGACTGTAACAAGAGATGAAGAAGATGTTATATCATAATTAAGGGGTATATCCACCAAGAAGATTAACAATTGTCAATATTTATGCTCCGAACCTACATTGGGGAGGACCCAAATACATACATCAATTAATCACAAACATAAAGAAACTGGTTGCTAATAATACCATAAGAGAAGGGGACTTCAACACCCACTCACAGCAATGGACAGATCATGTAAGCAGAAAATCAATCAGGAAACAATGGCTTTGAATGACACACTGGACAAGATGGACTCAGCTGATATATTCAGAATATATAGGATATATTCAGAATATTTAGGATATATTCATCCTACAGCAGCAGAATATATATTCGTTTCAAAAAGACATGGAACATTCTCCAGAATATATCACACACTGGGTCACAGATCTTCCCTCAGCAAGTACAAAAAAGATTGAGATCATACCTCGTGTATTTTCAGATTATAATGGTTTCAAACTCTAAATCAAACACAAGAAAAAAATTTGGAAAGACCACGAATATTTGGACATTAAAGAACATCCTACTAAGGAAATAATGGGTTGACCGAGAAATTAAAGAGGCAATTAAAAAGTATATGTAGGCCAATGAAAATGAAAACACAACACCCAAAACCTCCGAGATGCAGCAAATACAGTCATAAGAGGGAAGTATATAGCAATTCGGGCCTTCCTAAGAAGAAAGAAATGTCTCAAATACACAAGCTAACCTTACACCTAAAAGATCTGGAAAATAATAAATAAACATTAAAAAAAAGGGGGGGGGGGGCGCCTGGCTCAGTCGGTTGAGCGACCGACTTTGGCTCAGGTCATGATCTCACAATTTGTGAGTTCAAGCCCCCCGTTTGGGCTCTGTGCTGACAGCTCAGAGCCTGGAGCCTGCTTCGGATTCTGTGTCTCCCTCTCTCTCTGCCCCTCCCCCACTCATGCTTTGTCTCTGTCAAAAATAATAAATAAACATTAAAAAAAACCTGGAAAAAAGGATAGCAGATAAAGCCCAAAACCAGTAAAAGAAGGGAAATAATAAAAGTTAGAGCAGAAATCAATGATGTAAAAAAACAAAACCAAAAAAACAAAAAAACAGTAGAATATATCAATGAAACCAGCAGCTGGTTCTTTGAAAGAATTAACAAAATTATAAACCCCTGGCCATATTGATCAAAAAGAAAAGGAAAGGACCCAAATAAATAAAATCAAGAATGAAAGAGGAGAGATCACAACCCACACAGCAGAAATACAAACAATAATAAGAGAATATTATAATTAGTAATTATATGCCAATAAATTGGGCAATCTGGAAGAAATGGAAAAATTCCTGGAAACATATAAACTACCAACACTGAAACAGGAAAAATTGAAAATTTGAACACACCCATAACCAGTAAAGAAATTGAGTCAGTAATCAAAATCTCCCAGGAAATAAGTCTAGGGCCAGATGGCTTTTCAGGGGAATTCTACCAAACATTTATTTTATTTTATTTTATTTTTTTAATTTTTTTTTAACGTTTTTATTTATTTTGGGGACAGAAAGAGACAGAGCATGAACGGGGGAGGGGCAGAGAGAGAGGGAGACACAGAATCGGAAACAGGCTCCAGGCTCCGAGCCATCAGCCCAGAGCCCGACGCGGGGCTCGAACTCACAGACCGCGAGATCGTGACCTGGCTGAAGTCGGACGCTTAACCGACTGCGCCACCCAGGCGCCCCAAACATTTAAAGAAGAGTAAACACCTATTCTTTTGAGCTGTTCAAAAAATTGAAGCAGAAGGAAAACTTCCAAACTCACTGTAAAGCTAGCATTACATTGATTCTAAAACCGGAACAACATCCCACTAAAAAGGAGAACTATAGACCAATTTCCCTGAGGAACATGGATGCAAAAATTCTCAACAAGATACTAGATCCGGATCCAACAATACATAAAAGAATTATTCACCACGATCAAGTGGCATTTATTCCTGGGATGCAGGACTGGTTCAATATCCACAAATCAATGTGATACATTACATTAATAAAAGAAAGGATAAGAACAACACGAGCCTCTCAATAGATACAGAGAAAGCATTTGACAAAATACAGCATCCTTTCTTGACAAGTACAGATACAAAGATCATACCTCAAGATCATAGAGGTCATATATGAAAGACCCACTGCTAATATCATCCTCAATGGGGAAAAACTAAGAGCTTTCCCCCTTAAGGTCAGGAAAATGACAAGGATGTCCACTATCACCACTGTTACTCAACAAAGTGCAGAAGTCCTAGCCTCAGAAATCAGACAACACAAAGAAATAAAAGCCATGCAAATCAGCAAGGAGGGAGTCAAACTTTCACTCTTCTCAGACATGATACTCTATACGGAAAAGCCAAAAGACTACACCAAAAAACTGCTAGAACTAATAGATGAATTCAGTAAAGTCACAGAATATAAAATCAATGTATAGAAACTGGTTTCATTTCTAAACACCAATAATGGAGTAGCAGAAAGAGAAATCAAAAAATCAATCCCACTTGCAAGTGTACCAAAAACCATAAAATACCCAAGAATAAGCCTAACCAAAGAGGTGAAAAATCTATAAACTGAAAACTATAGAAAGCTTATGAAAGAAATTGAAAACAATACAAAAAACAATATGGAAAAACATTCCATACTCATGGATTGGAAGACAAATATTGTTAAAATTTTGATATGACACAAAGAAATCTACTTATTCAGTGCCTATCAAAATAACACCCTATAGGGATTATTTGATAATCCCTATCAAAATAACACCAGCATTCTTCACAGAGCTAGAATAAACAATTCTTAAATTTGTATGGAACTAGAAAAGGCCCCAAATAGCCAAAGCAAACCTGAAAAAGAAAACCGAAACTGGAGGCATAACAATCCCAGACTTCAAGATGTATTACAAAGCTGTAATCATCAAGATAGTATGGTTCTGGCACAAGAACAGACCTTAGATCCATGGAACATAATGGAGAATCCAGAAATGGACCCACAAATATATGGCCAACTAATCTTTGACAAAGCAGGGAAGAATATCCAATGGAAAAAAGACAGTCCCTTCAGCAAATGGTGCTGGGAAAACTGGACAGTGACATGCAGAAAAGTGAATCTGGACCACTTTCTTAAACCATTCACAAAAATAAACTCAAAATGGATGAAAGAACTAAACATAAGATGGAAGTCATCAAAATCTTAGAGGAGAAAATAGGCAAGCCTTTTTTTTTTTCTTAAAAAAATTTTTAAAAATGTTTATTTAATTTTGAGGCAGAGAGAGAGAGAGAGAGAGAGAGAGAGAGAGAGAGAGAATGAGTGGGGGAGGGGCAGACAGAGAGAAAGGAAGACATAGAATCTGAAGCAGGCTCCAGGTTCTGAGCTGTCAGCACAGAGCCCGATGTGGGCTTGAACCCATGAACCGTGAGATCATGACCTGAGCCGAAGTCAGATGCTTAGCTGACTGAGCAACCCAGGTGCCCCTTTTTAAAATTTTTTCTTAATGTTTATTTATTTTGAAGGAGAGAAAGATACAGCATGAGTTGGGGAAGGGCAGAGAGAGAGAGGGAGACACAGAATCCAAAGCAGGCTCCAGACTCTGAGCTGTCAGCACAGAGTACGACAGGGGGCCGAATTCACGAGCCACGAGATCATGACCTGAGCCGAAGTTACACACCCAATTGACTGAGCCAACTAGACACCCCCCAGGTAACAACCATTTTGACCTTGGCTGCAGCAACTTTTTACCTGATATGTCTCTGGAGGTAAGGGAAACAAAAGCAAAAATGAACTATTGGGACCTCATCAAGATAAAAAGCTTCTGCACAGGAAGGGAAACAATCAGCAAAACTAAAAGGCAACTGACAATGGGAGAAGATTCTTGCAAATGACGTATCAGATAAAGGGTTAGTATCCAAAATCCTTAAAGAATTTATCAAACTCAACACCCAGAAAACAATTCAGTGAAGAAATGGACAGAAGACATGAATAGACACTTGTCCAAAGAAGACAACTAGATGGCAAACAGACACATGAAAAAATGCCCAACATCACTCATCATCAGGGAAATACAAATCAAAACCACTAATGATATACTACCTCACACCTGTCAGAATGGCTAAAATTAACAACTCAGGCAACAACAGATGTTGGTGAGGAAACAGAAAGAGGATCCCTTTTGCACTGCTGGCGGAAGTGCAAACTAGTACAGCTACTCTGGAAAACAGTATAGAATTTCCTCAAAAAATTAAAAATAGAACTACTCTATGACCCAGCAATTGCACTACTAGGTATATCCAAAAAATACAAAAATGCTGATTTGAAGGGGCACATGCATCCCAATATTTATAGCAACACTATCAACTGTAGCCAAAGTATGGAAAAAACCCCAAATGTCCATCAACTGATGAATGGATAAAGATGACAAGCTATATATATTTAATGGAATATTACTTGGTGATCAAAAAGAGTGAAATCTTGCCTTTGCAGCAATGTGGATGGAACTAGAGTGTATTATGCTAAGCGAAATAAGTTAGTCAGAGAAAGACAAATATCATATGATTTCACTCACATGTGGAATTTAAGATACAAAATAGATGAACATAGGGGAAGGGAAGCAAAAATAACATAAAAACAGAGAAGGAGACAAACCATAAGAGACTCTTAAATATAGAGAACAAACTGAGGGTTGCTGGCAGGATGTTGGGTGGGGGGAAGGTCTAAAGGGGTGAGGGGCCTTAAGGAGGATATTGGTTGGGATGAACACTGGGTGTTATATGTAAGTGATGAATCACTAAATCCTATTCCTGAAAAAAATATAAATTTGGATTTAAATAAATAAATAAATAAATACAAAAAAAGAAATGATTTTCATCATTTTCTTCGCTGAGACTGATTCAGATTATACAAAGCTAATCCATTTATCACACCACATATTAATACTATATATTTTAAGACATGTTGAATTATTTGTCAGAATTTTAGAAACTGCAAACTTTTAATTTATAAATTGCGATCTCAGTTCTTATGATTTTTCAGTAGTGATATTTTCCAAAAGTCAGCATCTTTCCAGTAGCTAAGGAGATAGAGGAACACATATGGCCTTAAGTTTGTGGAAATTGGAGAAGGATCAGTGTGTAGCCATTTTGTAAGTGCATTTATGAGTCTAAACACCCAAATATTCAATGCATGTTGTTCCAAACCCCTTTATTTAGAGGTGTATGTGTGTGTGCATGTCATGTGTGTGTGTGTGTGTGTGTCTACACACACACACAGAGCTATGTATATAGCTATCCCCTGCTTTTTGAAAGTTCACATTACATCCTTTTACTTTACAAAAGACCTACATTAGTACCTGTTTTCACTAACTGAAGGAAATCCAAAGAAGATTTTCACTTTTACAAAAAAGGTGAAAATCAAAATTAACATTCAGTGCTTGTTTTGCAGTGAGCCATTCTAGAGGCAGCGTACACCCAGAGCAGCAAGAGTGGCCCCGCCAAGCTCCTTCCACAGGAAGTACACTCAGCATCTCAGCATCAAGCAGCCGTGTGCTGAATCTCCATTTATTGTGTGCATACAAAACCAATATATGTCCTAAGGTATCAGAAAAGACTGAGAGAGGTTATTTTGGGGGTCTGGGAACACTCAAATATTTTTCCATATAAATTAATGTTAATTGCTTCTTCACTTTATTTTGGCTCATGAAATGTTGCATAGAAAAAAACTGCTTTCAAATAGCAGGGGACACCTGTGTGTGTAATTATAATATATTATATATATATATATATATATATGAAAAATCACACATATAATTTATTATATATATATATAATAACACACACACATATACACACATATAAAGATTCTAGAATGTTTGAGCTTGCTCAAACAACAATATGTGAAAATTCTGATACCCTAGAACTTGTCAAATGGTCTCCAAATAGGTTATCAACGGAAAACTACCATGTCTTTCCTGTTCAGAGAAGCTAAACACTAAAAAGTCCATTTCAAGTCATATTTTGGGTTACACTTAAGAGCAAATATAGCCACATAAACCATAAAACTAGCTTGTGCTATGGATTTTATGGGCATGATATTTCAAGAATTATACTCTTAATTGAAATGATAAGGTAAAATAAATCACAAGATTACTCAAGTATTCATTCCTAAAGGCATTTGATCAATCTTTTTGGTACATTATGTACCATATACCAAGCACTAGCAAAGCCTAATCTGGGGAGTATAATAATGCTATAACTTTAAGGAATTAAAGACAAATGAAGTTTTAAAAATATAAAATCAGATACTCTATCCAACAAATTAATTTCTCTTCTATTACCTTTTTTCTTTTCATATATTTCCTGCTAAAAATCATTTTCATAAGTGTTTCTTCTGTTCAAATCATATATTCCTAACAATTATCTTCACTTTCCCCATACTTTCTTTCTTTTTATCCTATCAGTACAACCAAGCTATTGAAATATATAAAATAAATAACAGGTGGCTAAGTCATTACAAAGTACTTCCACAGGCAAACAAATGCTACCTAAGGTTGGCACAGACTTATCTTATTTCCTGCAACTTGACAAAAATCATTGACTTACAAATATTGCAAATATTGCTTTAACTGAAATATAGTAAGCTTTCTAACCACTATTCAAATGTCAAGCCTTACACACATGGGTATTTACACACTTTACTTATATGAAAACTATAGCAAGAAAAAAAATAATTTATAAAATTTAATTAAAATCATGAAAATCATTATAATCAGTGAAATAATTTAATCTGTAGATTATAAATTTACTAATCTATAAAACCTTAGCACAAGTTTAAGCAGCAGAGATGATCTTCTTAAGAAAGAGATCCAATGGGGGGCGCCTGGGTGGTGCAGTCGGTTAAGCGTCTGACTTCAGCCATGTCACGATCTCGCGGACCGTGAGTTCGAGCCCTGCGTCGGGCTCTGGGCTGATGGCTCAGAGCCTGGAGCCTGTTTCCGATTCTGTGTCTCCCTCTCTCTCTGCCCCTCCCCCGTTCATGCTCTGTCTCTGTCTCAAAAATAAATAAACGTTGAAAAAAAAATTTAAAAAAAAAAGAAAGAGATCCAATGGAAAGAAGGAATAGCCATAACTCCAATGAAATATTAAAAAATGTCCTCTCTTGATTCTAGGATAATAAAACTAATTCAATTTGACTGGAGGGTAATGGAGATCCCACATGTTGATGAGTATGATGTACGTCCAATATATATCTTTTGAATACAAAAATTTTCCCCTTACATGAAGGACTTCTAAGCTATTTTGCCAGAGAAGACACCAATGCATGTGAACAGCTTTCTTATAGAGGAACAGAACCTCCACACTGATGTTCAGAAGTCAAGTCAACCCCAAATACACAATAGAGGAAAAGGACACTTGGGACCACATGTTTTAAAACTCTGCCACAAACAACTCTTTCAACAAGAAAAAATACTTATGTTACACTATAAATATCTGTTCAAAATTACATGTAGTTATTCTTTATTGAGTGTGAAAATGATTGTATGCACAGTCAGAAAAATAAAAAGACCTTTTTTCCACCAACGCAATCAATACAATTCTAAAAAAGACAATTTAAATTCATCTAACCAAGTTAAAGAGTATTTTGAAAGAGAAGAGATGTAAATCTTCCTACTCCATCCCATTTCCCTAGCCAGTGAGTGATCTGTTTCTGGCTTTTCAAACTATTAACATAAATTATGCACTTATTAAATAAAAATGAGATAAAAGGAAATTCTTCCTCCTCCTTGAAACTAACAACAGAAGGTAGAAGTCATAAATGTCTTAATTAATTAATCAATACTTAATTCTTCTTGATCACTTTTGTTCTTTATCTTTTATATGTTGGGACTGGCTTTTCCACCAACATTAGTACTTTTCTCATATTCAAGATCACATTGTCCAAAAGTAGTGGAATATCTCAAACACCAATGCTGCCTAAACATTCCCTCGAATAGTAAGAGGTGGGATAGGATGGACAAAAAGTAAAAATTAAATGGATAGGGCTATATGAGCAGTGCCTGAATTGGGTGTCTGGCCACACATGGATTTGTATTCTGAGCAGGCTACTCTGGGACTTGACTTTGACAGAGTGGTTTAATAACAATATCAAACACTTAAGAGTATAAAATTTGTTAGGCCCCATTGTAAGAAAACCACATATATTTACTATAATTACTAGATCTAGCCTCACAAAATACAATGAGGCAGGTACTATTCCCTCCCCCCCACTTTAGATATGAGGAAACTAAGGCCCAGAAATGTTCAATAACTTGCTCAAAGTCACAGACCTGATAACTTGCTGAGTTAGGATTTGAACCCATGCAGACTAATTCTAGATATGCCAATCTTACTCATTGCATTTTATTGTTCAGAAAACTCAGGAGATCAATGAGATCTCAATGTTTTTACCTGTGAAGGATGGGCTAGATCAGGGGTTGAAAACTCAAATGTCTTTGGAGGTCACACAGGTACTAAATAGTGGAGCATACCATTGGTAAGACAACAGGCATGATGGAATCTGAGGAGACCTGGAGGAAATGTGCTTCTTCTAAAGAGACTAGTTGTTAACTCAGCTTCACTTGGTGGCTAGACAAGCCCAATGTATTTTCAAAGCAAGCTGAGAATCAAGATTTCTCCATGAAATTTTCAAATGTTTGAAATGCTAAATAGGCCAAGTACAACTGTGGTTGATTGCTTCCTATGAGCCACCAGTAGGTGATTCCTCAACCAGATGAGCTCTACGACTTCTTCCAGAGCCAATGCTCTAAATCTCACCTAAAAAAACAAGTGGCCATATATTTAACAGCCATTCCTCAGGGTAAACTTAAGGAAATGATGCCACTGGTTTTAAACCCAGGACATACAGTGAAAACCATGTGGCTAACCATATTAAGGAGATGGGTTTGCCTTCCACAGCACAAGAATTCTGCCTTTTATTCAAAGCTATGCATGTATATATCCCTTACATAAAGTTGGATTTATGATTTTCCATGTGGAAGAGTGATTTCAGAACTCTAAATAAATTGAAACATGAATTGTTTTCTCATTTTCTTTTTTTTTATCTTTATTTTTGAGAGAAAATGAGAGAGACAGAGTGCAAGCAGGGGAGGAACAAAGAAAGAAGGAGACACAGAATCCCAAACAGGGTCCAGGCTCTGAGCTGTCAGCACAGAGCCCCACATGGGGCTCGAACCCACAGACCATGAGACCATGACCTAAGCTGAAGCCAGACGCCCAACAAACTGAGCCACCCAGGCGCCCCTGTTTTCTCATTTTCTTTATATTACTTTTGCTTTTATGTCATATTTGTGAATTCAATGTTCTGATTGACTATACAAATACTGTTTACTAGATTTTACTGGCAGTTTTTATTCTTTGCATCAAAAATCACAAATTGATCTTTGATTTTCTTGTATGGTTTCTCTCCCAGCTTTTCTAGTCTAGAAAATTTAAGCTTTTATAGATATAATTGTCACTCTAAATTTGAACCACACATTCGGCACACTGAAAACCACTAAAGATATCCCTTGAATTCTTAATGCAGAAAATCTAAGTAATTTTAACTATAGTTTTAGCCATAGTTAAAATGATAAATATACAAAGAACTGTGTATATCAACTATTTACATTTCTGAAGGGATTATGAATTTGCGGTCTTTGTTTTTCATTTCCCATATTTAGCAAGTGAAAGATAAACGGAATTAGTAATTGCGATGATAAATGTAGAATAATTGAAATGCAAGCATCTTGTAATTAGTTTCTCTCTGATGTACTTTAGCTTCCAGTTGACTGCTGAGAAGGATAAAATCTTTGAGGTTAAACTCATTAGTTTCATTGAGATCTTCTGGAAAGTATTCATTGTGCATTGAGAGGGCATCAGCAAAACCAAAGCATCAAATTTTGCAGCTAAATGAGATACTGAGATGAAGTTTCATCATACACGCGCGCGCACACACACACACACACACACACACACACATATGCAAGTCTTGTCTCCAGGCTTATATATTCAGTATGTAAAATACTTCCCAGTTAGTACCCTTCCAGGAGATTGTATTATTGTACTGCAAGGCTACATGTCATCACACATCTGGCATATGCCTACACAGAAATAGTGCACAAATGTGTATCATAATATTTATTCAAAACGTCTCAGAGAAAGATAATGATAGTTATCGAGGTTATGACAATTCCCTTAACTAGATTTTCCAAAATAAATCCTAAAAACAGCAGCATTTTATACTTTCTTAAAAATAGGCATTTGGGGATCAAGGGAAATAAATGTTCATTTTAAATGTGTGTTGTGAAACTACTATATAATTACTGAAGCCAATTTTGTGTTTTGATTTAAAAGCTGTATTATTATGTATAAAATGATCTGTGGTTCCCACTATGGTCAAGTTTGTGCTTGGGAAACAGGAGAAAATAACAGTTTGATTAGATTTGAAATAAAATTTTTACCTGAATTGGGTTTTTAAATTTTTTCTTCACGTTACTTATTTTGAGAAAGACAGAGAGAGAGAGAGAGAGCATGAGAAGGGGAGGAGCAGAGAGAGAGAATGGAAGAGACAGAATCCCAATCGGGCTCCACACTGTCAGCTCAGAGCCCAACCTGCGGCTCAATCGCACAAACTGTGAGATCATGATTTGAGCCAAAATCAAGAGTCAGATGCTTAACTGACTGAGCTAAGGCACCTCTGAACTGGGATTTTAATAATAAAAATTCACAGAAAAACTGAGCAACGTACTCAAAACACTGTTACAGGATAGGAAAGGGTCTGAAGACAATTGAAAGATTAAAGGAAAAAAAGCTATTTTATATTTAAACCTCTTGCTCAGTTAAACTCCTCAGTAAGGTGGGGCTACACCAAGACTGAGGTTAGTGTTAGTGTTTTTATTTTTTTTTTAATTTTTAAGATTTATTTATTATTGAGAGACAGAGACAGAGCATGAGCAGGGAAGGGGCAGAGAGAAGAGGAGACACAGAATGTGAAGCAGGCTCCAGTCTCTGAGCTGTAAGCACAGAGCCCAATGTGGGGCTCGAACTCACAAACAGTGAGATCATGACCTGAGCCAAAGTCGGACGCTTAACCGACTGAGCCACCCAGGTGCCCCGTTTTTATTTTATTTTTTGAGCGTACATTTGGAGAAAAGGTAGATGAAACCAGAGGTACAATTAACTTTGCAGACCAAGATTTAGTCACCAGAATAGAAGACAATCAAGTTCATCATTCTTTCAAATTCTTTAATAGGCCAAAATAAAGAGAATTTAGGATATACTGTTTCATGTTTCAGTTGGAGTCAGAGCGTACAAAGACTGAGAGTACAAGTCCTACATTAATCAACACCGCATCAGGGACTGCTTGCTTTTTTATTGCCTTTCAAATTAATAACCTCAAGACAATCAACTATCTTCAGAAAACTAACGTTTCAAACCTCAGGGCCTGAGTACATGGGATTTAAATAAAAAGTACCAAGGTTTTAACTGAAGCCGAAGGCTCACAAAACAAATGAACTGGCCAGGACCCTGAGTAGAGAAGATGCTGTCTGCACACAATTAGCTATTCACTAATGCTAATTAGGATTAATGAGCAGAAACATAACATAGACTCCAAATAACAGTGGCTGAACCAAAGAGAAGTAGTTTATTTTGCTCTTAGTTCAGTGGCTTCATTGTCAGCTCTCTGCTCTACCATCTCTCGAGTGTGACTCTTACTCTCCCCCAGTCTAAGAAGGAGTTCTGAGTGCCGAGCAGCGACATGGAGAGAGGAGCAGAAAAGCCACACTACTTCTTTTAAGGCTGCATGCTAAAAATAGCACACTTTCGCTCCATCTCATTGCCCAGAACTAAGTCACATAGCTGCTTCTTCCTGGCCTCCATGGCCCCAACTGAGAGTGAAAGTTTTGTTATTGTAGGAGAGAATATAGGGGACAATCAGCAACTAGTAGTTGCTATTACATCACTTGTATGGCAAGCTTAATTCTACATAGATACAGTTATATCTAGGAATTAAGTAATAAATATAGGGGTGCCTTGGTGGCTTAGTCAGTTAAGTGTCCAACTCTTGATTTCGGCTCAGGTCACGATGTCAAGCTTTGTGTGCTGACAGCTCAGAGCCTGCTTGGGATTCGCTCTCTCCCTCTCTCTCTCTGTCCCTTCTTCCCTTCCCATGCATGTGCAAGTGCATGCTCTCTCTCTCAAAATAAATAAAATAAACTTTAAAGTATATATATTATATGTATAATATAATATATATAATATTTCCGGGCAGCTTAAATAAATACTATAACTTTATGCACTAAGTTTGGTGCACTTTGTTCACACAAATATGAAAAATGTTTCATATCTACATATCAATGTTTACCCTAAATAAATAATTTTTATTATATGGTATAAAGCCCACAGTCAAAAAGTAGTAACCAATATAAGAAAGTAGAAGAGATGATAAAGGAAAACACAATTATGATGAGCTTTGGTTACTTGAAAGGGGCTCTAAGAAAAAGAGACAATACAAACAGCATAAAGATCTAGAAAGATTCAGTATAAGGCACATGCCATTCACTCATCATTTTACCCTACAAGTACCACTGGAATAGTAACTAAAGTTCACTATGAGCTTTCAAACAGGTTGTGATCTTTTAAGGAAGGCAGGGTTGAATGTGATGCAGTTTTGGTGTGGATGACTTAAGCTAGTTTCTATGCTTACAGGCAATAATAACCAGGTATTTGGAAAACTCAGGTTTCCAGACAATCCATTCTGTAGATCAGCTAGATAGTTGAGAGTTTAATTTTATATTCTTAAGTGCATTCGCCAATAAACAATTTCCATGTATTTAGAGATACAATTTTTTTAATGGGTGAGAATGTAAATTGGGTGTATTTCACTTAAGAGTACTATAAATTTTACAGACTATCAGTGACTAGGATTCATAGTCATTTTAATAGATGTATTCATTTTACCCTGAAATTATGATTTGTCTTACTTGCTAAAATATTCCAGATTATCTCAAACTTGCTCTAGTCGAGATGCAATGAGAAACATTATAGAGTATATTACTTTAAAATTTTATTTTTTATTATATTATATTATATATTATATATATTTATATTATAATAAATTTAATAACAACTAACTTTTGATACTTAGAATGAGAATTTTTATTAACATTTTTCTTAAAGGAATATATCTGATCATTTCTTTCATCAACAGTGATGAATTTGGATTTATTATCACTTAAACTGTCTCTGAAAATCCAAATAGGTGGGAAATAGAATGTGAAAATTAATGAAAGAGAAACATTCCTTAATTTGCACACCTCTTATAGAATGTCTTGTAGGACAATTTGGATAACTGGTAAACATTTAGGGATTGAAATGGTGGTAAGTATGTACAAAATGAAGGGACAGAAAATATAATAATCATTAATCTACAAAGAAACCAAAAAAGTAGTATATAAAAGTAAAACTAATCATAAATGTGAACAGCATTTACATAGTCATAATAATGTAAATTCTGGGTATCTTCACCAAAAGTATGGCCCAGTCCTAGTAAAGAAGATTGGAAGGATGCCTGTGTGTATTAGGGTCAGGGAAAGAAGTGGTGCCAGTCCCGATCTTCTGGAGTAGAAAGTTAACAAATCATTTCTAAGAATCATTTCATTTCAAGGGGAAGTAATACAATCACGTCATGTAAAGACATGAAAGTAAATGGTATATGAATCATCCAAAAAAGCAGAAGTGATAGCCTTAATGGAAAGGGGATGAGGACAGGGACTGCTGTTTCATGAACAATGTTTTATACATATCAACCTATAAAACTAAGAGTCAGAACAAAGGCAAAGAAAACGAGGGAAGGGAAATTTAATACATAAAAGCAGGCAAACTTAGCTAAGGTAGCTTGGCAGACACTGTCACATTCTGATACTTTTTGTGATTTGCAATAAGTTACTCAGTCTCTCTGAGCTTTGGTGCCTTAACTGAACCTCTGTAAAATGGGACAGTATCTTTTTCACAGATTCCCTGTGAAGATGTTTGTAAATAGTTAACGCTGCTTGATGTACAGTAAGCACAAAGTATCTTCATTCCTTTCTCCTTTCTCTTGCATTATTATGATTTGTGTAATGGAATATTAGTATGGGACACTTCCTGTTTTTATTTCATTCATGATGTCTATAGGATAGAGAGCAGATACCAAAATAAGTAAGAGACATAGCCCCAAGATAGATTTTAGACATATCCCCAAGAAATGGTTGAAAACCAATGTCCTAACTTTTGGATTAATCAAGGATATTTAAGATGGTTAGAATGTGAAGCGGAGGTTTGTGAAGACATTTATCTGGAAGGTGTCCTAGCGGGTCCCCATTCCTCCAAGAAAAAGTATTTCTGGGGTGAGAGTCCCTTACCCTTCTCCTCAAACCTAATGGTGGGTGTGCAGGGTAGGCCAAAGGATAAATTAGAAAGCTCAAAATAAATTCTCTGGGGTTGGGAACCTGGGCAGGACAGTGCTTGACTCACTTCTGAGAAAGCAAGAGTGGCCAACGACTACAGGGTAGATTATGATAATGCGAATAATAGTTTAAAAAATTAGCACATAGTAGTCTAGCTTTATAATATGCCAGATACTGTTCTAAGTACTTAATACATATTACCTTATTTAACTCTCACAACTTTATAAAGTACATGAGGAATCTGAAAGTCACACTGATAGAAAATGGCATAAGCTGGAGTTAAATTAAAAAATTTTGTATTCATGAGTCCATATGTCTAAAAATTATCCTGAGTTAATTACCACCTAAGATGGTGTTCAATAAAAATAGAGTAACTTGCTAATAAGGAAACAGAGGGGAGTTGATTTTTTGATATGATCTCTTTGAAAAGGAAACACTACATATTTGTATATTTGCATGGCTGGGTATCCTCAGGAGTACCCGGAATATTTTAGACAGCTTCTAAGTGGTGGAATTGGGTTGCAAACCCAAGACAACTGAAATACAAAGTCCAGGTATTCACGGTACTCTAGTGAGATTCATAATCTGCAAACAGAGGATAATAGGATTTATTCAATATCGCGTTTTTCTTTTGCAAAAACAAGGACTAGCACAGCGGTTCTCAAATTCCAGGAATTCCCTGGAACATCCAAGACATTTTCAGGGGTCCATGAGGTCAAAATCATGCACAGGTAAAAGATCCATCTGAAGTGGAAAACAGACTAATGGATTTTTATATAATAGCTGTGCAACACTGAATTTTAAGGGAGTATGAAATAATCCCTACAGTTATTGAAAAGGGTATTAAAAGACTCCTTTCTTTTTGAACTACCTGTTAGGCTTGATTTTCTTCTTCTATATAGTCAAAATAACATATCGACACATACATAGTCTCTTCAAAGACTTATAAGACTATGTGTAATATACACAAGACTATACATAGACTAGATATTACATATATAGCATGTATCATCATAGTCTTAGTAAAAATTGCATACATACTGAATGCAAACATGTGGATATCCAACTATCTTCCATATACCCAGACATTAAAGATATTGCAAAACAAAACAAAACAATGCCACTCGTCCCATAATTTTTTGGTGTTTTTTGGAAAGTACAGTTATTTTTCATAAAAGATTTTATTGCTTAAAATGTCATAAATTTAGCATCTTTATTGTTAAATGGATTAATATGTATTTTTTTTTGTTCTCAGTTTTATTTTAATTAGTGAATATAACCAACATAAACAAAAAAATTGGGGGGATCCTTAGTAATATTTAAACATGCAGAGTAGTTCTGAGTCCAAAGTTTGAGAATAAGTGGCCCATATTAGCTACTCAATAAATGCCAATATCTTCGCCTTTCATTTTGTCAATAATAGCTACAGGGTTTGGTTTTGTTTTGTTTTAATCTTTAAAAACTTTATTTCTGGGGCACCTGGGTGGCTCAGTCACTTAAGCGTCTGACTATGGCTCAGGTCATGATCTCACGGTTGGTGGGTTCAAGCCCCTGGTTGGTGGGTTCAAGCCCCTCATCAGGCTCTGTGCTGACAACTCAGAGCCTGGAGCTTGCTTTGGATTCTGTGTCTCACTCTCTCTCTGTTCCTTCCCCTCTCATGGTCATCACTCTCTCAAAAATAAATAAACATTAAAAAAGTTTTTTTAAAAAAGCCAACTTTATTTCTCATGGCAACTTAAAGGTTTCTCATTCTACTATGAAGGTAAGGGCTCTAAATGGCTATGTTACTCAATTGCATAAACACTGTGGAATTGTTACTAATTCAGTACACTCAGTATTTGGCAATACAATGAAGTCTATGAATTAAAATGTTATTTTCTATTGCATTTTGCAGAGTAGGGTTTGTAATCATCTAACACACTCCTACAGAATTATTTTGTTTAATAATGGTACATACTGAAAAACAGAATGTCTGACATCTCATGTAGAAAAGCGATCTATGATATCTGAGGAAAAAAAGGTATACTTTTAGCATGATACATTTAAGAATTCATGAATAGTATCAAGATGTTTAACTAGTAATTACAAATGCTGTTTTGTTTTGTTTTACCTAAAGTATTAAAATTAATTGTATGGATAACAAATTTCATATTGTGGTAGACTCTCATACCAACAATGGACATAGAACTATTTGGAGACACTACAAATTAAAACTAAGCTTGCTATTTATAAATATTTAAAATTCGAGTGTTTGTCTTTAAAAAGTTTAGTCCATAATAACTTTGGCAGTATGTTCAAAAAATATTCAAAGTTTATGTCTAGTTAGAGGCAAGCATTAAAGAGTTAAAACAGAACACTTAAAATTCTACTAAGGTTATATTTAATAACAGCAGTGCACAGCAAAAGACTTGAGGCACAGAGGATGTTCTTTTATGTCAAAATAAGTTTGGAAGCAGTTTCCTTCTTGACCAAAGCTGTCCTCCCTAGGTTTAGCTCCTTAGGCAAAGAAAATGAGAAGGGAGAAGCTACGTGTAGGAGCAGGGTCCAGCAAGAGTTGGGATATTCTTCATGAATAGTCCTGCCCTGAAGGAGAGATGAAGACACAGCTAAGAGAGACCTTGAGCTCTGCAGCTAGGGCGGGAGGGGAGGGGTGCAAAGGAGGGCAGAAACTGGGTCAAATTCAAATCAGAAAGGCAAAGCAACAAAAACACAGAAATGAGTGTGCCTAAGCCTCCGAGTGGAAGAGACTAAAGTTTAATATCCAGTGGAAAAGATCTTGCAGTTCAGTCTCTAAATCTGAAAATGCTGGCACAGGCAGATCATTTCTCCATAGCCAAACCCTTTGCCAGGACAAGGACAACGTCATACAGGCTGATCACCTCTTTGTATCACCCGGCGCAACTCGAAAGGCTGAGCTCTTGAACTTGCAAAGATGTAAACTAAATAGAGAAAACCATTTCCAGAAAACTAGCAGCCAAGGCCAGAGATCTGCAGAGATTGCACAAGAAAAGGAAACAATAACTGCTACAGGGGGACGGCAGACAAAGTCTGTGCACACAGAACCTTTGATTAAGCAAAGACAGAAAACCTTTAGAATATGTTTTGATAGGAGGAAGTAGCCATTCTTATATAGATCACTACAAAACAAACAGCCAGAAATGAGCAGGTGGTGCAGAATTAAGAACTAGGATGAATAATAAGAAGTCTGCAGAATACATGCTTGAAGAAAATTCCCTTTGCACACATGTGGTTAAGGATTTCTGCACTTCTGTGGTTCTGAGATTAGAAGGAAACATCAGAGTCATAATACTTGTTAGCTATCTTATTCTTATTCATGTTTCAGTGAAGTATCTAATAAATCGTAAACATTATATTCCATGTGTGATTTTAGTCATTCTCACATCATTTAGGCTGTGTTTTGCAAGTCCACATGAGAAGAACCTCTTCAGTTACTGTTCAATGAAGATATTTGAAACAGATAGATCTCAAAGTGGCAAATGCTGAGAATATTCCCAGGTGGAGCAGATAAGGGGTGTTGCACGCCTTACAGAGCTATGCTTCACAAAGCAAGTCCTTAATAATTATGTTTTTTACTCAAAATATTAACAGAGATATTTAAGATTTTAGTTGTTTTCCCCATTGTCCACATGTCTTTTCTCTGTCTAGGAGCATTTTAGATTTCATATTTTCTCCAATAACAAACTGGTTTTTTTAACTTAGAAAGATAACAATCACTACAGAATGGAAGATACTGTTAAGTGTTTTGCCAAAAAAAAGAACGAAAATGTTCATTTATTACAAAATATGATTATTAAATATCAGGCTTTAAAATCTTTTGGAAACAGTACAGATTAGGAAATCTCCACTCAATTATAACATAAGCTAATTGTTTTTCTCCCCAATGAATTTTTCTTTATATTTACTCTGGGCAATTTCTGTCAGATACTATTGTACAATAATATATCATAATTTGTTCTGCTTTGGCTTGTCAGGATTGCATAAAAGATTAAGAGTTTACCCATGGGTAAAAATAAATTATATACACTAATGAATAACAGTTCCATCAGAAAAAAAAAAGTATCTGGGCCACCGAATGTATACAATACAAATACAAACTATACATTATTACACGGATGGATTTAAATAACAGATTTGGCCCAACTGATCAACTCTGCATTGAACATATTTCTGTTGGCTGAGCAATACACATAGCTCATCATGGAGTATTCCAGTCACAAAGGTGACGTGGTTTCCATTCCTGGCATTTGAGTCCATTGAGCTTAAAGAAGTAACTCATTATTCCAGCCTCAGAGCCAATATTTTCTACTTGAGACACAATTCTAACAAAATTAATGTGAGATGAGGATGGCATTAATTCATCTCCAGCTAAATTAGTTCTCCAGTCTTTGACAGCCTGCATTGTTACAGTGCACAGCATTGGAAGCTACGTGATTTTATATAAAGAAACATGTATGCTTAAAACTGAAAAAAAAAACACACAAGAAATCTTGCTTACGTAGAATTTTTTGTTGTCGTTGTTAGAAGGACACTATTAAAAAGGTGTGACTGATGATATTGGCTGGGATCCTGAAAGGTGGATCTCTTTTATATCAAATGTTTAATGAAGCCAAAAGGCACTTATTTACCTCTGAAAGAAATCCTGGCCTTTATTAACTTTTTGACAATAACTAAAGTGTTTCTCTATAGTCTTTAAAGATATGCAAGTTATTAGGTACATACTAATTCAGTTTTCTACTAATTATATAGATAATTTGGGCATTTTAATCACAGATCTATTACCTTATTTCTTTTATTTTCCTATATTAGTTTCACTTAATGTATTTAATGTATCTAATTTAGCTACTTAAAGACTCTGGAACCTCTTTACAAAAATGCTTTTATCTATGGAGCCCTTAATAATTACAACTAAGAGACGTAAAGTACAAATATGAAATTTTTAATAAGAGTTCAAGAGTACAACAAAAGAACTACATAAATCTGGGCCCTTATGATTAGAACCTATCTATAAGTACCTGGCATTTGATGCATTATTTTTAATCTCTTATTATTTTTTTTAAAGAAATATAAACTGTCAATTTAGGAAGTCGCACAGTAACCACTGGATTAAAGTGTAAGGACTTGAAAACTTACTACATTAGGTTATAATAATCAATGTTGAAATGAATAATTTTTAAAGAGATTTTGAACATGTGTTTGTACCTTGCTCATATAAGAAAACTTGACTCATTGCACAATTTAAATTTATAGCTAATGCATTTATGGATCAGTCAACAATATCAGAAAAAGAGAATAAAATGTCTCCATGAAAATCTTATGTTTAATGCAACTTCTATTTATCATGCTGAAACTCTTCAAAAGTCATTTACCTACCTGAAATCATCAGGGGAATAAAAGCAGGGTTATACTTAAGGATGATGCCAGTACATTATGATAAATGTTGTCATTAATGACAATTGTTTTTCTTAATGCAAGATATTTTAAAAATGCCACAGTTCGTGTACCATAATTTTCTCAGAAATAAAACGATTATTGAAGATTATAGATGGTGTTTGAAAAATCATTTGACAATGTATTTGCAGAACTTTAGATGCTAAATAAGGACTTCTGGATTAAGATGGCTAAAATATCTTTATACTATAAGAATTTTCTCCATTGATACCTAATAAAATGAACAAGAAATAGTCATATAAAAAATTACCAATGGTATCCAGACAAGGAAATAAGCTAACATAATACAATAATTTTCAAAAACTAGCAAGCAAGACAGGGAGAGAGAGATGCTCAGAGGCAGACTTAGAAAAAGAAAGAAGTAGGGGAACAAAGAGGGAAAGAGGAGGGGGAGAGACAGACAAACAGACAAACCATTGACCAGGCACACGCTCCCAGGTGTGGTATTGTTGAGATCAGTACTACTGGCATCTAATTTTGCCTCCACAGTCTACCCTGCAGAATCACAAATCTTGATTGTCCTCACTAATGCTGTTTATATGTGTAGAAGTAAACTGAATGGGCATCCATATTAGTAAAAAGAGCAAAAATGAAGATTCTGGAGATATGAAATAAATTGGAGGGCTGATTCAAAGTTCCATGGTTACCTCTTCAGAAATCATACATACCCCCAACCCTAAAGTTAAAAGTAGTAAATCCAGAAATGAGCATGTGACAAAATTTCAGATGGAAAAAAACAAAAAACAACTAACAGTGACTCTGTGCCACCTCAGCCTAGCCTTTTCTTTCTACTCGTTCTGCCATTACCTCATGCTATAGATAAAATGTATAGAAAACCAAATGCACAGCCCTCAATCTGCAGCTTTTAGAGAACAACTAACTGGTTTCAGAGACAGTGGGAAGAGAGTAAACTATATGTTTACTCTTTATATATATGTCAACTATATTTTCTCAGAGCAGATAGAACATCTCTTTGGAATTGCCAATATAAGTAAAGAAAGAAAGACCAAATATTTAAGGTAGAAGAAAAGTAACTTGTGGAACAAAGTAGAATTCCTCACAATTATTTCATGATATATAAAATAAAATTGAGAATGTGCATTCTGCAAAAATTAGCTCAAAGATGAGAAGAAACAAATACATGAGATTAAAATGGCTATCACAGGCATAAGAATAGAAACTGAGTTTATAATAGTACATATTAAGTTGATGGTCATTTAAGTTCAAACACATTATTAAAAAAACTTACTTTCTTTTTATTTTTTACTCCCTTCTCAGTGTTTTATGTGTATGTTGTCATATTTTACATCTCTTTATTTGTAATTTTCTTACATCTAATTATGGGCCATTTCTTTTCCACTCGAAGAAATCCTTTTAACATTTCTTGTTAAGGCTGGTTTCACGGTTTTTTGTTTGTCTAACTCTAACTTTTGTTTGTCTAGGGGACTCTTTATCTCTTTCCAAAGCTGAATGATAACCCAGTTAGGTATTCTTCGTTGTCCTAGTATTGTGCTAAGTGAATTAAGTTAGACTGAGAAGGACAAATACCGTATCATTTCACTCATGAGTAATATAAAGAAACAAATGAAAAAACAGAGTATTAGAAAGTAGAATCAGACATAAGTACATAGAACAAACTGACAGTTACCAGAGGGAAAGGCATGGGGATATGGGCAAAATGGGTGAAAGGGAGTAGGAGATACAGGCTTCCAGTTACAGAATGAATAAGTCACAGAAATAAAAGGCACAACACTGGCAATGTAGTCAGTGATGTTGTAATACTATTGTACAGCGAGAGTTGGTAGCTACAATTGTGATGAACACAGTATAATGTATAGAATTGTCAAATCACAATGTTGTGTATCTGAAATTAATGTAACATTGTGTGTTAACTATACTGAGAAGGATGCAAGGAAGGAAAGAAAGACAGAGGGTCAAAGCAGTACATAATTAAGAAACAGCAGAAAAAAATTGACTAAAAATCAAATAAGGAGACAGGAAACACTGAGGTTTATATAGTGAAAGTTTTTTTTTTTTTAATATAAGGGACTAAAATGATTGGAACAAAATATAGAAACAAGATGAAAGGAATCCAGCATAAAAATAAGTTATGTCTGTGAAGTACAGGGCTCAACAAACGTAAGAGAAGATGCATTTGAATCTATAATTCCCTCACTTAAAAAAATACGCTGAATCTAAACATTGAAGATACAGTGTGTTTCAAATAAATTTATTACAGAACGGTCAAAGCCAGGACATGGTCTAGTCAACCTACTGAACTCTCCAGACCCCTTTATCCTTCCCCTAAAAAAAAAATCACTTAATAGGATGGAAAAAATTAGGCTAGGAGCAGAAATTTCCAACATTCAGTCCCTTTTATAATTAATAAACCCCCAATGTTCTAGGATAACAATAGTATAGCCCAAGAGCTCCACAATCAGTCAAGATGTCGTTAATGTATAAAGGCAACATGCAGGTATTCTCAAACAGGAACAAGTTAAGATATTGCAATGCCCAGAAGCCCTTCTTGAGAAAATAAAAAAGAAACAAACAAATGGCAACAAGTAAATGATTAATTCATCCAATTAAGAGAGAAATGAAAATAAACGCAGGAATTGAGAATCCCTGCTAAAGGAACTGGAGAGGCACACTAAAACTAGTTACTTACAGAACTGTTAATGAAATACCATGGGATCTGAGGTTACAGAACAGAATATAGATGTCATAAACATGGGCAAGGGAAGAATAATAATAATGTGCCTTACTAAAATGAAAAGATATGAGAGTGTTAATATATTCATCTTTTTCAAGAGGGAGTCAATGGAGTTAGAATTGAAGTGGGTGGTTTTGAAAAATGACTCTATCTTAAAAAAAAATTATATTTTTTCTCTATCCTGGCCTGTCCTTTTCTCTTTTCCCTTTTTTCTCCTTTCCTCCCTTGTCTACTCCCCCAACCCTTAACCTTAGAGGCATATTTAAGAAGTATTATATTGCATTGAAGTATATTGCATTTACTTGGTGCAATTTTTTTCATTTTCATGTCATTTATTTTTCTTTGATGAAATTTAAATAAAACCTAACTTGAGTTTTTAATTTAGAAATGCATCTATATTATGATTCTCATATTATACATTATTTCCATGTATTTATCTGTCCATCTACCCACCCATATGTCCACAGTTTTAGGTGTTTCTGCACAGACAGAAGGGAACTGGTGCATAAGAGACATATGGGATAGTGTTCAGCTAACAGTAAAAATGGTCATTTTATATTCTTAGAGTTTAATTTTTCATCTTAAATTTTTAGTATTACTTGTATTCATTTAATCATATAATTAATTTTGCTAAAAACAATGAAATATTTCTTCTTTGAAACTGGAAGCAAATGTGTACAAAAAGCTTAATATTCTAATTTTCAAGAGCTGAGTCCTAATTGAAGATTATTCATGGGTTTGATTTGGATAATTTGTATGTTTAACACATATGCATATACAGTTTAGTTATTCATCCCTTGATATTTCCTTTCTTAACTAAAAGATCATTTTAATTTTCATTCAACCTTTTTAATTTAGATGTCAGTCACTGATTCTGGTCATTCTTTGGATTCTCCTGCAAAATCCCCAGACACAGATTTAGAAATGATGCTAATAAAATATAAAATATTCCCACTTGGAAAGATTTAATTTAACTACAGTGATGTTTTCTAGTAGCTCTTTTCCATGATTCAAGAACTTCTCACACAAAGATCAAAACAAACATTAATTATTTTAAAAACCTTCCTCATAAACAACTCAAATGTTTCACTCACCACAATCTGAGT
The DNA here is from genome assembly GCF_022837055.1 of Prionailurus viverrinus. Lineage (NCBI taxonomy): Eukaryota > Metazoa > Chordata > Mammalia > Carnivora > Felidae > Prionailurus > Prionailurus viverrinus. The sequence goes on along the minus strand of NC_062565.1, from coordinate 62,274,789 downwards.
GAGCATTAACATTTCAAATAAATAAATAAATAAATAAGCAACCCTGGAGAGCAATCTGTCTTCCCCTAGTAAAGTTCAGATTTGGCCTTTTTCTTCACTAGGAAGAAACATCAAAAATTGGGTTAGGAATTGAGCTGTCTGTGTTCAAAAGTCAATGGTCTGGGTGTTGAAAGTGGTTTGACAGATTAGAGAAGAAAAAAGGGAGGGTGGAAGGAAATCACTTGAGAATTTGAAAAAATGAATACACATAAAAATAATATAAAAACAGGGAGGGGGACAAAACAGAAGAGACTCATAAATATGGAGAACTGAGGGTTACGGGAGGGGTTGTGGGAGGGGGGATGGGCTAAATGGGTAAGGAGCATTAAGGAATCTACTCCTGAAATCATTGTTGCACTATATGCTAACTAATTTGGATGTCTATTTAAAAAATAAAAAATAAAACAAGTAAAAAAAAAGTCAACGGACAGGTCACTGATTGATATTATCAACTCGGGAAATGGGTTAAATGTTAGTATATGTGAAATGGTTAAGTTTTGTTAAATGTCGAGAGGATTGATCATTGAGAGAATAACAACTTTTAAGGCAAAACCAATTTTGGCAAAACAAATAAGAATATGGCTTACATTACAGAATTTCTCTTTTCCTATTGATTTTGACATTGTGATTTAGTAAAATATAAAAAAAATAAACATATTTTAGTAAAATTATATAAAACATGGTGGAAAAATGTCATGAGGCAGAGAAAGAAAAGACCCTTTAAAAATACAAATATTTGGCAGTTAATTTCTTAGATCAATGCAAAACAATTGTCACTCTTTGTTCATGTAAATAATACTTTATAAAAATACTATTTTACTCACAAGAGTCAACATATTCATAGGTAAAGCCAAATTTAAATGAAAATATTTAAAACTTGCGTTTCTACCTGTCTTCCTAGTTAGTATTTCTTAAGAGTGAAGATTAGCATTTTTCCCTCTTCTTATTACTTCTTTTTTATTATTTTTTTAAATATTTATTTTTGAGAGAGAGAGAGGTGAGGAAGGAGCAGAAAGAGAGGGAGACAGAATTCCAAGCAGGCTCCATGCTGTCAGCACAGAGCTCATCGTGGGGCTCAATCATAATCTGTGAGATCATGACCTCAGCGGAAATCAAGAGTAGGACACTTAACCGACTGTGCCACCAAGATGCCCCTGCCTCTGCTTTTTAGAAGTTTATATCGCTGCTGTTGTTAACAGGAATAATAAATTGTCTTTTATTTATATAGTATTTACCATAGTGCAAGGTAAAGTGAATAGAGCTTTGGACTGAATATCTAACATAGAAGATTTATGCTTTTATTCTTACCTGTGTTAAAAAAAAATGAGAAGAAAAAGAAAAAGAAAAAGAAAAAGAAAAAAGAAAGCGAGAGAGGGAATAGGCCCAAAATCGAGTCACTTGTGCTAAACTCCGTATCAGCAAATTAAGACTTAATACCTAACCTAAATGCAGTTTCAACCTCTCCCAGGAATATAATCTTAAACCAGAAGTCTGGAGTTTCCTGGTCAGCACTGGTGGGGTAATCCACCAGAGAGACTCCTGCTCTGCTCTTTCCTGGTCCCTGCCCCCTTCTGTCAATTAAATTTCCTACCATGTACAGCTCTGTGGAGCTCCTTTCTACTTGCTAGACGAGATGCTGCCTTTCCAGCTCATGAATCATTGAATAAAGTTAATATGATCTTTCAAGTTTATTCAGTTTAATTTTGCTTTTTAACACCTCTCTTTATGGCTCTTTTTATTTTTGTTGTTTATAATAGTTATTGCTCCATAATTCTTTATGTTTTAAATGTTCTAATCCCTTCAATTTATAAACTTTTTTTCATTTTTATTTAGTGATTTGTTACTTAATTTTACAATATGTTTAATAAATTTTCACTCTTCCTCATTTAAAACTCTCAGATTTTTAAAAACTATTTTATGTTGATATCTTTTTTGGACTTAATTTCTCAGTTGTATACTTCAAGTTCTTAACATTTTTTTTCCTGTTTTTCTTCTTTTCTTTTACAAATGTAACCCTTTCCTAGTTCCTTTTAACACGGCTTTTATACTTTAGTTATACCTTTTCGTTTCATATGCATTAACAGTGGTCAGTGGGGAGTAGGATTATAAGGCTATAAATAAAGTCCAAACCACCAAGAGGACGTTGGAACTATCCCCCTAGAAGGGTAGCATCTATCTAAAGTTAGTTCATCAAGAAGTCTTATTCCTAGGTACTTGAAAGAATGACAGAGCAAATGTTTCCAGGACAATAAGGACTGTTCACATTGAAATGGTAAACTTGACCTTTTACAATGGTGCTGACTTTTAACATTCTACATAATCAAGTCATCATATAAGAAGCTGTACATTCTGTAGTTCATGGTTTCAGATAAACTTTGACTAAAATGTGCTATGACACTAGAGTAGGACAGCAGAATAATATAACTTAACCTGACTTTGTGAGAAGCTAGATGGTGTTGAAATTGCTGAGAAGATAGAAGAGGTACTTGCATATTTATAGTAGCATGCAACTGAAGACCAAATTTCATATTTGAACAACTCTGTTCATGACTAGTCACAGCAAGGTGGAGAGACAGAATTTCATATCCTGTACCCATTTCAGTTTTTCTTTGATTTCTAGGAACAGAGAGTCAATTTAGCCTCACGGTCTACTCTATGCCTTGACTTAATTTTGTTTTACCTATTTGTTCATATTTTATATACCTCTGTATGATACTTCAAACAGATTTTGGAATAAAGCAGCGTGAAAAAATAAACACACAGAGAGAGGAGATAATCTGCAAAACATCCCTTTGTATAGGCTCAGACAGCATATCCACTTTGCAAATCAGCATACCAGGCATGGAGAAGTAAAGCCACTCAGTAAAGCAGATGGGGATCTAGAACTCTGAACTTAGGATCCTGAGTCCTACTTACACTGATGTTCTTTCCATTATCTCATTTGGTTATGCCACAGTAATTTTAATTTTACTAATGAAACTATTTACCAAATAAAAGACATATATTATTACTTACTGTTACATCCAATCTAAATTGGTAATATTTTGCAAAGGGGGTAATTGTGGAATAAGGAAAGAAAAGGAGAAATGAAGTAAAGCCAGTTCATCTCAGGAAGGGAAATTTGTTGGTTTTGTTATTGTTTGCTGTTAAAGGGACAAAATAAAATGAGGCAAATTGCTGCATATGCTCCCAAGAGTTATATTTCTGCAAATGTTGTGGTTAATACATGAGCCACAGAGGAGGGGAGCCAGGGTTACAGCAGCACATCTAGTCAGTTTGGGGAGTCCTTCTGATCTATTCTGAAAGGAAAACTGTCGTGGACAGAGCCAATGCTAATTCTTTGGTTTTAAGGAGACTTTGGGAAATGAGCCCTAATAATGCATGAAGGTTCTGTAAAGCCCTTTACTGCAAACATCTCCTGATGGGTTTCTAAAGCCAGATTCTGGCATCCTGGAAACTACTGTAGAGTTTCTGGCATTCTTTACCTATCATTTTCCAGGCTGGTATTTTCCTTATGTTTTTTTTTTTTTTTCTGAATACTGCTTTTTCCCTCTGATTATTTTTTGTCACATGAAAGTAAAACTTACATGTTGAAATTTTAAGATCCAGAGTCAAGGCAATGATTATCAGAAGAGCCATGGAAGTTAGTTTTGATTTGCTCTCCTACAGCTCAGTCTGAGATACCGTTCTGTAGTTGCTACTACAAACAGCTTTAAAATCTGGTTAAATCCTCAGACAGCAGCATTCTCTTTGAAGAGAGTAAGTGGGAGTCCAAGTACATAGGTAGCTCTCTAAATGATAAATCCACTCAGAGGGAAACCAGACCTTCACAAGCCATGCAATAGACCCCTGGGTCATCAAACCAATTTTTCAAATGAGAAGACTATAATCCCATCTTGGAAAGGCTATCTTTAAGCCCATATCTATTTTGCAGGCTAGGGCCATAAACTATCCCTGAGTGGTATGTCTCCATCATATGTGAAATCTTCAAAAAGAGCAAACAACACTTTTTACTGACAACCCTTTTTTCTTCAAAGGACATGCACCTTACAGAAATTCCTGCATTTATCTACCTTATGCCACACAAATTACAGAGTAATTTCACCATATTTTTGTAAGAATATTTGAATAGCTGGACAAATATCATATTTCTAGTTAATGCCAGTTGCAAAATAAATTTATTGTGTAAAAGTTCATTTCAATGCAAAACATAACTATTATTGACTTTTACACATATTTGTGGTTATTGTCATAGTATGAATTACTACCGTCTTTATTTACTCTTATATTCACACCTGTCTCATGGTGTAGCAAGCATCAAAAAGACCGGTCCTAAGAATCAAAATTCTTAAATCAATTCCTGCACCCCAGGAAGATAGTAGGCAAGTTAATTACATACAGAGAAAAGCTCTTCAGTTGTTTCATTTTTCATCCACTTCCTGAGTTTTGCAGTAAATGGATTATGATTCTATGAAATAATGCATTTCTTTCCACAAAGGTTTTTGAGTAGGAAAGAGCTGGTGGGGAAGGTCAGTGTAGTTTGATGGGTGCGTGGAGAATTGCAGAAGGGTAAAGCTAAACAGTTTTTCAATTTCTTTAAATTAGGATCCTCAAAAGGGAGGTTACTTTTTTGAAGATGTATGGACTTTTGATAATCTGAATTCACAATCAAATGAAAATGATGTCTGAACTCACGTGCACCATATTTTCACATATGACTTCTTTTACCCTCACTCCACATATCTTCTTTCACAGACATTTTACTCTTAAAATAAGGTACCTGAAGTTAAGGTAAGAAATTATGCATTGTTGTTCACAACAAACTGGAACAAATCATTTCTTCCGTGGTAGATTAAACATCTATCAGTATCTGCAGCAAGAAGCTCATCAGAATTTCAAAGGACACTGACCATGTTTAAATGCTGAAACTTCCAGTTTAAGATACTGAAGTTAGGCTGTCCCAGCCTGATTCTTCCTTCTGAAACCAACCAAATGCAAAAACAGGAAAGAAAAACACATCTTGGGTGAAAACTAGAAAATGGCCACAATCCTGACCCATGATCTAGGAAGACAGGCTGCCAAAAGGAGTGAAAATTGGATCTGGTCCAGAAAAGAAAAAAAAAAGTGAACCCATTGCACTGCAGCTCTCAGGCAGCATATAACCTTCTGTGCCCAGCCAGTGTCCCTTGTCTGGAAAGACAAGATCCAGGTGTTTGGGCAGGTGAGTGTCTCATTAAAAGGTTGCAGAGAGGGTGGAGCCAGATGAGAAAACATACCAGGCTCTCAGATACAACTTAGCCATTCAGCATGTCACCTTTGTGTTTGGAGAACACGTGAGCTGTGCATTAGAGAAAAGTAACATGCAATGCCCAGGAATGGTGAAATGCAATGCATGATTCAATGCTAGCCCAGGAAGCTGTTAGCCAAGAGAAGAGGTGGTCTCCTTGCAGGGTGGAGGCCTAAGAAGGTCCAGTCACAGCAGCAATAAACTAATACCTTACCAGCTCATCTCCCCATGTTGTACTTACAAAATTGCTGGCCAGGAGAAAGATAACCTCCACTGAATGATGAACAGTACTCAGGAAGAAAACTGATTTTAACCAAAACCAAAACCAAAAATAATTTTAAAAGGCACAAAAAAAGGAGAGAGAGAATGACATGAAAAATAAAGGCAGATAAAAAAATCTATAGTAGAAAACTCATGTTGTAAAACAGACAAGAAACTATAAACAGACTCCTTGAAATCTAAGACATTATATAAGTTGTGACTTCTCTAATGCATGAACAAGAGATGCAATTTGAGCTGGAAAAGCCAGAGTAAAAATGACAAAGAAAAAATAAAGATAATAGGATCATTCGTCACATTCATATGGGTTTGGGATGTGGTTTGGTTCCTTAATAATTCATCTAGACTATTTTCACTTACATTTAGGATAGTTATTTTTTTAGATAACTGAAAAAGAAACATAATACACACTTGCTTATAAAAATAAGAGCAAGGACGCACCACACGTCATTTGCATACATTTCACCTAAATATAAACTCTACAGAAAGAATGGTCATTTCTAATCACAGAAGATCAACCTCTTCAAATGTGCCAGTGTTACAAATTCAAGCTAAATCAGGAAAATTGCATCAGTCCATGGTGACCAAATTGTTGGTCTCTCTGTGCTGCCTGGCAAGGTCTATGCATTAGAAAGCAGTAGGTAGATACATGGAAAGTGTTTAAAATAATATTTCCTGGGGTGCCTGGATGGGTCAGCCAGTTAAGCATCCATCTACTAGTTTGAGACCATGATCTCATGGTTCGTAAGTTCGTAAGGTTCCCCGAGTCAGTGGAACCTGCTTGGGATTCTCCCTTTCTCCTTCTCCTTCTGCCCCTCCCCTGCTCGTGTGCTCTTGCACACTCTCTAAAAATAAATAAATAAATAAATAAATAAATAAATAAATAAATAAATAAATTTTTAAAAATAATAACATCTTTTTATTTTAGCAGACTAAAACAAACACCTTATCTTGAAGTCTGACTGTATAAGGTCAGAGTTTAGTGTTCTGATGTTGACAATTTTTTTAAAATTTTATTATTGAAGTATAGTTGACATACAGTATTATATTTATTTCAGGTGTAGAACATAATAATTAGACAATTATATACATTATGTAATGCTCACCAAGACAAGTATAGTTACCATCTTGTTATTACAATATTATGGACTATCTGTGCCATATTTTTGTCCCCATAACTTATTAATTTTATAACTACAATTTGTACCTCTTAATTCCCTTAATCTATTTCATCCACCCTCCACCACCCTCCTCTGAGGGAACCACCAGTTTGTTCTCTGTATTTATGAGTTTGTTTCTGCTTTTGTTTGTTTGCTTACTTTATTTTTTCCCATTCCACATATAAATGAAATCATATGATACTTGTCTTTCTCTATATTCTTAGAGAATACCCTCTAGGTCCATCCATGTTGTCACAAATGGCAAGACCTTACTCCTTTTTTTAAAATTAAAAAAAAATTTTTTTAAGAAAGAGAGAGAGAGAGAGAGCATGAGCAGGGGAGAGGTGCAGAAGAAGAGAGAGAATCTTAAGCAGGTTCCACACTCAGCACAGAGCCTGACATGGGGCTCTATCCCATGACCCTGGGATCATGACCTGAACCAAAATCAAATTCAAGAGTCAAACACTGAACTGACTGAGACACCCAGGTACCCTCATTCCTTTTTTATGGCTGATGAAAATTCCACTATATATACACACACATACATTTAGGTTGTTTCCATATCTCGGCTATATCAAATAATGCTGCAATAAGCATAGCGGTACATATCTTTTCTTCCTTCCTTCCTTCCTTCCTTCCTTCCTTCCTTCCTTCTTCTTTCTTTCTTTCTTTCTTTCTTTCTTTCTTTCTTTCTCTCAAATTAGTGTTTTGTTTTCTTTGGGTAAATAACCACACATGAAATTGCTGGATCATATAGTATTTCTGTTCTAATTTTTTCAGGAACATCCATACTGTTTCCCATCATAGTTGCACCAGTCTACATTCCCAGAAACTATGTACAAGGGTTCCCTTTTCTCTATATCTGGTCAACACCTGTATTTCTTGTCTTTTTGATCCTAGTCATTCTGACAGGTGTGAGGTGGTATCTCATTGTAGTTTTGATTTGCATTCCCTGATGATTAGTAACATTGAGCATTATTTTCATCTGTCTTCTATCTGTATGTCTTCTTTGGAAAAAATGTCTATTCAGGTCCTCTGCCCATTTTTTAATCAGATTATTTTGGTTTTTGCTGTTGAGTTGGAGAAATTTTTATATATTTTGGATATTAGCCCCTTATCAGATTTTTCATTTGCAAATATCTTTTTCCATTTAGTAGGCTGCCTTTTCATTTTGTTGATGGTTTCCTTTGCTATGTAAAAGTGCTTTATTTTGGTGTGATCCCAATAGTTTATTTTTGGTTTTGTTTCCTGTTTCTGAGGAGACATATACAGAAAATACTGCCAAGTCCAATGTCCAAGAGATTACTGCCTGTATTTTCTTTTAGGAGTTGACAGTAATTTTAATTGTTTTTAATTGTATTTTAAATGTTATTAATTATAATCTCTTATAATTCTCTAATAGGGCATGTCAAATATTTTAAGGCATTGACATTATATAAATAAATAAGTTCAATAATTATTAGATGACCCAAATTTTGGTTTCCTCAACTCATATATTTTCAGTTTAACTCAGTAGTAATTTTTAGTTTGAGAAAACATAATTATGTCTGATCTGTCCAAAACTTAAAGGCTAGAGGTCTGACCCAGATTCTTCAAAATAAAATCTTGAACTTTATTTTATAAACAGTATTTCACATACCCTGGTGAATTCGGGCATAGTACTTTCTTGCTTTAGAGACTCACCAGATTGGAGTTAGAGGACACCTATAAACATGTTTTTATAGGCTCTCTCCACACTAAACAGATGGAACACCCATGAATAAATTCAGAAAACCTAACTCAGGATATCAATGACTGCTGAAATATTGGGTTGAAGTTTTCTCCTGGAGAATTTCAAGTTGGCTGCCATCTTCCAGATTCCTAGTTTTCCATACTAAGTAGTTTGTTTGTTTGTTTGTTTGTTTGTTTTAAGTTGCTTTGTTCTAAAACTCTGAATTCAGTTCAACTAGTCATATATACATATATTTATACATCTATCTATCTATCTATCTATCTATGATGGTTTTATACTAGCTTTGGGCTCATCCACACATACCTTCATTTGGTACAAATTTTGATGTCTATATATTAAGAATTAGAGAGAGCAGAACAGTACCTCATGATACTCTTGTAATGGCACATGGCTTTGGGTATTGTATAGAGTAGAATATTGACCAGAGTTGTACAAAATGACACCAAACAGTTTACTCTGTAGTCTGAGTTTACTTTTTTTTTTCTTTTATAGCACAATTATGTTGATTTATAAATAGGAGTTGGTCGCCTATCAGATTCACGTTTAATTCATTTAACAATTCATATCAATTACTTGTATATATAAGCACTGCTATAGGTGCTGAGGATATTGCAGGGATCGAAGCAAACAAAATCCTTGTCTGCATGGAGCTCACCTTCTTGTATAAAGGGAAAGATGTGGTTTGGTTATCCTAGCAAACAAATTGACATTTTCTTTTATTATATTTTCTAATTCCAGAAAAATACTTGCCTTAATTTTGGGGGACAGTGAATACGAATTTTTTTCCCAGTAATTCTGGAGTTAAATCATTTGTAAATTCTTAAGTGCTTTTAGAAGACTAAATGTTGAGAAAAGTTATCTATTTTAAATAAATTTGCAGTAATATTAATGAATTTCTATTGTTTTAGTAAGTTGAATAATATTTAGCTAATTTACACACTGATCTCAGGAAAATAGGAAAATAATGAGAATACTGAATTTTAATACCTTTTTATCCTAAAACATAAGAATACTTAACCTATTGAAATGATGAGACTTTTTTTCTTTTAACCACTTTAAAATACAAACAGTGTAATAGCACTTTATTTCAACAATTAGATTTTGAGTTTAGACTTGACCAAAGCCATGAACTGAATGACTGAAACACTGTGCTCCTTTGACACTGAAAGGTCTTTATAGTACGAGTTACAGTATAAAGTAAATAACTATAATATTTTCAATCTCTGCTCTCTCATATTCACTAATTGTTTAGTTTGTTTTAAATTCATTTTTAATGAAAAAAATTGCATCCTATCTAGTAATTTGTTCCATTTATAAAATAATTTTCTCAAAATAATTCAACATAAATAGCTACAAATATAAAACTGAATCAAGAAACAGTAGGAAATTGGGCTCCTGGGTGGTTCAGTCAGTTAAGCATCCACTCTTGATGTTGGCTCAGGTCATGATCTCACAGTCATGGGATCAAGGCCTTTCATGGGCTCCATTCATGCTGAGCATGGAGCCTGCCAGGGATTCTCTTTCTCCCTCTCTCTCTTTCTGCCCTGCCCCTGCTTGTGCTTTCTCTCTCTCAAAATAAATAAATATTTAAGAAAAGACACAGTAGGGTATGTTAGATTTTTAAATTGCCTACATATGCTCTTTCCTATAGAGAATAAGAATGGCTATTTTGGTTTAAAATCATAAGCTTTAGAAATAAATATGTCTTTTAAAAGTCCTCCTGAGACAGGCTTATATTCCTTAAGTGTGGGCTGATTATATTTCTGAGCACTCTGCTCGTAAAAGCACATAGGAAGGTACACTGGTAGGCAGAACCTAACAGGTCAATATTGGAGGTCATCAATACAGCGGATTCAGATCTCAGGGCAGGACAAAGAAAATGTGCTTTCCCTTAAGAATAAACGTTTTACTGATCCAGACAGAATAGATTATGTACTTTGTTCTCATTTTCCATGGATATAAATGGATTTGAAATGATTTTCCCACTTTGGTCTACCTACTGCTCCTTCATTTTAAACCAATATTGCATAGTTGCAAATGTGTCCGAGGCTAAGAGTGAATTTGTGGCTCTGAGAAAGACAGCTAAAATTCCCACACAAAATTCAAACCCTTAGTAAATCACGTTACTCTAACCAATCTAATAATCAGCCAAAGACATGAGAAAATTAGATCAAACAAAATAATTTGAAGAACTGTAAAATACAGTGTTAGCTGTTATTGAGGCAGTACCCCAAATTAATCTCATCAAACCAGATACGTGGTATATCATTTGTGTTGATATGATACATTGAGAAAATATTTACTGCATCTCAATTTTGGACTTAGGCCTGGAAGCAAAGCAATATGAGAAACTCAGGAATGAGTCAGACATGCGTCCTCTCACCAGGTAAAATAAGAGTTTAGCTGAAGAGGTAAAATGGCTAATAAAACAATTATAAAACAAAGTTAAAAAAAGATAAATGTCTTTACTGAGACTATAATGATATAGACCTTAGAATAAATGCAAACATAATCGGCATTATACTTTAATCATGTAAATAGTTATTTTAGTAATTTAGCTAGATTTAAGTGTTTCATTATTATTTTAAAATACTTTCTAGGATTGCTGGTGAAGATGACAGAGTAGGAGAATCCTAAGTTCACCTGGTCCCACAGACACACCTAGATAACAGTCACATTAGTGCATCCAACCTAGAACATGCTCCAAAGACTGACACAACAGGCATTCCACAGTTAATCAAGACAGGAGGCCACATTCAAAGGGGAGGAGGGGAAGAGATGCAGTCAGAAACCAAGCTCCCAGCAAGACTACCAACAACTGAGAGGGACACCACAAACACACAGAAGGGAGGGAAGCAGAACTCACACCAGGCATCCCAGACACGGGGGACATGCCCTGGCAAGACAAGTCTCCGTAACATTTGGCTTTGAAAATCAGTGGGACTTCACTTTGTGCATTTTTACAACTAATGGGGCTTAGCTCCAGGTACTTTAAAAATCAGCAGACTTACCTCTGGGAGAGCTTGAAGGGCTGGGAGGGCCATAGGAAACTGACTCCCCACCTTCAAAGCGACAGCAGAGCAAGCACTCCCCCCCCAAGATATAGTGCTGGAGCAGCAGTTTGAAAAGTGCCTGGGATATACATGAAGGAGATTTATTTACTAATCTCAGAGCATGTGTTGAAGAGGCAGGGAGCTTTAGGAAACTTCTCTAAGAACAAAAGAGCTGGCTGGTGCCATTTCTCACTCCCCTGCAGAGCCTAAATAGCTAAACACTTAGGGGAAGGAACACGAACACTCTCCAGGTACCTTGCTAACATGGTGCACCCCACCTTTATGTTCTCCTATGGATCCACCCCACTCAACATGCCCCCCATGGCCAGAGTCCTTCTAAACTGGCTCCTGCTTGGTCTTATCCTGCAAGCAGTCCCAGCAGGGGCTGGCGCCACACCAAAGTGATATCTGCACTGGGAAGAGGGGAAAATAACCACACACACCAATTCAACTGCAGCCCCAGCAGCCCAGTTAACAGGGTAAGGGCAGGCATCTGGACTGACTGCTAATACCATTCAAATACATGCCCACAGCAGCCCCACACTGGCTCCTTACCAGCTCAGGTGCTAAACCCAGCTGATAACAGGCAGAATGGGTCATTGCAGCCAACTGAATTGAAGGCAAATGAGGCTAAGCTACAACAATAAGGCACACATCCACATAGGAAATACCGATGAAGCATTAGATTCTAGTGAACAGAGGGTGTTGTGCTACAGGGCACCACAGGATAACTTCTTCATAAGGCCACTATTTTCAAGATCAGGAGACATAACTGACTTCCTAAAATATAGAAACAAATACAGAGAGATTAAATGAGGGACAGAGAAATATGTCCCAAATGAAAGAACAGGACAAAACCACAGCAAAAGAGCTAAATGAAATGGAGATAAACAATATGCCTGATAAAGGATCCAAAGTAACGCCATAAAGAGATGGAAAATATAAAAAAAAGAATGAATCAGACATGAAGAACTCAGTAACAGAAATTAAAAATATACTGGAGGGGCGCCTGGGTGGCGCAGTCGGTTAAGCGTCCGACTTCAGCCAGGTCACAATCTCGCGGTCCGTGAGTTCGAGCCCCGTGTCAGGCTCGGGGCTGATGGCTCGGAGCCTGGAACCTGTTTCCGATTCTGTGTCTCCCTCTCTCTCTGCCCCTCCCCCGTTCATGCTCTGTCTCTCTCTGTCCCAAAAATAAATAAATGTTGAAAAAAAATATATATACTGGAGAGGGGCGCCTGGGTGGCGCAGTCGGTTAAGCGTCCGACTTCAGCCAGGTCACGATCTCGCGGTCCGGGAGTTCGAGCCCCGCGTCAGGCTCTGGGCTGATGGCTCAGAGCCTGGAGCCTGTTTCTGATTCTGTGTCTCCCTCTCTCTCTGACCCTCCCCCATTCATGCTCTGTCTCTCTCTGTCCCAAAAATAAATAAACGTTGAAAAAAAAATTAAAAAAAAATATACTGGAGAGAATCAAAACTAGATCAGGGGTTTGCAGAAGAACAGATCAGTGAGCTGGAAAATAGTAATGGAAAGCAACTAAGCAGAACAGAAAAAGAAAAAAAGGGTAATAAAAACTGAGAATAGGATAAGGCAACTCAGTGAAATCATAAAGTTAATATCACTCACATTATAAAGATCCCAGAAGAAGAGAGACAAAATGGGGCAGAAAATTTGTTTGAAGAAATAATAGCTGAAAACTTCCCTAACCTGGGGAAGGAAACAGACGTTCAGATCCAAGAGGCACAGAGAGCCCCCAACAAAATCAACCCAAGAAGGTTCACATCAAGACACCTAATATTTAAAATTACAAAAAGTAGTGATAAAGAGAGAATTTTAAAAGCAGGAAGGAGAAACAAAACAATTATACACAAGAGAAACCCATAAGGCTATCAGCTGATTTTTCAGCAGGAATTTTGCAGGCCAGAAGGCAGTGACATGACATATTTCAAATTCTGAAAGGAAAAATCCTGCAACCAAGAATATTCTATCCAGCAAGGCTATCATGTAGGATAGAAGGAGATATAAAGAGTTTCCTAAACAAAAGTTAATGGAATTAATCTCCACTAAACCAGCCTTACAAGGAAATTATTTGAGTGAAAAGGCCATAAGCAGGAGTGAGAAATTAGGAAAGGAAAAAATTTCACAAGTAAAAATAAACATAATAAAAGTAATAGATTAATCAAGTATTAAACCAGTATGGAGGTTAAAGCACAAAACAGTAAAATCAATTATATCTATAAAAATCAGTGAAGGGATTCACAAAATAAAAGGATTTAGAATATGACAGCATGCACATAAAACATGGGGACAGTCAAAATGTAGTGCTTTTATAATGGGTTCAAATTTAAGCAATCATCAACTTAATATAGACTGCTATATGCATAAGATATTATATATGAGCCTAATGGTAACCACAAATCAAAAACCTGTAATGTATGTACAAAAAATAAAGAGAAAGAAATACAAGCATACCACTAAAAACAGCCAACATACCATAAGGAAAAAAAAGAGCAAGAGAAGAAAGTGACAGAGAAGAACTACAAAAAAAAACTGTGAAACAAAGTAACAAAATGGCAATAAATACATAGCCATCAATAACTACTCTGAATGCAAATGGATGAATTGCTCTAATCAAAAGATCTAACAGATATATTCAGAATATTCCATCTAAAGCAGTGGAATACACAATCTTTCCAAATGCACATGGAATAGTCTCCAGAATTGACCACATATTTAGTTACAAAACAAGTTTCAATAAATTCAAAAAGACTGAAATCATATTATGCATATTTTCCAAACACAATGGTATAAAACTAGAAATCAATTACAAGAAAAAATCTGAAAGGAACACAAATACATGGAGGTTAAAGAACATGCTACTAAACAATGAATGGGTCAACCAAGAAATCCAAAGGGAAATCAAAAAATACATGGAGACAAATGAAAATAAGAACAAACCAGTCCAAAATCTTTAGTATGCAGCAAAAGTGGTTCTAAGAGGGAAGATTATAGCTTTTCAAGAAGCAGAAAATACTTCAAAAAAAAGTCTAGTTTTACACCTAAAAGAGCTAAAGAACAAATAAAGCCCAAAGCCATTAGAGAAAGGAAATCATAAAGATTAGAGAGGAAATAAATGAAACAGAGACAAAAAAATAATAGAATAAATCAAGGAAATTAGGAGCTGATTCTTTGAAAAGAGCAGAATTGAGAAACTGTTAGCCAAACTCATTAAAAATAGAAAAGAGAGGACTCAAACAAGTAGTATCAGAAATGGAGGAAAATAACAATCAACACAACATAAATACAAATAATTGTAAGATAGTATTCTGAAAAATTATATGCCAACAATTTGGACCCCTTAGAAAAATGGATAAGTTCCTAGAAACATATAACCTACCGAAACTAAAGCAGGAAGAAATGGAAAATTTGAACAGACTGATTACCCAAAATGAAAATGAATCAGTAATCAAAAAGCTCCCAACAAAGAAAAGTCCAGGATCAGATGGCTTCATGAGTGAATTCTACCAATTTAAAGAAGAGCTAATAACTATGCTTCTCAAATTATTCCAAAAAAAATACATAAAAGAAGAATGAAATCTTCCAAATCCATTCTATGAGGCCAGCATTACCCTGATAACCAAACCAGGAAAAGATACTACAGAAAAAGATAAATACTGGCCAATATCTCTGATGAACATAGATGCAAAATTTCTCAACAAAATATTAGTAAACTGAATCCAACAATACATTAAAAAAATCATTCACCACAAGCAAGTGGGATTGTTCCAAGGATGTAAGGTGCTTTAGCAGTCACAGATCAATCAATGTGATACATCACATTAACAAGAGACAGAATAAAACCATATGATCATTACCAATAGATGTAGAAAAAGCATTGGACAAAGTATAATATCCATTTTTAATAAAACAAAACCCTCAAAGTAGGCTTATAGAGAACATATGTCAACATAATAAAAGCCATAAATGAAAAACCCACAGATGACATCATACTCAATGATAAAAAACTGAAAGCTTTTCCTCTAAGATGAGGAACAAGACAAGGATGTCCACTCTCATCACTTTTGTTCAACATAGTACTGGCTTCAAGTCCTAGCCACAGCAATCAGACAAGAAAAAATAAATAAAAGGCATCCAAGTCAGTAAGGAAGAAGTAAATTCACTATTTGCAAATGGCATGATACCATATATAGAAATAAAGGCTCCATCACAAAACTATTAGAACTGATAAATAAATTCAGTAAGGTCACAGAATAGAAAATTAATATATATAAATCAGTTGTGTTTTTGTACACTAATAATGAAGTAGCAGAAAGAGAAATGAAGAAAACTCTCATTTACAATTGCACCAAAAGGGGGAATAAACTTAACCAAGGAGGTGAATGATTTGTATTCCGAAAACTATAAATTGTTGAAAGAACTTGAAGGCATGGGGTGCCAGTTAAGTGTCTGACTTTGGCTGATGTCATGATCTCACAGTTTGTGGGTTTGAGTCCCGCATCGGGCTTTGTGCTGACAGCTAGCTCAGAGCCTGGAGCCTGTCTTTGGATTCTGTGTCTCCCTCTCTCTCTGTCCCTTCCCTGCCCACACTGTCTCTCTCTCAAAAATAAATAAATCATAAAAAAATTTTTAAAAAAAGAACTTGAAAACAACACAAACAAATGGGAACATATCCCATCATCATGGTTTGGAAAAACAAATATTGTTTGAAATAACCACACTACAGATTGAACGCCATCCCTATCAAACTACCAACAGCATTTTTCACAGAACTAGAAAAAAATTATCCTAAAATTTGTATGGAGTCACAAAATACACTGAATAGCCAAAGCAGTCTTAAAAAAATAACAAACAAAACCAGAGGTGTCACAATCTCATATTTCAAGAGATACCAAAAGCTGTAGTAATCAAAACAGTATGATACTGATACAAAAACAGACACACAGATCAATAGAACAGAATAGAGTCCAGAAATAAACCCACATTTTCATGGTCAATTAACCTATGAAAAAATAGACAAAAATACACAATGGAAAAACACAGTCTCTTCAATAACTATTGTTGGGAAACTGGACAACTATGTGCAAAAGAATGAAACTGGACCACTTTCTTACATCATACACAAGAATAAACTCAAAATGGATTAAAGCCCTAAATGTGAGTCCTGAAACCATAAAATTCCTAGAAGAAAACATAGGCAGTAATTTCTTTGACATTGGCCCTAGAAACATTTCTTTAGATATGTCTCCTCAGGCAAGGGAAACAAAATAAATTAACCTATTGGGGCTATACCAAATAAAAGCTTTTGCACAGCAAAAGAAACCATCAACAAAACGAAAAGGCAAATTAATAAATGGGAGAACATATCCACAAATGATATATCCAATAAGGGTTAATATCCAAAATAAATAAAGGACTGATAGAATTCAATACCAAAAACCCAAATAATCTGATTAAAAATTATAGACAATCTGAATATACATTTTTCCAAAGAAGACATACTGATGGCCAACAGACACATGAAAATACACCTAACATCACTAATCATCAGAGAAATGCAAATTAAATACACGATGAGATATTACTTTACACCTGTCAGAATGGCTAAAATAAAAAAAAAACACAAGAAACAAGTGTTGAGGAGGATGTGGAGAAAAAGGAATCTTTGTGCATTGTAGGTGGGAATGAAACTGGTACAGCCACTGTGGAGAACATTATGAGGTTCTCAAAAAAATTAAAAATGGAATTACCATATGATACAGTAATTCCACTACTGGGCATTTGAAAAAGAAGAAAATGAAAATACTAATTTGAAAAGATATATGCACCTCTATGTCTATTGCAACACTATTTACAATGACCAAAATATGGAAGCAACCCAAGTGTCCCATCAGTAGATGAGTGGAAAAAGAAAATATACTGTATTCATACAATGGAATATTAAGTAGGCATAAAAAAAGAATGAAATCTTGCCTCCTGCAACATGGATGGACCTAAGGTATATAATGCCTACTGAAATAAATCAGAGAAAGACAAATATCATATCATTTCACTCATGTGGAATTTAAGAAGCAAAAGAAATGAACAAAGAAAAAAAGAGACAAAAAACTTACTCTCAAATATAGCGAACAAACTGGTGGTTGTCAGAGGGGAAGTGCAGGGAATGAGTGAAACAGAAAAATGGTATTAAGAGCACATTTATCTTGATGAGCACTGAGAGACGTATAGAACTGTTGAATAATTATATTGTACACCTGAAACTAATATAACACAGTATATTGATTATACTTGATAAAAAAAATAAAAAATAAAATATTTTCAGAATATTTTGGGTTTTTTAACAATTTTATTTAAGTCAAATAACCTTAGGGGTTTTAATGTTAATTTTGTTCAATCCTAGTAGATTCTGTATACTTTGGATACAAAGTCCAACTTAGAATATATGTCTTAATATATAGGCAATTAAAATGAAATATTCTGATTTAAATTCCTTAATATTGGAACTTTGAAAAAATAGGTAGCTGCTAAGTTCATACTTAATTATTGCCAATAATCCTGTTGGCAATGTCATCATTGACTCTGTAAGTCTCGTAAGTGCATTCGGGCTCAGAACACTGTGGGGTGAGTCAAAAGAGTTAAATAGGGTGGAAGTTAAAATTTATGTGTGGTCTGAGAGTTTGGCACTCTAACTATGGGTGGATAGGCATTCCATTTGAGGTGAGAAAATGTAATTTAGGATATAATTAAGATAACTAATTTCCCCAAACTTTAGGGCACAACTTATTTTTCATTTCATTTGGCTTCCTGAACAAGCTGATCCTTTTGACTATTTATTTCTTCTTAAAATGATTTCCCCCTTGACTTTCAAGTCTACTTTTTTCTCCGTATT
Source organism: Prionailurus viverrinus (assembly GCF_022837055.1). Taxonomy (NCBI): domain Eukaryota; kingdom Metazoa; phylum Chordata; class Mammalia; order Carnivora; family Felidae; genus Prionailurus; species Prionailurus viverrinus. Next base: position 62,256,337 of record NC_062565.1, on the reverse strand, counting down.
CTCTTCTTAGCTCTCGGATGACTTTCTCAGCTAATGTTTTTCTCAGTGTTTCACATTTGACTGTCTTCTTGCCTCAGCTCACAGGCTCTGCCTAAGAGATCTCTCATCCACTGCTCTATTCAATACTATCTGTATTCAATGACTCTGAAACCTTAAGAAGATAGACCTGCATATCCCATAGACAGAAAATCAGTTTTCAGTAATCTAATAAACACACCCCAGTTTTCCCTCTTGAGTTCTATACTCATTTTTTTCAACTGCTGAATAACCTTGCACCTAAATATTCCATAAAAGTCTGGAATGCTTCAAATTCAGCATATTCAAACAGTTTAAAAACCAGTCTTTCCTTCTGTCTTCTTTAACATTCATCATTTTTCCATTGAGTAAATGAGAAAGAAACCTTGTGGTCATCTTTGGTATCTTTGTCCTTTTTTTTTCTTAATTTTACCTATTTTCATTTTTTTATTTTTTTAATATGAAATTTATTTTCAAATTGGTTTCCATACAACACCCAGTGCTCATCCCAACAGGTGCCTTCCTCAATGCCCATCACTCACTTTCTTCTCCCTCCCACCCCCCCATCAACCCTCAGTTTATTCTCAGTTTGTAATTTTTTTTTAATGTTTATTATTGAAAGATAGAGTCAGAGAATGAGCAGGGGAGGAGCAGAGGGAGAGGGAGACACAGAATCTGAAGCAGGCTCCAGGCTCTGAGCTGTCAGCGCAGAGCCAGAGGCGGGGCTCGAACTCACAAACCACGAGATCATGACCTGAGCTGAAGTTGGACGCTTAGCTGACTGAGCCACCCAGGATCTCCTATTATCAGTTTTTAAGAGTCTCTTATGGTTTGCCTCCCTCCCTCTCTAACTTTTTTTTCCCCCTTCCCCTCCTCCATGGTCTTCTGTTAAGTTTCTCAGGATCCACATAAGAGTGAAAACATATGGTATCTGTCTTTCTCTGTATGACTTATTTCACTTAGCATAACACTCTCCAGTTCCATCTACGTTGCTACAAAAGGCCGTATTTCATTCTTTCTCATTGCCAAGTAGTATTCCATTGTCCTGTTCATATTCGTACCTAGTTCATCACCATTGTTCCTACTGTGTCTTTACAACGTTTTCAAAAGTGCCCCTCTCTAATATGCCTTTCCTGTCAAGGAAAGTCATTCTGCCCAAACTGACATTTTCAGTTCTGTGGTATTTTTACATATGTAATTTCTGGCCACCTGGGCACAAGAATTGTCAACGAAATTAAGATAAATTCAAGAAGGGAACTCACTTTACTTTTTTAAATTTTAACATACTGGTTGTTTTCATTTAAACTGAAAGACATTAATGCTACATCTGTTAAAGTAAATAACATGTACCCAAGAGAAGTATGCCAGAAGTTCCTTTAGACAACGAATTTGTAGCTTGAACCAAAAGATTAGATTAGAGGAAAAGCTGGTTTGCATTATAAATTCCAATTCTGAATATGAATCTTTGCTTACTTTGATTTTTTTTTTCATTTTTATCTAGCATTTTTTTTGGTCCATGCGACAGTAAAGAGCAAGGTATTTTCAGTTGCTATACCATCATACATCTGAAAATGTCAAAAATAACACTTGTTAATAGATACTGTTAGCTGGCTCTGATTATGGAAGTACTTATGATTCACAAGAAATCGAGATTTTCTTTAAAACAAGCCTTATCTACCACTATTTTGTTTGAAGGTGGGAGTTTAGAGAGCTCTTATTACATCTGCTGTGATAGTAAGATCTTAGCTGTTTCTTCCTTCTCTTTTTTTTTTTTTTTTCAACGTTTATTTATTTTTGGGACAGTGGGAGACAGAGCATGAACCGGGGAGGGGCAGAGAGAGAGGGAGACGCAGAATCAGAAACAGGCTCCAGGCTCTGAGCCATCAGCCCAGAGCCTGACGCGGGGCTCGAACTCACGGACTGCGAGATCGTGACCTGGCTGAAGTCGGACGCTTAACCGACTGCGCCACCCATGCGCCCCTCTTCCTTCTCTTAAACAAGGTATAATTCTACTCACTGATAATTTTTTAAACTCCATAGGTCTGAAAAGCAGAGGTAGCTTTTTCAAATACTCATTCTTCTCATTATGTTCGATCTCATATGAGATGACCTCATTTCATCTTCTAACAGTAGTAAATTTCCATTCAGAACAATATTTTATATTTTAAACAACGTGCAAAATAGGACTTCTGTTATGTGACAGTCATTTAAATATGAATATAGAAAATTAATAACAATTAACCTGAATCATCTGACTTTTGAGTAAGGTCTTTTGATTACCCTTCAATTCAAATGCAGATCCTAAGAAAGGAGTACCTGAAGTTACTAAATATATTTGTCAATAAAAGTTTTTCCTGTTTTATATTCAACAAAAATAGGATATTTGATATTAATACAGCCCTATTAAGATCACGCTAAATAATTGATATTTTCTCATACTCGCAGTTTATTAACTTCCAACAAGATGTGACAAATAAGCAAGGTGATTTTGGAATATTGATGCTCTTCACTTTGAGCCAAAATAAGTCAAAGAATTAAACCTGGCGCCTAATGCACCACAACACTCAACTTGCCAAAATTACCACATCTTTGAAAAAAACATAAATTATTTCTAAAATACTGAATTAATTCTATATTGTTCCAAGTTGCAGAATATATGTTTTCTTTTCTTGCTTCTATTAATGCTAAAATAACATAGAGTATTACATTAAAGATCCAAGCATCTTTATACAATTCATCATCCCACCTTAATTCCTTCATTCCCTTGACTTTGTATCATAAAATTCTCCACTCATTTTATGACAGAAACTGTTAGGACTAAATTTTATTTTGGTACGCAGCAATGACCTTGTAACAGTTATTTGAAAGGTCCATAAAACCTTGTCTGTTCTACCTGAACTATGAGCTACTTGGGACCTCAACAAAAGGGATAATATGGACCTTGAGGCTGCACATTTATTGATGGAAACTTTAAAAATTATAGGGTAATAGTAGGCAATGTCTTTCTGTAGAACTTCATACTTGCAATTTCCATTGCTCTCGTGTAATCTCGTCATCCAGTGGGCACATGTAAAATGATGTGGCCTGCAGTATCCCTCTTTCATTTCAGAATCGAGGTCTGTATTTCCCAAACTTTGCTAATCACAGAAGTAGCAAGAGTTAGGACCAAACACTCATTTTATTTGCTTCCTCATTTGATGCAATAGTTTATGCTACTAGGTTTTAATTATTATTGAAAGTCTTTTGATTTTTGAGTGTCAATAAAATATTTTAGCCACACATATTTAAACCTCATTTTCTTGATTGTATATGCATTTGAATCTACATGGAGCCACTGATTCAGTTTTATTTTGTTTAAATTTGATTTCCAAACCCTTTGCTGCCATAGTACTGCCCAAACTTCAAACTCAACATCAACATGCCCTGCTAAAAACATGTTTCTAGAGACCAGTGAACATTTTATTTTAGTGAGTAAATATTATACACATTGGAGGTAGTGCTGTCTCTAAATTGCAGAAGCACAATTAAAAGTTGTTAAATTTAAGCTTAGTTTTGGATGGCTAAATACCATTTTCTGTATGAATCATTCTTTTCTTTTGAACATAGTGCTAGAATATCTTCTTCCAGTGTAAACTACTTGCTGCTTTAGGGGGATTACATTTTTCTCACTAAACTATATTATCCAGACAGCAGAGACTAATTACAGTTATCTACTTAATCTATATACCACCTAGGCAGACAAACTGAATAACGAAAGCACCTGAATTATTTACTTTGTATCATATAATTATAAATTGAGTACATTTTTGGAATAAAATATATTCATTTCATAATATGCTTGTCAATCCATAAATGATGAATGTCATTGTTGGCTACACAGTATCCTGTGTACTCTCTATATTTAAGAGATACGGACCCAGGCTCACACCATTAAAGCCTAATGGTAAAGACTGATTAAATCCTAATGGTAAAAAGTGACGAAGTTATATCTGCGCGAAGTGCTTTGAAGGTCTGAATGAAACCACAGAGTAGGTGCCCTTGAAGGCAAGTGTAACGACACGTGCAAAGGTTCTGGGTAAAGGGAAGCATGATACTTTCAGAAACGAAAGGCCATTGTGGCTGGACCACGTGGGGCACTTTTGCTACACTGACAAAGAGGATGCATTACATTTGTAAAAATATATGGACTTTTCTGACAATCTTGTAGACTATATAAGAAAAGAAAACCCACCCACGAAACAGCTTAAAACAAACATCCTTTTTAAACCCAAGTGACTCTGGGCACTTAGCAAAGGCCAGCAACTCCACTTATGCTGCATTAGATCCATGCCTTCACATCTATTTCAGAGCAAAGCCCCAGGAGTTTCCCTTCTCTTTCCTGTATCAGCATTTTTCCCCTCTACAAACATGCTATTATTTTCACTGTCTAAAACATACCCTCTTCTATCCCAACTTTTCTTCCTAGCTATGGCCCCATTTTCTTGTTTTGCTAAAAAAAAAAGGAATCACTTCTCTTTCTTCTCATTCTCTCTCGAACTCACTCCAATTAGCCTCAAACTTGTCCACCAAGTGACAAATCCTATGGTTAACTTACAGTCCTCGGTGTGATGCTGTCCACATCACTTAGTACTCTTGATCACTCCATCGCTGTACTCACTTCTAGGATTCTACACTCACCTGGTTTTCCTGCTCAATTGTCTGCTCAATTTCAATCCACTTTTCTGGTTTCTCTACATCTCCCAGAATCAAACATAGCCATACTTTTATAGCCATACCACATTAAGGAGCTCATCCAGTGTCAGAGCTTTACACAGAATCTATATATTGATGCCACCTAAATATATAGCTCCAGTCCTGACCTCTCTCCTGAGCTACTGCTCTATCTGAAATTTCCACTAGGATGTCTTATAGGCATCTCCAGCCTAACATCTCCAAAACTGACCTTCCTCTCCAAATTCTGCTTATCCTATTATCTTCCCTACGGTAGCTAATGGTAGGTAAATCCATCCTTGCAATTGTTCAGACCAAAAACATTCTTGACTCTTCTCTTTCACAGCCCACAACCAGTCCATCAACAAATCCTGTTGGTTGTACCTTAAACAGATATCTAGAATCTGTCTACATATCACCACCTCCACTTATGTCACTTCTGATCAAACCACCACCACTGTCATCTGGGTAACGACAATAGCCTCCTGGAAGTTCTTCCTGCTTTATCTTTGAGCAATTCCAGTATATCTCAAAACAGCAACCAGGTAGATCCCTTTAAAAACAAATCAGATGACATCACTTATCTTCTCAAAGCACTCCGAAAGCTCTCAGTTCCATTTTTAACTATAGCCAAATTTCTTCCAGTGTCTGCACGGCCTGGCTGCTGTTACAGCTCTGAGTTCACCTGTGTCTCCATAATTGCTTGGTTCCAGCCACATTGACTCCCTTGCTTTCCTTGTGCATATCCTTCCACTTTAGGGCTTTTGTTTTTACTGTTCCCTCTACCTCGACTATTCTTCCATATAACTTCACTACTCACTTCCTCAACTTCAGGTTTTTCTTCACAGAGAGGCCTTTCTTGATTCCCTTTTTCAAAGTATGATTCTTGCCCTCACTAACACTATCTACACTCATTCCCTAATTGTTTTTTCCCTCCAAAGCATTTATCACAATCAGAATTACTATGTGTTAGTTACTCTTTTAAACTATTGTCCTGTTTCCACTAGAATGTGAACTCTTTAAGGGCGGAGGATTTTCTCTGGTTTGCCAGTTCTGTGTTCCTAGTACTTAGAATTGTATCTGGCATATAATGGGCATCCAGTAGCCATGTGCTGAATATACAAATGAATAGTTTATGCATAAGAAAATTTTGCTGGCACAAAAATCAGGAAAAAAACTGACCAGAACAGATAGTTAGGTCCTAAGAAATTATTGTAAGAAGTGTTAATATGAAGTTCTGTTTCTTAATCTATGGGGACAGAATAAATGTATTAATTTCATTATCATGTTTTATTTGCATATGACATATTATGTATATATGTATGTATTCCCTTACATGTAGGAAAATTCTGTTTAAATGTGAAATGCCACACAACAAAACTTTTAAGTAGTCTTGGATACCTGTGGAACATCTAGGAAAAGCAAATGCAAATCTTCCCTTAAAGAACATACAATAAAGGTCATTTCATCATCAGATGAAAATGTGCAAAAATATGCACTCACGGTGCACATTTATTAAGCACACAAGAAGCAAAACTACCATAGGCATAATTTATCAAAAACAAACCAAACCAAAAATTAAATCATAATTAGACCACAAGAGGTTCACATCATAAAACTAACTGGATGCGTATCATAAGATAAACACATTTAAATAGCTAAAGATACAAATAATGAACAAACATATGTGAAAGCAATAATATCCTATCAAAAAAGATGAGAAATATTGGAGAGTAAAAAAGAACTGACAGAAATGTGCTCCATGAGAGTAGTGTGTGCATGACTGTATATACATATCAAAATCTAGTGAATTGTACACTTTAAATTAGTAAAGTTTATTTTATGTAAATTATACTCAATAAAGGTGATTTGTTTACTTATTTTAATGTTTATTTATTTTTGGCAGATGGGGGGAGAGAGAGAGAGAGAGAGAGAGAGAGAGAGTGAGTGGGGGAGGGGCAGAGAGAGAGGGAGGCCCCAGGCTCTGAGCTGTCACTGGAGAGTCTGATGTGGGTCTCAAACTCATGACCCGAGCTGGAGTAGAACACTCAACCAACCGAGCCACCAGGTGCCCCATAAAGGTGATTTTAAAGAAAGTTATAGAAAGAAAAAAACATAGTCATTGAAAATAAAGATGCAAAAGATGGTATAAAATGATAGATTAATCACAATATGAAAGTAAGTGACTTAGAAGATAGAACTGAAGAATGGCTCAAAATTCTACACAGAAATATAAAGAAATGGAAATACAAAAGAAAGTGTAAGAGATGTGGAGAATATATAAGTTCCACCTAGCTCTAACAGGAGATTTCACAGTGGGAAAAATGATACAATGCAGGACCCGGCATGCTCAAGGTAAAAAAGGATACAAATTTCTCATAACTGATGAAAGATCTCAGATGTAGTAGGCATAACCTACCACAGTCAGACAAATACATAGATTCCACAGCTAGGCACCCAGCAGTAAAACTTCACACCAGGACAATTTGAAGAATATTAAAAGCTGTCAGAAAAAAAATACTATAAAGGAATAACCGTTAGACAACACAGAAACAACAGGACTCAGAGGGTCATGGAGTAAAAATATTTAGTTTTAAGGGAAAAATAACATAGAATCGAATATCTAAGTAAATGATCATACAGGAATGAAGAAATTACTGACATTTTTATTTGAAACCTAAGAGAGCTTACCACTAACAGATCTCACTGAAGAAACTTCTAAGTGTGAGAAAGATTGTTATGCAAGAGGTAAGGATTACTTAGTTTTGTAAAGCAACTAGGTTCTATTTCCTATATCATAACATGACTCACATATTCCAAATATCTTTCAGACTTCTATGTGCATCATCTAACAGACCATACCACGCATGAACAGTTTTGTATAAAGACTAACCAAAATATGAGTAGTAGTAAGAAATTCTTCCCATGTACAACTAGACATTTCCGTGACAGGAAAAAAAATGCTCATCATTATTTATTATAAGTGTCTCAAGAAAAAAAAAACAAGGACAAGAGCACAGAAAGGAAAACATATTTTCTTCTGCATTACTGTAATAAGTATTTCCACTATTAAATAAATCATAGAATGTTGGTATCTACTTATCTTTCTCTGTATCTAACCTGTAAACTAGTAAAGAGTAAGATGGGAGAACTTGCTATAACATTTTGAAGTAAATCCATTTTTTTTATTATAAAGCAACAATTTCTCACTCAAAATTAAAAAAAAAAAAAAACTAAACATACAAAGTATCCATACTTGATTTGCTCTATTTTCTTCCTGTGCACAACTTTTCAGAATCATGATCTTATTGACTCTAGAATTTTGTGTTGTCAGCCTCTCAACTAACATGATAGCGCCTTTTACTGGCTACATAATACTCCACCATGAGAATAAACAAAACTTGCCTGCCTTTGCTGCTGTGGAGGATCTCTTCAGTTGCTATAAATTACTGGACAGTAGCAATTATCTTTGTGACTAAAGCTTTCTTGTAGGATATAAAAGGAAACGATACTTCCAAAGACTCCTTACTTAGTGGCGGCATAGCCTCTTCCAACAGTCACTAACTATAATCACCAGAGACCCATTTAACCAGAGTCTAAAATGAAATGTCTCATAAAATGGTTGGATGACAATTCTTACATCTGAAGATCACTATAGAGTTTCTTAAGGTATATAGTCCAAGGCTCTGAAACTGAAACTTTATGCAAGAAACATTTTTTAAGTCTGCATGATGAATTATTCCTTCAGGATGAGATCTGGTGGTTCAAATAGACATCAGATGGACCCTGAATGGCAGCTTTTGAATTTTTATAAGAAAAACAATAGGAATATCAGCCTTCAGATGACACAATAACTCTATTTGGAGAAAGCTTTTAAACTGCTCTTATTAAGACAATGCATCTCATATATATTAAATAACGGGTATTTCAAATGGAACAAAATATGAGAAAAGAAGGAAACAGTCAAAAAGGAGCTACATTCTCTAATATCAAAAAGATCTCATCAGGCTGCTTTTGATCATTGTGTTCAGATAATTCTAAAATTGTGTGTATCAAGTTATAAATAATTATTTCATTTCTCCCTTAATTTCCTCTTTTTATGCCTTCTTCTTAATTTCATTATTTATCATTTTGGGGATGATGGGATTGGTTACATAAGAAGCTGTCTAGTAAGTTGCATTTAACACATTTAGGAACATACTTGAGATTAGTTTCTCTTCTCTTTATTTTCTAAATGCCTTCAGCATTCCTTTTTCTCATGTCACAGGCACATACATATCTAGGAGAGCTAGTATATCAGCAACAGTCTTCAGGGCACAGAATTTGGAATCAGAATTACTGAATTCACTAGCTCTCTGATGTTAGACAATTTACATAAACTCTTGGTTGCTTCAGGTTCTCCATCTATAAACGCGAAGAGTAACAGTGCCGTTTCCGATGGTTGTTGTAAAATATTAAATGGATTAATATCTGTCTCAAGAACAGTGTCAGATGCATACATAGTATTGGCATTATCTGCAGCTTTTTCAAATATCCAATTGCATCATGGAACTAAATTCTTTTGTTTCTTAATAAATGCCAGGAATTTATAAATAACTTCACTCATTCAACAAAAGTTGAAATAAAATGATGAGGTTTTGCTGTCATTTGAGTTTATTAATATTAGTAATTATTTTCCTAGCCCTTTCAGCTTATATGATGCTATGCTGGATTTTGTAAATATTTTTAAAACATAAGATGCAGATTATACGCATGGTCCATTTCACTCAACATGTATAATTTTTAGAAATGAATAAATGGGTCAGGCCATTAAGTCATGCCATTGAAAAATATGTTATCAGATGGCAAAATGAGACCACTATCAATACATGGCAAGATTATTTGACTAATATTTGTATCTAAATAATAAAAAAAATAATAAAGATCATTTTTTAATGCTTATTTTTGAGAGAGAGAGAGAGAGAGAATGAGTAAGGAGGGGCAGAGAAAGAAAGGGGGACAGATGATCCAAAACAGTCTCTGCACTGACAGCAGAGAGCCCGATGCACAGCTCGGAACTCACAAACCATAAGACCACAACCTGAGCCAAAGTCAGATGCTTAACTGACTGACCACCCAGGGACACCTAATTAAGATAGTTTTGAATGAATAGTGTTTAGTCAATTCAATAAACACTTCAGAGTATTGTACATTGGGACAGCCACCACCAGATTAGAAATATAAGTAAAATATGTCCCTTTTGGGTGCTTATAGACAAAAGGAGGATAAAAATCAATGTACAAATAAATGTTGCATCAAGCATGGTAATATAAGTGCCCTAAGACAAGGTAAAAACAAAGAACTAAAAGCTTCAATCATCTATTCATTTGATTAATATTTATAAAGCATTCACTATTACTTCTTCTTAAGGTGCTTAAAATATAAAAACTAAACCAAAAATGAAAAAAAAAATCCTTGTCTTAATGAAGTTTGTGCTCTTATGGGCATAAAAAAAAATTTATATCCTGGCCAAGTAATTGGAAAGGGATTCCTGAAGAAGGTGACATTTGATGGGAGACTGGAACAAGAGAGCAGCCTCTAAAGGACAGCTCCACATTCTACTGTACTGCATTTTCTCAGTACTGACCACAATGGAGGTGACTATTTGGTCATCATCTATGTCTTTGTCTCAACTGTAAGAGATAATAACAGGGCATGTATGGTCTTTGTTTTACTCTAACATTCTATTCTCTACATCCAAAATTATGCCAGGCACACAATGAAATAAGTGCTCAATCTTTTTTCGTCAAATAGGTGTACATATGAGGAAATAAAAGGATAAGCAAATGAATTTAAAAAATAGAGAGGAGAAAAAAAAGGAAAGGAAGGAAGGGAGGAGGGAAGGGAGGAATGGGGAATGAAGGAAAAAAGGGAGAGAATTATTTTAATAAACTATTGTAATGGGAATGAAGGAAGAGATTCATAAAGAAAAACATGAGCAAGGTATAGAGAGGTGTATAGTCGTGCTACAATTGATTGGGTTAAATTAAATTAACAGAAGGGTGAATGTTGGGAGTTAGTTAGATCAGCTTTTCTGTGTAAGGCCTTAAATTCTAGGTGAATGCAGAAGGCAAAGGAAAGTATTTTGAAGAAAAATTACACAATCAATATGAATATTTAATAACTCTATCCTAGAAGAGATGTAGATGGATTGGGATAAGAAAAGATATGAGGCGGAGCCAACTCTAAGAGTATTCCAATAGCTCAGGCTAACATAAAGGTAATAAAAGTTGGATGGTGACAGTGGGGAAAAAAGAACATAGTGACTTTGAAAAAAAGTCATGAAGGAAAATTCTTTTCTTTCTTTTTTTTTTTAATATATGAAATTTATTGTCAAATTGGTTTCCATACAACACCCAGTGCTCATCCCAAAAGATGCCCTCATGAAGGAAAATTCTATAGCACAAAACAAACAAGAAGCAAAAGGGAATGAGGAAGTAAAATTTTGCTTTATAATTTCAAAGCCGGTATCTATTAACAGAAAAAGAAAGAAGAAATAAATCTCCATGGGCAAACAGTGAGTTTTGCCTTGGGACTTGAGACTTTGAGGGGCCCAGTGGTACCTCCAGGCAGAAATAGCTAACAGCAGCTGGAAATATATGGACGATGTCAGCACTACGTGTAGAGATTTGGGAGTCACGGCCCTAGAGGTGCTAACTAAATTCAATTTATGAGAGTGAATGAATACACCAAGGAGAGTTAATATAAAGAGCCATCTTCTGAGGGTGCAATCTGGTTGTATACACAAGAAAGCAGACTAATCACGAAGGCAAAGAATGGAGGGTACGTGCAAGACAGTGCAAAGGAGTTCAAAGAAGCATGTAGAGCGGAAGAAGGGCAGAGAAAGCACCATATAGTACAGAGATTGGGGAGAAGAGAGGTGAAAAATGGTCAGGCAGTTAGATGGTCATTGCAATGGGGATGAGTAGTTTAATGGAGGGAAACGGGTGAAAGCCGGATTTATAAGGGGGTGTGTGAGTGTCAGGGAGAGCACATCTCACCAGTAAAAAGCAGCTGGTTACAAGTAAAGATGGGTGTGTTCCATTGCTTTCAGATATAAAGGTGAGAAAAATGAAAGAAGTCTTTATATACTGAAGGCTGGATAATTTCCTTAGTGGAATAAACAATATTCCACTCATTCAATCATCACTGCTACAACAGATGACAGCTGTGAAATTTCTCGATAAAGAAGCATCTGCCATGAGCACTGTTCCTTCTAAGTTCAAATGTTTTATATACTGAAACATGTACTTATCAATCTTTCATAGAAACACTGTAGATTTCTTTGAAATGTATCTCTCCTCAGAGAGTTGATTTTCTTTAAGAATTTGAAAGAGAAAGTTTGAAGATTAAATAAAGAATGGAGAGGCTTTCTTGTCCTTGAATTTTCTGTACTTCAATTTTTTGTATTAGCAAAATATCATAACATTTCTTGGGTCTATCTGCCTGAGGATAAGAAGACTTGATAGTTCATTATAAAACAGCAGATAATTAGAGATTCAAGTGACAAATAATTAAATCTATATTTCTATGGGAGAAAAATGAGATTCAAAAAAGTTTTGAGGGATCGAGATTTACATAGCTGGTGGGACATAGCCAAGACTTGAACCTTTTCGTCTTTTCCAGTAAAGCTTTCACACTAGTTGTGCCAATGAGTCTAAGTTAAAATATTCCTCTCTTGTGTTGCACATCGTTGAAGTTCTCCATCAGCGCTTTCACACAGCACAACGGCTTGGGCAGGGCTCTGGGAAAGGAAAGAGGAGTCAGGAGGGACTTGAGGATCTGCTGTGGGCCATTCATACCGCTGGATGTTCATCAGTCCCAGTCCAGGCTCCTTCAATCCTCATTAAAGGAAGGGGCACGGGGCTTCAGGTTCTACATGAAGGTGTGGTGACACTACAGGTATGAGCCAATAAACTGCCTCTAATTCCTAAACTGCATCTAAACAAGTCGGTGCTTGTTTCCACCCAGATTGCAAAGAGTGTGCAGATGGAGAAGGCTGAGGGCCATGCGTTTATTCTGCATTTTTTTCTCCTCTGAAGTCTCTGGTCTGTGAGCTTCTCTCTCACGTAACATAGCAAAGGAGAAGGAATTGGTCCCAGCTGCAAAAAGCTATTCTATTCCCTCAGTTTGGCTGCTTTAGAAAAGAAAAAGAGAGAGGGAGAGAATAATTCCGTGACTCATTTTCTTTTCTAACCTCCTTAACTCCAGCCAAAGAGACATATCATGACACTAAACATTTAAACTACCAGCACAACAGTTATTTTACAGTAATGAACAGGCACATGGCAACAAAAATTGTGAAACCACATTATTTTTTTCTCAAAGTTCTCCCATATAACTTTCCTACATGTATCATAATCATTCTTTTTAATTGCCTCTCTGCTACTCACAAATGCATTTCTCTTGAAAATCAGCATGAAATATAAGCATAGCTACAATTTACTTAGGGCCTACCATGGAAGCTGGCACTATCCCAGTTACCATACAAACATTTTTACTAAAACTTATAACTATCTTAAGGATTATTAGAAGGCCCATTTTACAGAAGTATTTTGGATGTTGCTGGGCATGTCACTATGTATTATTTAAACACAATGTTTGTAATGCTTTAACTTACAAGTACTCTTCAAGCATTCTAGAAGCAGTTCTACAACATACTTTTTATACTGTACAGGAGTACCAGCTGGAAAAGAGTATTCAGATGGGAGGATGGGGGAGCTAGCTAGGATAATAAAACTAATGCCTTATAAGGAAGAAATGTGAAATATAAATCACATATTTCACACATAGAAGGACAAATGGAAAAAGTACCTTTTGACCATTAAATACCTCACAGCTGAATAAACTGTGTTTATTAATAACTGAATAACTTAATAATAATAATAATAATTCAGTAATAAATGAATAAACTTTGTATCAAGTTACTGAAATACTGAGATACTAATACTAGCTACTGAGTTTTTCTTCCACTCTTTTATTCAACAAATATTTATAAAATACCAACAGTGGCCAAGCACATGGCAATGTTACTGGATCAGCCTCGAAGAACACAAAAGTGCATAAAACAGATGTTCTACACACAGAAATTTTAGTCTAGCAGGGAAGGAAGATATAGAATCCAAATATGTATTTTAGAAGATCTTGGGTGTTGAGAAGATTAAAGCCAACGCTTACCTTAACAAGCCTCTTTGGGTTAGGAAATTTCCTCTACATACTTCCCAAATAATATTTGAGAGGATGGCATTTAGCAGTTTCACATCAGAATAGTGAGCTGCCAACAGGAAAGACATATGGAATGGTATTCAACAGAGCTGAGTTTAGGTGAGGTACTCGAGTCATGAGAAGTGAAAGCCCAGGTCTGGGCTGAGGAGAGAAGACTGGGTGCAGTGGAGGTGAGGGTGCTAATACAGCCAGTCACCCTGAAGGCTCAAAACACTGGAAGGGGACTGAGGTACACAATTAAAGGGAATAAAGAAAGGGAGCACCAAACAACATTTACAAATAATTCACACACTGGTTTAGGGTTGGGTCTGTTTTTTGTTTTTTTTTTCCCCTTTCTTTCTCTCATTTGCCATACCCTTTGTGTGATTACATTAATAATTTTAAGGCAAAGTAAGGACAACACAACTAAACCTTTCATGAAGTAGAAAAGGTAGCTTGAGAGCCATAAACATTTAGAGGAAAATAAATAATACATTTATTTCATAAATAAGAATGCGCAAACCAAACTAATTAGAGCAAGGAGAAAAAAGCTTTCCTCTTTAATCTGGTTGTCATTAATACAGCAGGTATTATTTTTGCACTCCTGTAGAGCTAATTACAAATCAATTTTATATAATTAGATATTAATACTGTTATGTTTTCTAATAACTCTTCCTTTAACAGTGTCATAACAATACAGATTCTTAATAGTTTTCATGATAATAAATAATCGTAACTTTTATTTCAATAATCACTGGCTATTTGTTATAAACTAAATATTTCTAGGTTTATTTCAGATTTAACACATCTTGGGATATTGAAGAGTACCTAAATTAGTTATTCAAAGTCAATTTAATTTAGTTTTCAAATTTAAAATCAATGAAATAACATTATTTTCCCCTTATATAATACCAACTAATGTTTTGTACTTTCAAGTGGAAGCTTTTGTTCACTGTCTGTAATTTTATTTGATCTCTGATTTTATTCACTTTGTCGAAGGATGGATCCTTGTTTGATTTCTTTGAGACCTTTCAGAGCTAAAAACAGAAGAAAAGATGCTAGAAGGCTTCCTCCCTATATCTGCCTATCCTATCAAATATTTTCTTTCAGAATATACAGTTTTATCACAATCAGATTAAAACCAAAGCAGACATGCTCCAATAAATAGAAAAGGAAGCTGAAAAACATGAATGGATCCTATTTTAAAGACTTAATTGTATTAGATAAACTATAATGTCAAAAGGTAATTTTCTCCCGTTACCATATCCTATTTTTAAAATATTTTGTTCCAAAGCACTTTTATAGCCTAAAATTATGACATGGTGGGCCATTATTATTTCAGAGAAACTACAAAAGATTTTAGAAGTTCTTTATTCTGAGGAGGATAACATTTTACAGCTGAAAAGCTTAATTCTGTTCTAAAACACAGTATATAAAATGATTTTAAGAGTGTGGTGAATGAATATATCAATTTGAGTATGACAAATATTGTGCATTATATTTTTTGCAAGTCAGAATATAGCATAACATATATCAACCAAATTATTACATCATTTTAGGAAATATGTAAAGCAATGCAAATATTAAGATTTTGTGGAAGATTCTTGGTTGTATATCTTTAACCTATGTCTATTTTTTGCAATTATATACACAAAATGTGTTTAAGGCCCAAGAGTGTTTTCCTCTTTGGCTGAATTTCACAATTCAAGAGTTTTCATGGACCTACTATCTCAAACAGAGACTATATACACACATATATATGTATTCTTGATAATCAAATTAGTCATATGTAGGTATCTTGAAAGATAAATGTTCAGTACTAAGAGTATTTCTGGATTAATAAAATACTAACAAACTAAATATTCTCTTTGGGAAGTTGATAAGAAGGATCTCCTATATCAATAAAATTACACAGAATTCTCTTTTACTTCTTTCATAAATTTTAGGCAAGTTCAGTCTACTTTGACAAATTTAGCCTGCTGGCTAATTAGACCAATGCTATAATCACCTGATATAAAGATTTACAACTAAATAAGGCCCATGTGTCCAGATTCAGTATTTAGTATGTGAACACCATAAACAGGGGAAAAGATTAAGAACTGAAATTTAAGTTCTAACTCAAACTCTGTATTGAACACTCAAAGCATCTGAGCCAAAGGGCCTGAAGGACAGGATAACAGTTGTGAAAAAAATAAAACATTCCATTATTCATGGCAAGTCAAATTCTTTTCACTGTCTGGTTCCTGCATGCTCTAAGTTAATGTGAGTTTACATCCCTGCTATTACATGGTATTATCAGGTTGAGTATCTGTTATGTTTGGAAGCCTATGTATAACTGTGACTATTTAGTATATTTAGCTGACACTACACCAAGCACAATTTAGCCCAGTGAATACAAAAGTGGTGTTCTATATTGAGGATGCTAAGAGCAATTAGATTCCTTGGACTCAATTCTTAAAGAACCCCTATGTAGCAATCTTTGTACATCGCCTGGTGGCAGCAACATTCACAATTAAGCACCTAATAAATGACTGCAATGAGGATAAGCCTTAATGTATTATACAGGCCACACTGATGTGTATAATCATTCCCAAAGGAACTGGTCACATTAGGCAAGACACAAAGGAAAAAGAACTATGACAGTGCTACTATTATCTACAAAGTACTATCAAAGTACTTGAAATTCTTCTACTCCCATTGGAAATTAATAAAATAATCTAATATACAAAAGTATTTAAACTGGCTGAAACACATGTTTACAAAGTACATGTTCTTTTTTAACAGTTAAATCAGAAATAAGAATTAAGGCAGATGCTACTCTCAAGCATATTTAATAATGTAAATGTATCTATTATCTATAAGCTTTCTGTTACCCACAGGAAAAATTTCAAAGTCTACTTGTCTGGTATTTAAGAATCTTAATAATTGGGTCCCAACCAATTATATGGTAGTATATACCAGTACACATATAAGGTTTCTGCAATATCTAGGTTAGTCTACTAATTTATTCAGTGTCCCCCCAAAATACTTTACACATTGTAAACTCATACTTTCATTCATGCCTTTCCCTCTGCACCTCTTGGCACATGTTCAAATCTTACAATCCATAAAAGCACTAGCGAAACAATTCTAACTTCCCCATTATAATCTTTATCTACTACAACTAAATATTATATCTTCCTAACTAAATTCATATTCACTGACTCAATGACTCAAATAACATTTATATAATTAATATTATATCAGTTTATTTTTAAAATTTTTGTAACATTTATTTTATTTTTGAGACAGAGAGAGAGAGCATGAACCGGGGAGGGTAAGAGAAAGAGGGAGCCACAGAATCTGAAACAGGCTCCAGACTTTGAGCTGTCAACACAGAGCCCGATGCGGGGCTCGAACCCATGGACTGCGAGATCATGACCTGAGCCAAAGTCAGACGCTTAACCGACTGAGCCACCCAGGTGCCCCTATATCAGTTTTTTATGTGTCTATTTATCTACCATCCTCTATCTCTCTCTATATCTACATTATATCACATTTATGCCATAGCATACAGGAAAGTGCCTTGTCCATTCTGATGCTCCATAAGCAACTGTTTAAAAAAATGAACTGATGTGGCATGCTGAAAAGTCCAACGCTAACAATAATGATAACAACAATAATAATGATAAACAGGAAATACAAACCCTAGTCAGGTCCATTTCATATAGATTTATGCCATATATGAACTTAGGTAATTTGTCTGTTCACATACAGATGTAAAAAACTCAACAGGTTTCCAATACACAGAAAATGCAAGAGGCTAGAATTAAAATTATCCCAAATTGCTATTATATAAATAAAAGAGCACAGTTCAAAAGAACGGAAGTAGATATAACTGTCAAGTTGATATTAAGGTAGAGTAGTATATTCATGCATTATATATCTATTGGCCATGTGAGGTTAAATGGAGATACTTGTTTTTTATCAATTTGGAAGATATCTTTATATTTAAAATAGTCCTCATAAAAAGAAAATGGTAAAAAACTACAAAATGAAGTCACATTGTTATTTTTGTTAAACAATTTTCAAAACATACTTAAAATTCCTAAAGCAGATGTGCTAAAAAAAGCACATTTTAAAATATCATTTTATTAATGTGCTTTCTAACTACTCACATACAAGTTTAGTGGAAAGTACTACTATTCTTTTTTACCTGATCCTTTTACCAGTATCTATTTCCTTATACTTTTTATTTTTTTTTGAGAGAGAGCGAGCACAAGTGGGGAAGAGGGGCAGAGAGAGAGAGAGAGAGAGAGAGAGAGAGAGAGAGAGAGAATCTTAAGTAGGTTTCATGCTCAGCACAGAGCCCAACATGGACGTTGGAGCCCAACATGGGGCTTGGTCCCATGACCCTGGGATCATGACCTGAGCCGAAATCAAGAGTTGGACACAACTGACTGAGACATTATTTCCTTATACTTTTAAAGATACTTTCATAATTCCTTTGTTTTTTATTGTTATCACTCTACCTATTTTATTTCTGTCCTAAGCATGTTTCATATTTAGACTTTTTCATATTTACTTAATTATCCTTTCTTAATATCCATTCACCTAATTTCATTGTGATCTAATCATTGTCTATCTCATCACCACACATTTTTGTCTTATCACCTTGTGTATGTTGTGCCACCTGCAAAAACATTCAAAATCTTCTACCCCAATTGGACCACTTCTTCTCAAAGGAGAAAGCTGAAGTCTAGAAAAATCATTTGATTTTCTCTGAATCAAAGTGTCTGAGAAAATCAACTGATTTTTCCAGACTTCAGTCTTACTCCTCACTGGAATCAGTTTCCCAACACAGCTTAAGTAAGATGGTTGTCGATCATTGATCTTTGGAATGATTTTCAATTTATGCTCCTACATAAGATAATAACTATAATAACAGAATGAAAATGAAATTGATTCAATGCTAGAAAACAGTCAAATATTAACATCCTTGGAAAGCCATGAGGAAGCTAAAACTTCTAAAACATATGGTATAACCAGGGACCCACGAAATTCTCTTACGCCAAGGCTTAGAGCACTTTTGCAGAAAAAATAAAAATGAACTTTTCACTAAATAATATATGCTAAAATATGTATTTTTTGACATTAAATTTTCAAAGCTTTGAAAAGAATTGTCTTGATTTGCATAATATCCTCGTGTTGCAATTCAACTTCAAACATTAGAGGGAAAAAGAGGCAGAGATTAATATTTTTTTAATACAGATTAAAATGTACTTGTCAAAAAGAGGTCCATAGGAAATGTGTTTTTTCATTAATAATCAATATTTTCAACACTGATATTGGTAATATTTTTTTTAAATGAAGAATATCCAAAATTAGCATTTGACCTTTGAGACTGGGAATTCATCTCTTGCTTTTTTATGCTAATTTCTTTCCTTAAGTAAGAAAATTTATTTAAATTATATAAATAGAGAAATAGGATTATACTCTCAGAAGTCATAATTAAAATATGACCCCAAAAGTATTTTTTAATTTAAGGAAAATCACTATTAACAATGATCAAGCACCATCATCTATTATTCGGATTGTATTTACAATATTTGCCTGAACAAAATATGTTTTAACATCAAAAGATTTATAGCAAATATGTTGGCATGCAAACAGTGTTGGTATTCAAATTCTTAAAATAATTTTTATGTTTCAGTAATTCAGAGAGAGGCTATACCTATACAGCTTAATTATTGTGTTACTTAAACATTAATTACATTCATCATGTAGATTCTCTTGAAATAAAATCACTCTGTAAGTAAAAATTCATCATATCCTAAAATTATGTTGCTGGCGTTTTAAGGATGTACTTTCCAAAAGTAGTGAACAGAACAGGGTGAATAAATCCTTAGGAACTTCTGCTTTCCAGTGTGTTCCCCATAAAAAGTTTATTTTCTTAGAGTGTTCTGTGTTCTATACTCTTCTTAATGCTTAATTACAAGCCATAATATATTAATAGGTTTTCTAAGCCAGTACAATTTTTTCAATCAGGCCACAGGTCAGAATTTTCAATTAACTTTACAGTTTAATTCAATAGATTTCAAACATCATTGGTACAAGATCATTTCTGGTGCTCATAAAAAATACAGATCCTTGAGCCTCATCTCAAGGGAATCTGACTTAGTAGGTATGGAGTAACACAGGGGAAGTTCAACTTTTAGCAAGCACACAATGTTACTTATTCCAGGTTGTCTTTGCATCACACATGGAAAAATGCTGCTGTAGTTAATTCTCTGATAACAGCTACCTATGTGAGGACCTTCTTTTATTCACTAAACATTCATATTTTTTCTCTCCTTTGTCTCCTTCTCATCTCCTCTGTTACATCCTTCCCTTTCTCCTCTTCCTTCCAGATGATATTCTCCATTGAATAAATATGGCATGTACTTTATATGAGTATATATGAGTATATATATATATGAGTATATATGAGTATATATGAGTATATATGAGTATATATGAGTATATATGTATATATGAGTATATATGAGTATATATGAGTATATATGAGTATATATATATACATATGAGTATATATGAGTATATATATATATGAGTATATATGAGTATATATGAGTATATATATATACATATGAGTATATATGAGTATATATATATACATGAGTATATATCTTGTATAGTATCTCTTGGACGTTAATGCATGCTGAGAGATACTATGACACATATAATTATTACAGCTGAAGTCTAACTTGATATTCCATTTTATCCATTCATAGCATTTAGTACTTATATGCAAAATAAGGACTATTTGGAGAATAAAAAAGATACAATCTGCATCGTACTGAAAATGAACTAGCATTGAAAAAATCTTAAATGTATATGCTAGTTAGGAGTAGCAAATGAAAGGTCTTGAAATGTGTGGTATTTTTCTCTCACCAGAGTATATGGGTAACAAGCCTGTGGGACCGAGAGAACTGTTCCAATGACATTATCTGAACTAGAAGCCAAATCCCTTACTTTGTATCCAGCTGACAAGGTGATGAATAATATCACCAAAACAGGCACTTCTCCCTTTTGACACCACTAAATGTCAGGTCAGAAACTACCATACTGGAATCCACAGAGCCTGATTTAATTTTATTTGGCTCTATTTTTGCAGGGATAAAAAGGAAATTAGATCCATCTGACCTTGAAATACTCTTATTGAACTAATTTTACAAATATTTTAGAGCTTTCTTAAAAGCACAAAAAAGTTATTGTGACTAGATACTGAAGTCAAGGAAAAGCAAATGGGAAGTAGCATACTTAATAAATGTTTTCATAGCTCTCAGTCCACGCAACTGAACTATTATCTAATGACAAGTTTAACCACTGAGCTATTTCAGTGTTTCCAGTTACAGAGTGGCAGAGTATCTCCTAGAATAAAACAAAAACAAAGCAGAACAAAACAAAAAAAACCTCTAGTTGATTTTCTTAATGTTTCACAGATTTCTGAACTTAAGTGAAATCTACATAAACATTTTTAAATGCTGTAATCTGAAAGAACTCTGTCTATGAGATACAGGTAATGGGGATGCTGCTGCCTGTGCATCATTATCACACTGTCTCTGTTTTTATTTTGAAATTTATGATCAAGTGACAAGCAGAATATATCACTGACCATCAGGCTAAGGCAAGTTTATAACTATTTCAATGTGATATGAAAGAAACATTTTCAATGTAACCATTATCTCATTGTTTACACCCAAAAGTAAGTTTTATTTGATGTATTTTATAACATGTTTAAGCAAATTCAGCAACTCAAGCTAAAGAGTTTTTCTATTGAGATATCATCTCATACCTGTCAAAATGCTAAAATCAACAACACAAGAAACAAGAGGTGTTGGTGAGCATGTGGAGAAAGGGGAACTCTCTTGCACTGTTGGTGGGAATGCAAACTGGAGCAGTCACCCTGGAAAACAGTATGGAGGTTCCTCAAAAAGTTAAAATAGAACTACCCTATGACCCAGCAAATGCACTACTAGGTATTTACCCAAAGGATACAAAAATATTAATTAGAAGGGGCACATGCATCCCAATGTTATTTATAGCAGCATTATCTACAATAGCCAAATTATAGGAAGAGACCAAATGTCCATCAACTGATGAATGGATAAAGAAGATGTGGCATGCATATATCTATATCTATATCATCTATATCAATATCTATATCTATAATATACAATATTACTCAATCATAGTAAAGAATGTAATCTTGCCATTTTCAATGACATGGATGAATCTAGAGGGCACTATGTTAAGCCAAATAAGTCATATAAAGACAAATGCTATATGATTTCACTCATGTATGGAATTTAAGAAACAAAACAGATGAACATAGGGGAAAAAAGAAAGAGGCAAACCAAGAAACAGATTCTTTAAGTACAGGGAACAAACTGATGGTTACCAGAGGGGAGTTGGGTGGGGGATGGGTTAAATAGGTGATGGGTATTAAGGAGGGCACTTGTGATGAGCACTGGTTGTTGTATGTAAGTGTTGAATCACTAAATTAAACACCTGAAATGGTGTTTTATTTTAAAAAATGGTCAAAAAGGCTAACTTGTGTTACATCATTGATGTTAGAATAGAACTCTGTATAAACCCTTCTTGATGTTTCCTGTCAATAAATATCAAAGCATTAAAAATAAGCATACGTTTAACATCATTTTAAAAGTTTATTCTGAGTAATTACAAAGACAACTGCATAATGATATAGATGGTCACCATATTATGCAATGAATTAAATATATTATAAAAGTGCAATAACAGAGGACTACTTTAAAACTATTATATATTCCGAAGAGGAAATATTATGTAGATAACTCTGACTTACAGATGTGAATATTGGTCAAAATGTACTATTATAAAATTTCTGATCATAATTTTTATATTCTTATTTTGTATTATATGGCCATATTTAAAAAAATACACATAACATATTTACACGCACATGTTTGTATAGATAGAAAGGAAGACAGCTAGATATTTAAAATTTTCAAGATATATTCTAATGTAGTAACAGTTATTGTCTCTGGGAAATGGAATTGTAAGTACTTTTCCTTTTTTACTTCAGGCTGCTTGTTGATTTATGTCTCTACAATAAACATGAGTATTTTGTGAGTAAACAATGAGAGTATTGTGTAAATGTTAGAATAACAAATCTCTAGACTATAATAATTGCAATTAAAATAAAAATTTTAAATATTTTAGCAACATAAACAATTCTGTTTGGCAATATGTGAATACACAAAATTATATATCTGCTAAGATTCCAACTTTGTGTTATAAAAGTTATCTGGAATGGAACATAGAACACTGATGCCAAAAGTACTAGATTCTAGAATTATGAGGGTTTTTTTTTTAACATTTTAAATGTTAATACTATTATAAAGTTGTTTGAAAAAAAAGTATGAGCTCAGGTGTGTACATCCAAAATCAAAATCTATAAATATGAAAAGCCTGTCCTGGAGTTCACACATTCAGTAGTTATTTGTTTCTGAACATCTGGTAAATGGGTAAGTGCCTGACTGACTATAAAAGTAGAATGTGGGCTGTGACTACATGAGCCTAACTTTTTAGATTAAAAGTTAACAAGTGGAATCAGCTGGATGTCTTATTTATATTTGCTTATAGACAATGGCATGATGTCTGTATATTTTTAAAAGGAAAAAAGCAAATTCCAGGAATTAAAAAGTAATTCATCTAAACCTTAATACCTTAAATGTATCAATCATAAACATGGAATTTGCAAACACTCTTAGAATCCTAAACCTACATGGGACACCTGGGTGGCTCAGTAGGTTAAGCATCCCACTCTTGACTTCGGCTCAGGTCACGATCTCACAGTTTGTGAGTTCAAGCCCCGTGTTGGGATCCATGCTGACAGTGCAGAGCCTGCTTGGCTCTCTCCCCGACCCGTCTTTCTTCCCCTCCTTGCTTATGCTCTCTTTCTCTCTCAAAATAAATAAATAAACAACAACAAAAAAAAGAGATAGAGAGAAAAGAATCCTAAAACTACATAGGAAATACGAGTTTAAGTGTGGAAAATAAATCCCATGGCCATCATTCCTTCATTTACAAACGTCTGTGATATACAGGCACTGTGGTAAGACCTGGCACAGAAGTTCCTTATTCAGTCACATAAGACAGTCCCTGCCAACTGAACAGTATGATCTGGTTGGTGAAGATGGGCTCCAAACACCCCCTCCCCCCACTCCCCGATAGTTCAATGGCCACAGATAATATGAACTTTTATTTCTGGTCTCAAGGCCTTCAGTGAATGAGAATTCCGGAATATCCTTGTGGAAGGGGAAGTTCTTTCATGGGTTAGTGTAAAATAAGATGGAATTTGCTCCATGTGAGGTTTTTTCTTTCTTTCTTTCTTTCTTTCTTTCTTTCTTTCTTTCTTTCTTTCTTTTTCTTTCTTTTTTTCTTTCTTTCTTTCTTTCTTTCTTTCTTTCTTTTTTAACCATGAAACATTATCTTTTATTATGTATGGGCTTTTAAAATTATTCCCTCAATCTCTCCATACACAGGTAAAAACAAATATACTATTTAACATATTGGAACTTGCAAATATTGACCATTGCCTAGAGAAGGGAAAATTATCCCTAAAACATGCTTAACCAGGAGGCCAATTCATCTGCCGACCTCCAAGAACATGGAGATGAACATGATAGACAGACTGTCCCCCTTCTGAACCTTCATTCATCACCATTCGATAACCCTTCTTTAGGCCCAGATCAGCAGCACATTTTTTGCCAACAATCATTAAATGTCCAAGAAGACTTTCATCATCATCTTCTGCTACAGAAATCTGGGATATATGTTTCTTGGGTATCACCAGAAAATGTGTCGGTGCTTGAGGGGAAATGTCATGGAAAGCAAGACACTGGTCATCTTCAAAAGTGATTTTGCCTGGGATTTCCTTGTGAATGATCTTTCCAGAAGATCGTGTCACCATCAGGCCAGGTGACGTGAGCCTTGGTGATCTCATCAGCCATCTCAGCCTCCCTCCAGTGCCCATATGAGGCTTTCTTAACCATTCAATTACATTTGTTAACAGGATGGAGTTCAATAACATAAATAAAGTAAAATAGACCGAGAAAAGAAACAAGCTATTAAATAAGTGATCAATGTTTTGGGGAGATGAAGAATTTACAAAATGTTCACATTCTATTTTGTAGAGTGTGCATTCAGAGTATAGACTCATTTTAAGATGGCACTTTTTCAGAATCATGGTCTACCCACTAAAACAGAATGAGAAATCAGAGAAAAGTCAAGGATTAAAAGTCATTAAAGATGAAAAAACAAGAGCTACAGTTAGTACTAATTGAATTGGAAATGATCTAACATGCAAAATAAACATTGAGAAATATTGTACTTTAAAATAATTGATTTAAAATATTTAATTTTGTTGTAATAATTATGATAATAAATAATTCCCCCTAATTACTGCAAATCACCATTTAAATTGCGGAGAAACTATTTTTAATTCAATTTCTTTCATTAATTGCTTCTATATGAATGTCATATGAAGGAATATTATAGAATTTCCCTCACCAACAGCTTTGATGAAGGAAAGACTATCATCAGATAAATCAATACTTAGTGATCACTTACACTGTGCTAAGCACAGTGAGTGCAAAGATTAATGTAGACCCTAACCTAATTGAGGAAATAGTGTAGTGGAAAACAGAAAAAAAGTTTTCAAAATACTTTCAGTATATGATGTACTATTACTGCAAAACTTTAATGCACATAAATAGTCCTAAAGGCAACACAGAGGCAGTTACTAATTTCCCATGTAATAATCAGAGGAAGCAAGTGACACAGTAGGAATGACATTTGGGAGATGATTTCCAAGATATGCATGACTTTCTCAAGTTGAAAAGTGTGAACAGCATTCTAGACAGAAAGCAACAGCATAATCCAAGGCCTGAAGGTATGAATGTATGTGATATTTTGGAGGCCTTCTGGTGTCTCTGCTAAAAAAGTTATATTAAAGTTATATTGTATGAAGACTGGGACAGGCCATGAAGTTTGTTATGAATGTAATGGAAAGCCACTGACGTGATTTCATGAAGGGTATGATCTGTCCAAATAGAACTTGAGCTCCTAACAGACAAGGAAAAAAAGTAAAAAAAAAAAAATAGGAGAGATTACTGGAAGACCCATACCCTTAAATCCAAACGTCATATTTCACGAAAGAACAAGTACTCAGTGGTACTGGAGAACAGTGAAGAAACTGAGAATGGAGATGAGGAACATTTATTTGGACTTCAGAACCATCTCAGTAGTGCAATGGAAGTTAAAACTTGAATGCATGGAATTGAAGAATAAACAAAAGTAAATTTATGTGTATCAACTAACATTTTCATACATTTGCTCATCAAATAACAAACAATGAGCCATGTGGCAATTGTTTGAAAGAGAGGCAGAAATATTGAAAAACACTGTTGTTTAAAATGAACAAGAGCAAAACAATCAAAGTGTAAGATGACAGGAAGGAGACAGTGGAAAAGAGGATATCAAAGGTATGAGAGAGAAATATGGCAAAATCCCAGGTGAGGAAAGGAAAGCAACTGAGAACACAGGTGTAAGATTTGGAAGGTGACACTGCTTTCTGGGAGAGAGAGAAGTGAGGACATGGGTATATTTGGAGGTTGAAGGATATAATCTGGTAGAGTTCACACCCAGCAACTGGTTTCATTGAGTTAGTTGAGTGAGCAGTACAGTAGTAGCATTTAAGGGTTGAAAAAAGTAGTGAGATTTGAATTGGCTGCTTTGGGGAATGAGTGAACTATGGCATTCTGGATAGGAAAAGGGACAATTGAGTACCCTGGAAGGTCCTATGAATACAGAGACCATGAGCTCTATTGGAGTCAATACGTAGTTGCTGGATTCTCAGGTAAGTTGACATTTGATCTGTGTCTTTGAAGAAGTCATAGGATTTCAATGAGTAAAGAAAGATGACAAGGGCATTTCAATAAGGGAGATAAACATAAAGGCCTATAGGTGATTAAGTCTGTCATATTTATGGGCAAAATAATTTGGGGACAGTTGTCCACTAAAAGGTATATGATAGAATATTAAAAAGAAGGGGAAAAGATTATGGCTAGAAAAGAGAATAAGAGACAGCACTAGAGAGACAAAATTGAGGTAGATGGAGAGGACCCTGACTGCCACATAAAGAAGCTTGAAATTCATTCTTTGTAAAATAAAGGAAAAGGCTTTTAATAAGGGGATTGAATTAAACAGAAGATTTTAAAAGGTAAAGTCTGTGGTGGGAATGTGAAACCCAGACTGGATTGATAGAGACTGTATTTATGTAACCATCTACCTAGAAAATCTAATTCTCATCCATTAACACCAATTCTGAAAACTAACATACTTTACACAAACCGTAGGTTTAACTAAGTTGGTTCATTAATCAAATAATTAGTTCAATTAGAGATTTTCATTTCAGTTGACCAGTTGTTTCAGTAAATACACATCACTATGAGCTTTTTTGTTATACTATGATTTTCTCCACAAGATTCATGAACATTCAGAAATTGAATATTAAGATGTTACATTCCTTGTTAACATTTACTGAGTTCCCCATCCTCTAAGCATATGTGGTCAAAACTACCACATTACAAGTGAATACAATTTGCAATTTGTAACACAAAGAGAAATTAACCAAGCATCCTACTTTTCTGTCTGCATCCATAATATGACACATCCACACATTGCCATGTTTGCTTCCCATCTCAAATAGTCCTCTTGTTTCCAAGAGTATAGTAAAATTACTCTAACTACTCAATGGACTTAAACCGTATTCAATATTC
Source organism: Prionailurus viverrinus (assembly GCF_022837055.1). Classification (NCBI taxonomy): domain Eukaryota; kingdom Metazoa; phylum Chordata; class Mammalia; order Carnivora; family Felidae; genus Prionailurus; species Prionailurus viverrinus. The sequence continues at coordinate 62,228,501 of NC_062565.1, read as the reverse complement.
AGTTACCATGGCATTTCTGTGTGTGTGTGTGTGTGTGTGTGTGTGTGTGTGTGTGTGTGTGTGTGTTTGCGTGTCTTACTTTATTGGAAAGAAAAATAGTCCAAGATTTGGAGACTTGGGTACATGTCTGAGTTCTACAAAATTGAGCTTTGTGTCCTTAGATGTATTTGATTTCAATTTCTTCGAGTGGAAGAAATAAAGGAGTTGGATTATCTCCTTTCCTTGCCTGAGGCTCTAAAATACTCTTCATTTTTTAAAATCTGTTTCATTATTGTGTGCTTTCAATCTCTGGTAAATCCCATAATCTATGTGTCAAAAGGTCCAACTTAATCATAGGCTGTGTCCTCTGCTGTGGTTCAGACATGTCTGGACATATTTGTCAACCTAATGGGACAGACTGGAGAGGAGCGGATTTATGTATTCCATGTGAGTATCCTTCTTCGGCTTAACAAAGAAAGGGTGAACACTGTGCTCTTGGTTAATAATTATTGGGGAGGCAAAAAATGGAAGGGATAGGATAAAGACTCTCTTTCTTCTGATTTTGAAATCTGTTTGAAATCCCAAACTGAAGCAGAGTGATGCTTACAGCCTCTAAGAATAAAGCATGACACTAAGCAGGGGAGAGAAACATTTCTGTTAAGAACAGAACATTCGATGAACACAGGCCCTGGGAACTCCTGGAAATAACACAGGGCAGAGGAGCAGACCAAATTTTTTCCATTATACACATGGGCAACAAGCAAGAAAAATAATTAAATTAATGCTATATATATTAATTATGTCTATAAACATGGACCAATGGAGCTAGAGAAAACTGAAATTAAATTTGGTTATGATCTCATCTGCAGCACACAATCCTTTTTGCTTCCGTCTCGGAATAAAGTATTTATATTAAACAGTTTGTGGGATATAAGCAATCCTACTTGGCCAAAGGCACGTCTGGCTCTAAAGTCAGCTGCTCATTCTTCCCTCTCCCTTCTCCCATTTAGACATACCTCTTATGCTCCCATGACAGCTATTTGCACCTGTAATGATATTCTTCCTTTTGTACAATAATTTCATATAAGCTAGTCTTAACTCATGATTTTTGAGCTAGTACAAAGACGGAACCCTGACGGGGCACCTGGGTGGCTCAGTCAGTTAAGCCTCTCTCTTGATTTTGTTTCAGGTCATGATCCCAGAGTCATGGGATTGAGCTCTACATCAGACTCTGCGCTAAGCATGGAGCCTGCCTAGTATTCTCTCTCCTTCTCCTTCTGCCCTTGCCCCCTGGTCGCACTTTCTCTCTCTAAAAATTAAAAACAAAATCTTTAATAAAAAAATGGAAGAATCATGTTAGTTTTTAAAACTCTGCATTAACAGTGTTTAACTTCTCTGACATGTCAATAGCAATTGACATTGTTGGTCCATACCCTCTTCCTGCTAAAATATTTATCATGAAATTCATGGCTAAGATTCCCCAAATCTCTCTCTGTTTCTTCACACTCCCCTTGCCAGTGTCCTCCTGATCCTGATTATGTAGTATGCCTCCAGGCTCATGCTTTTCTGCCCATTTTCATCCTCTGTCCTCCTCTAATCTAGGTGATCTCAATGGCAGGTATGCTGAGGATTCCCATGTTATCTCCAGTTGGAACTCTTTCCTAACTCCACAGGAAGATATGCAACCACCCACCCAACCAAATGTCCAAAAGGCATCACAAGCTAAACATATCCAAAAACTAACTCAATTTTCCCTCCTCCATATCCCCCCACAACTTTGCTCTTCCCACACCTTAATGGCTCAGGCCAAAAATCTAGTATTCCTCCTTGATCTTCTTTTTCCACACATTGAATTGAATCCATCCGTATATCCATATATCAAAATACACACTTCTCAATTTCTCACCATCCCCCTAGTCCAAGACACCATGATATCCCTCCTAGAGTGCTGATGTACCTTTTTCACTAGTCTCTCTGTATCTACTCTTGCCTCTTGCATTTAATTCTCTATGCCCAGCAGCCAGGATAACCTTTTAAAGATACAAATCAGAGCTTGTCACTCTGATGGTCAAACTCTTCAGGATTTCCATTTCAAATGGCGAAAATCCAAACTCTTCTCTACTGCAAGGTCACTTCCTATCTTTCTGAAACTCATTTCTGACCCCACTTCCTCACTTTGACTCTCTCCATTCCATGCCAAAACCATTGCTATTTCACAGTGTTTGTAGTCAATGTTCACTCTGCTTAAAATGTTCTTCTAGATCTTCGTGCAGGTGTCTGCTTCATTCATTTCTCCAATTAAATATCACCTTCTCAGAGGTGATATCTTATCTAAAATAGCATTGTCAGTGTAAGACCTCCCTTTATTTGCTTCTCTGCTTTAGTTTTCTCTATAAATGTTATGACTACCTGGAACTGAATATTACATTATATTGTATCGTATCATATCATATCATATTTATTATATTTATTATATTATATTATATTGTATTTTTGTACAATAGTACATTCCCTGTCTTGGTAGGTGGTACCACTTCTTATTCTTCCTCCAAGGCACAAAACCTACAAGTAATTTTGGCCTGTCTTCCTCACTACTCAAATCCAATGAGCCACTAGTTTCTAGTAAGATTCCCCCTCCTAAATAATTTTCTCCTCTATTCTCTATGGCACTAAGTTTGTGTGTTTCTGTTTTAATATTTTATCACCTATTTTTGGATTCTGTAACAATTTCCTCACTAGTTTTCCTTCCTAAATTTGCACTCCTTTCCCCTCCCTTTATACCATCACTATATTCTTTAAAATGAAAAAGTATTCATTTTTTTCTATTATGTGAGTCTGTTCAATTATCTTCCTAGCTCTAACCCCTCTGTAGCCTTCCCACAGCCCAGAGGGACATCTAAGCAATCAGGTGGGTGTCTAAAGCTTTCACCCATCAATGTCTTTGCACAGAATATTCTTTCTACTTTGAATATCCCATTCCCACTATCTTGTTCCTCCTAGAAAACTCCCTGCAGCTTTTAAAATACAATTTTGAGGTTTGTTTCTCCAGGAAACTTATCCTTAGTCTCTAGACAGAGTTGCTCTTTCTTCAGTTCCATCTCTGTATTTTAAATGTGCTTCCATGATTGCATTCTGTATTCGGTGTTCGAATCATTACCTTAAATGTTTGCCTCCCCTACTAATCTGAGAACACTATAGAGGTGAGCACAATGTTTTATTCATCTTCTAATCCTCTAGATGAAGACCTAGAACAGACTTGAAGCACAGAAGGCTTGTGAATACATGAATATTTGCTGAACTCGAAAATACACTTCCATAAACTTATGTATAGTTGTTTTTCAATAAACCATCCATTTTAACGAGTTTATTTTAAATTTTATTTAAACCTCCCATCCCTTGACTTGCAAAGTAAGTCTGTCACTGAGGAGAGCATAACAGGAAGATGTTCTTTAACTTTAAAGTGCATCTTGTAGAGAATTGGTTCACACTAGAAATCAGAACAATGGGAACATCACAATAAGAAAGTACAAGTAGGAAAAAGGAAAGCATGGTAAGAATAGAAAAGGCACATAGGTATATTCATTGGTGACTAGTTAGAACCAGTCAATCTGAAATGATTTTATATGATTTACTAAGGAAGCAAATATATTACATTGATTTCAGTTTCCCTGTTTTAAAAATAATTTGATGTTTATTCTTGAGAGAGAGGGAGACAGAGCACGAGTGGGGAGGAGCAGAGAGAGGGAGACACAGAATCCAAAGCAGGCTCCAGGCTCTGAACTGTCAGCACAGAGCCCGACACAGGGCTCGAATTCACAAACCACAAGATCATGACCTGAGCCAAAGTCAGACGCTTAACCAACCGAGCCACCCTGGCGCCCCTCAGCTTCCCTGTTTAATGTTTACTGTCCAACAGAGGTGAAAGCATAAATGAATGAAGGAAAACTCAAATACAAATCTCAGGAGCAGGTCTTGATGAAAGGAAGGATTCCTTGTCTTTATATAGCCAAAGCAAGCAGAAGCATTTGGTAGATCAGGAGCAGGAAGCCTTCAGCCCAGGTCAGTGTTTTAGTTTATTAAATAGGAGCCTCTACGACAAACCCTTAACTATTTTGAACCTCCATTCTCACTTCTGTAAAATGGGGAAATGACTCCTAAGGACCAAGAGCCCTACTCTCCAGTGGGACCTGATGGCTTATAGGTGTCAGTGTGTGCAGGTATCTCTCTTCAATTCTGTAAGTATAGCTTTTTGTGCTTGAAATGTCCTACTCTGGCCCAGCTCTTTAACTGATAAGACTCCTAGAAAGCTTTCCGTTATAGCCTCAGGAAGCACTGAACATCTCTGCACACAATTTGTTGTCCACAACTTATTTGTTCATATGTCTGTCTCCTCTTATTAGACAGTGAGAGAGTAGGAGTCATGTGGTTCTTCTCCTCTATGTACCAGACGCTTCCATCATGATGTTTGACTGATACTAGACACTTAATGCAGATGTGTAGAAGAGATAAGTACAGAAATGATAAATATAAGGGATATCTTCATGGCTCATTCATTTGTACATGCTGGCTTACTTCAGCTGCTAGATAGGCCTTGAGGTAAAGAGAAGTAGACATTCCAGTCATAGAATGTTTTCTCCCAAACAAACCCTAAGGAAATTAGGGAAACAGATATTCTTTATGTCTCTGGAAATATTTTTCAAACAGCTTCTATCATCACCTGTGAGATTCTCTTCTCTTAATTTTACAAAGCAGGATATATAGCACAGATACAGTATTACATATTTTTTTTCTTTTTCTTCTAACTATTTTTCCTCTACAAAGGCTACCTACAAATAGGTACCTAAGAAATCTCACCCTAGTTTCTGGCAACTCACCCTATTTTATTTCACTTACAGAAAGAATTGTGCTTAAATTGTTATGAATGGGCAAAGGCATTCCCTGGACTGATTGTATCAGAAGTTACAGAAGCAAACATTTCATTTCAGTTTCCTGAATTTGTGTCCTAATAGTAGAACTGTCACCAAGACAACCTGAGTCCTAAGCAGTGAACCTCAAAGATGGGCCAAACATATTCCCAGAATATCTGCATTTAGCAAGTGCTTAACCAAAACTTTCAGACAAAACAGGAAATTCTCAGAATTCACTTGGAGAGGCTAGCAGCAGAATGACTATAGACACTCTGGTATAAAACAGATGAATAATTCTCAAAAGAATGGCAAAGATAATGAGAATACAAAGAATGGAGGTGTTGTCAGGCAAAATAGATTTGTATGAATACAAGCCTTCAAAAAAACTGAAGGAAAATGATATCTAGACAGATTCTATTCAATAATATAGTATATAGAAGAATATTCTAATAGGTGGTAAAACACAGAATAAAATATCTTGGACTAACAGGGAGTTCTACCTAGATGCCAAATGGTATATGACATGTATATGTCATGTATATCATATATACATATACATATATATATATATATATATATGTATTTCATCATTTAATCCACTACAACCCTATGATATATAATTATCATTATTACAAGTGAAGAACAGTAAGATTCAAGAAGCTTATGAAACCTGACCAAGTAGCAGAGGAAGCTTTGAACTCAAATCTCCTTGGTTCCAAAGCTTCTTTTTACACTTTCACACCAGTGATTCTTAAGCACAGGCTTATCATTTACTTGGCAGCAAAACCAGAAGAGATTCATGAGGACGGAGCCTGAAATTCTATGAATCTAACATTCTATGACTTTATATAAAGCCATTAACACACATTAAGTATAAAGCCTATGAGCCTGTCTAGTTCATGGATAGGTTTTTAAAAACGAAAAGACAAAGAAAAATACTGCTCTATGAAAATAATTATTAAGAATTTTTGGACTCTGTTGGAAATTTGATGAAAAATTTCCCTTCAGAATGCTTTGCATTTTAATTCAAGGTGTTCATGGACACCTTCAAGTTCATTCATGAACATTTCATGTTTACCTAATACTTAAATCTTAACCTTTTTCCAAGGACTTGTAATAATTTCAGCTTTTAGATTCCCCATAAATATTCAACCTTTAAAAATTAAAAGCTGACTGAGGAAAAATTCTGATGTTTTGATTTGAGGAAAAACATTGATTTGACCTCTAGCTGGCTAAGAGTATTTTACGATTTGCATTTTTATCACTGTATCTTTGCATCTGATTATTTTAAGAAGACATATATAATTGCTCCTGTTTTTCATAGCAACTTTTAGCTTCTTGCATGTCTTACCAATCTTTGTTTGGAAAGAAAATATCTTCTTTGTTTTGGACCTCTGTGCTTTTCTATACTATATACTTTATTTCAAGATATATTTTTTTTCTCTCTACGATAATTTCCCCATAGTTTATAAAAGATAACTTTAACTTCCTATTTTCATCTGTCTTCTTTTGAAATGCCATTGGCTGATTACAGGACTTAAGATCTGTGATTGTTAAAGTGACAAGTTTCCAATGGCATATGCATGAAAGAACAGCTAATAGATGATATATCACTGAACACACCTGACAGTTCAGGGGGCCTGGAGTTTTAAATACTATACGTGCATTCACTTTCACTTTCATGAACATATTACCAAAAATTCTCATTACTGGGCTCCACTTATGTACCTATGGCTTTAGTCAATAAATTACATATTCTCAAAATTAGCAAAAATAATTAAGAATAACAGAATTTAGGGGCACTTGGGTGGCTCAGTTGGTTGAGTGTCTAACTTTTGGCTCAAGTCATTAGTTTAAGTGGCGTATCTGACTCGGTGCTGACGGTGAGGAGCCTGCTTGGGTTTCTTTCTCTCTCTATCTCTCTGTCTCTCCCTCTCCCTTTCTCTCCCTACCCCAACCCTCCCCTGCTTGCTCTCTCTCTCTCTCTTTTTCTCAAAATAAATAAATATAAAAAAAAGGAATAACAGATTTTATTAAAAAAAATTCATAGAACTTCCTAGGAAATCATGAACAGTCTTGTTGATCCATGTGAATTGAAGGAGGAAATATGATATTCTGCTATCTTAGGACTCCAATAGTGCCCAATATTAAAATTTTTAAATTATCTGAGCACTTTAACAGACATATAGAGGACAAGATCAAGCCGGATTTAAGCGACAGAACTCCAATACCTTTGTGATCCTTTCTGCACACAGACCTCTCAGAGAGGATTAATGGTTGGAGAAGAGCTTCCAATCCTTGGTTCAGCCTCTTACTGAGCTGCATTCCTAACAGGGATATGGTGCATCACTGTAGTACTTACGTCCTTCAAAACTACAAAGGAAATAAAGCCACCAAAATAGACCACCAGCTTGTAGACATGCTAATTTCCACATCTTGAGTAAACTACTTCATTTCTTCAGGCCTCACCTTATATGTAAAGTGAAAATAATAATAGTGCTTGCTTTATAGGGTTGTTGTGAATATTAAGTAGATGAACATATAAAATGATACATGATATGAGCTCAATATGCTGCAGCTATTACCACAGCATAAATTTCTTCCCTGCATTGCATCTCGTTTTATAGAAGAATAAAATGAATTGGCTTGCATTTCAAACTGATTCCACAGCTTTAATAAATATAATATTTTATTAATCTATATTTATGGATTAGTATGAAATAACACAGACACATGTGCACACACATTATCAAAATATTAAGATAAGTTAACGTCACATGGCTCTCCCTTAAGGGATTATATTTTGATAGCCACATATGCTTTGGCTATAGCTTTGAGTCATTTCCAAATTTAAAGGATACATAAAATTTGCTAATATACATAAGCAATTTTACCATATAGGAGTCCCAATGTTGGTTTGGTTATATTGTAGAAAGTAAGAAACAAGATATTTAGGCTGAAATACTGCTTCTCACATACAAGTCCCAAATTGCACAGGCAATTTTTAATACTTAGAGTCCTAATGAGACAGCTTTACATGCATCTTGAGAAAGCAGAAGTGGAAAGGCTCACTCTGTCATGGATGGTAGGGCGGTTAAGTAACACTAACTGTACATAGTTACCAGATTTAAAATAGGAAGGATTATCAATGATGAATGAGATGGTACCTAACATAAACTAATTTGTAAATAGGGTGATAATTTTATCCAATTAAAAATTTAAAAGACAGAGTATAACCTTGAAGAAAATTATGAATGTCCTAAGAACAAATGCATGCATAGAGGTAAGAAAGTAATTCATACTGTGCTATGCAGATAAAGGGATAATCCATGGCTATAGATATTATATATAATGCGTCCGTGCGTGCACGCAGACACACACACAAACAAATCAAAAGATATAGTAAATTTTAAAGATCAAAATCCAGCTATCAATCCACAAGGGTGGAGTGCCTCAGCAGCATATTACCAGGATATGAAAAAGGCCTAGAAGACCCATTGCACAAACACCTGTGCTGTCTCCCTCTACTTAGTTATAAGTAAGTGTCCATAAAGTCTTGCCTTGGGCTTATTAAAGATCCTCAACTGAACCATTAAGCCAAATATTTTAAAGAAAATAGAAAAAAACAGCAGAAATAATCCTGAATGCTTGATAACAAGAAATGAGGGAACAGAAACGAATAAATGAAAAGAAGCAGCTATCTAAAATGGCTGGAAATGTGCTCCGGGGAGGTAAAGAACTGTATTTGTGCAGGGATTATTTTGTTGGCTCGTTTCAGTGATATAGGTCTTACACACTTGGGGTAAGTCTAGGTGTTTTCTCAGGCTTCTAAATGTAAACACTTCTATCTGGGGTGCTAAGTATCCTAGTTATTAATGTAAGGGTATTCTATGCGAAATTCCTGTATTAACATTTTAAGATCAGAAAAAGGGCTTTTTTGGAGGTGTCCTGGGCCTAAACAGAGGGAGAGGATGAGAGGAAGAAGTACACTAGAACAGGATGACAGCGGTAACCTCAGCTGAGAGCCTGTGGGGACCCTTATAATGGACTATACAGGGAGGTATTTTCACTTTTGTTTCTCTCCTCCCCACACTGGTGGTCCTGGAGCTTCGTGTAGACCATTTGAAAATCTGACCTGTCCTCCTAAATGCCATGGATGCATAAAAGGAGAGCAGAGAGCAAGGAGTGCTGCATCTGAGCTACTGCAAGGGTAAGGGGTGGGAGTAAGGGCGAGAGGTTGTTGGTGATTATTGATGGAAAATAGCATCATCAGAGTATCCTTGTTTCTTCCCAACAAGAGATATATTTACAGTGCGGTTTCCAAGCTTAAACTGCTTCTGCCAAAAGGGGTTTAAAATGCCAGGGCTCTTGACAGTGAGAGGAAACGTTGATTGTGCAGAGCAAATAAAGCTGCCAGGACAGCACAGACACAGACGTGACACAATTCAGGTCACAGAAATGGAGGGCTGTAGAACCACAGGGCAACCGTCACTTTGGATCACAGGGAAAGAAAAGCAAGGCCTTACTCAGAATTTAAAGACCACTTAAAAAGAAGCTAGACACCTCCCATAACTTAGCAATAAGAGCCCTGAAACGAGACTGGGCATTCTAGTTTTCAGGACAGGAGCACTGCTAGTCACTGGTAAGGATACTCAATGAACCACAATTCATCTCTCCTGCTCATAGGTTACTCTGTGCTATCTCCTCAGAGAGGAAGATACACACAGGTTCACAAACAATAAGCTATACTCCCGCATCAATTACTGAGACTGGAATGAAGTCGATCACTTTCACCATTACACAGACATTTAAAATATTTTTTTGTAAAATAATCTTTAGAAACACCTGATTCAGGAACACTTTAAAAAAATTTTTTTAACATTTAGTCTTTTTTTTGAGAGACATAGAGACCCCAAGCAGGGGAGGGACAGAGAGAGGGGGGAGACACAGAATCCGAAGCAGGCTCCAGGCTTTGAGCTGTCAGCACAGAGCCCGATGCAGGGCTTGAACTCATGAAACACGAGATCATGACCCGAGCCTAAGTTGGACGCTTAACCGACTGAGCCACCCAGGCGCCCCTAGAACACCTTATATAACACTTCTAGCCAAGATTCTAGGGCCTAGAGGTGATAAAGGGAGGAAAGCAATATTCCTCTTTTTACCAAATTCTTTCTTTACAAAGATTATTTCTCTGGTTATACTAATCCTGCTCTTGTTGACCAAACCCGCTTTGATCTTTCAGAGTATGGACTCTGATTTCATTCCTAGAACTTGTCCTTCTGGGCCTTCCAAACCATCACACAAATATGTTCATGAGCATGTTAATATTCTTGGCTTGGCTACAAAGGTATATTGTCACATTTAACTGACTTCTAATTTACCTGATTTAAACATAAAAGAATCATTTCCAACACATAATTTGAATAATATTTTTACCTTGTTCATCGAAACCTCTTTTGGGCTATATTTTAATTTATCTTCGAGAAACCACTTCAGATTGGGAAGACATGATCACAGTCTTACACATGCGGACAATGAGGCATAGTTTCCTCATTCAAAACCAGCCAGCTAGCTAATCGCAGAGCTAGATGTAAAGCCCAAATCTTCTAACTTGAGAATCTGCAGTGTCTGTACACTGCCCAGCATTCAATTTTTCCCAGTAGGAAACTGAATTTTCCGAAATAGCCAATTTCCATAGAAACTAAAGCAACCAAAGGAGGAAAAAAAGAAAGAAAAATCATCATCAACTAACTTCTTTAACATTTTGTATTGTCCATATTCATCATATTAATATGGCATGTATTTGTATTTCATACACACATATATTCATAATCCCTTTACTCTTTTTAAAGCAACATTTTCTATTCATTACCTGCACATTCATGAATCACTGTATATACATGCACATGACCACAGTTTGGAAAGACATAAATGAATATTCATTTTAGAATCATGATACTGACAACTTTAACTCTTTCCTCTGAAATAAGCCTATTGACAAGTTAGAAGATAATACTAATGAAACTACATTGTCATTTAAGGATTTCTGTTTTTTTCTTTTATCAGGTGCAATGCAATTTCGAATATAAGTTCTTTTTTTAATATAATTTATTATCAAACTGGCTAAAATACAGTGCATTGCAGTGTGCTCTTGGTTTTGGGGGTAGATTCACGTGGTTCATCGCTTACACACAACACCCAGTGCTCATCCCAACAAGTGCCCTCCTCAGTACCCATCACCCATTTTCCCCTCTCCCCCACCCCCATCTTCAATACTAAATTTTTTATTAAATAAACAGTGGTGATGAAGCTCTATGAGAATCAGATGGTATTTCATCCCCTTGTCATATGCTTATTAACCATAATTAAATTCAGCCACTTCTCTACTCAACTCCATCCATCTAGACTGCTTTAATTACAAAACATGACAGTAACCTAGAGAATGTTGACATTCAAGTGAATAAAATGAACACTACTAAACTCTGTGAAGGAAAAGAGAACAAGAAAAGGACATGGACTATTCCAATATTAAGAATTCTTTCTGTGCTGTTGAGACAAAGCCAGCCCCATTTAATGCAGATGATGTATAACTCAAGTGAGTGCCGACAAGAAAGTAAAATTGAAGAAGGCAGGAAAATAATTTTTCACCTGTTAGTGAGCAGACCAAAAGTGCATTTCTACCTCTAAAGCACCTTGCAACATAATGGAAAACCAGGTGAAGCTAAGTTTAAAGCTCATATAAAAGTATTAAATAGCTTTCTGTTTACTGAAGGAATTGATATACTTGACAGGTGACATTTCTGAGAGGTAGACTATTGCCAGTGGAAAAAAAATTAAATCTGTCACAAAGTCTATTACTGAGAAATAATAAATGGTATGTGGATATGAAAGGAAAACACAATATACAGAAAAATTGGGGGGTGTTATAAGGTAGTTTAATTCCTTTAAATATAGACATAGCATAACTATGACAGAGTAACAAGAGATAATTTGACTTACCAAGAAAACCATGAAAATATGCAAAAGTAACACTGGGTTGAACAAATAGGCCAGTTGATGGTCTTGGCTCTGCTATTTAGTAGATCTGTGGCAAAAGTTTCACCTTGCTGCTCTTCACTTCCATCATCTTCAAATTGTAGCAAATACAGCTATGCTACTAGACTCATACAATGATTTGAGGATTATATGAGAAAATATATGGGAAAGTTTTATGGTAAAGTGTAAAGCTATGTAACTACATTTATTCAGATGCCTTTAATTTTAAAGTAAATTAATAAAGGGCCCAATGAAGCATTTATAGCTGAAGTCTGCTCAGATATCACCAACCTCTTTCCAGAACATCGATTTTCAATAATTGAGAAGTTGAGAAAAAATGCTAAGTGGTTGGATGGAGCTGGTGGCACTTCTACTTTATTAGGATAACATTTCAACTCAAGTTCATTTTTTTAGGGCATCCTCCTAATATTCACTCAGTGTCCTAAACAGTGACCGTGTGCTATGCAAACATATTATAGTAGCCATCTAACTCTGCAGGCAGGGTAGTATTCCTAAAGTAAAACCGGCTAGGACTCTCCCACCACACAATCATCAACAATTGCTCACTTTCTTTTGTATGAAGTGTCTCCAGAGTATGACATGTCTCCTGCCATGATTCTTATTTCCCTTGACTGTTCTCTTTTCATAATTTCTCCTCTCAAACTGTGCACTAATAGTTCTATATTACCTGCCTGTAGCCATATTTACCAGACTCTTAGAAAACGTTATACAGTATTGATACTGCTGCTGTGCTCTACTCTGTGATCGCCTTTTGGTTCACCTGAAGAACCCTCACTCTTACCGCCAGTTCGTTTGAGTGTATAGTCTCTTCTAAGTCTCCTCTGCCCCCTGGGCAAATTGGTCACTTCTTCTTTTGTACTTACCCTATGTCCTAGATATAGAAGTAATCCTAGAACTTTGAACACTTGTTATATACCTAAGGAAGCAACATAGAGCAGGGGAAGGAGCATGGATTTTAGAGTTGGAAAGTCTGTATCAGACTCTTGGCTATTCGGCCTTGTGACCCTTGACCTCTTAAAGTCTCAATTTTATTATCTGTAAAATGGGAGTGATAATAAGCTGAATTCAAAGAGTTAAATGAGAAACTATTCTGAAATAATTGAGTTCCTGGCATAGAAGTAGTACTCAATAAATGTTACATGGTAGCAAATATGAGAGTTAGCAGCAGTAACAATGATAGTGGTCATTGTTTACATGAAGGTCTTCCCTTATAAAACTGAAAATTTCTTCACAGCAGAGATACAGTCCATTTCATCTTTATCCTTTGTGCTCAGCAACATGCCATCATGTAGTATTTCTATTAAAAATGAGTATGCCCAGCACAACACTATTTAATACACTGGCTCTCAGATAAATTCTTGACACCTCTCTTCTGTTGCTTGTAACACCTGTGGATGTAAAACTGTTTCCTTGGCTTCCTTGCCATTATGCTTCCAGTGAAGTTTGGCCAATGGGTGGCACTGGTCTAACAAGGTGCCACTGTTTCCTAGGATACAGCAACAGCCCCTCTTCTCTGTCCCTCCAGCATTAGGCATGGAGACAGCATGTGAGGATTATTAACCTTAGGATTGCTTCACTTTCCTCTACTTGTTCATTCAGCTGTTCTATCTAATCCTAATGACCATATTAAATTCCCTCTATTGATTTATCTGGCACAAATACGTCTTCCTGGCTAAATCCAGGATCTTCTTTCTCTCTCTCTCTCTCTCTCTCTCTTTTTTTTTTGTTTTTGCATCTGATCTTTAGTTCTCGTGACCCACAAAGTTTAAGAGGAGATAAAAAACCCTGCCTATTTCATAGGGTTGATGCATGGGATCAAGGAAAATAATGGACATGTCAGTATTTTGAAACTATAAAATGTTGCACAAATATAACATTTTGCTCTTAATATTTTCAATTGAAAAGGAACAACTTAATTTCACTGATCTATAATAGTGATGTTCTAAGCGATACCGATATCTTCCAGTGACACCATGCCTGTAACTTACATGGTTGAATAAAGAAAAGGACAAAGTCTAAAAGATAACTGAGTTTGGCAGAGCAGAAATTTATAAGCTCATAAGTCAGAAGATACTGATAGAAACAGTGAAAATTATGATTTTACTGCAGACAAGGAACCACTTGGATGACAGCTACCTGAGACTTTGCTGCAAGTCTTAACTTTGCAGATGAGCAACCATATTAAACTCCACAAGAATTCATGCAATGGCAGGTTATATTACCCATTTACTTGAGGACAACACAAATAAAAACAAAAGCAAAATACAAATGCAGATAGCAAGGTTTTGCTTAAGAATTCCAACTTTCAAGTAAATTTTTGAGTTCTGAATACATATTACAGAGCAGCTATCTGATATTAAATAAATTAATAAGATAATTAAGACAAAATTATTAATCACAATAAAATAATTAATCAATACCGCAAGTAAAACCTAAGACATGTTAAATACCATTTTGGAAGAAACTGCTTAATGGTGAAATCCAAACAAGGTCTGTAGTTAGTAGTGAACCAAGTCACTTTCCTTGTTTTGATAATGTATTCTGGTTATATAAGATTTTATCATTGGGGGAAGCTAGGAACTCTTCTGTACTATTTTTGCAACTTCTTGTGAATCCAAAACTATTTCAAAATAATTTTAAAAAATACTGTGCTTAGAATGTCAAGAGGATGTATAATACAGCAGAAAAAAATCCATTAAAAAGTTGAAGTGCAAAATTTGAAGCCTTAAAATAACTTTTTGCATGGAATTAGAAATGCAGTTCTTACTCTCCTATATAACTAATACACTTATGCATTTTTTAAATCACTCCACAAACATGTACTGTCAAGCCATTATGCATTGAATATGTTGTCATATTTTCCTTCTGATGTCTTTTATCATTCAGGTGATGTTCTATCCTCTTTTCTGATCCATCTTTCACTTGTCCACGGGTTTCAAGTAATTTAAACTCCTCTGCTTGAGGTTCAGTCATCCCCCAGGAACATCCAAGGACAACAAGTCACTAAATCCTCCACAGCTCACTTTTCAAAATGACAAACAGACCATATACCTATCAGTCAAACAAGAGGCTCTGATCGGTTCCTCATGATATTTACCTCTAGGTTTATGAGTATAGTTTGAGTAGTACGAACAGAAGAAACATCTGGACAAAGAGAATAGTCCCATTCTTAATTCTGCAGATGTTTGAGATCGGACTTGCAGATATTGTAGGGATGGATTCCACCCTGAGTCTAGGGATCCCTGCAGTTATTCAGGATGATACCTCAATCCCAGCTCTAACAGTGAGTCTAGTTATGTAATTTCACACAACCATTTCGACTTTCCTCCAGATGAAAAACATGCATACATTCTTTTCTTTCAGACAACAGAATTTGTCAACTTCAAAGACATTCTTTTCAAAGAAGCAAACATACTCAAAAGAAACCTGCTCTCTAGGCTAGGAAAGTGTCTACCCTGGGACTTTATCTCCTTCAAAAATGTTACTTCTGTCACAGGCACAGAATAAGAAGTCGGGAAAGTAAAAAGTCAGTAGACTCTCCCTCTTATTTCCTCCTTCATATGTAAAGAGTTGTGGGGAAAGCACCATCTGTGACATAAATGAATGCTGTCTGACTGAGGAAGTTCTTAGCCTCTCTGTGCCTCATATAAAAAATAAAGTAAGTTATTTTTAATGTCTGTGATGAGCTTAGATGAATTTGGCACAGTTTTCGGCACATGAGAAGCCCTCTTCCTGAAAACTAGGAAGACAGAGGTAGACATATTATTCAGAAAAATACCTGGGCACCAACTCTGCTTTCTTCCCACTGATAATTCACACTAATTTTACTTCAAGAACAGTATGTCAAATATCGATAAATATTTCCTCCAGCAGAATTTCATGGTTGGTCAGAGTAAGTCTTCTGCAAAGAAGACATTATCCCTAAGAGTAATAGAGCTGCAGCACAGCAATCACTGAATCTTCTAGATCTTCAGAGACCCAATATTGCCCAGGCAGTGTCTCATCGACAGTGTGTGACCCTGTTAGGGGCTCTAGAGAATGAACATGAGGTGTACATATTTTGGGGAATGTAAGGGGAGAAAGGTGGCTCTACCATCTCTGCTCTAACTTTTAGGGCCACTTTGTTTCTGTTGCAATTTTTTCCTTACCTTGTCTGATATACACACATACACGCACACATACACACACATACATGTACACATGATGTATATGTATTTAAAATGCATGTATATGTATACATTGTTTGTAAATACACACACACTTTTTTTTTTAATCTTGACTAATGAAATTGAGTGATCTCTTCTTGCTAATTCACTACCCATTATAATCAGTGTAGCTCTGAGACTTTCAGCTGCTATAATAATCATCATTGCCTCCTTTCTTCACTGTAACCTTATTTCCATTTGAGACCAGAATCAGGGTTCCCATTTGCTATGCTGAATCGTTGGAAACCTAAAAGAGAAACCATGATTATACAATTTTGGTTAGGTCCAAACCAGAAGTGCCTTCCTGTTCCACCAGATGGCAGTCCCGCATCAGGACGGAAAAAAAAAGGGGGGAGGTGGTTGGTAGTATTTTGGATATAGAAGTATGTAATTCTGGTATTTTCTGCAATGGGAAAAACTGATAAATATGCAGGTTGGGTTAGTAAGAAATTAAATGTAGGTGTTTTGTACAAACTCATCACAACTGTTCTGCAAAAATAAAAAAGCAAACAATTGAAACTGCCTGAATTAAAAATATTTTGATGACTAACCTAAGCTCTGCTACGTGACACTGCAAGAGTTGAAAACAAACCCACAAAACATAGAACGTGTTCAAGTCTGTGGATACAGTCACTATCTGCATGTGGTTAGTATTCTAAATATACCTCTGCTTCATAGCTGCAAATTGCCTCAAGTTTTTCATTTGGAAAGTGGGCATGACGAGGCATTGCTGGTAGAATTAAGTTAGAATGCATGCACATGCATGAACAAGCTACAAGGAATTGTCTTTCTGTAGTAATAAAGGGATTGAAGAAGACCTAGTTTTGCCCAAAAACATGTGGAATATGAAGCTTTTCCATCTGTCTCTCATAGCACCTCTCACCAAACACTAGACTAGGTAGCTGTCACACATTCCCTGGGGAAATCCAGCCCAGAATCACTAGCACAACTCTCATGCCAGTAGCTCGGCTCTGCTCCAAGACTATGTCATTTGCTGGCAGTAAGTGATGCTAATGAAATAGCATCTACTTCAGGATGCCTGATGTGATGGCCATGATGGGCTAAATGGCCAGTTCCATAGACAGGAATGGGTAAACTCACACTTGGAGCCTTGTAACTACTGAAACTGGCATCAACAGGCTTTGTTGCTTCACCACTTTAAGCATGTGCTAGCTTACTAGATCAGGATGATTTTGCTTTACCTTGCTTATCAAGAGAGCATTTTTCAGCATGCTCCTGACATCAGCTAAATCAAAATTTAGCTTCAGCTTTCGATTTAGAATTTTTCAAGCGGACTGTGTACATTTCTGCACGAGGCTTCTGGATCATCACCTCCTCTCCATTGGGAGTCAGCTGTAAACACCTTTAAGAGATGGTTCAAAATCTCTTCCATAGATATATATTAGCATATCATTCTTACCTTTAGTGGTTTTCTTAGCTCCTGAAGAGATCAATTAATTCACCTCTATTCCTTATTCTGCTCCTTATTCACTTTGGTACCATTAGCAATTAAAAAGTCTTGAGTTTCTTTTTCAGCCACTTGCTACCATTTTCCATGTGTCCAAAGACATTTTCCCCTTGCCTCTGTGCCTTTTATCACTGATCATTCTGGTTATCACTGGGGGGTACTATGAGTTTGTACTGTGGCTGTCTAACATACATTTATCTTGCACGACCCAACCATAGAGATATTCAGAAAAGGAAAATAACTTGGAAAAACATTATTTCTACATTCCAGCCAGAACTTGGAGGCAGGGATATTTTTTTTGTATTTCGGAAATGCAATCAAAATGTTGATGTCTGCAGCTATTTGTTAATTGCATCACTGTGCAAGTGAATGAGGGTCAATCAATTTAACACAAAGTTTGTTTGTGTGGTAAAAATACCACTATGCTTTCAGAGATAAGAAAACACACTTACAAGCCATTACAATGCAAGGTTCAATTTCCCCTGCACATACGGCAAGGCATAAAGATGCAGCTTATCAAAGTCTACTTTTTGTAATAGTTGGATTGTATTACAGCACAAAAACAGATTTCACATATTATATTTAACCTTAGGAAAAATTATGTAGGTCCACTAGTCTGTTTTGCAATATTTTCTATAATCAAGCAGCTAAATGGGTCACAATGTAATACTTTATATATTTTTCCTAACCCAAAGGCCAAGTAGAAATTTGACCTAATTAAAGCTCTGTAAAGAGGTTTTTAATTGTTCCACTATTGTGAATTTTACTTAGTTATTAAACGAAGATTAACAATTTCTTTTTTATTATTTCATATGAAAACCTGCAAGAAAATCAAAGTAGATTAATAGCTTTAGAAACAAAGGTGACACTTAAGACTACAGCCTTTCATTGTGAGTACCCACTATAACTGGCACTATCATTTTTCTTAGATTTGTTTACTTTCCATTATTCATAATTGCTTCTTTTAATTGGACCATGCTAGCTTCGTTTAGACTCCCCTTGAGAATGATGTTGGCAGAAATGATTGGCAGTTCTCTCTCCCACACGTTGCCATCCTATGCAAATGTCAGTTAACAGGCTTCTCTCTCCAATGTTTAAGAGTGGGAGTCTGCATTTAGCAGAAAGTAGTCTGGGTGCACATATTTCTGAATAAATGCATGTGAAATTATGCATTCAAATTATGGAATCAAGGGACTTGAAAGAAAGCCAGAGAGGTCAACTGCTGCATCCATGCCCAGTCTTCAAGTTCCTGGTCTATTTTTTAGCCACTCCAGGCAGGTGAAACTATATCCCACTTTTAAAGATCATTATATGTAATCCTTCTTCAGTTGTCTATCGCTGAGGGTTAAGAAGAGCATGACTGACTTAATTTTGCAAGCAATTTTTTCTTTGCATGACTTTTGGCACTAAGGCTCTTAATAGAGTTTCCGATCAGGAATAAAATGTCAAGCCTCAGTCCCTTACCCCCCTATTTTTTTGCATCCAACTAAAACTGAAGTACTATTAAGCAGTGAAATGGCCACTAAATGGGGGAGTGGTATAAACAGAAGCTATCAGAAGAACAATGAGTCTGTGTTTGCTTCAATCTCCAGATCATCATTGAATATGCACTCTGTATACACTAATGCACGTAAGAAAAATACTTGGCCACATTAAAGCATGCTGGAGTGACGCAGCCCAATTCAACACTTCCAAATTTTTACTTATAATACCACTCAAAACAATATATTATTCAATAAATACTCTATGGATAAACTGTTTTTATAATAAATCAGCTAGGTATTTCTTTAGTAGAAACAAATGAAAAGTAAATGAAAAACTCTTTTGTCATCTAGGTTGCCTGGATTCAAAATGAACTGTGGGACAGAAGAGAGAAAGGTTCTCATGGTTAGGTCCCAACTGGTGGTGGCCGAAGTGCAGAAGGTTGTCACTAGGGCACGTAAGATAAGATATAAGGCACAAAATGGAGTATAAATGTTTTTATGTATTGTTGAAATCTTGAAGAAGCCTTGTATTCCTTATTTTTATTTTACTTGAAGCAGTTACATAGTTCTCACTCTATGACAGCCATTGTTCTGAGTGTTTCATAAACATTAATTCATTAAACCTTGGACATCAAGGGTAAGTAGAAGACTTGGGGGCTACTGTTAAAGAGTATGCCATCAATTTTTTCTTGGCTAGATGCTGTCTTTTGGATATTTGCACAAAGGAGTTGAAGTTCCTATTTTAGTCCTATTTAGTCCTACTGTCTTCTCCCTAAAAGAAAACACTGTCTGGCTTTCACTCCCCAAAGCCATCTCAGTGACTTGCAGGGAGACCTGGGGCCTATAAATGTCACCAGATGCACAGAGGCAGCACATTCCAGCCTCCTGGGGCAACAGGTAGTGTTCTCCCAAGTCAAGGAAATGCAAGACAGCACTAGCTTCCCCTGCCTGGTCCCTTACTCATTTGGACTCCTGCTGATCACTGCCCGCCCCCACCCAGCCCCATCCCAGGTCATCTGGATGGAGCCACTGACAAACGCAGGCTGGAGTTGAAGTGGGTTCAGGAAAAGAAACTAACACATCCCCCCCACTCTTCCTGCCACGAAAAATTAGCTGTGAAAGATATGTAAGTAAGGGTTTATGTGACTTAATTAATCCTCCCAAAGAAAGTTTCTTATTCCTACTTTATTCCTTTTTTTTTTAATGTTTATTTTTGAGAGAGCGAGCACAAGCGGGGGGGTGGGGGGGGGGCAGAGAAAGAGGTAGACACAGAATCCGAAGCAGGCTCCAGGTTCTGAACTGTCAGCACAGAGTGTGATGTGGGCTCAAATCCACAAACCGTGAGATTATGACCTGAGCCGAAGTCAGATGCTTAACCGAATGAGCCACCCAGGCGCCCCTCTTATTCCTACATTAGAGGCAAGGCAGTAATCATGAGCCTCTCCCCATTCCTAGAACTCCTATGTCTTTTGCTCAGTTACTCTCTTAAACAACTGAAAATGCCTCTTGCCTTATTCTCTTCCAGAACTCCTCTTAAAACCTTACAGGATAAGGGCACATTTATAGAGCAGGATTTTGCTTCCTGTCTGGAATATATTTGTTGAATCCTGAACAGGTTTTTGCAAGAAAGGTGTTTGCTGCTGTGATAAATAGACTCATTGATAAAATGTTACTATTGTAATTTCTACTTGTTTCAAAATAACACATTTTGGGGGCCAACTGGGATGAATTTCTAGGCCTCCTATTGTATTTCCAATCTTGAGAAATGTTTCTCAGAAACAAATGTTACTGAACCACTACCTTTTCCTGAACAGAAGTGTCAGTAAAAAATAGTAATAAACATAAAAAGGCTGCATGCCACTGCATGCCCAGTGCCCATAATCTTTCTCTGTAATTAAAATATCTGAAAATGTGTATAAGTATAAAAAAATGGGAGGGGGATTAATCGACTTTAATTTGGGGGTTGTTAGAGCTAAACTCATATATTCCTGGAAGCAATCCTGAGGAGACCTATATTAAAATAAATTCACCTAAAACTTCAGAGATGTTGTACCCCCCAAAAAGAAAAGAAGGCGAAGTGGAAACCCAGCATTATTCCACCTGAGAAGGCTCCAAAGTGCACAGAAATAGTTTATCAGAATTATTGAATCCAACTCTTACCCTACCCTGTACACTACTTCTCTGCCCCTTTCTTGGAACCTGTGACTTAACAGATTATCATATAAAGAAACACAGGGCTACCTCACTTATTCAGGAAATCCTTAGTTCACACAAGGTCCATAAAAATTAAAACTTAGTAATAAGGTTTATAAACTTAAAAAATGATAAACACCTGACATGTATTAGGCATCACTCTGTCTTCTTTAAAGATAATGCTCTGAATATAATTTTATGGTTTTACGTGCAGTTTAGATGATATCAAGGCTTTCCATTGTGTTCCCCACTACACCTTTCGGAGTTTACATGTGAACCACTCCCCTTACCATTTAAGTTTCAAAACACATATCTCTCAGTAGGCCTTTCCACAGCCTTTCTTTCCTCCTCTACCTCACATCTAGATCTTCATGCTTTGCTGCCTCTTCAGCGAACCCAATTCATCCCAGCTCACACTTCTGGTTTTAGTTTAGACATCACTTTAGTCTTCCCTGAACCTACATGCTCTTCCCGAGTTCTCCTAGTGCCACAGACTTCTCATAACATAAGTTTTCACAAACTATTCACAGCTGCCTGCCTGTTTACTGTACCTTTCATTGAATGCCAAGCAAGTGAGGAAAGGATTTACTTTCCCTCATTTTTTGATCTCTAGAATTAATCCAGTGCCCAAAGCACAGCAGAGGTCAATGTGTGTTGAATGAAGGGATATATTAGTGAACACAAATGACCTCACTGTGCACTAATAATGGGTTTTGTCAAGGTTCATGAACTGCACAGCAGTACAAAGAGGTGGTATCAGTTTCACTGGTGTCTCTAGATTCTGAGCTGGGAGTGTTTAGAACAGTATCAATTCTGTGAGTCCAGCACAGGCACAAGACAGAATCTGCGTTTTGGTGGTGGGAGTGGCAATGCTACACAGTAGTAAGAGGAGCCAGACTTGAGTCCTGATTCTGCCAGATACAAACTGGGTAACTTTAGGAAATCTACATCATGTCTTTAAACCTCAACCTCCTTCTCTGTTACATAAGAATAATGGTAATATTGAATCTACAGACTGTTGTTGAGAAAAAAATTGAGACAATGAATGAAAAACTTTTAACATCCTATAAGCAACTACTTATACAGTGTTTATAATTACTAAGTTGCATATGGCTATTTTTGCCAACACTATTGAATTGCATTTTTATTTTTGTATTTTATTTTTATTCAGTTTAAGTATCTTACTTTTCCCATTAATGCAAGTGACAGACGTAAAGATCTCTCAGAACTGATTACTAATATGATAATTAATTCCTGGAATTTTTAAAAATCATATGTTCCAGATAGGCTTTTTTTTTATGCTGAACATCTTCATTCCCAAATCTGCACCTTGAATTTCACAATTTCTTTTAAAATTTGGCCCACAGTTGCACAGGATTCCTGGATATCTCAAATAGAGAGCTCTATCATTACCTCAAAAGCTCAAATCTAAAATTACTAAATCTAAAAACTCCCAAAACATGCTCCTCTATCCACCGTCCGTATCTCCCTTAACGGCTTCACCATGCCTTCACTCACCCTGGTTCAAAAATTCAGAAGAAACTCCAGTTCTCCCAGCCTTTATTCCTACCATCTACCTCCTCTTGCACACACATTAGGCTGTGAACATTTTCAGTTTTGCTTCTGCAATGATTCACATCAGTTTTCTCCATTACAACCTCACTACTCACTTACCTAGGGAGTTGCTATCACTTCTTAACTGGTTTACCTAAGCTGGGTTCTCTGCTATTCCAATTCCTCCCACAAAGTACCCGTGGAGCAATATTCCATCCCTAAGTACAACTCTCCTCATAGTAGTCCTCTGCTTATAAATAGAAACAAGCAATAAACAGAGCTGGTAAGGGCTTCCCACTCTCTTTGAAGGCCACACTCCTCTATCAAGACTCAAAACCCATACAGTCTGATCAATTGTGCCTGGAAAATAACCTCTTTTCCCTCAAATTCTACTTATTTTTTTCTGTGCTACAATCTCTCACATCCCTTGCCAATAGGAGTCAAGGTGATCAGAGAACTCCTTCCTCACCCATCCTTTCTAGCCTAGCACGCCCAGGACATGCCATTCTAAAGCTCTTTATGCTGCTGTATTTTTCTACAGGGCAACTGAAACTACAATATTATTAACATGCTTGTTTATTGTCTGCCTTTCCTTGTTAGAATGTAAGCTCACTGAGTAGAGAGACTTTGTTTCATTTACTGCTGTATTCTCAGAACCTAGACTCAGATTAAGAACCAAAACAATATTTATTGGAGAAGTGGATGAATAGAACTGCTATCACATTAGCCTTTAAAATACAATCAGATACGCACATTTAAATATTTTCAATTAGAATGTAATCTGTATATAAGCATAGTCACATGTCTTTTATATATCCCCTTTTGAATTCAGCGTGGTCTCTGACACATTAGAGATATTCAGAAAATGGTGAATCAAATCAAATTATAGGGGCACCTGGGTGGTTCAGGCGGTTGAGTGTCCAGCTTCAGCTCAGGTCATGATCTCACAGTCTGTGAGTTTGAGCCCCATTTGGGGCTCTGTGCTGCAGCTCAAAGCCTGGATGAAGTGTGCTTTGGATTCTGTGTCTCCCCCTCTCTCTGCCCCTCCCTCACTCTCTTTCTTTCAAAAGTAAATGAACATTAAAAAAATTTTTTAAATATGTGCATATATTGGATATTTGGTTTTTATTACTGCTCACTTTTCAACTCCTTAAGGAAAAAAATTCTGTGCTCAATTACTTCGTGTTTGAAGTCACCAAAATCTGATATATGAAAACTGAAATATTTCAAAGTAAAAGTTTATATAATAAAAATATAAATGAAACATTAAGATAATTCACCATGATCCACTAATGGCTGTACTCTTCACTTGATCAATGTAAAAGAAACTTTAGTGTTTGTGGACCAAGAGACAGAAATTGCATTTACTGACCATCCATGCTGGCTAGTCACACTGTACATAACCCATCTCTAAATTTAGATGAATGCTAATAGGAAGCTCAGAAGGAGTAACTAACTTTTTAGTGCCTAATAAGGAACTCTTACACAAATAATTGCTGACGGAATGAATTCCCCAATGTCACAAAGCAATGAATCAAGGATTTGAAGCCAGGTGTGTCTGACCACAGGAAGAACTCAGCTCTCCCCATGAAGCCACTACCCCATGCCCATTCTCAGGGATCACAACATATGGGTTCCAGCACTAGCCCTACTTCTAACCTCAGCTTCTTGGAACTTCAGCTTCCTCTTATTTATAGTTAACAGGTTGATAATATTTGATAAACACTCATCTAATTATAATAAAATGAGATCTACAGAATAATGTTACATTACATTCTCAAAATTGAGGTCAAACCTTTATGTGTTCTTTTAGAAACACAATGAAAGTATATCTTCATGACAGGAAGAACAGAACGGAAGTCCTCCTTGCAAATAACCTCCAGCCCAGTTTGGTAACAAGTTCCCATGTGGGCAAAAAATTAATTACTTCATCTAGATTGCTTGCGGGTATGATGTTAGGGTTATGGATCAAGTAAAAATATATCAAAGACTACCAACTATTTTATGAAAAAACTTTAGTTCATTTTGGTTATTTTTTCCTTTTTTTTAGGCACACAATACATTGCAGGTGTTAATAGGAGGCAAAAAGGCAACAGATAATACATACAGGGATGGATGAGAAAAGGGTCTACATATTCTCAACTTCATACCTCAAGACAGAGATGTTCATTACTAAAATTACGACATCAGTGATTCTGGCAAACACTTATCAGACAGTGTTGTTGTTCCCTTAATATATTCCTTCTAGAGTGCCTGTTTCACTGGCCAAATTATCAATAAGAGCCCTGGGATAAAAATGAGCATGGAGTCTCAGAATCCAATTACTGAGGTTTGTGTATAAAACAGCAGAAAACAAAGCATGCAGATTTCTTTTTCTCATTCTATTAGATGATAAAGACAGTGATTGTCAGTTGAAAATGAACAACAGCCAGAGTAATTCAAAATATTGAAAGCATAAAGAGATGCCATGCCATGTTTTTAATGATTGAGCTTCAGTTAATTTCAATAGGAAATCATTAAAAATTTAGGGCATTCTTTCAATGGTGCATTCTCAGTTTCATCTCTCTTGAGTACGAGGAGAAAAAGTTTAGAAATAAGTTCTTACCTAATTGATAGCTACAATTCTCTTGAACTTTTTAATAAATACAATTTCAAAATTTTTGTCACAGTTTCATTTCCTAAATACAGCAAAATAAATTTAAAGAAACTTAATTTTGAATATTTAATATTCCCCAAAACAATAATGCTGTGATTATATTAGATTAAAATTTTTATCAATAGAAATGAATTATGAACTTTTATTCTAGAGTTCTTAATATAGGCTTGAAATATCTTCTGTAAGCTTATTTATGGAACATATTATGTTATTTTACTGTATTTACATACAAATGCTTTCATTTAGAATGGAGACAAAAAACTGGCATGTGTGTTTTATATATTCGTTTTTAGTTTAATTAGATGAAGCTTTTTAAGTGTTGACAATGAAAACACATCTCTTTACTTTACCTTCTTTCACATAAAGGATATTTACATAAAGTAAAACTAATTTGAAATATTCTAGAATAAATTCAATTGTTATCTCTAGAAAAATAATTTAGTGTGAGGTAGAAATCCTAAAATATAATAAGCAAAACATTTTAATACTTTTTCTTTTGTTTCATGTTATATGCTTCATGATGGAACTGCTGTATTTACTAAAATTTTGCAATTTTATTTCTTTTTCTTTATTGTCAACACCTACAATATTTTCACATATAAAATAAAACAGCCATTTATTTTTATAATAAATTTGTCAGTATAAATATATAAGTTTAAAATTTTTAATTAAAAAAAAACACTTGTTTTTCTGCAAAAAGTTATGTTACACCATTATTTTAAAGGGAGCAATTGTGTACAACTTTGCCCATGAAATCTCTTGGCAACTTCCTGATTTAACTGCAATTAAGTCAGTATTGTAATCTTATTTAGTCTAATTCATAAAATGTGAAAAATGGGCTGACATACTCTGATTATTTCTACATCAATGATGCGTAGATACTAAAACAAATAACTGATGCTTCTAGAAACATACACCTAAAGAGCTAAAAATAAGCCTTTAAAAAAGTTTCTATTTTAAAGACAGTTTAGAGTCACAGAGAAAATAAATAATACAGAGAGAATGTACTTCACCTGGCATTAGGAAATATGACCATGTGTAGTCAAAATATATGTGAGAAACCTGAAGAAGAGTGTGTTGATAACAGTTTATCTTGGGAACCATGTGTTATAAACCAGTGCATTACAAATGGGTTATTTTTTCCTTTAATCAGATGTCTTTGAGTTTATTCTACATCAGTAGTTGAATTGTATATTTATCATTAACAGATAGGATATATTTGCATCATGAATAAGCTGTAACATTTTTTTTTATAAAGATACATCTCTTTTGAAGATTGTTCAAGGGGCCCCTGGGTGGCTTAGTTGTTTGAACATCTGACTCTTGATCTCAGCTCAGATCATGATCTCACAGTGGGGAGATGGGCTCTGAGTCCAGGATCCATGCTGGGTGTAAGAGCCTGGTTAAGACTCTCTCTCCCCCTCTCTCTGCCCCTCCCCTGCTCTCGCTCTCTCTCTCTCTAAATAAACATATATATACAAAACACATATATATAATATGTATATATATAATTCTCTCTCTCTCCACATGTCCCCACACGTTCCCTCTCTCCGTCTCTCTCTCCCTAAAATAAAAAAAAAATAATTATTGAAAAAAAATAGATCATTCAAGTATGACTTGTGACTATGAAGTACGTAAAGAGGAATGGGACAAGAAATGTTAAAAAATGTAATGACTACTGATTGGAATCACTTCATGTACTTGTTAACAATAGTCTGTAAGAGAAACAGTTTTTAAAACCATCAGGAAAACATTAATCAAGTAAACATAAAAGTATGTTCAAACTAGCCTTACCTAAGAAAACTTGGCAGTCACATTAATGTAATAATAACATATTATATTTGTTCATTACACTGCAAATTTCTTATAAGATCTATAATTCCAGATCTAGAAACGATGTGGTATCAAAAACCATGTGGCTTCATATGTGGAGCTATTATATGTATAAATTGGCATAGTCTCTATAAAATAATGATTAGTATGTGGATGGTCCTTTTAAAAGCTCACACTATGTAGGAAGCAGCTAGTCCAGTACCTCCAAAAAATGTTCCTCAAAAAAATAATAGAAAAATTGAAAATAAATAATCTGAGCTTTCAATGGAATAAGCTAAAAAAGAAAAGCATAATAAACACAAGAAATGTAGAGGAAACAATGAAGAGAAAAAAGTAAATAGATGAGACAGAAACTAACAAATAAAAAACATGATTGATATGGTCAATTAAAATAGTTTCCTGTTTTTTTTTTTGAAAAAGAATCCCCAAAATATCTGGCAAGACTGAACAAACAAAATAAAAGCTCACATAACATAAAAATGTAAAACAGAGATAATGACATATAAATTCATGATTTTAAAATATAGAAGTTGTGGGGCGCTTGGGGGTCTCAAGTGGTTAAGTGCCTGACTCTTGGTTTCAGCTCAGGTCATGATCTCACAGTACATGAGTTTGAGCCCTACATGGGACTCAGCACTGTCAGCACTGCTTGGGATTCTCTTTCTCCCTCTCTGCCTCTCCCCTGCTTGCACTCTCACTCTCTTTCTCAAAATAAATAAACTTAATAAAATAAAATAAAATAAAATAAAATAAAATAAAATATAGAAGTTGTGATTAAAATATGTCACTAGATTTGAAAACCTAAAAGAAACAATACTTTTCAAGAAATTTGTAAGCATATAAGAAAATATATAAATGATCAGAATTGACCAAGGAATAAAAACAAGTACCTAGTCCAAAAGGATTGACAGGGATTTTTTTTTTTCATAATGACAACAAATGGATAATCCTTATACACTAATAGTATAGAAAAAAATCCAAAGGTATCCAATTTTATGAAGCATGTATAACCTTGATCTTAGGAGTATACAAAGCATACGATGTAAATAAAATTATAAGCTTGTCAAACTTATAAATAAAAATGAATTAAAGACAAGAACCTTGCAGGGATCAGTAATGATAACACACTGTGAACTATGGAGCATAATTAACCCAACCTTCTGCTCTAGTTGTATATTTAAAATATTTATATATCACAGACAAGAAGGGTTTTTGCAATGACGGTCCATATTTAGAAAACCTACCAATGTAATTTAATCACATAAAGGACAGAAAATATGATCAATGTCAGTAGATGCAAAAACATATTTGATAAACTTCAATGCCTACTCATGATTACAAAGAATATAAAAAATAAGAGTAGAAAGTAACTTCTTTAATCTATTAAAAATAGTTTTCCATCTTCCCCAAACAGACAAATCTAAAATAAATATCATCTTTTAATGGTATAAATTTATAAGCATTCCATGAGAACCAATGCATGAATAACTACTATTACTTCTGCTTTTCAACATTATGCTAGGAGCCCTCTTAGGCCAGAAAGGTTTTTGTTTTTAAATTTTTTTTAAATGTTTATTTATTTTTGAGAGAGAGACAGAGAGGAAGGGGGAGAGGGGCAGAGAGAGAGATGGAGACTCAGAATCAGAAGCAGGATCCAGGCTCTGAGCTATCAGCACAGAGCCCAACGTGGGGCTCAAACTCAGCCAAAGTCAGACACTTAACCAATTGAGCCAGCTAGGTGGCCCAGAGCAGAAAGGTTTTAAAAGTAACAAAAGGGTATGGGATTCATAAAGCAGAGTCAAAATTAACAGATTTTGCAGAAAATAGGTATTTATGATCATGATGTGAACCCAGAGAATCTATAGATGAACTATTAGAATAATGAGAGTTCAAAAAGTTGCTGGATAAAAGGTCAGCATGTTAAATTTAATAACATTCTATTAAACAGCAGTAATTGAATATAAATTTTAGCAAGAAAAACTGAGGAATAAAATTTTATAAAATACACTGGAATAAAGCTTACCAAAATGTGAAACATTTTACAAATGAAATTACACATTTATATTGAAAGACATAAAAAAAAAAGACATGAATAAATGAAGCAATGTAACATGCTGAAATATTTAGATGTTAATTGACCTAAATTAGTCAATGAATTCAATTCTAATCAAAATGTAATGAGGAATTACTGGAAGAACATTTTGGTGATACAAGAATAATGTTATTAAAGCAAAGAATGGAACAAAATTTTAAAGAACAGATTTGTTTTTTAAATTGTATTACTGGGGCGCCTGGGTGGCTCAGTTGGTTGAGCATCTGACTTCGGCCCAGGTCATGATCTCACAGTTTGTGAGTTCGAGCCCTGCATTGGGCTCTGTGCTGACAGCTCAGAGCCTGGAGCCTGCTTCAGATTCTGTGTCTCTCTCTCTGCCCCATCCCCACTCATGCTCTGTCTCCCTCTGTCTTAAAAATAAATAAAACATTTAAAAAATTTTTTTAAATAAAAAAAATTGTATTACTGAAGTATAGTTGACATACAATGCTATATTAGTTTCAGGTGTACAATATTGTGATTTGACAGTTCTATACATGGCACAATGCTCACCATGCTAACTGTAGTTACCATCTGTCACCATGCAACTTGTACTTTTCATTCTATGACTTATTAATTATATAACTGGAAATCCGTACCTCTTAATCCCCTCCATTATTTAATCTATCCCCATCCCTCTCCATCCCCCACAACCACCAATTTGTTCTTTGTCTTCTGAGTCTCTTTCCGTTTTGTTTCCTCATTTGTCTTGTTCTTTAGGTTTCACATAGAATTGAAATTTGTCTTTGTCTGACTTATTTCACTTAGCATTATATCCTCCAGGCCCATCCCTGTGGTCACAAATGGCACAATTCATTCCTTTTTTGTGGCTGAGTAATATTCCATTATAAACATATACCACATCTTTATCTATTCACCTATCAGTGGACACTTGAGTTGCTCCCATAGCTTGCTATATAGTCAATAACACTGAAATAAACATAGGGATGTACATATATCTTTTTGAACTATTCAGCAGAATTCCTGGGTCAAACGGCATTTCTATTTTTTATTTTTTTAATTAATTATTTATTTTTATTTATTTAAATTCAAGTTCGTTAGCATACAGTGTAGTCTTAGCTTCAGGAGTAGTATACCCAGTGATTCATTTCTTACATATGACACCCAGTGGTCATCCCAAAAAGTTCCCTCCTTAATGCCCTTCACCCACTTAAACCATTTTATCTTTTACTTGCTCCACAACTTCATTCAATAGAACTAGAAGATCTTGTGGAAAAAAAGATTTTGCATTAGTGTTAAATACTGATTGTAAGAATCATATGAGAGGACAATTGGGTGACAAATTTTATAAAGCCAATGCCTGTTTGTGTCTAAAAATATTAACTTTTTTAAAAAAAGAATAACTTCTGGGGTGCCTGGGTGGCTCAGTCGGTTAGGCTTCTGACTTCGGCTCAGGCCATGATCTCATGGTTTGTGAGTTGGGGCCCCTCATCGGGCTCTGTGCTGATGGCTCAGAGCCTGGAGCCTGCTTCAGATTCTGTGTCTCCCTCTCTCTCTGCCCCTCCCCTACTCGTGTTCTCTCTCTCTCTCTCTCTCTCTCTCTCTCTTTCTCTCAAAAATAAATAAACATTTAAAAAATTTTTAAAAAAAGAGTAACTTCCTCAACTGAAGAAAGAAGTATCTCCTCTTCCAAAACAAACAAATCTAAAGTGAGATTAACAGTCAATGTTCAGATACATTTTCATTAAAGTCAAAAACAATATATGAATATCTGATATCATTTCTAATAACATCTAGTTAATATTTAAAATGTATATTCCATAGCATCCAGTAATGTCACTGGAAGGAAGAAATCCTTCAATATGTGTTAAAAGAGAGGTTAAGAAAATGTTCATGCTAACATATTTGTAGAAGGACAAATCAATGAGCAATATAAGTATCTACCAACAGGACATCAAATAAATAAAATGAGAGTAGTTTATTCTTTTGGATGATTAAAACACAACAGTTAAAATGGTATTTCACACTTAAATAAGCACATGTGTGCGTGTATATCACGAAACTCCTCTCAGTGTCATGGCCCCTGCTTAAGATTCTCTCTCTCCCTTGGGGCACCTGGGTGGCTCAGTCGGTTAAGCGTCCGACTTTGGCTCAGGTCATGATCTCATGGCTTGTGAGTTCGAGCCCCACGTTGGGCTCTGTGCTGACAGCTCAGAGCCTGGAGCCTATTTTGGATTCTGTGTCTCCCTCTCTCTGCCCATCTCTGTCTCTCTCAAAAATAAATAAACATTAAAAAAAATTAAAAAAAAAAAAAAAGATTCTCTCTCTCCCTCTCTCCCTGCCCCTCCCCCATTCACTTGCACTTCTCTCAAAATTAAATTAAATTAAATTAAATAATTAAGTGGTTTCATGATTTAAGTCACTATATGAGTAACAATGAAAATGTCATTCTTTTTTTTTTTAATTTTTTTTTAATGTTTATTTATTTCTGAGGCAGAGAGAGACAGAGCATGAGTGGGGGAGGGTCAGAGAGAGGGAGACACAGAATCAGAAGCAGGCTCCAGGCTCTGAGCTGGCAACACAGAGCCCGACGCTGGGCTCGAACTCACGGACCGCGAGATCGTGACCTGAGCCGAAGTCGGTCGCTCAACCGACTGAGCCACCCAGGCGCCCCGAAAATCTGTCATTCTTATGTAAAAATATCAGGCAATGTAATGGTCATGTACAATACCTCCCTGATATGTGCAAACTTGACACACGCATTATCTAATTGGCATCATAAGAATATTTTCCATTTTCAATGATTTTGGAAGACAAAAAAGTACACTGATGAGCAAAAAATCTGGCAGTAAAATACATTAGCATTTTCAGATTTAAAATACTTAATCTGAGGAAAAACAAGTTTGCACTCCCCTCAAACAGTAACAGAACCTAAACAAGAGAGCAATGAGAAAATAGGCCAGCACAGCACCGACTATAGTCTATATGAAGGACAGAAAATGAATGGCTTCTCTAGAATGCGGATCGTGGGAGAAAACCAAGCAAAGACCACACAGGTACAGAACTCAGCTGCCAAGGATACTAAAGTACAACCTGTGCTACACAGGCATGTATAGGAAGAAATACCAGCGGATATTCAGGTCTGAGGGACTAACTAGGCATGCCAGAGACTGCCCACAAGAAGTTACTAACTGCAAACCTGTGCAGAGTCAAAAGAGGGAAACCAACAAAGAAAAAGGTTTAGGGAACTTGTACAAATATGTAAATAAAGCATCTTGTCTGAGAATATTTAGGGCACTGCCTGCCTCTGGTTTCTCCTCTCCCTGCTGTCTCTCAAGTGGCGATGGGGAGGACAGGCTACGCTGCCCTGACAGGGCACGTGAGCTGAACCGGGAGTGCAGGAACTATACTGCTGTTCGCTGCTGCAGCAGCTGCTCTGTCCCATAGGATCACCAAGGAGGTGTGAGAACACCCACTGTAGGAGGCAGGAGGAAAGGGTGTCCTTGGAATCAACTCTATTTTTCCAGCATGGAAATAACCCAAGCTATTTAGCTAGAAGGCAAGATTCAAAAGGATGCTAATATATTTTAGAAATAGTAAGTTTGGCAAAAAGAAAAATTATAGTATTTGAGTATTTCCTCTTGGTTCCTACTATATGCCATATATCTAAATTGCACGTTGGATGCAGCTGACACATTTATTCAGAGAACTGGACATGCTGCTATTCTAATGTCCTGTGGTAGGCTCAGTAATTGGACATTGAATCTAGCTAGAATTCATACCCAGTTACATTTTGCTGAGGGAAAATTTATCCTGGCAAATGGCATGATTTTTTCTAGCTAGAATTCTAAAAGGGATGCAGTCCACCTGCATAGACAGCTGCTACTTCACAGATCCTTTGCCAGCAGCCACTATTTAATAGAGTTGTGTGGACATTATGTTTGTTGTTTTCCTTCTGACAAAAGTAAGATGAGCTGGACTTGAGTTTTTCCCTTGACTTGCTTTTTCTAGCTTCTACTTTATTTTTAGGAAACAATACTTGGTAGCATCATTATATTTAGTTCTGCCCCAAACAATCTTTTGATACTTTCTGAATTACTTATTTTAATAAGGTTTATTAACATGGAAAATTAACCTCCGATACATTCCTAATTAGATTTTAATATATTTTAGCTTCTCTGTTAGGAAAAGGCCTATCCAAACTAACTAGTAGGAATTTAATCTTCATTACTAAAGCATATGACAACCACCCCTAGGGGAGAAATGTCCTTGAGATATGTGTACGTTTGTGTGTGTGTGTGTGTGTGTGTGTGTGTGTGTGTGTAACTGCCATTCTCAGAGATAACTCAAATACCAAATTTTCCCTTCAACTTTGATGACATAAAGAATGGGGTGGTTTTCAACCAATAAATGGCTTATATAATGAGATGCTATTCATATCCATCATATGACGCTCAAATGCACTGAATTGCTTTTAATCAAGATTAAAATTATTAGTACACTAATAAAACATATATTTTGCTTTTAATCAAGATTTAATAAAAAATAATGCCCTAGCTAGCAAATTATGTCATTAAATATAATTTTCCAATAAAAACACTTTGACTAGATGAAACCAAAGGTATAGGATAGTACCCAAACTGAAGAAAAAGAAATAATTTCAAACAATTAAGACATGACTTTAGTTAATGAATAAAAATTTATGATTTTTTAGGTTAAATTTTGTAACATATAATAATGTAATGAAATAATTTGTGCTATTAACATTCATTTTCTTTAACGATAGCCCTCATTTTTCATCTCTCAGTTGACCTAATTTCTTTGATTTTTCTGGAAAGAAAAGTTATTTTTTACATATTGAGAGGATTTTCATTAATATAAGAAACATTCTATATTTAAGTTGTATTGTGTTTAAGGAATAAAACATTAAGGAAATACTTTTTTTTTAATTTTTTTTTTCAACGTTTATTTATTTTTGGGACAGAGAGAGACAGAGCATGAATGGGGGAGGGGCAGAGAGAGAGGGAGACACAGAATCGGAAACAGGCTCCAGGCTCTGAGCCATCAGCCCAGAGCCTGACGCGGGGCTCGAACTCCCGGACCGCAAGATCGTGACCTGGCTGAAGTCGGACGCTTAACCGACTGCGCCACCCAGGCGCCCCAATGAAATACTTTTTTAGAAACATCTTGGGAACAAAAGAATCAATTTGATCTAAAGATTTCATGAGAGCCATTTTATATAAAATTAGGACATGTAAGGTAAAGATAAGGATTGTTAGGTAAGGATATGTGCATTATCTTTCAAGAAGTGAATAAAATAACTAAAACAAAAAAAATCACAGTAATAGGTAAATTTTATTTACTCATAAATGAATAGCAAATTAATTTAAATATTTTAGATTATTGACAGTTATATTTTCTTTTCATTTTTCCTCAAATGTATAGAAAAATGAAAGTTTTTTTATTGGCTGTGAATAACTATGCACTCTACATAACAATAAGCAGGCCACAAGCCATTAAATAACATATGTTCAAATTATCCAGGTTTTCTATAATTCAGTATCTATTATTTTCTCAGCAGGTAAGTAAATTGTCAAGGCAGGTTGCCTGTTTTATGACATTTTATCATGGGTGCCTCTTCTAACGGGATAATCCTGCAGGTTCTTCAAGCCCACAAGAGTCCATGGCCCAGAATTTCATATTCTGGACGCTTCCTATATTTAAATACCCTTGAAATCATGTGCATAAAATATGTGCAGGCAGGTATATGTAAAACTGTCAGTCTCAGAAATCACCCTGTTTGAGGGATAAAGCTGGCTGTAATTCAAAACTAAATGGAGCAATGCAGTTTCCCTCAGCAGCTTTCAGGACTGGGAGAAAGGTGGTCAAGTACACGCATAAACAGCTCATTATACTACAAAGCAGAGTAACATATATGCCATAAAGCTGTAAAAAGTTCTGAATAAACATAGCAGGAGGAATATTTAATTATTCATTCCTAAATGAGGGCTGTAAAACTGTTTTAAGAAGGAGACAGTAATTCAGCTGGAGTGCATGTGTAGGAAGCATAGGCAAATAACATTTTGTACTGACTGGACAACAAAAATTAAAGTGTAAAAAAACTGAAAGCATGTGAAATCCTTTGGGCTTACACATGAGGTGTATAGGATAATATTTTAGAAGGTAGAACAAATCACAGATGAAAGAATTGACACAGTACTAAGAAATGGGTTACTATTGGAAGAAAGTGATACAATGAAGCTATTTTCAACACTGTGAGACTTGTTGTGTCACTAATGATGGCAGCAGATGTGTCAAGAAAGGAATAAATGAGTGAAAACCTGACAAAAGAGAACCTTGATGGCTGATAATTAAGGTGATGATGATGATGGTGATGATAACTGTTATACAGTGATGGTGATGGCAATGACGGTGGTGACAATGATGGTAACAGTGGAGTTAGTGGTCAGGAACTGGTGTAGCAGTAACTCCTTACTGAGTTCATTAACTTGCTAAGACTTAATATATTATCACTAACCTTTTTTTTTTTTTTTGGTTCCTTTACCCCTAATGCTAATAGCAAATCTGTGAGGACAGATTTATCCCACAGATGAATAAATGAGCGTTGAAAGAATTAAATAGTTCTTGTAAGGTCACCCAGTATCAGAGGCCAGAATGGGACGATAGGTCTGTAAGGCTCCACAGCCCATATATATATATATTTTTCTTTATGTCTCAAGTTTTTATTTAAATTCTAATTAGCTAACATATAGTGTAACATTGGTTTCAGGAGTAGAATTCAGTGATTCATCACTTACATATAACAGTGCTCATCACAACAAGTGCCCTCCTTAATACTCATCACCCCCATCCTCCCTCCCACCTCCCCTCCTGCAACTTCCAATTTGTTCTCTATAGTTAGGAATCTCTTATGGTTTGCCTGCCTCTTTTTTTTTCCTTCCCCTATGCTCATCTATTTTGTTTCTTTTTTTTTTTTTTCAACGTTTATTTCTTTTTGGGACAGAGAGAGACAGAGCATGAACGGGGGAGGGGCAGAGAGAGAGGGAGACACAGAACTGGAATCGGAAACAGGCTCCAGGCTCTGAGCCATGAGCCCAGAGCCTGATGCGGGGCTCGAACTCACGGACTGCGAGATCGTGACCTGGCTGAAGTCGGACGCTTAACCGACTGCGCCACCCAGGCGCCCCTGTTTTGTTTCTTAAATCCACGTATGAGTGACATAATATGGTATTTGTCTTTCCCTGACTGACTTATCTCACTTAGCATAAATACACTGTAGCTAAATCCACATCATTGCAAATGGCAAGATCTCATTCTTTTTCATGACTAATACTCCATTGTGTATGTGTGTGTATATATATATATATATATATATATATATATATATATATACCACGTCTTCTTTATTCATTCCTCAGTTCATGGACCTTTAGGCTCTTTCCATAATTTGGCTGTTGTTGATAATGCTGCTATAAACATCAAGGTGCATGTGCCCAGGGTGAGTCCCATTAGTGATGGAAAAGGGGCACACATTCTAAACATCAGAGGATATAATGAGGCGTTTCTGTCAAAGCTTCAAGTAGAATCAAGTAACAAGGGTATAAACACTAAAAACATATGCTAAAATCAATCACTTTAGAGGTCATTGATGATGTCAATGGTCCCTAAGTAATAACCATGAAAGGCAGACTTCTAGGGACTGAAACATTGGTGGTAAGCCTCCAGGAGTTTTTAGGGAGATAAGGAGTGACAGGGTGTCATTTTGAAGGAGGAAAAATATTAAAATAGATTATTTTATTTTTTTCTCTTTTCCTTATTAGAACAGGAGAGTCTCAAGCATCTTCAGGGCTTGCAGAGAAAGCTGTAAGGTGAGAAGGAAATTTCAGGAGCATATGGGAAAATGAAGGGGCACAGCACTGGGGAAATGAAACTGTGTGTGATTAAAGCCCTGATAATTAAGTTGGCCAAAGCCACAGATTTAGAAACTAAAGGCATTTTATTTTCAAATAAATGGAGAATGAATATTAGACTAAGAATTAGTTACAGCAATTGGGTGGAGATAAGGGAACTGCCAAGATCAGGCACTAAATTCAGAGGCTCAGCTTAGAAAAAGGCAATGTCCAAGAATGAAGTCAATCTTTTTTTTCAAAGTGCAAGCAGATGAAGAGTTCATATAAAGTTGAGAGAGGTGAAGAAAACACAGCAATGGGGAAATCAGGAGAGAAAATACTCACACATCTGGGCAGGTGGAGAAACAGGACTCTTATTAAGGCCAGGGCAGGGTCCTGGTCAAAAGAGATTATGCCTGAAAGAGGTTGCATACTTCTTTGATAAAGAACAAAGAAAGGGAGGGATGACTATATACACTATACAGATGGTCAAACTGGAAAGAAGCTGAAGTAATCCTCAACAAACGGTTTCTAACTTCCCAGACAGTAGGAACCTGGGAGTGTGAAGAAGAGAGTGTAAAGGTGTGAGAAGAACCAGAAGTTAAACAACAGCCATTTGGGGATATTAAGGCAAGCTATAGACATGAGAAATGAAGTTGGTAACAATCCCATGAACTTGGCTAAATGCCCCATGATATTTCACCAATGGAAGGCACATGTTATGTAATTAAATGCCCATTATCACACTATGATAAAAACTATATACCCAAACAATTTTAATCACTCCATGAACGTAAAAATGTGTTCTGTGAAGAAACAGTATATTTGCAACTATTAGAATACCAAGGGTTTTGGAATTAAACAATCTCTGTTCCTTGAGGCAACTTCCTCCAACGTTACAGGCCATATGATAAACAAAACAACCCCAAGCTCCCATCTGGTCTCTGTGTAGCACAGGAAGCCTGTGTATATCCTCAGTGATTTTTTTTGGGGGGGTACTGAATATGGCCTGCAGTAAAGTGAGCACCTGCACTACAGGAAAATAAGCCATGGCCATTCTATCAAACAGATTTTGAAAACAAGGAGACTGTGCTTTTGCTACTTTGTGTATTTATTTAGGCAATCCCTTTCTTCCACAAGCCTAGCTTTCTATATTGCTCTGCACACACCATTCCCCTTGGATTTAAAGTGCTCTGCATATGGAAAGGGAAGTACTGTATGCACTTGAAATATTATCTTATTAAATTGTTTTAGTTCTTAACTCTCATACCCATGGGGTGGATAGGAAGGAAGCAGTGTTATTTAATTATAGAGTAACTCTCTCCTTAACCAAATGTTTTAAATTATACCAAGGCAATTTTTTCATTGGTGGCATTTAAATGGAAGTTATATACAGCCATCTCCTGGGGCATTAGTACTCTGTCCTCTACCCTTAATTTGACCTGAAGAGATTTCCCAGAGCTGAGTTAGCCAGCAGGTGAAGGAAGCGGAAACATGCCAACATGCCCATTAATCGGAACTCTAGACTTA
The DNA here is from genome assembly GCF_022837055.1 of Prionailurus viverrinus. Classification (NCBI taxonomy): domain Eukaryota; kingdom Metazoa; phylum Chordata; class Mammalia; order Carnivora; family Felidae; genus Prionailurus; species Prionailurus viverrinus. The sequence goes on along the minus strand of NC_062565.1, from coordinate 62,189,673 downwards.
GAGAACACATATATCAATGTTTTCTAAAAGCTCTTTCTAAAAGGACTTGGAAAAAGGCAGAAGGGTTTTCCTCTACCTGAGAATCACCTTCCTTTAAAGTGCTTATTTTTTAAAAGAATTTTATTTTAGTGGAAAGCTAAATAAATGGAGCATGTCTCCCTCTGAGGGTTGACACAAAACAACAAAACACTGTTTATCAGAAAATAGAAAGTCTTTGATGCAATGTTATAAGGCAAACGTTCTGAGTAAATTCTTCAGAAAAATATTTCCCCTTCCTGCAACCTTTCCACTGCCTAACAAACAAAGCACTTAGTTCCTCCTCTTCTCTTCTCTATCATAAAGATTTTGAATCTTTCGCCCCTTGTGTTTTTCTTCCCTCCTTCCTTCAAATACTGAGTGTTCAATTTTCCCTGGGCTGATCTCTGCTCCCTTCAAACTCCCATTATCTTTTTTTCATCTTTCATGATCAACTCCCCCAGCATGGCTCTTCTCAACTGAACTTTCTTTCTTTCAGGTCTACATCCACCTCATCTTTGGCAGGCAACCCCACCATCTAATTCTCCAAGAAAAATCCAGATAGACCATCGAATCTATCATTAGCTCCTTCCTAGAGCTGCTCTCTAACTTCAATCAGTAGATACATTCTTTATTGTATCCTTATCCTATCCTCTCTCTTATCCTTCTTTCAAATGTCAAAAAATGGAGCCATCCCATTCTGCGTAGCCAGGCCAAAACTTCCTAGACACCTGGCCAATGTCTCCTCCTCCTGAGGTGGCCTTTAACCTATCCTTATCAATGGCAGCATATATTTTGTCTGATTTGTCTGTCTCCTTCCTTTATATCTTTTAAGATAATCATATCTGTAAATAACCTGGATGAAAGATCATCCTCTACCATCAACATGTACTTGATCCTACCGCTCATTTATGTAGACATTCCAAGACTCTCAGTTCTTCTCTCCTTAGTGCCTACAAACTGGCTTCTGCTCCCACTCATTTGTGTCAAATGCAAAAATGTTTATAGATCTGTTCAACCACAAACACATGCAGCCACACTCACTCACACAAACTCATACAGGCAGACATGTACATATCCCACGCTCCAAGGATTCTCTTCCTGTTTGACACCATTAGAGTCAACTTGTCTAGTTTTTCTCCCATACCTTCAATACTTTGCCTGTTTGGCTGGCTGCTCTTGTCATGATGTCACCCCATGTCTCTTTCCATGATCACATCCCCCTTCCAGTCAAGAATACTGCTCAGGACTCAGTCCTCAATTTTCTGCTCTGCATCTCAATGAGACCATCCATGTTCACATCTACAAATTCTCAAATGGTGGTTTTTCAAATTTCCCTCAGCTTCCTTATTCTCCTCTCACAAGTAACACCCCACATGTAAGCATTCTAATATTAAATGAAGAGATTTTCCTCTAGATTTAGATTATGAGATTTCTGAGCTCAGGAACCATATTTTCTATTTTATACACTTCTTACTCCTCAATTCTCCTGGAACAATACTTCGCAGATAGTGAGATACAATAAAAATTTACTGATCTCCTATCAGGTGTTATGTTAAGTGCTGAGAAGGGAAGAATACAAATAAAACACAGTGCTTGCTTTCAGAGCCCACAGCACAGGCACAGAGCTGTGAGTAGTATAGTAATATGAATGCAGCCTGTGATGGGAGTGAATGGGAGAGAGGAAGGCCTTAGGCCTCTACATTACATTTGATGATAACCTTTATCCAAATTCCCTGCCCTTCTCACTTCCTGGTGTTCAAGATCCTTCTCTAACCAGAGGGCTGGCAGAGAGGGAAAGTGTTCACAGACCAATGGAAGTCTAATTTCACTAATCCAACATGGGGATAACACTGTCTATCCTGTATACCTCACGATTAACAAGAGGATCAAATACACATTGTACTTGAAAGCACTTTATAAATTGTTTATCCTTTGCTTTAATCTTTGACTTCCAGAGAAAAGTTAAACTTGCTTCCTAACAAAATGAGTGACCCAAACCACAATATGACACTAAGATTTTCCCCCAGGGACTTGTTCTTTTATAGAATTCACATTTCCCCTGGATTTATACTCACTTCGTATTTTCAGCTGTTACCTCAAACAAATAATATAGCCTTTCTGATTCCCAAAGTCCTTCTAGTTACGGTGATTTAATTTCTTTTTTTTTTCAAGTTTTTATTTAAATTCTAGTTAGTTAACATATAGTGTAATATTGGTTTCAGGAGCAGAATTTAGTGATTCATTGCTTACATATAACATCCAGTTAATTTTTAAATCCTACTTTAAAATGACCTTGAGCTTTTTGAAAATTGCATCTCTAATAGTCTAGCAAAACTTTCCAAGTTGGTACCCTTCCAAGACCTCAAACCAAATTTTTCAGGCCATTTCATGGATTCATGAGCCCCTCCAACCAGCACCAGGCTATTTATTTTTGTCAATTGCATACCATTTTTAAAATGTACCAGGTTAGGAAAATGATTTTTCTTTACTTTCACTATACTAGCCTTACACTGTCATTGACATTTTTGTGTACAAATTCTGTTCTCCCATAATTAATGTATAGTGTATTATGCTTCACTCAATCCTCACCACCTAAGGTGGTGCCTTTTCCATAGTAACTGTTCCGGATGAAAATGCTGATGATGTGTTGTCATCTATTCAGGCTCACCCTGTTCACATCTTCCACAGGTACCTCTGTTTCTTGTGTCCTACTTCAAACACTAACTCTGCTAAAACTGAATAAAATTACTTGACTTTCCATCAGAAGCTCCTTAAAGATTTCCAAAGCCAACTCCATTCTCTTATGGCCCAAGGCCTACCTGAATCTGTGAAGTTAATTTGCTCCCAATTTCTCCCGTCATCAAAATATTTTGCAAGTCTATACCAGGTTTACTCACTAAAACGTGACTTTATCAACCCAAAAGAATCAAACGTGTAATGTACGTGCCTACACCCTCTGCAGTAAGAACTTAAATGTTGCTTGTTGAACTTAACTGAAAAAGCTCAGTTTGACACTCAGGAGTGTCCATCAGCTGGGTCCATATTCTCGTTTCACATATTTCCTTTATTTAGTCTATATATTTCTGAGACTTGCCAATTCATGCCTTCATATTTCAGGAATATTCTACCATAACTGAAAAGCTATTACTTTTTTAGGGCTACGCCAATTCTTAAAATCTCTTAGTGAGCTGATTCCATATCCCAATTTTAATTTCTTATAATACTTATAATGCATTGCCTTGCAATTTATTTATATATTACTTGCTTTATCACTTCAAATTTTCATGCACAAATTTTTACCCTTAAAATTAAATCATAGATTTCTGAAAAGCTAGAACCTTTGTTATAAATGTCTGTATTTTCAACAGTATCTGGTACAGGCTAATGTGGGATAGTCAGCTAATGATAATTGAATTGAATTAACACAGAATTACAGGAAATATATAATTAGTACCCAGTCATTCATATTACTACATTACATCCTCAGGGCACTTTATGTTATTGTAGACAGAGGATTTACAATAGTGTCACACACAAAGTTTGTCCTCTATAAATAATCATATGTACTTAATACTTAAAGTAATTGAGGTATGTCTTCTTCCATTTATGTTCTCTCTACATATGAAATGGGATTTTCTAGCAGTGAATGGACTCCAATTTTGACAATGGCTACAGATGAGGGAATAAAGATAGGATATATTTCTGTTTTCCTTTTTAAACCATCAGCTTTTCTTATTTCTCTACAGGTTGCATTTTGAATTATTTGAGTGCAAAATGCTTCCTTGATATGGGAGAAAATTTAATAAGCTTTTTGGTTATGTAAATGTGTTATAATACCTAGGAGACAACCATTTTGCATAATGATATATTTTTAGATAGGTTTCTTCCTGTCTCCATGAACTTACAAGTCTGCCGTTTTATTTTATTTCATTTTATTTGAATATGAGGGCTGGGCTGTGACTGGGCAAAAGGGAAATGAGGTGCAAACTTGCTTTCCTCTGCTAAGCTTTGGCATATTAAGGGAAGTGGGATAGGGTGGGGATAGGTGCTCATAAACTGTTTGGGAGTGACCTGGTTAAGGACAGCCTTATTGAGGGGAGTTAAACTGGCCTATGAAACATGGTTGAAGGCAAAGCAAGGGACCCTTGCTCAACAAGGGACCACATTTTGTCTTATGGAGCCTGAAAGCAGTTACATCTAAAACTGAGTTGTAGTCATTCTTACCTGTGTCTGGCATTTTCAGTAAGTACTGGGAGATAGTCAATCTTGGATTTAGCTATGCTCTGAGTGACAGGCTTAGAAGAGCAACTTGTCCAAGTGGAGAAGAGCCATACTAGGGGAGGGAAGCTGCACTTGAGGGACAAGAAACAACCCTCAGCAAAGTGGGACAACAGTCTGAGCAACTTAGGGCAGATGAGTCAGAAAATTAAGAGCTCCTTGGGACTCTCAAAAATACATGGAAACAGGAATGTACATATTTCTTGCAGTTAGGCATATGCAATTTAGACAAGTAGCTAAATTTGGGTATTAAAGGCTGATGTCTGATAGCTGCAACATTTCAGTTAAATGCTTTAAAAGTGTATTGCTTTTCTGACCCATATTACACACATCTTCCACCAACCCATACCTCTCTCCTCAGCCCAGCCTCTACCCCCACTCCATCTGCTGGTCAATGGTAGGTTTTAAAACGCACAGCAAAAGAGGTTGTTAAAAATAAGGCAGAGATGGGGCTCCTGGGTGGCTCAGCCTGTCAAACATCTGACTTCAGCTCAAGTCATGATTTCACAGTTTGTGAGTTTGAGGCCCACGTCGGGCTCTGTGCTGACAACTCAGAGCCTGGAGCCAGCTTTGGATTCTGTCTCCCTCTCTGCTCCTTCCCCGCTCATGCTCTCTTTCTTTCTCTCCCTCTCTCGCTCTCTCTCTCTCTCTCTCTCTCTCTCAAAAATAAATAAACATTAAAATTTTCTTTAAAAAGGCAGAGATGAATGGAAGGCTTGAAGAATAAAGAAACTGTTGATAAATGCCAGAAAGAAAAAAATGTTTTGAACCAAGTTGTAAGCAAGATAAAATTAAAAACTAATTGACCAATTTCTTGTTAATATTTTGCTTCAGTGCAAACACATAGAAAAACTACATTTGATAATGTGGAAAAATAAGGGCTAATGTATTCTAATTTATGGATTCATTTATTCATGGGCTGTAAAGAATAGGAATACAATCCGATTCTGTGTCTCCCTTTCTCTCTGCCCCTCCCCGGCTCACGCTCTGTGTCTCTCTCTCAAAAATACATAAATGTAAAAAAAAAAAAAAACATTTAAAAAAATGGGGCACCTGGGTGGCTCAGTCAGTTAAGCGTCTGACTTCAGCTCAGGTCATGATCCCATTGTTCGTGGGTTCAATCCCCGCGTTGGGCTCTGAGCTGACAGCTCAGAGCCTGAAGCCTGCTTCTGATTCTGTGTCTCCCTCTCTCTCTGCCCCTCCCCTGCTCACTCTCTCTCTCTCTCTCTCTCAAAAATAAATGAATGTTAAAAAAAAAACACTAAAAAAAGAATAGGAATACAAAAACACTGTTCTCGTGAAGCCAGTAATGCATATGACTCATTTTGACTTACCGTCTTCCGCAAATCCATCCTACCCCCTAGTTACATAGATTGAAACCATGTGCCCAGTGTTGTGTAGTTCAGAAACCTACAAAAGCTTTTATAACAATTCAGCGATTACAAGAAATTGCAATGTTTAATGAAAGACCCTTGCTTTAACACTAACTTAAGTATAAAATATTCTAAAGATTGCTACCTTTTAAAGCAAAACTTTTTCTTAACCATAAAATATGTGGATACTGATGTTTAAGGCAGCAATGTTGATTGCTGACTTTTAATAACCCCAGTTTTCTAATACAGTTTGTTTTCTAATTTCTAATGCTGAAATTTTAATGGAATTTGTTTTCAATTATCCAGTATGGACACTAGGTAGGTGCTCATTAATTGAATATCCTGATTTGCATACAGATGTTGTACATGGGTCACCAATTATCCAAGAATTCAAGTACACTACAATAGTTATCTCCTCTGTTATTATAAACAATCTAAGTTTTTATTGATTCAGATTGTGCTTCAGAAGCTTGTGTCATATACAGGGTTCTATATGTCTCCCGGTATCCTTACAGATGTGTAGACATGCTGCCTCAATATACCATTCCAATTTATTTGTCAGTGGTCACAGTTTTTGACTCCAAGTACCAGAGTCCTTTTTTTGGGTATCTTGCAATTATTTCACAATTGCTGCTATGAAAATGTTAGAATAGGTAACCACAGTGATTAAACCATGTGACTTGTGAAATGTAACAACACTTTTTTCCTAACAACCAGCGTCACTGGTCAGATTCATGCTGACATAACACTTAATTGTGATGCAGTTATTTGAAACCACTTCTATTCAACATTACAATATGGGACTCATTTACATGCAATATTACCCATGAAGCAGTAATGTTGCTAGTGACAAATTTTGACAAATGGTAATACAAAGGCTGCAGGCATTCGGTTGCCAAGAAACTCAACTAGATAATTCTATTTCTAGGTTTCATAACCTCCCATAAAGTTCTCTCATTTTACACTTTCATATCAACCTTCTTCCCTACTCCATGATGAATACCAAATTTGCAAATGCAATTTATTGAAATGATTCTATGTACATTTCTGAGATATGCTGAAGTATATGGAAATGGTATATTCAGATTCTGAGTCAATTCTAGAAGATTCCCTCTGCTGCGTGAGAAAGGATTCTATAGGTTCTAATGGATAAAAAGAAAAATTGATTAAAAGGCATGCCATCTGACTGCAGACCACTACAACGATTTTTTTTTCCATAAGGGTAAGTAGACTTCCTCCTTTATTTAAAATAAAGTTACTTCTCACTGGATTGGAAAGCCAAATAATGTCAAAAGATTGAATTCACTAGAGGCTGTGTTTAAAGAAAAGCATGTAGCAGAAGCTTCTATTTTCTAAAGGTTTAAGTTTAATCTAATGACAGTCACTTAAAAAAAAAACTAAAATTAGTATTTGGAAGAGAAATAAAGGGGTGGACTGAATTCTCAAGCATGGGGAATAAATAATGATGCTTCTTTTATTTTATTTAGTACTTACATTTCATTAATGATTAGATCAAATGTTCTGTTTAAAATATATATATATATATGTGTGTGTGTGTGTGTACACACACACACACACACATATATATATATATATGTTTTTATCCAGCAAGTACTCAGTGCTGACAGAAAGGTGTTTTCTAGCAATCATTCTGTTAGTTATCAATCAGTTTCAAGCTTTTTCTTATGGTCTGTGCCTGTTGAAAATGATTTCTCCAGGCCCTTGGGTGGCTCAGTCAGTTGAGCATCTGACTTAGGCTCACGTCATATCTCACAGTATGTGAGTTTGAGCCCCACATTGGGCTCTGGGCTGACAGCTCAGAGCCTGGAGCATTTCAGATTCTGTCTCCCTCTCTCTGCCCCTCCCCTGCTCATGCTCTGTCTCTGTCTCTCTCAAAAATAAATAAACATTAAAAAAAAAAAAAAAGAAAATGGTTTCTCTCAAGAAAGCCCGATTCTGCTGACATGGTTCAGAAAAATGAAGTCTTTAGGGTTTCTGTACCAGGTCCTTTAGTTATGTTTTTAGACCCCAAGACCAATATCTCTTAAGCCTGAACCTTGTTTAGAATTCTTAAGAAGTGTGCTACTCCAGTGTTACTTCAACAGCCCATCAGGGTAGAGATTCAGAAAGTGATACCAAAAAAAGGTCTAGGTTTAAAGTGCTCTGTTTCAGCTTCCCTGGGTTTGTGGACAATAATCTTGTTTATTACGCAATGGAATCTGGCAGTTTTAATAGCCCTTCTTTTTAAAACTGTTATCTCCCACAACGAGGAGTTCTTAATCAATGGGACCATTACCACAAATTCTGCCATGAATATGAATGTTATATAAATGTTTGCCTTTGAGTGATTTCACTGTTTTTGCTGCTCCCCATACATGTACGGATGATTCATTGCTCTCTGAGAAGCAGTGCCGAGCATCATATGTACATGAGCCTATTTTTCTGTCCACATGACCAGAGCCTTAATTCAGATAGACTATTTTCATACCCAAAGCATTTTTTCAAATATATATATATATAAATATATATACACATATACTTATATATAAATAAATTTACATATATATGTGAGTATATAATTTAATTCACAGTGCATAAACCATTTATTTAATTTACTATCATGTAAACCATCACTAGTATATGCAGCCTTAACAAGGTAGTGAGTCACAGAAGGAATAAGATGATTTTAAGCCTGTTGTTTTTTTGACAGATATATTCTGTCCAAAAGATACAACAACCCCAAAACAGCAAACTCAACGATACAGTAGGGGGAAAAAATGGACTCTGGGACCAAGAACATAGAGTGAAATATTAAAGTATATGAAAATCAAATTGTCTTCAACGAGTACTAAATAAAATGTAAATGTTAGCTTAAAAGGGTTAGAGAGTCAAAAAATTGCAAAACAAATCAAATGAATGCTCTTGGAGAGTCTGGAAAAACCTTTAGAAGAAAAGATGAACAAATAAAAGAGAGAAAGCCAAGGATAAATAATAAAATGCTCTACTAGAAAGGAAGAGTGAAAAAGAATACTTCTACAACCAAAAAGAGTGCTAGAGGGCCGCCGAGAAAGCATTCATGTCATAAAGCACTGTGGACTGAGATCTATTCATCTATCTGATTATATAAAAAATATAACCATTTCTAGGGGCACCTGGGTGGCTCAGTCAGTTGAGTGTCCAACTTTCAGCTGAGGTCGTAATCTCCTGGTCTGTGAGTTTGAGCCCCACTTCGGGCTCTGTCCTGACAGCTCCGAGCCTGGAGCCTGCTTCAGATTCTTGTCTCCCTCTCTCTCAGCCCCTCCCCAACTCATGCTCGCTCTCTCTCTCTCTCTCTCTCTCTCTCTCTCTCTCTCTCTGTCAAAAATAAGTAATCATTAAAAAAATTTTTTTTTAAATATAACCATTCCTATAGTCAGATACTTCCTTAACAAAGTTACAGAAAGGGTTTTTTTTTTCAATATATAAAGTTTATTGTCAAATTGGTTCTTATAAAGCAATAAGAACAGGCAGGGGTGCCTGGGTGCCTCAGTAGGTTGAACATCTGACTCTTGATTTTGCTTCAGGTCATGATCTCACTGTCTGTGGGATCCAACCCCGCATTGCGCTCTGCACTGACAGCATGGAGCCTGATTGGGATTTTCTCTCTCTCTCTGCCTGCTTCCTCTCAATATAAATTAATAAAGTTAAAAAATAAAAATACATAAATAATCAATAAAAAGGCAGCGGTTATCTAGGGATATGAACAAGAGGTATTCAGAAAAAATACAAATCACTAATAAACATAGGAAAAAATTATCTCACTAGGATTCAAATAAAGGTAAATTAAAACAATAATACAACTCATTAAAATTACATTAGCACATATTGTTAATTTTTTAGATAAATTAAATTGATATTATCCAGTGCTGGCAAGGCAATACCAGAAAGGACATTCTCAAGTTTTATGAAGGTTAATTTGCAGGACTAATTTAAAAAAAAGACACAGAAAAATATAAGTATACATATCTGTGATTGTGAATTCTAATTACAGGAATGTATCTGTGAGAAAGTTTGTACAGTTGTTCACTGTAGCACTTTTTATAATAAAAAGGTCCATCAGTAGAAGAATGGCAGTGACTGACCAATGCTGTGCTGTCAATAACTGTGACATTATCAGCAACATCACCTGTACTACAAACTATAAAAAAAAAAAGAATAGAAGAGCTGTGTTATATTGCGAGATGCAAAAGGCCAGCTAGGGACACAAAATAAATAATAAGACCTCACTGGGGAAAAAAACAGGTTTATATTATTAATAGGTATGTTCTAAATCCATTTCTAAACACACATGGACAGATATATGTGTATATATATATATATATATATATAATATACATGTATATACGAGATATATATGTATATATATGATATATATGTATGTGATGCACAAAAATCCTGTAGAAGGATGGATGGATACATACTGACTGTTTAAAATACTTTTTATTGTAGTGAAGATACACATAACATTTACCGTCTTAACTATTTTCAAGTGTCCAGTTAGTAGTATCAAATATATTCATACTGGTGTGAAACATCTCTAGAACAACTTAATCTTTGAATTCTGAAAATCTATACCCATTAAACAAGAACTACCCTTTTTCTCTGTTCTCTTTCAACTATACCAACTTATTTTTCAAAGAAAACCATATTTCTGAGAATGAACGGTAGAGATGGTGTTTTTATTTTCTCTTTCTCCTTTGTCAGAGAGAAAATCCAGGGAAAGTAGGAAAAAGTCAGATTTATTTTCAAATGTGTATCACCTGTTATTGGAAAGCCTTGAATCTTCATTCAGACACTGATGTTGCTATATAGTACATAAAGAGCATGTTTAATTAGAATTTGGAAAATCTACAATGTATGCTGAATTTAAACTATTTTACATCATGAAGAAGCTCCTCATTAGCAATGATTTATGATAAGACTGAAAAAATAACACACAAGCAATTTATTTCCCAGGATTTCTCCACAAGTCAGTTGCAAGGCAACGGTAGCCTGTGAAAAGACATCACTGACTCTTACAAGTCTTATTTCAGAGGAAGTATTGCTTGTTGCTTTCTTCATTTTTAGGCTAAATTCTTCATGTAAGATACATGCATCATCAGCTTTTTAAATTGGACTTTTGATGAAGAAATCTGGGTTCAAAATTTTTATGAATGTTCTCATGTTCCCCTTCTTACTAATGGAACATAATCACTTCTAAATGATGACTGGAGAATTTTCAACTTAGCTAAAATATTATATGGAAAATAGTGTAAAAATGGAAGATAGAAAAGAATATGTAAAAGAACATTTCATCAGAAATAAACATTTTTAGGATCTAAGGAATTAAGAACATGAATTCAACATGCTCCCTCAATAAGCCAGTGTGATATTGGATTACCTTTCCATGTATTTGGATGGAAAAGCCAGTAAGAACTAGAGGTAAAGAAAGCTAGGCTGCTTGTGTTCAAATAAGAGCGACACCACCTACTGAAAATCTATACCCATTAAACAAGAACTACCCTTTTTCTCTGTTCTCTTTCAACTATACCAACTTGGGGAGGTTGGGGAGGTTATTTTGTCTTTTCTGCCTCAGTTTCATAATCTGTCAGATGTAGCTAAAAACAGTATTTCTGAGAAAACCAAAATACATATATATATATATATATATATATATATATTAATAATCCAGATCAATTTGCTAATTCCCTCAGCTAAGATGCAGATCATCATTTGCACGACAGCACAGGTGGGGTTGTATGAAGGATTTACTTGGCTTCTAACAGCCTCTCGGGTTATGTTTCAGTTCCCACAAACTCAATCTTTTTATGGGAATAGAAATGAAAGAAAGATTGTATTCCAATTTAAATTCTATAAAAATTACTTATGTCTTTCTGAATACAATGAAGCCAGTTTTCCAAAACATATGGATACAAGTAAATATTATGTCTTACAACATAATATGTGAAAATATAACTTTGCAACTATTGCTTACACGTTTTAAAAAAAAAGTACACGTAAAAATTACCACTGATACTGTGGCTCATGTAATGCCATGGTTCCCAAGAAATTTAGGATACACTTTCACTGGCCAACTTGAATGTTTTTAAAACACTGTATCCAATTCTAAACCCACCCTTCTGCTATCCCCACCTGAAGTTAATAATACAAGTTAAGCTTTTCTAAAAGGTGTTTTACTTATCTATTTTGTTTTGTTTTTTGTTATTCATTTTCTAGTAATCACTTAATGAATTAGTATACCCAGAGCCCTTTGAAAAGCTGGCTCAGGGTGCCTGGGTGGCTCAGTGGGTTGAGCGTCCAAATTTGGCTCAGGTCATGATCTCGCGGTTTGTGGGTTCGAGACCCGAGTCGGGCTCTGTGCTGACACCTCAGAGCCTAGAGCCTACTTCGGATTCTGTGTCTCCTTCTCTCTCTGTCTCTCTCCCACCTGTGCTCTATCTCTCTCTGTCTCTCAAAAATAAATAAATGCAAAACAATTTAAAAAAAAAAAGAAGAAAAGCTGGCTCAAACACATACCACTATGCATTACTATAAGTAGCAAAGACTTTCACTCACTAAAATTTGTTTTGAAAGGAATTCTTTATTGATTAACAGAAAACAAGTCATGCAGAAAACATTATATTGGCCTAATCAATGCACAGTAACTGATAAAATACAGGTACCTGAATGCTTTGTGTAGATCTACTACATTTGAATACAGGCATACCTCACAGATATTGTGGGTTAGGTTCCAGAATGCTGAAATAAAGCAAATATTGCAATAAAGTAAGTCAAATAAATTTTTTGGTTTCTCAGTACATATAAAAGTTAGGTTTATACTATACCGTAGTCTCTTAAGTATGCAATAGCATTGAAAAAACAACGTTCTTAATTTCAAAAATTTTTATTGCTAAGAAAATGCTAACCATCATGAATTTCAGCGATTCATAATCTTTTTGGTGGTGGGAGGTGTTGCCTGGAAGTTGATGGCCACTGACTGATGAAGGTGGGGGCTGTAGCAATTTCTTAAAATAAGACAACACTCAAGTTAGCCTTGTCAATTAACTCTTCATTTTACAAACATTTCTCTGTAGCATGCAATGCCATTTGACAGCATTTTACCCACAGAACTTCTTTCCAAATTGTAGTCAATTCTCTAAACTCTGTCACAGCTTTATCAACTAAGTTTATGCAATATTCTAAATCCTTTGTTGTCATTTCAACAATCTTCACAGCATCTTCTCCAGGAGTAGGTTCCATCTCAAGAAACCACTTTCTTTGCTCATCCATGAGAAGCAACTCCTCATCTGTTCAAGATTGATCATGAGATTGCAGCCATTCAGTCATGTCTTCAGGCTCTGCTTCTAATTCTGGTTCTCTTGCTATTTCCACATCTGTGTTTACTTCCTCCACTGACATCTGGAACACCTCAAGTCATCCATGAAGGCTGGAATCAACTTCTAAACTCCTGCTCACGTTGATATTTGAAGCTCTTCCCATGAAACACTCATGTTCTTAATGGCATCTAGAATGCTGAATCTTTTCCAGAAGATTTTCAATTGATTTTGCCCAGATCCGTCAGAGGAAGCACTATCTGTGGCAGCTAAAGCCTTACAAAATATATACCTTAAATAATTAGACTTGAAGGAAAATCACCCCTTGATCCACGGCTGCAGAATGGTTGTTGTGTTAACAGGCATGAAAACATTAATTCCATTGTACATCTCCATCAGAGCCCTTGGGGGACCAGGTGCATTGTTATGTGCAGTCATACTTTGAAAGGAATCCTTTTTTTTTTTTTTCTGAGCAGTAGTTCTCAACATTTGGCTTAAAATATTTAGTATACTATGTTTGTAAAGATAGGTGCTGTCACTCAGGTATTGTTATTCCATTTATACAGCCCGAGTAGAGCAGATTTAGCCTAACTCCTAAGGGCCCTACAGTTTTTAGAATGGCAAATGAACACGGGCTTCAACTTAACTTCACCAGCTGCATTAGCCCCTAGCAAGAGAGTCAGCTTGTCATTTGAAGCTTTGAAGCCAGACACTGACTTCTCCTTTCTAGCTATGTAAGTCGTAGATGGCATCTTCTTAAATAGAAGGCTATTTTGTCTACATTGAAAATCTGTTGTTTAGCGATCTTCTGGATAACTTGCTGCAGCATCTACATTAGCACTTGCTGCATCATCTTGCACTGTGATGTCATGGAGACAGCTTCTTTCCTTAAACTTCATGATCCAACTTATGCTTGCTTCACAGTTTTCTTCCGAATCTGCCTCACCTTTCTCAGACTTCACAGAATTAAAGAGAGTTAGGGCCCTGCTCTCTATTAGGCTTTGGCTTAAGGGAATGTTGTAGCTGGTTTCATCTTCTATCCAGACCACTAAAACTTTTTCCATATCAGCAACAAATCTATTTCATTTCCTTATTATTCTTGGGCTCAGTGGAGTAGTAGCATTTCTCATTTCCCTCAAGAACTCCTCTTTTGCATTCGCAACTTGGCTTAAGGTTTGATGCAGGATACTTAGTTTTCAGGCTAGCTCGGCTTTCGACACACCTGAGCTTAATCATTTCCAGCTTTTGATTTGAAATGAGAGATGCGCACTCTTCCTTTCACTTGAACATTTAGAGGCCTTTGTAGGTTATCGACCTAATTGCAGTATTGTTTTGTGTCAGGGAACAGGGAGGCCATAAGAGAGGGAGAAATGAGGAACAGACAGACAGTGGAGCAGTCAGAACACACAGAACACTGATCAAGTGAGTTCGCCGTCTCATATGGCTGCCGTTCATGGTGCCCCAAAACAATTACGATAGTAACATCAAAGATCACGAATCACAGATCACAACAAATATAATATTTATGAAAAAAATTGAAATATTGAGAGAATCACCAAAATGTGATAGAGAGACACAAAGTGAGCAGATGCTGCTGGAAAAATGACACGGATAGATTTGCTTAATGCAGGGTTGCCACAGACCTTCAGTTTGTAAAACACACAATATTTGCAAAACACAATAAAGTGAAGCACAATAATAAAAAGTAAGCCCATAAATGGCATTAATCTACTATTGGTTTTGGCTGTATGGATGAATACTGTTTTCTACTTGAAAATTCCAAATGAACAGCTTCCTTAACAAGCTACAATCTTTTTTTTGCAATACAGAAAGTTGAACAAAAGCAAAGAAAGTTAGTTATAACCAACCAGGCGAGATCATGAAATTAAAGGACTACTGATAGCTTAAACAACAGTGAACTACATGGGATGGCTTAATGTCTATTAATCATCAACCTAGTATTTAATATGTAAACATTATGTAAATTGTATGTCAGTACTATAGATTTTTAAAAACTAAGTCAGAGTTAAGAAAGGAAAATTCACTTTCCTGGCCAACGATTCCATCTCTCCTTTCTTTCTTGACCTTCAACACCACCCATCCCCACTCACAGCTGAGTTTATAACTACCAGATATAAGCAAGCAGAAAAGATTTTCCAAGTGCTCTGATCTGCATATGTACCATCTATCTGTATCCATACCTAAGACTCTGGTTTCCTTCATCTCCCTTCTGTCTGAAGAAAGGTCCTCCAATTGTGCACCACAACCCATCCCTCTCTCACCTACATAAAGGCAAGCTTTTATCCTCTTGGCTCCTTACGTCGTGAAATTTTCCTCTCTTCAGTTTAATTATCATCAGCATATTAAAGCATTTTAAACTTTCTCTCATTTTAAAAACAAATCCAAATAAAACTACCACCTGACCTATAAAACATACCCTGCCAATAACCAATTCATTTGTCTGCTCCGCTTTCCAATAAAGTTCCTAGGAAGAGGTGCCTTTACTTATTGCTTCCGATCACTCTCTTCCTATTCACCTTTAGACCTAATCCATTTATGTCATGCAGATTTCTGCCCTTTTAAACTCTACAGAAGTGAAGAACTCTCAGCAGGATCATCAATGACCACCATGTTGTTAAGTCATCAGTTAGTGATCTGTCCTCATTACTTCCCTGACAGCAGAATTTGAAACATTTGCTCATGCCCATTAGTCCATTCAGTCTGCTGTATCCTCTTCATGTCTCAAAAGGTTAATGTTGGAGTAACCAAACCTCTTAGGTTATAGTTTTCAGATCTCTATCTACAACCACTTTCTGGTAAGATCATACAATTTTATTACTTTTAAGTATACACTGATAACTTCCATATTTTTGTCTCAACTTGGATCTCTCTTGAACTCCAGACTAGCATATATGATGCCTTTATTTGAATGTGAACTACAAATCTCAGGTTTATTATAAGCCAAATCAAATTAATCAAATCAATTCTGCAAAACTTGGGGCACCTGGATGGCTCAGTTGGTTAAGCATTTGACTCCTGACATCAGCTTAAGTTGTGATCTCATGGTCATGAGATCGAGCCCATGTCGGGTTCTCTCTGAGTGTGGAGACTGCTTGGGATTCTTCCTCTCTCTCTGCCCCTCCTCTTCTCTCTGTCTCTGTCTCTGTCTCTTTCTCTCAAAATAAATAAACATTAAAAAAAAAAAACCTGCTTCTCCCATGGTCTGTCTCATCTTAGTAAATAGCAACTCCATTCTTATAGCTGCTCAGACCAAAAACTCAGAATCAGCCTTGTTGAATACTCTCCAACCTTCATACTCCATGTCTAAACATTCATGAAATCCTGTTGGCTCTTCCCTCAAAACATAGCCAGATTCTAATAACTTGTCACCTCCACGGCCTTCTCCCTACTACCACAGTTACTACCTTCATTCGGCTCAGGCACACTGTCATTTTTATCCTGGGTTATGGGAATAGCCTTCTAACTGTGTCCCTCCTAAGTGGTCTCCCAGCTTCCACTGTTGTTCTCCAACTGTTCTCAGCCTAGGGGCCAAGGTGATCAACTTAAAATATTTGACAGAAAATGTGACACTTCTACACAAAACCCTCTGATGATTCCCCATCTCACTCTGAGAGCCAAAGTTCTCACAATGGCCTGTGCGATGATACAAGCTCTGGTCCTCTCCTTACCACTCAGACTTCATCTGCTCAGTTTGTACAAGTCAAAGTGGCCGGCTGCTCTTCCTCTAAATTGACAGCAATGCTCTTGTTTTATATCTTTCCATTTACTATCTCTCCTCATGGGAACTGTTTACTCCAAAATAACTGCATGGCCTGCTCGTTTTTTGTTTTTGTTTTTGTCTTTTGTTTTCGTTCAGATCCCTGCTCACATATCACTTTCTTAGTGAGGCCATACTGAGCACTCTATTAGAACTTTATTCCATTCTCTCCAGCTACACTGTCCCTTTACTCTTTTATTTTTCTCCATCCACCTGCAGATTATAGAAGTAATTGATGAATGTGTTTATTGTTGACTCTCATCCACGAAAATATGGACTTCCATGATTTCCTGTCTACTTTGTGTAGTATTTTTACCACTAACTCCTAAAGTAGTGCCTGGCTCATAGGAAGCATTCGTTAAACATTTTGGAGATTTCCAATTTGATGTTTCTTTGAAAGAGTCTTTCTTTATAGTAAGCTGAGCTGATTACTGACCACTGAAATTACTACTAGATCATCAAAGGAGGACAATCTGTGTTTGAATCCTCTTACTTCAGGGACCTCAGTTTCCTACCATGGATCTCTGCAATCCTCCCACTCCTGCCTTCCATCTAGTGCCAGAAGTAACATCCATATTGCATACGCAGAAAGTGGCAAGAACTTGTATTTTACAACACTGAATACCTGATTTCAAATGCTGACGCCAACCCTAAGGATCTAAAGACTTATTATTAAGACACAGCACCTTATATTTAAAATGAAGATTTATAAACAAATAATAATAGAAATCTCACTGAGAAACAATAAATTACTTTTCAATATGTGGAAAATGTGCTACATCACTTTTAATTAAATAAATGAAAAATAATATTTTTATAATTTTTCACTAGTAAATAACATATTACAAAATACTCTATTCAATGCTCTGAGGGTTATGGGGAGCTGGCTCCTGGTGGAGGGAAAATTATTTGCTACAACTCTTACACTTACAAGAGTATTCATAACTCATCATACAGTAATTTCAGTTATAAGCAATAATAATCCGCGCACACATAAAGCCTCAAGAATGAAGATACTCATTATCACATTTACACTGAAGTGTTAAAAAAATGACCAATTTTTTAAAATATTAAACAAATTATTATTTTTTCACAGACTACCATGTATCACAACCATGTGTAAGATTTCCTATTATATAGGAAAATGCTTATTATATTGTATTAAGGAAGAATATTCTTATTGAAAGGCCTGGAGTAATAAAACATGAATAACACAAGAATGATTTTAAAAGAAAGAGGCAGACTGACAGAAAACATAACTATTAGCAATGGGTGCCTCTGAGTGTTGGGACTTCTTTAATAGTAATACTAAAAAAATTACAATTACTATTACTATTAAAATACTAATAAAATTGACTACAATAGTAATTTTCAAAAATTTGACCATTCCCCTTAGGAATGTAAATGAATTCAAAGATGCAATATTAACTAAGCAATTAAAATGATTTACCTGGGGGCGCCTGGGTGGCTCGGTCGGTCGGTTAAGCATCCGACTTCGGCTCAGGTCATGATCTCACTGTTTGTGAGTTCGAGCCCCGAGTCAGGCTCTGTGCTGACCGCCCAGAGCCTGGAGCCTGCTTCAGATTCTGTGTCTCCCTCTCTCTCTGCCCCTCCCCTGTTCATGCTCTGTCTCTCTCTGTCTCAAAAATAAATAAACGTTAAAAAAACATTTAGAAAAAATAAAATAAAATGATTTACCTGATATCCAGCCTTTTATTTTTACACAATTCAATCTTTATTCTTCCTTAGTCACCTAAGTGCACAGGCCCTCTACAAAGCATCCTGGTCTTGTTTTGAGGACTTTTCAAGTCTTCCCTGTCCCAGCCCCTCCCTGGTATTTATCCATCCAGAGGTCTTTATTTTAGGGTCAGTATTAAATTAATCTTATTAGTATTTACACAGAAGTGTAATATATATGCATTCAATAAGATCCAATTAGTAGAGCCACTCAAATTGTGAGGCAACAGCCTTGCTACCAATTGATATCAGCAACTGCAGATGAGTGGGGTTCAAAATAATACAGTTCCATATATTTTTATTTTCATAGATATATTCACCTTTATTTATATTGTTAAGTTTTTCAGAAATTGTATTTCAACTTCCTATTACTCTGATAAGAAGAATAATAATGTGAGGCACCTGGATGGCTCACTCAATTAAGCATCTGACTCTTGATCTCAGCTCAAGTCACGATCTCACAGTGAATTCAAGCCCCACATTGGGCTCCGTGCTGAGCATGACTGAGCATGAGGCCTGCTTAGGATTCTCTCCCTCTCATTCTGTCTCTGCCCCTCCACAACTTGTGCTTACTCTCTCCCTCTTTCTCTCTGTCTCTCAAAATAAATAAACTTAAAAAAAAAGGAAGGATAATAATGATTCTAGTAATCCTTAATCCTTGTTATTACCATAATAATAATTTCAAATTAAAATGGGTCTATTTCACCATAAAACATTGATAAGCTATTTAAAGTCACATCTTTCTACCCAAAATGCAAAATTCAGAGAGAACAATTGTAATAAAATACTTTTGGGGAGAAGAGGAGAATTGAGTGGTTGCTCTGTTATGTGGGTTGCAAATCGTTCACTCAAAATGTTTCACCAAAACTGAAGCATTCATATGTTTTAAGACAGAAATTTGGGGGAAAAAAGTAGGTTTTAAGAATTTGGCCCTAATATGGGCTTATGCAATCTCTAGTTCTTTTTCTCTATAAATTAAATCAGTCTAATGCTGTAAGCATCCATTGAATAACAGTTTCATGAAAGGCACGGTGATAGGGCCTAGTTTCCAGGTTAGAACCCTTCCAGGGAATAAGCTTGAAGGTAAAATTTACCCCTTCTTATTTTGTTATAATCTCAATACTGAGCATGGTACAAAGATCCAAAATTTGTAATTAATTTCATTAGACAAATCTTTAGTTTCCAATGTATTTTAATAGAGGCACAATTATACTATAAAATCATCACAACCTCCTTGGTATTTTCCAAATATCTGTTCAATAAAAGTAACAGATATGTTTTCTATCACTAATTTCTAACACTATGTTTTATTGTTTTTTTCTCTACTATATATATTTACACAGCTTGTAAAGGTAATGCAGTTTGATTCCCCTCATATTCCATTAAATTATCATTTTATCCTCCATCACAGAAAAGTCATAAATTCTGAGCACTGAACAGGCTTTCAGAAACTGGGGTAAGCCTATTTTTCATGTCAGACGTATCTGAGATTCAACTATCTATTTTCTACATTTTAATTAATCACCTTAATTTTAAAATTTGATTCTCAAACTTGATCATTCATTCAACTAATATATTTTTTATCACATGTTATGTATGTAATAGACATGCCATAAAGAGCAGTGAATAATACAGATTCAACTGCTTCTTGGAGACAGCAGGCTAGAAGGGGAAAAGACACTGAGTAAATAATCACAGGTATGGGAAGTGTTATAAAGGAGGTGTTCATGGAGCTTGTAACCAGTGGCCCTAGCTAAAGAGGGTTCAAGAGAGAGGTGAAGTGGATAGTATTAAAGGTGCAGACAACAAAGACCATGAGGAAGGAAAGGTCAAGATAAATTCTTAGAAACTGAAATGAGTCCCAGATGGCTTGATACAGAATGGTGAATGAGGTAGGAGCTGAAGAAGATCAGGGTGGAGTTATGAAGATTTACTTCTTTAATCTTTATTTTTTATTTGCAATGGGAAACTAATGATATTGGATTAGGAGTGACATGGCCAGTGATATAATCTCTCACAATTTTTGAAATTTCTCTTGGATCTCTGTAGCAGTATTGGTCATTTTCACAAGTAGTATTGCCCTTGTGTGATCTCTGTATTTTTATCACTTCATTCTGCTCATTCAAGTGCTGAACTTCCTAGCAGAAGTAGGAGCTCTCGCAGGTGGCAAGATAAACTGACCCTCAAAATTTCCTTAAACAGACCTACTCAGAACCAAAACCCAGATTTTCCTATACCAAATTCCTATAAACTCTTTCAAATTTAAGAATTGACCTTTTTTCAAATGTCTTGTTAAAATGGCAGTCCAGTCTCTTCACTCTTCCCGTTGTCTCTGCAAGACAGACACACTATCTGGCTAGATGGCTTAGGAGCCCCCTTTTAAAGCCTTGAACATTCCTGTAATCTGGTTATATGCACCTCTACCCATTTGCATTACCATCCTCCAGTATTCAGGATACTTCTCAATGTTCTTACAGAATCTGTTTTTCTTCTACATTAACATCACGCTGAGTTTATTTTTAATATCCAATATGTATGGCCTTTTCAAAGTTTCATGAACTTGAAACTTTTCACAGTTTCATTCAATGTTTTCTATTTTCTCATTCCACTCATGCCCAAGACTTAACCCACATTGCTATGGTAAGAGGAATAATTTCCTATCACTCACCACAGTATTTTGATCCTCTGTCCCTCGGGTTTTCAAAACCCACAGAACTCCATATCCTTGAATTCCTTGGTCTTCTTGATAAGCTAAAATACCACCAAGTGTTACCTTTGCCAAAAGATATCCCCAGCATGGATAACGTCCAGTCAAGATAAAGGGGCAAAATGCGAATTTTTGAATGTGAATGCCTAGTTAAGAATAGACAGTAAGAAATGACAGAGAAGAATTTGTAGGTTTGCAGTGCTCAAAAAGGGAAAATAGAAAAGGAATGATCAAAAGTGAAATGCTCAAAATCACTCTGTCTTGAGGAGGTGGAGGAGATATCTTTTATATCCCTACATATTTTATATTTCTCTGATACATGGCATCATTAATAGTTCCTTTTGCATACCCCATTCTTCCTCTTAACTACTTTGTAGTACAAAAAAATTTCTATAAACTTTGTTTTATTTTCAAGTGTGTGTTTATATATCTATTTATGATACTGACTTCTTTTATGAAGGATTTGAGAAAGTACCCTAATTACTGAACATCACTCTTACATCTTAAAACCAAAATTCTCATGGGACAGTGGGTAGTGATTCTCAGAGTAGGGTCCCCAGATCAACAGCATCATCATAACCTGAGATGATATGAGAAATGCAAAATTGGGGCACTTGGGTGGCTCAGTAGGTTAAGTGTCCTACTCTTGATCTCAGCTCAGGTCACAATCTCATGGTTCATGGGTTTGAGCCCTGCCCTGGCTCTGAGTCAATGGTGCGGAGCCTGCTTGGGATTCTGTCTCTCCCCCTCCGCCACTCCCTCACTCGTGCTCTTCCTCTCTGTCTCTCTTTGTCTCTGTATCTCTGTCCCTCTCCCTCTCCCCCCCGCCCGTCTCTGTCAAAATAAAGAAATAAACTTAAAAAACAAAAAAGAAATGCAAAATCTAGGTACAGCCACAGCCCGACTGAATCAGAAACTCTGGGGTGAGGTCCAGTAATCTGTGTTTTAACCAGCTTTGCAGATGATTTTGATGCTCTCCAAAATTTGAAAGCCATGAATGATTTTTCTTAGCCCTGATGCATATGAAAAATATCTGGGGGCTTTCAAGTAATACCCACTAGGACTCACCACAAACCATGTGAATCCAAATCTATGGGCGGGAGCCCCAGATTTCACAAAAAATGTGATATACAGTGAAAGTGGAATCTCACAGTCCGCTTTCCCCACACAGATCTCCTGCCCTTCAACCTGCTTCCTACTCTTCCTCAGTGGACCACTCTGCAAAGTTATCCTGAACTTCTTGCTTTCCAATTCTTCAGACCTCTCCTTGGTTCCCATGTTACTCATCATCTCTCTGGTACCACACCACAATTTTATAAATGGGCATATGAGAGCATGGGCTTTTATCTTCTTTATTTATTTCTGAAATTCGAGTTATAGCTTTTATAACTAGAAAAAAACTTTCTTTCAAAAATAGTTAACATTAAAATGTTTCAAATAATTGAACTGAACAAAATTCTAAGACTAGAAAATTGTTTTCAAATGACCAATAATAAGCAATTATTTGACTATTATAAGGAATGATAAAATTAAGTTGATTTATAACAATATAGTACATTCATGAGTAGATAAGCTAAATATACCCATGTAGGTACAAGTCATGTATTTTCACTTCATTAAACAACAAAATCTTAGAAAAGCAACCTGAAAACATTGAATCGATATATGTATGTAGGTATCTATCTATCTACACACACATACATGTAAATACATGTATTTAAATTGTTAAGGAATAATATTTAATGTAATTAAGCCCATTAAATTTATAAACAGTGATAAATTTTGATACATAACAATAATTTAATCCACATGTCTATAAATTTGTAATATCCAAATATATCTCATTTCTTCCTCATCCCTGAAATTAAATATAATTTTACATCGTAAAAGTAATTAAGATAATGTGATTCATTGTTTTACTGCAATTAAAAATAATTTGGTTTAGGCATATGTCAGTGTATGTTATAAACTATGTTTGTAGCTAAAATCTCAGTAATCTAAAATGTCTATAAAATTGAGTTTGTATATTTATAAGCTGTACTAGAAAGTACAAAATGTATTTATTTGAAGGATAGGGTCTTTCAAAACATTTATGTTTTAACCTTGGAGCTTTCTAACATAAGTGTCAGCATTGTAGATGATATCCTAATGTCATAGATTAATATTTTAAGCTTTTTTTTTCAATAGCTTTTTTGTGTGACTTGGCCTGTAGTACTCATTTTGACATCTTGAAAGAGAGCTTAAGGTATGCACTGAAGTATAGCTATATTTTGGTTTACGGTATTGCATCAAAGCAGCATTGATATTCCTGTAAAAAACTCAAGTAGAAATAATTTAAATCAGGGGCACCTGGGTGGCTCAATTGGTTAAGTGCCTAACTTCAGCTCAGGTCATGATCTCACAGTTCGTGAGTTTGAGTCCCCCATCAGGCTCTGTGCTGACAGCTCAAAGCCGGGAGCCTACTTTAGATCCTGTGTCTCCCCCTCTCTCTCTGCCCCTTCCCTACTTGTGCTCTTTCTCGCTCTCAAAAATAAATAAATAAACTTTAAAAAATATTTTAAATAGAAATAATTTAAATCAAACCCCAATGCAGTTAAATTTATTTTTGATAAGAAAAATACAACATATAATAGACCTGTAGTAACTTGCTGAAACAACACATTTGACTTACTCATTATTTGGCTGTAGTTCAGAAAGATCATGAATTCCTTCTTGTTTTCTCCCCAAAGAAGTTTTTCCGTGCTTTTCTGAATAAAGATTTTTTTTCTTCTTTCTACATAACCCAGAGGGCTATGAATGATATCAAAGCAAGCAGCAGTGCTAGAGAGCAGTGCACTGTCTCAATCTGTAGATTAACATCTGGAGTAAATGCTACCTACAGATTTATGACTAACTCAAAACAAGAATGCTTACACATCAATGAAAGCGAATGTAATTTAAAAGTTTCATTTAAACCATTAGTTTTAGCATCTTCTGCTACTACTTCTCTTTATAACTGAGTTGTTGAAATATATGGAATTGACTTTTGAGTTTTACCTCCTTGTTTCCTGCTCACCCGCTACAATGGTAAGCCAAATAGTGGCCAAAAGCAAGAAGTAAACTGGGGAGAATAAAAGATAACTTTATAATCCATAATCCTTTAATAGCTAAGAGTCAATTGCATGTGAATTTCTTCCATGTGTATCATTTAATATTCATGCGTCTGTATTTTCTAATTCTTTCTTCTAGGTCCACAGTGCCTGAACCATCATCTATATTTGGATCTTTGCTGGGTGTCATAATCCCATTTTAAAATGTAAATTTCTAGAGGAAAGAGACATAATGGTGTGTAGATTCTGTGTAGCACTGCAGATATTATACATGAATAGGAAGTTAACTCTTTTAAGGAATTAACTTCATTTTCTGTCTTATGATGGTACGGTACACTGGCCTCTTATGATGAATGGGTCTAGTTTAGAGAACTAAAAAGACTTGTGTGAGGTCACATGATTACTTATGGCTAACAATTCACTAAAAATTTAAATATGAATTTACTGTACATTTAACTGAACATAGGAACTTAGATGTTCACCTGATTTAGTTTTGGAAAGACTTGTAAATGTGCAGGCACTGGACATATAAAGATGAATAGGACACTGGCCCATTTTCCCATATTTCACTATTTAATCATAGAGACAGACAAATAAACAAATAGAATAAAATACGGCCTTATTTTCAAATACCAATTGCCTTATTTTTCAAACATTCTTTTGCTACTAGATTGTAAACTCTAAGGCAAAAGCAGTTTCTTATTCATCTTTGTATTCCCAGAGCTGAGAACAGTGCTTTACCAGTTTATAACTTGGCACAATAGATTTTTGGCTTCTAAAAGTAGATCCATACTGTAAGAATATAGGGAAAAATGTGTATTTGTAAATGGAGAATCAATAAAGCAAGGAGAAAAGCCATTATCTGACTGTGCTTCCCTCAGCACAGCACTGATGTTAACTGTTCTGCAAAGTGCCACCATAATAGCAACAGTAATTGCAACAACCACACAACAATAATTGAAACTTTGGCTCTGATTCTGTAAGTAGTTAGCATGGGAAAGAGATTCTCAGGGATTCTTCATGACCCCAGCCTGGCTCAGTGCCCTTAGCTGCCTGCCCTCGAGCACAAAAAGCCCATACAAAATTCAGGCTATAGATCTATAAGAGCCAGAGAAATCCTTCCAGGGTCTGCTGCATACTGGTCGTTTGGTTTCCTCCTGCTCTGGCCTTCTATCCAGTTTCCATCATGCTCTACAACACGAGATAGGGCACTCTGATCTCTGTTATTGGGATGAAAGAGCAGATGGCATATCACTTCCTTAGTATAATCACAAGATCAGATGGCATATCACTTCCTTAGTATAATCACAAGATCAGATGGCATATCACTTCCTTAGTATAATCACGGTTAATAAAATATTGGGATAAATTATGTTTACAATTAATAACAGAAACATTTTGATACTTAGATAATACTTTTTATGACAACCTGAGCATTTAGAAGGATTTTAAGTTCAGGGTTACACTTTCCAAAGGGGACTCTGTATTTTCCTGATTACTTATTCAAAAGTTCTCCTCCAGGCCTTGACATCTAGACTTAGCATCCGTGACACCAGCAAAGCTAACAAGAAGAGCTTTCACAGCAGCTCTGCCATCTAAAAGCATGGGCTCAGAGCAGGGAAACCAGGCAGAGGGACAAGAACTCCTGTGGATAGGCCAGTACCACCCTGTTTTGTTTTGTTTTTACTTGATTACAAAGCAAAAAATTTTCTCAATTTACTTACTACTTTAATGTTTTGATTCCTTGCTTACATTCTCTGAATTTCTTGCCTATATCAGAGTGGCTTAGTCTGTTGCTCACTAATGGAAAGGGAAAGAGCTTATGTATGTCTTCTTAATGAGAAAAAATAATACATTGCAGAATTGTGGCTTGAGTAAGAACTTCTGATAATTATACTGTCTGGCTGAGAAATACACTCCTACATACTATTTTGCCCATTTAAGTTAGAGCTACACGGCACTGTTTATTGGTTAGATCAGGTTTAGCAAGTTGGGGGGAGGGGCAAGCTATCTTGTTAAGCCTTGGCTCTGCCTTCTCTTGCTGGCTTTGTGACTTTGTGCCTCAATTTCCTCATCTGTAAAATAGGGCTAACAATGGTCCCTATATTATAGGGATGCTACCTAAGACACATTAAATGAAATATGTAGACATAGATATAGTTACATATATATAGATGCATCTATATATAGATAAATATATATTTAGAAGAGTGCCTGGCACATACATACTATGAAAGTATTTATATGTACACATCTGGGATTTTTTTTTGTAAAATAAAATACTTCGTGCACCTAATTAGACTCTGTGTGGTCTGGAAGATTCAGTGGTTGTGGAAAAGATCCCTTCATGGTTTCAGAAAGGATTTTTTTTTTTTTGGTCCAATATTGCTAGACTGGGAGATGAGGGTTGTGTGGTATTCACAGATTGCCAAGAACTCAATCTGCATACATAAATCTAGATTCAGAAAGATGTACTGCAACATTGTCAAATATCATCTGGACATGTAGTGGAAAGTATGGCTTAGGGAACTACCAAGCAGTAGCAAATATGTTATCAAGCTGCAAAGGAAATAAAAATGTACTTTAAAATGTCCCTTTAGTGTTCTCTGTCAATATTTTATTTTTCAAAGAACATAGCCTATCTTCTAGGAATTTCATTAATGTGTTAAACCATCAAAATGTCAATTTGAATGAAACTTACAAGGAAAAAGCCATTCTCGTAGAAAGTCAGAAAAATTAAATCAAGTAAAATTCAATAAAAATGCCCAGATAAAATCAGACAAAATAAATTTATATTAAGCTTCTGACAAACAAATGCCTGATTATTTCATTTTCAAAAACTATTAAAAGTTCAGCAGTCCTCTTTGGTGAAGGAGTTCAGTTGGATTCTAGAGAATTGCTTTTTGTCATCTGACTGAGATGACAACCATTTTATCACTCAGATAGACCTGTTGTCAACTGGCTGGATGAAGTACATGTAAGTGAATTCACACAAATAATTCCTAGCACCAACTTTCTAGTTTTTCATGTGACATTTGGATTTTCAAGGAATGTCTCTATAGAATATAAAGTCCCAATGTTCCATATATAAAACAAATATTATGAGCCCTTTAGTATTAAATTGAGAAAGTCCCAGTGAAAGAAAATATAGAATTGTAGTGACTCCTTATAATGAAAAGCGTGCCTTAGTCGAAAAGGTGACTTTTGGAAAGAGTGAATTCAATTACAGTATACCATCACAGATTTCCATGTATACTGCTTTTCCTTTTTCTGCAGAGTTTACAGGAGGGTACTGAAAGTAATTTGGAAAGGCTGTTTAAACACAATCAACTAAGAAAGAACATCCTATTGATCACATCTTAGTGCAATTCCTCTGATAATCTTTGAATTACCTTAATTACATTCAATGATACACATTTCTTTAACCTAAAGGTTACTTTTTTTTTTTTTTGCCAGGAGTTTGCAACTATGTCATCATAAGCAACAAATAAGAAGCCAGGAAAACCTTTCTAGGTTTACATTTGTTTTGTTGTTGTTGTTGTTGTTGTTGTTGCTGTTGCATAGATATAGCTTCAGTACATTTGTTTTGACAGGTTCAACACAGTAAATTAATACTTTGAAAACTTGGCTCCACGAATCTGCTAACTCTGAATTTTTCTATTATAGAATCACTGAATGGCCAAACTGAAAGAGACCTAGACATAAACCCAAATGCTTACAGAGGTCATGGCATATTACAAGAGGACTTAAGGTATCACAGAAGAAGCATTTCTGGTTGAGAACATTAAAATTCCAAAAGCTATGGGGGCTTGACCAAACAAGTCTTCAAGGGACTCCAAAAGACCTCCAATTTCAAACCCTGACCAAGTCCAATAAAAAACTGAGGCTCAGAAAGTGTGAAGTATCCAGAGGCACAACGTATCAATCCCACTTGGGGTAAATTCCAGGTTACCTGACTTCCTTCCTAGTGCTCTGTATGCTTTATCATTTTTCCCTTTGAAATCAATGTTTATCATTTTACTCCAACAGAGTTTTAACACACATAAAACACAGCAAGTCTAACAAGACGACAAAAAAGGTCCAGAATCTTACATAACAGGAAATCAAAGTCAGTCCTCAAAAACTCTATAGCTCTAGGTCTTAATCTTGTCCTACACATTTTGTATCTGCCATATTCCATATATGGAAATAACCAGACTCCACACAAAAAAAAGATTTTCCACGCCCTGTCACATGGTCTGTGTAAATGCAGCTCAGCAGTTTCAATTCCCGGGAGTCCAGATCGAGCTTGAAGACAGATGGCAGCAAACCATGCAGAACATTTCTTCAATGACATAGCTCATTTGTTTTTCTCTGCACAGAAATGACCTCTATCTTTCTGTTCACAGAGTAATGGATAATTCAGCAGACCAGGAATCAGCAGAGCAATCCCAGATTCAGGTTTATAACTGATTATGTGCACATATTGGGCAAGAGACTCAACTTTTTTTTTTTTAAGTTTCTTTATATTTTAAGAGAGACAGAGCTGGGGAGGGGCAGAGAGAGAGACAGGGAGAGAGAGAGAAACCTAAGCAGGCTCCACGCTGTCAGCGTGGAGTCCAATGTGGGGCTTGATCTCACAAACTATGAGATCATGACCCGAGCCGAGATCAAGAGTCAGATGATTAACCCACTGAGCCACCCAGGCGCCCCAGACACTTAACCTTTTTTATTCTAATTTTCTTCTCCCTAAATTGAATAGGTAGGTAAGATAATTGATAAAGTCCTCTTCCATATCCCTCTTCTTTTTTTTTTTTGTGGGTGTACATACCTTTGGATGTAAACAAGTTCTCTAAGATGATAAAAAAAAAGTCATGGAAGAAAATATAATGTTTGATAGCATACGATGTTTGATAAATAATCTTCGCCAGAACTAATCAAATACACAACAACCCTCCAGCATTTACCCTAACCCCACACTCTAGCTTTTAACCACAAATGTTATAGAAAAAATTATAGTCAATATTATTCGTAGTTTCCTAGTTGCCAAATGGATAGGCAGAATTCTTTCATAGTCTTTCTTTCTTAGATCTTCTGCCAATTTTAACACTGCTGTTAATCCTCCAGCCTTCCTCTGTTTCCTTCTTGACTATTATGACAACACTTTCCCAGAATGTGTATTTCTTTAATCAACTTAATTAATTTCAGACTCTTGGCTCCTTTCCTCAACTGTCCCCTTTAACTTCTGTCAACTGTCCCCTTTTTCACTCTGTGCCCTGTGCTCATTCAGCCTCACTCCCTCTCAGAATTGGAACCAACATCTGTAGTGGCTAATAATTCTTAAATCCTGCTCTCCTAATCTATTTTCTCCCCTAAAATCAGATTAGTCTTCTCACCTGCTCCCTAAATGTGACACAGGCAACTAAAAGCCAGCCTTATAATTTCGTAGTCTACATTCTCCATGTCACCCAGGCTAGAACCATCAGACCACTCTCATGTTCTTGTTTTTTTCTTACTTCTGACATCCAATTGGCCATCAATTCCATTCAATTTGTGGTGTAAACACTGTTGAAAACCATACCCTTCTGGGTAATATCACCTTCTGGTTTAGTTCAGATCTTTGGCATACAGTCTACCACAGTAGCCCCCTAATTAATTTCCATCATTCTATTTTTCTTCTATCTAATCCATCAAATGAACTTCTGTCTGAATTGTCTTTCTAAAGCAAAACTCTGATCATCATTCCCATTTCTTTAAAAACTTAGGAATCTAAATTGCATATGGAATAAGCCCTAAAATTTTCAATATATCCTACAGCATCCTTTAAATTCTAAAGTGAAACCCAATCTTTGCCTCAGAGGCACAGATTTACTCTTCTGTGAAACCTGTGATGCATATTCATACTGCAGTGCTCTTGAATGTCTCATTTCTTCTGCCTAGAATATCCCAACCCCTTCCTAATCTATGAAGATGTCTTTTGCTCCTAAAGATGATTGACAGCACAATTCTCTGGCTCCCAGTAGCACAGCCACAGGTCTGACAAATATAAATATATTCATGGAGACTATAGGTCAAATCATTACGCATTAAGACAGCATTGGAAAAGGGCACCCGGGTGGCTCAGTCGGTTGAGCATCCGACTTTGGCTCAGGTCATGATCTCATAGCTCGTGGGTACAAGCCCCAGGACGGGCTCTAGAGCCTGTTTCTGATTCTGTGTCTCCCTCTCTCTCTGCCCCTCCCCTGCTTGTGTGCTGTCTCTCTCTCTCTCTCAGAAATAATAAATGAATAAACAAAAAAAAGAGAGAGAATTGGAAATTCTGGTATATATGGTGGCTATATGGGTGCTTTTGTTATATTGTTTGTAATTATATTTCTGTTAAATGTGCAGACCATGTCTTGTTCTTGTTTCTATTCCTCATGCCTAACAAACTGCTTAAGAATTTTCTTGATGACACCGTTGGGGCGCCTGAGTGGCTCAGTCAGTTAAGCGTCAGGTCATGATCTCACAGTCCATGAGTTCAGCCCTACGTGGGACTCTGCTAACAGCTCAGAGCTTGGAGCCTGCTTCTCATTCTGTGTCTCCCACTCTCTCTGCCCCTCCCCCATTCATGCTCTGTCTCTCTCATTCTTAAAAATGAATGTTTAAAAAATGAAAAAAAAAGGAATTTTCTTGATAAATTAAGTAAATGGCTCTTGGATTTTTTTTCCTAACAACAGAACTTAAAGAAATAGAGAAGAAGGAGAAGGCTCTTCCTCAGAATTCATCAAGCAACATGAGTTTTTTTACAGACAATCCACTCTTATTTATGTGTGCTTATTTGTTACATGCATTAGCCTGGATATGCCAAGATCATAAATCTAGAGGATGCACAAATTCAGTAGTCAATTCTCTTATTTTGGCAGATTGAAATTAAATTAAAATCAAATTTCAGATTAAAATTTTATGGTACTTATCTATTTTTGCTTACTTCAAATACAATTGTGTGGGGATTTTTTGTTTGTGGAGTGGATTTATTATTATTTTAAAAGGTGTTGCTAGTATACAGAAAGTAGAAAAGTTTATTTTTACCACAAGCAAGACTTTTATTAAGTTAGATACCTCAGACAATAGGACAATAAACTATTGAGATTTAGACAACTAACCTATAGTTGACCTATATTTTGATTATTCTCAAAAGTCAATAAAAGTCCAGTGAACCTCTAAATTAATTTCATATTCTCTACGCTACAGTTAAAATCTGTTTCTAGTCAGGAATTTGGAATCTGTGCAATAAAAGCTAAAAGGAATCAGTGTATGGAATCTGGACTTCTTAATGTGATAACATGACATCTATATGATTTTTGAAAATACTTGCAGAGACTTCAACATTTCCTGGAGCAGTATGTTATAAACAATGTATTGAAAAATATCAGTGAGGGTGCCTGGACGACTCAGTCAATTAAGCGTCCAACTCTTGATTTCAGCTCAGGTCATGATCTCATGGTCTGTGGGCTGACAGCGTGAAGCCTGCTTGGGATTCTCCCTCTCCCTCTGTCTCTGCCCCTCCCCTGACTGTCAAGCTCTCTTTCTCTCTCAAAATAAATAAATAAACTTTTTAAAAATATGTCAATTGGATAAAAACATTTCCAATATGGCTGCTCCCCTAATATGCCGTATCTACCTCTATTAGAAACACTATCATGTGATGCAAAAAAAAATTATTTCCATTTGTTTTAACATATAGGTCAAGTTTTCTCAACCTCAGCACAACTAGACTGGATATTTCTTTGATATGGAGGGCTGTCCTGTGTATTGTGGAATGTTTAACAACATCCCTTAATGGTATGACACTAGAAGTCAGTACCTCCTTTGAGATCTGATGTCCAATCATCTCTCCAAACATATCCAAATAATCTCTAGTTGAGAACCACTGCTATACATGGGGAGCAACTTGGTTTTTATTTATTTATATATTCATCACATAACACCTCAACTGGAACATAGTAGGTATTTAATAAATGTTTCTTTAAAAAATGAGTGTTAATATTTAAGAGTATATGTTGTAGTTTATCTCAGCAATCCTACAATTATATATGTCTTAGTTCTAAGGTATATCCAGTTCATAAGTACTGATGGAATGTGATCACTCTCCCTGCTCCTGAGTGAACTTAAACAATAGCAACATCATCTGACTTTCTTATAGGTAAGTTCCACAATTTTTTTTATGTGAAAGAGAACACAATTTACAATCACTCCTCATCAAGGATTACAAATTCCTAGTCCAAGTGGAAAATAAGACTACTCTCTGGAGAGTTAAACTGTCAAACTAACAGATAAGGTAGAAGTCATAAAAAGTCATCTTAATGGGTTCAAATGTTTAGCAGATTGGCAGACCTTGGCTGTAACTTCACTGAATATATTAACATTTGAAGACCGAAAGCACCTGTTAGGGGTGCCTGAGTGGCTCAGTTGGTTAAGAGTCCAACTCTTGATTTTAGCTCAGGTCATGCATGATCTCATGGTTTGTGCATTCAAGCCCCACGTGGGGCTCTGCACTGACATTGCAGGACCTGTTTGGAATTTTCTCTCCCTCCCTCTCCCTCTGCCAACCCCCCCCCCCACTCGTGCTCTCTTTCTCTCTCAAGAAAGATACATAAAATTCAAAAAATAAAACACCTGTTAACGGACTGCTGCTCAACTTTGGAAAAACAAACAAAAGGGAAAGTCATGGAGGAAAAAATGGGGTCTAACCATCCATATGGGGTCTACCATGTTATTCCATGTAACATGTTATCTTTTCACAAGTCAAATCTTCACATTATCTTCTCACAAGAAAACTACATGGGAAGCTGAATTATCAGAAGTTTGCCAGCTGAGCATAAAATCAGAACAACATAAGTTGATTACATGACAGAATGTTTAATATCCACAAACATTGTTATTTGAATACAGCTGTGTCCACAGGAAAAAATTCACCAAAAGACTGCTGCCATATGGAAGACTTGGAAGGCCCCAGAGTTGCCATCCAGAGAGCACCATGCCTTCAGAAGCCTTTAGTTGCACACATTTTTCTCCCTGGAACTTATAAATTCTTTCCTTGCCATTTTTGTTTGCTTTCTTAGCCTCATGTCTAAACAATTTAACAATTAAGGTAGACCATATTTAACAATTAAATGTAGATAGACAAGATGGGGTCACTCCCTAAAAGTATCCCCTGGGAAACAAAGAGTTGACTTATATTTGAGCCCTCACATAGTGCCTCATATTAGGGGCAATATCTCATCATTTTATTTTTCAAAATAAAGTGCTATTTGGGACTATACATCAGCCTGAAATTACCTCAAGCAATGATGGTTTGGGATATATAGAAGTCATCTGATAGATGATTGTTTAAAAAGATTGTGTGAAATTTTAACACAAATTCATTCATATTCAAGGCAGTATAACCTCACCTTTTAAATAGCAATAATGTTTTCTGGCACCAATGAACCTCAGGATCAATGTTTTAAATCCTTGCTTTATGGAAGTGAATACTCGGGGCTTAGAATAAAATCACACACAGATTTAAAAAGTGCTGCATTTCAAATAATTTGGTAGGAAGTGATAATATTGTAAGCCTGCATTATATAACTCAAAAAAACAACCCTGGTGATGATGTAGTCACAGCTGTACAAATGCACATGCAAAGAATGAAGAAAGCAATTTCATAAATGGGAGCAAAGAAAAATATTTGAAAAAATTCTACTGTGTAGTTATATCAACAAATTAAATACCATAAGTTAAAGAGATGTATACTCTACACTTCTAAAATTTATTCAGTTGTCCTTTTTCTCCCCTCCCCAATTTAAAGATCTTTGCATTGGAAGAGGAAGAATTCACCTAATATTAGAGGTTGCTATCTCTTCAGGAAAAATGGTCTTAAAATATTTTTTTGCCAAAATAAATAAATTAATTATTATTTAAAAAAACACATTCTCTCCTTCCTCTGTTCTGCTTAGGCAATTCAGAGGAGACCAGAGTACTTTATTTTAAATATATACACAAGATATCTATGTATACATATGTGTGTGTGTGTGTGTGTATATATGTGTGTGTGTATATATATATATACGTATATATATATATGTATATATGTATGTGTGTGTATAATATCCCTCTCTCTATCATAAATAATATTTATATAAAGAAATTACATGTATTGCTATAGATATACTAAGATTGAGGTGATAATTTGATAATTTAGGTGGATGTATCATCCATTTTAAAGAGCAAAAAATTCTAAGAAAGCTTGAACACCACATTAAAATAACTACTTAAGACACTAAAATGACCACCACAAAGAAAAAGGTACTTATCATCTTGCTAATCTGGGCTTTGTCTACACTGGTTGACAGGACAATTCTAAGAAGTCCGTGAAACAAAATATTCGATGAGTGTTTTATTGCTCTCAGATTCTGCAAGGTAACACCAGAAACAACTTCCCAACCACCCCCTACTCTATTTCATCATATGCTAGATAAGTCTCTTGTCTCTGCCCCAAAGCAGGTGTATAGGCTTAAACACACCAATTCACAATCAGTTCCTTGAATTTGCACTTGTCCACAGCTGTGACATCCTTGTCAAATATGTGCATATGCACAAGAAGCTTAATTAAAGTTCACAAGTGGAGCAATGTTAACTATACAAATAATTGGGGAAACACAAAGTCCTCCACTTCTTCACTACCAGTGATAATGCATCCCAAGCCCAAAGCCAGATTCTCCCCCCCCCCTTCTATCTGTCCCTTAGGGCTACTCCATACCCTAAGTTAGCATACACAAACCACCCCACATGTAGAACTTATACATTTTTCATTTTTCACTTACTTGTATATTGGTACCATTTACTCTTTGAATTGATGCCAATTTATCAATGCAAATACAGAAAGATCATGAGAAAAAAATTGGAAACCGAAGAGCTTATAGCTATAAAGATTTTAGTCTAACTTTTGTAATTGAATTCTAATTTTTTATATTCAAACCTTAGAGTGCTTAGCCAAAACATGACCAGGGATTACATATCTTTCCAATGCATAACTATTAACAAAACAGAGGCATCAGAGCTCTTCCAGATTTTATTAAATGATTTTTTTCTCTTTCTCCCATCTCACTCTCATTGCATGCTATTTGTCTTTAGGTGGAATAATTTATAAATCTATTTTTTCTCTATCTAAATTGTCCAATATGGTATCTACTGGTTATTATACTTTAATTAATTTTATATTAATTCAAATTAAATTAAAATTCATTTATCTGGTCACACAAGTTACATGTCAAGTGCTCAAACCCATGTGGCCTAGTGGCCATTACTGCACTAGACAGCATAGATGGAGAACACTTTCCATCATCTCAGAAAGTTCTACTGGAGAACTGAATAATATCAAAAACATGACTCATGGGGTGCCTGGGTGGCTCAGTGGGTTAAGCGTCTGACTTCGGCTGAGGTCATGATCTCGCGGTTCAGGAGTTCGAGACCCGTGTCAGGCTCTGTGCTGACAGCTCAGAGCCTGGAGACTGCTTCGGATTCTGTGTGTGTCTCTCTCTCCACCCCTCCCCACATGCACTCTGTCTCTGTCTCTCTCAAAAACAAATAAACATTAAAAAAAAAACAAAACAAAACAAAACAGGGACTCAAAGGCAAGAATGGGGGAAGAATTTATATTACCTTTATTAGCATACTAAACATATATTTCCCAACTATTCCTTCATTATTTCACCAATTATTTTATATAACTTACAGGATACCAAATCCCCACAAAGTATTCTATTAAATGCTAATACATAATTAGCACATATTAATGCAGCACACATTCTAATTCAGGGATTGGCAAACTGTAAAGAACCAGATGGTCAATATCTTAGGTGTTGAGAACCATTTGTCCCTGCTCCCACCACTCAATTCAGCTGTTATAGCACCGAAGCCATCTTAAACGATGTTTAACTGAATGAACAAGGCTACGTTCCCACATAGGCTGTGGGCTGGCCGTGGGCTTGAATTTGTCCACAGACCATAATTTGCCAACCTCTGCTCTAGTTGATAGATAAGCACTTACACGATAGGTAAAGAACTCTACGTAAATGCAAGATATACTATGATAATGCAATAATATGTTCAATGCCTTATGGAAACACAGGGTTGAGAGAGAGATTTTGACTGAGTGAACTGGGGAAAATTACCCAGAGGAGGGAAAGTGAAGGGGTCTTCAAAGATGAATATGACCTTAATAAGTAAATACAGAGAGAAGGGAATGTCTGCAAGAAGGAACAACTTGAGAAAAGGCAAAAGGCTTAAACAGCATAGGACTTGTTCAGTGAGTCGGTGGTAAATCATTGTAACTGGAGCTGACAGAGGCACCAGAACATATATTAGCAGGAGACAATCATCTTTTCAAAAACTATACTAGGATGTACTTTCCAAACACCAATGGAAGGTAGGAATTCCTAAAGTGGCCCATACTCAGATGCATCATCTGGTGCCTGTTAAAATTTAGATTCCTGGGTCCTAATCACCAGAAATTCCATTTCAGATCTGTGGTGCTGCTTAGAAATATCCATTTTGAGCAAGTGTTGCTGTGATTCTGAGGAACATGAACACTTGAGAACCAGTGACATACATGGTTCAACTATCTCTAAATACATTTCCTTAATCATTTTAGACACTATTAACATTTAAAACAAGTTAAACATTTAAGACAGGCTTAATTGTCTTAGAAGTTTTATTGGCGCTGTTTGCTGCCCTTATCCTCTCTTTAAGTAAAAATTTCCCAAAGTTTACTGCTCACAGATTCAAGTGGTTGTAGGAAGTTCCTCCTTATTCTAACATTTCAATTCACTGAATGAGCCAATGTTCATCACACCATTCCACTGATGAATTTTTATACTTTAATTATTCCTTCTTTCCAGGCCTCTGGAATGGAATGAAATATATAACTCCTTACAATTACTTTCACTCACATCCATCCCTCACTTCACATTTTCTTGATCAAATCATCGGTCCGAATGGAATTCTCCACACTTCTTCTTGAGACATAGCAATGAAGTTTCTATGACATGGCAGATAGACATGTTGACTTTATTAATTCATAAAATCATGAGAAAAAATTAGACTACTTCTAATATCCTCATTAAATATGGCTAGTGATGTGAAGACCTCTCTAATCAATAGAAATGTATCAATTTCTCTTAAAAAGACAAAAACAAACAAACAAAACTGGATTTTTTCAGTCCTTTCCCAGTACAAGACCTCTCTTAGACCCAAGTGGAATGCTAAGAGAATCACTTTTTCCTAACTGCATTACTTTGCACTTCACCTATCTATACTAAAACTCATTATTTATCTTACCGATTCAGAAAGACTTTCCATAAAATAACCTTTATTTTCATCATTTTGAAAATCTAAGATATTTGTAGACCAGAATTTTTTACGATGTGGCATTCCAAAATATATCATTTTTTAATGTGAAGGCTTTTATTGAGTATAATGTGAGTTGGCAATAATAGCATCTATAACAGGGACTCCAAATTTCAAATTAGTATAAAATGCTGTGAATTATGTACACATCTATTGCTATAAGGACTTTCTTAAGAGCTGTGCATACTTAACATTTAAAACTGTTGATATGGCAGAAATAAAAATTTCCCTTTAAGATCGTCCTTTATTGAAAGGTTGTTCAAGGCGAATTGAAGCAATTTATCTATAAATATGTTATAAAATATAGTGGCAGTTTTTTTTTTTTAAGAGAGCCTTTTCAAACAAAACATTCTTGGGTAGAACTTGAAAACTGCTGAATATCCTATGTAGAAAGATAAGCACCTAAGAGAGAAATGAAGCCAGCTCTATCACAAGGTCTCCTCATGGAAATAAAGAGCATGAGAAAATTAATAAATCCTACAATAAAGAAAAATATTTAAATCTTAAGTTTACAGGCTCAGAGAAAGTAAATAACTTGCAAAAGTCAGAGCTTATCTCTAGAGAACAGGAGGGTAAAATATTTTGCTTAGATGCACTCTTCACAAACCTCTCAAATACTTCAGCAGACTTCCTAGTGTAAGAGTTAAAAGCAGTGATGAGTTTGAAAAAGTTTAACAACTGGTTCTCCTAGGCCAGCAGAAGATAGAAGATGGGTAAGGAAGGAAAGAGGAAGCTCTAATATGTAGTATTTGCTAATTTCTGTGGTATAGATACTCCTACCATGTGTGGTTTTCAAGCTACCAATGTGATGTCACTGAATGTGTACTTGGGGAAAAAAATGCTAGCTCTGTGAGCTGGTATGAGTTGGCTCCACTGTACCTCTAGAAAAGAAAGCAAAACTAAACTGTGATAAAAATTTTACCACTGAAAAATAAATGTAGAAAAACAATTTGCATTATAGGACCAGCATAACTGGCTCCACAACTTCATATTTTTATTACCTTCAGGGTTCTTTCATGACGAACATGGACATATTAAGAAGTTGCAGCAGATCAGGTAGGATAATAATATTTCAAATCTAGTCAACTAGATTATACTACATAATTTATATTCATACTCTCCGTATAACAATATATATTAATATATCTATATAATATTTTATATATCTTCACATAAAATAACATGTATGTGTGTATATACATACACATACACATATATATACATACATATATATAAATATATATACATATATGTGTGTATATATATATATGTGTGTATATATATATATATATATATATATATATACAGAAAATGAGCAAGTGAAAAATATACTCTGTACATTAATGGAAGCAGATGGATAGATCAACTGCAGGTATTCCCAAAGCAAATGGAGGAATGGTGGTATGTTCCCCAGAAAAAGCACAGATTTGAAAATGAGAAAAACCTGGATTTGGATGCCAAGATTACCAATTATGATTTGTGTAACCATGAACAGTTCTTTTGACCTAGCTGAACCTCAGTTTATTCTTATTATTTTTTTAATCTTGATAATACCAGTCTTGTTGGGAGGTTGGGACTTGGCTGGAACTCATAACGGTCTAAATCCCAAACTGTCAGTCCTCAACAAAAACGTGCCATAAAGAATAGGTGATCCTACAGGCTGTCAACCTGATAGCCACTCTTTTTACTTTTGGACATACTGTTATATAAACAAGCTTCCATTTTTTATTACACAATTTTCTGCTAATTGTAGCCAATAGTGTCCTCATGGATACATCAAAAGGTTGAGAGCTGTCCTGGTGAGGTTTAACATGATACATGTAAAGCACCAAGAGGAATGCTTGAAACAAAGTACACTAACTACCCACATACTTACTAAGTCATTTCTTCTCTTCCTTTTATAAATTTAGAAGGATGTATAAAAAGTAATCTTTGAAACAGCATGCAAGATTAGTGGAAGAATGGGCTATGCAATGAGAATGAGTTCCAGGACAGGTACACCACTTATTAGTCCTATGACTGGGGGAAACTCACTACCTTCTCCAATCCCAGAAGTCCATTTATTTAAAAGGATCTAAAATTGCCAACTAAAAAACATCATTGTGGGAAGTAACCAAGAAAGAGTAAGTGAAAAGATATCACAGACAATTGGTGCTTGATAAACATCAGTAAACTTGTTCTTTATAAACCCCTACATAGAAGGGGTATGGAAGCAAGATAAAAATAAAGAGCACATGTGTGCTAAAGAATCTGGAGAACTACCAACTATAGGCTTATAGAAACTATTACACCTCCTGGTAATCCATTCGAGTCTCTCCTGCAATAACAGTGTAAAGAACTATAATCATTATTAATGTTAAAGTACTCCGCAATTATTTTCTTAACGGACTATAGTTTCTCTCTAGTGCCTGCCCTTTGCCATGAAAGAAACGGCTCAGAGTCTTTTATATTTTGTAAGAAACAAAAGACAATGATTTAATGCAAAACTATAATGATGATAAAGATAACCACTACTGAGTGTGCATTGCTAACATACTTTGTATGCATTAACTCATTTGATTTTCCTTAAAACCTAGAATGTGACGTGGGTCGTGTTAACTTCATTTTACAGATGAGAATACTTAATTTCTGAGAATTTGCTTTCCAAAGATTACAAAGCTGGGAGTATTAGAAAAAAGAAAATTCAGATCTAGTTCCAAAGTCTATATATTTCAAACCTTCACTGCATCATAATAGGAGCTATTTACAACTCAAAAAAAAACCCCTCCATAATATTTTCATATTTCCCCATCTCTTTGAATGACTCTTTGTTATTCCTAAACAAGCTATAATATTTACACCCTTACAAGGCTGCCTTTTTATAAACTTTTCAGTATTCTCCCCTTCATCCTGCTTGCATGTACATTTTAAATTGACACACCTTCAAAACAGTTTTTCAACATGCCAATAATATTGTGGTACACAGAACATTCAACCAAGCTGTGTTGTCCTACTTTGCCAATATTTTTCATCATTTTTTCCCATATTATCCATGAGGTAAAATAAACAACTGAACCTCAGTGTAGTTAGTGCACACCTGTGCACCAGCCATCCTATTACCACCATGTGGTGATAAAACTTTTGTAAACACTGTCAATAATGCCATACGACTTGAAGAGAATGAAAACCATAATATGTACAATAATGTCTTGACATAAAAACCCTTTGCGTAATTAAATAACTTCTTAATTGTGTGGACAGGTTTTCTTTTAAATGTTCTTATCTTTTGAAATGAAAAATGTTGCCTAGATTATCCAAAGACTACAGTCATAAATGTTCAATAAATTTTGAAAATAACATATAATGTTTTAATTCAAAAGATATTAGAAATTAGTGTCTGAAGTACAAATTAAAACCACCAAGGCAGCAATTTTTTTACAGAAGTTCCCAAGGAACTGTTTACATTTTATACATAAGAACATATGTACATAGTGTTTAGATTGTATGTAGCCAAAGAAAACACTATTTTAAAACATCAGTTAGCAAATATTTACCACTTTTAATTAATAAAAATTACTCCAGGGGCGCCTGGGTGGCGCAGTCGGTTAAGTGTCCGACTTCAGCCACGTCACGATCTCGCGGTCCGTGAGTTCGAGCCCCGCGTCGGGCTCTGGGCTGATGGCTCAGAGCCTGGAGCCTGTTTCCGATTCTGTGTCTCCCTCTCTCTCTGCCCCTCCCCTGTTCATGCTCTGTCTCTCTCTGTCCCAAAAATAAATAAACGTTGAAAAAAAAAAAATTACTCCATAATGATACTTCTGTGAAAATATATACTATTTATATTTTAAATGTATAATAATATATAATAATACATATAATTAATAATGTTATTTTAATTAAGTGATCATAATATAAATTTTATAATAAACTTACTAATATATAACGATTACACAGTATTTATTATTAAGTATATATATAAATAGACATAGATAAATCATCCTGGGGTAAGAGATATTTCAAATTTCTAGAAATAAAAATTCAATTCTAACTTGGACTTAAAAATGGAAAGATATGTCCCTGCGGCCTGACCTTTTCCCTGGTGAACTAGATGCCATTCTCTCTCATCTCCTCAAGGACTTCATGCCTGAACTTTACTTATCCCATCTCTCTTACACATTACCAAAAAAAAAAAAAAAAAAAAAGTAGAGAAGCTATGTGAGTAACCAAAAGAGGAGCTGGCTGCCTTTTGTTACTCTAAGAGTATTCAGTCTGGAGAAAAGATACTAGATGGGAAGTCATCACATAGGGGTAAAAAGAAGGCAATCTGTTAACAAGAGGGTAGACATGAAAGAATCACAGTGGGAAATGAAAGTAGAAGTAAAGTTGGCAAAGCAAATGAAAACATTAAGGTGGGGTTAAAAATTTCTATTTGATTCAGAAAGCAATGGACAGTTAGAAAGACTGAAAGGCAGAAACAGAACAGAGGTCAAGACCTACTGGACAAAATTGCTCTAGAATGATTTTATTACCATACAAAATATACCCAGGCATTTAAAAACATGAACTCCTGGATACAAGTGAAAAGGAAATTGGAATCTTTCAAATATGAGTTAGGCAGTGTTTACAGTGGGAGCAGGCAGGCAAACAGTGGCACTCTGATTATCTGATTCAGAACAACATCCTTTGAATGATTTGCTCACAAAAATTGAAAATTATGGATAAGTGTCTAATCCGTTTACTTTTTTATTGAGCCTTTTTGTTCTCTCAAGGTGTCATTTTATTGTTGTTCCTATCATATGTATCCCTAATTAGACCATAAACTAAGTTTGATTTGAAAGAAAAGACTGAGAAATATAAAATATCTGCGGATGCAAAGTATAACCTTCAACTATTTTAGCACAAGGAAGCCCTAATAATCCCAAATCAAAAACAAAACGAAACAAAAAAGATTTTCTGCCAGTGTTTGAATGTCAAGAGGTATTTAAGAACATGTAATAAATTGACCAAAATCTGTACAGTTCCAAAATAAATTTATACAAAAATTAATTTCACTCATTAGCAAAATCATCCATATTCAATCAGATTTGTTTTAAAAACATTAAAATTTTGAAGTGTGAAAATTAGAGCTGGCAAGCTACATCCATGGAAGAAAGAAGTGTTCTTAATTACATAGTGAGCATTCCAAATAGTAGTGATAGAAGTTGAGAATGTTTATTATCAAAGTAAATGGGAGAAAACAAAACAAAATCCATTCAAATATCCAAATCCATAATTTACTGAACTTCTCTTTCATGGTTTTCAATGTTTTTTCTTGTCTCTCTCTGGGTCTCCTTTTTCCTAATCCTTCTTCCTATGTTTCTATTTCTTTGTCTCTATCTCTGCCCTCATTTTCCCAAGATTCCTTTTCTTACCCTCTCGCTTTTACCCCTACATTCCTTCTACTCCCTATTTCTGAAAAGTGTAGGGTATATTATCAGAATGTAGATTCCTAGTGATTTTTATGAGGTAGGAATAAAACATGCCACAGGCAAAAATTCACATTTGCATTCTAGTATTAGAAGCAAAACTATTAAAATGCAAAAATTAAAAAAAATAAAAATGAATTTGAAATAGTAGCTATTGAAATGCCTGTGGTGTAAATCAAGACCAAAATTGCTAATATAGCTATGCCTTTTGCCTTCTTATTCAGAGTCACCAAAAACTGCTGCCTCTTTATTTATTAAAGGATTTTTATCTCTGCTGAACTCAGATAAGTTGCAAAATAATGATGTTCCACACATAAATTAAGCCTCTGCTCAACTTCTGTTTCATAAAAATTTTAGTGTACTTTGGAAGTCAATAAATTTATTAATAATATTTTGGGCCTCAGACATTATTTTTCGAGTTTTGATTCTTACTTTTTAAGAATACTCACCCTCAAGTTGTCTTTGTTTCCATAGCATATTTCAAGCCAAGAACAGATAGAATCCTTAAGGTACAGTCAAATTATAATTATGCCTTCCCAACAAATTATGTTTCCCTAAAAGCCTGCCTCATCCTAGGTAGGTAAGGTATTATCACAGTGCTTAGCTCACAAAACATTTTCATGCTAATTAGGTTTAACCTACTAGGGGCAAGAAACATGTTTCTTTGGGTCATGTGATGAGTAACTATGCAGATATAAATTGATGGGGATTGAAGCCATGAGTGTGTATTAATCAATTAGAGTGGCTACAGAGAATGAAAAGTGGGCCAGCAAGCACTCTCAGGCCAAGGTGGGCTAACAGCTGACCCAGGAGCCACCTCAACCCCACTCTTCCTGGAGCTAAAAATCTTACTGTTTTGCTGGGCTGGTTAAGACCCAGATAAAAACCAGAGGCTGGCAGAGGAACACCCATGCAGAAAGTCAAGAGGCACTCTCAGGGAATATGAGAAGCACATTTAGCTCCCATTTCATTTTGAATTAAACCTTCAGAGGACTGGCATTTCCATAACTGTCATTATTTGCTAATTTTGTAAATTCTGTTTACTTTCTATGAACTAACCATAAAAACTCATACAAATCAGAAATTATTTTATGTGCTGTTTTTAAAAGCTGTATTGTAAAAGAGGGATTAGAAATTATAGTTAAACAGCATTCTAAAGGGGAAAGGAGAGAGAGAGAGAGAGAGAGAGAGAGAGAGAGAGAGAGAGGAATACAAGCAGGTCACACTTAGCAGGAGGAAAAAAATAAGGTCTTGAGTTGTGGATCTGGGATCTGGAAAGACAAAGATAGCATCAATTGCCCTCATTGCATGACGATGAAGAGACTGACCTGGGTAGAAAAACAAAGAATACAGAGACATATATGGAGATTTACTGGGGTTCAAGTCAGAGCAGTTTGAGGGGTGAAAGGGGATAATGGGAATGGGGAAATGGCATAGTTTTCTTTCCCCCACCAAAGTCCTTTATTTAGTTAGTTCAAGAAATGGAAAGGGAGAAGGAAGGAAAGGGTTCTCCCCCCGCAAAAAATTGTTGTGGGATACAAGCTCTCAGAAAGATG
Source organism: Prionailurus viverrinus (assembly GCF_022837055.1). NCBI lineage: Eukaryota > Metazoa > Chordata > Mammalia > Carnivora > Felidae > Prionailurus > Prionailurus viverrinus. Next base: position 62,144,934 of record NC_062565.1, on the reverse strand, counting down.
TAAAACTACCCATGCATACGTTTAGGAGTTCAATTTTCATGTAGCCCTGCTGAACCTAACGTAAGGAAATGACGAGAAACGCTGGACAAATAGTTATCCCCAAGTCTAAGGCTCTGAAACAAGAGTAGGAGCCAGATCGACCCTTTAATCATGAGTGATTTCTGCAAAGGAATTACCTTGAGGAAGGTCACTAGAGATGCACGCTTTCAGGGCCAGGGTCTGGTACTAGTACTGTTTTCCATCAACCCACTCAAGCTCCTTATGGCAGGAGGGGAGAAGGTTCTCCCTTAAAACAGAAATATTATAAAAATAGTGTAGATGTAGGAAACAGAAGCTGGTTCTTCTTTAAACACTCAGCAAAAGCACATCAGCAACCAGGAGAGGGATCAGATAAACCCAAATAACATAAGGCACTAGTCATTGAAAAATGCCAAACTCAATACAAAAGTAAAGGCAGGAATAAAATACTGAGAACCACCCAGAATAAAATATGTGGCAGTACAGGTGCAAGTGTGGCGAACGAGAGGGCAAGAAAACAGAAGGCCACAGCACCAGCTTTGGAATAGAAGCATTTAACAACATTCGAAGAAAATCAGGGGAAGAAAATGGCTTCCAGGCTTCCTTCGTTCTTCTGGTAAGAGCGTAGATTAAAAGATATATTCAAAATACTTTTTAAAACACACTACTTACACCTTTATTTTTGTTTATAATATAGATAGGATCATCCATTTTATATGTTTATTGTGAGGATTAAGTACAGTAATCTTTCAAAGCATTAAGCACAGTGTCCAGCACTCAGTGAGTGTTCAGTATGTGTTAATACACGTTATTATTATTATTATTATTATTATTATTATTATCATTATTTAAAAGTAAAATTTAAGACAAAAGAAAGAGAAAAGCAATAAGGAACAGCATAATTAAGGACAAAAATGAAGAACAGGAAAAACAGTGATTTGCAGTTTCTGATACCAAAGAGCATAATAATCTTCACCAGAAAAGAAATCCATCTACCTGAAGTAGTTCTTTAAGAGATATCATATATCTAGGTCATTTCTATAAACAGAAACTTCCCTTTGCGTATGTAGTTTGACACAAATAATGTATCCCAGTTTAATATTTTAATATAGTTGTGTCCTTGACAGAAATGATATTCCTCTCGCTCCCCCACCCCCCAAATCACACTATTTGAAGAAAACAGCTGCTCTCTCCTCTTCCATAGCCATCCACATGTCCTACCATGTCAACAAGCACTGCACCTCCAGCTGAAATGCTGAGGCATATCTTAAACACTGAAAGTTTCTGAAGCTTGAGAGAACTGATAAAAAGCCCCCTGATTCTACCAAAGTTTCGTTAATGGAAAAACATGCACTTGGTTTTCAAGGAAACTTATTGTTATGTAAAATTATTTTCTTAAATGTGATGCATATTTGTACGGGATGAGAGCATCTTGTCATATAATTGTTATAATTTTTGTGAAGTTAAATTAACTTAAAATAGTATGATAGAGCTTAATACACACTTTACCTCTTGTAAAACACATTAGAATGCGATTAGTATGCAGTACTCCATCTCAACTGGAAAAGAAAGAAATCAGTGTGACCAATGGAAATGTTATTCGCTATTAACTAGCTGAAACAGCGGCAGGTCTAAAGTATCTGCATCTCATTTTGGATTTAATTATTGCAATAACATCTCATTTGCTTCAAGGTATTACAATTATCTCCTGTTTTAAATTGAAAGGTATTTTAGAATGAATGCAGTTAATGAAGCAAAAGGTTCAAAATGTCCAGAGCATTGAGCTTTAAAGTAGAACAACCCACATTTTAAACAAATCCTTGCTAAGAGAGTGCATGTGAAATGCATTTCCTTTCATCAGAACCCCAGTGTATGTGCCAACCAGTGAGTTATAATGATTTTTTTTTTCTGATTTCAATGCTAGTAAGCAGGAAAATGACATTAGGTACAGATTGGAAATAGGGATTGACATTAATCAAACTCTAAAAAAAAGGTTCACTTTCAGAAGTTCGTAAGATATCATTTGCAAGTATGAAATATTCACTTAATTTTCCGTAAGACAAAACTGTTTAAAAAATTAAATCAAATGAAGCTTCAAATCTGATATATATCAACAGCAAGTCATTTCTTGTTCTTAATTAGCCATTCTTGAAATAATTCAAAATATTTTTTTTTAATATTCAGCAGATGTCAGGGTTGAGATCTTTTAAATTCTAGACCACTTTAATTAGAAGTATCTTTAGTTTGTGTGTTTTAAAGACCCAACAGTGTAAGATGATCCAAACTTCTTTTAATTTTATAGATTGTATGTGTCCATGAACTGAGCCCTTTAGAAATCTCTTAAAGAATGTCATTTACTTTGGTAGGGAAAGGGGAACAGGGGATAGGAATATACTGGACAGCTCAGGTCAGGGTGGACTTTGCCACTGGGCACAGGAGGCACATGACTTAGGGGCCTATGAAAATGTTTTAATTTCTTGTATAATCAGAAGGAGAAAAATGAATATAATCTAGCTTGGATTTTATTTCTCTGTCTCTGTCTCTCTGTCAGAGAGAGAGAAAGAAACAGAGAGATGGCTCCCTTACTCTTTAATTCTGTTAGAGTAAGGATGCCAGGTAATGAAATGTACCTCAGGACAGGAAACATAAATCAGCCTTGAAGATTTGCATAAAAATCTCATGGATCTCCAGTAGAGAGGGTACCACTGGCCTCAAACTAACCAGAAAATCTCCAAATATTCTTTGTCTCTTTGGTCCTTGCTCAATCTCCAAGGCTGTGTTGGTTCTTTGCCTCTGCTTCTCTGTGTGACTTGACTTTCCAGCATCTCTGCACACCTCTCCATTTGCACAGATTCTTTGCCCCTGAGGCTTTCTAACTTCCTGTTATCTCCACACATAATTGACTTAATCTGGTTGTCCTACACTGTGTCAGCCCTACCTATGGCCATTCCTCCTCAAGCCCTGGGAAGGCCCATTCTCTAATCAGGGTGAAGGTGGGGTTGAGGGTGGGAGGGTCAGAGTAACTAGTCTCTTATAGTCTTACAGTGCTGGCGTTCTTCCTAAAAATAATTCACCTAAGAATAATTCATTTTATTCTTCCATTTACTGTACTAGTTAATATGATTATAATGACCTGATGAACTTATTTTGAATGAGAACAAAGATTATTTCTTAATAATTTATAAGTGAAATTACTCAATTCAGCTCATACATGGAATTATATTTTAATCTTTAGCTCGTTTTATTGGATTATATTAATTGAACACTCAAATTGGAAGCAACTGATACATGGGTAAAAGTAAACTCATTTGTGTTTTCACTGAGTATGATTTGTTATAATAAATTATACATATATTTGAAATACTTTCTATTCCAAATACACACACACATACACACATATGCACAGATACACAAATGATTTTACCTCATTCTAACAGAAAATATTTAATTAAAAGAGTTTCTTAAGTTATATATATATAATGCAGACATTATACTAGGAAGGAAAATATCTACAGAACATGATCAATTCAAGAAGATGTGATTTGAACTCTATTTGGGCTTTATTTCAAGACCAGTTATAATAAAATCTAATAGATGATCAGGTCAAATAAGGTATACAGAAACAAACAGATAAGCTTTTTGTCACTGTAAGCAAATTCTTTGCTCAAAACAACTATAAATACAATTGAAATTATGGGTGGATATAACACTATATATGCATTAAAAATTACATATACCTGTTGTAATATTAACACTTATTACATGTTCTCAGGACTTAAGTTATATATCTCGTATTATCCTACAACAAATAATATTGTTATCCCATTACATAGATGTGAAAATTAAGCACAGAGATACTAAGTAATTTGCCCAAGGTCATAAAGCCAGTAAGTAGCAGAGCCAAAATATGATCATAGCCAGTCTTGTTCACAGCATATATTCAAACACTTCTGCCACACAAACATAGAGATACACATATCTGCTGTACACATACAATCACCTCTATTACTTGCAAGCTTTTCTTCCTTGTAGGCTAGGTATAACAAAATTTTACATCCACCAAGGTAAATGTTTTCATTTTAACGACATTGCCGTATCTTTTACTTCTTCAGCTCATTCTTGATATATTCAATTTATAATTAACTCTCAAATCAGAAGAAAGCTCAAAGTTTAGAACCTGAGAGGTGTAATTGTTTTGGTCCATACCCAAAACACCAGGAATAAGGAAATGATGGGGACTAATATACTAATGTAGTGTAATATGGCTTACATCTTTTCTTTCTTTTAATCTAGCACTTAGGAATTAGGTTTTAGTGTTCAAATTTTTTTTCCAATATATGAAGTTTATTGTCAAATTGGTTTCCATACAACACCCAGTGCTCATCCCATAAGGTGCCCTCCTCAATACCCATCACCCACCCTCCCCTCCCCCCCACCCCCCATCAACCCTCATTTTATTTATGAGAAAAGTTAAGAGAAAATGAATAACTTGTCTAAGGGTACCTGCCAGTTAGGCCATGTGCTGATTATTTTCCATTGATCCCCACAGTCTCCATTTACCCTCCTCTGCCTTGCTCTATGTCCAAGAGATTAACCTACACACTTGGACTCCCTTGCTTACCGATCTCCTGTTGGTTGATCAATTGGGGTATTTAATCTTCACTACCCAATCCTCCCTATGTCCAGCTCCCTCCTTACTGGGTCACAATTGTAGTAATGGCTGCACTTTGTAAGTCCTAGTTCCTATAATGTCCCTTCCTTTTGCTCCTTAGGGTCTAGGGGTAGTAACAGCTTCACTGTTGCTAGTGAGAGATTGTCTCCCTAATCAAACTGTAGTCAGATTCCTCTGAACCCTCTTCTCAACTAGGCCTTAGCCTCTGGACTTTGGTGTCTATTTTTGCATTGGCCAATTTTCCTGCATCTCAGTTTACAGAGAACCCCTCAACCCTGATCACCTTGATATCTGATCAAATTCCTCATGCCAGGTGCCCCAGGTGGTATCTGATAACCCTAGCCTACCTTCAGCAAAAATCTTGTTGAGTCAGATTAGCTAAGTATCCCTTCTCCCTCTCAGTAATTTTCCATCCACTGACAGCCACCTTGCTTCTTAGCTACAAATTCCATGCTGCATTCTAAATGGAGCCCAGTTCTATACTGAGGTCTTACTTCCTTTATTGCAATTACTCCTCAAAAACTTATTTCACCATTTCAACTGCTATCCAGCTATTTTTCTCTAATGCTAGTCCTTGAGTGCTTCCAACCTTAGGCTGGTAGTCAGAACCTTTGCCCACACCTCTAAATAGCCCCTTCATTAAATGTTCTTCAATGGAAACCTTCAATATATCCATCTGGCTGACACAGAGATCTAGAATAATTAGCCTAGATTGATTCCATCATGATTCTTCAAATAAACACACACATTATGAAAAAATTAAGAAGAGGAGTCCTTGAAATTAGTCTGCTCCCTATCAAGACCACTGAAATGCTGATTTATGTTAGAATGATCCTTAGAGAGGAGGGCTTCAGCAAATAAGTCACCTATGCCAATTCATTGAACATGGGAGGCCACAAACAGCAATAAATGAGCATTAGACAAATCAATCCCTGTCCAATTTGATCCTGGATTCTAGTAAATATACAAGTAAACATTGTAGTTAGTGTTATAAGAGAAATGTGCTTGGAGTGGGGGGAACAGAGCTAAGCCAGTCTTCACGTACAGGGAAGTGGTACAGCTAAGCTGGTACCAAAGAGTGAAGAGTTGCTGGACCAAGAACATTCTAGATAAGGTAAACAATAGCCGAGAGATCTGTAAACTATTGCAGACAGGATAGGTCAACATGTAGCATTATTTTGTCTAGTAAGAATTCTTAAATGCATTTGTGGTCGTAAAAATATTTTTCCAGTGTTTCTTTAATTTATACTAATATAGTTAGAGTTGTACATACATTTAAAAACATATTAAGTTTATGATATAGCTAAATTAAGCAGATGCAATATTTTTCAAGGCCTGGTGGGCTTTTTTCTAATTTTTTTTCACTTATATTTAAAACCAGATTGTACCTTATGTTATAGGATTTTATTTTTTAGTGGAATTTTAAACTTTCACTTTTAATAAAGTGACATTTTCAAATGGCAAAAATACTTGGCAGCCACTTATCAATTCAATGCACTAACTATACATACTTGTGGGCTCCCAAATAAATTGAACACTTTGGTTTTTTGCTTGTTTGTTTAGAGCAAACCTGTACACTCAGCTTCTCTATTTAGACTGCTCTTTAGGTGAAATAATTTGTTTTTCATTAATTCTGTCAGGAGGCAAAAATGTCAGATCATTGCGATATGAGACTACAAACTATGACCTCACCAGACTTGTAATCTAAAAATTATTGATAGAAATATTTTGTAAAAACAATGAAAAGCTTTAAAGTAGGTGAATTCAAATTTAGTGCTGTTAAAAATAGCTGCTTCCTAGAGCATGCTGTTCTCTTCCTCACTTTTAATGAACTCTTGAAAGCTCACTTGAGAATGATAATCAGGTTGGCATTATTCTCTAAATGCCCCAAATCTAAAAACAGAGCAAAACTTTTACAACAACAAAGATATATATGAGGTTAATAACCCTGATGCTTCAATAATACTATGTTCACCTCAATATTTCAGGCAATCTCTTTCTTATATCTTATACAAAAAAAACCTTGGAATACATTTCAATTAAATGCCTACATATAGAGAACAGTGTGGAGGTTCCTCAAAAAAAATTAAAAATAGAGCAATTTTTAATTTTTTTTTGAGGAACCTCCATACTATTTTCCAGAGCAGCTGCACCAGTTTGCCTTCACACCAGCAGTGCAAGAGGGTTCCCGTTTCTCCACATCCTCTTCAGCACCTATAGTCTCCCGATTTGTTCATTTTAGCCACTCTGACTGGTGTGAGGTGATATCTCATTGTAGTTTTGATTTGTATTTCCCTGATGATGAGTGACGTTGAACATCTTTTCATGTGTCTGTTGGCCATCTGGATGTTTTCTTTGGAAAAGTGTATATTCATGTCTTCTGCCCATTTCTTCACTGGATTATTGGTTTTTTGGGTGTGGAGTTTGGTGAGTTCTTTATAGATTTTGGAAATAGAAATGCCACATGATCCAGCAATCCCACTTCCAGGTATCCAAAGGAAATGAAATCCTACTCACGATAGTCAATGGATGGAAAAAAACGAATCTATCAATGGATGAATATGAATGGATGAATATATATATATATATATACATATATATATATAACTGTTATATATATAATATATTATCAACATTATATATTATATATATGACATATATTATTAACATTAACCTTGCTAACTGACTAGATCTTTAGAGTTCCCACCACTAGAAGAGTTGATAATCACGTGACACCAAAGAGGTATTAGTTAACCCTACAATGGCAACCATATTGCAATATAAATGGATCAAATAAATACATTGCACACTTTAAACTTACACAATGTTATATGTCAATTGTATGCCAACTTAAAAAAAGTAAATCCAGACAGTGCTTTATAATAATTTACACCGAAAATAATGAAATGCTACTCAATGGAAAAATACAAATGATCAAATAGATTATTAACAAGTATTAGGGACTTATATATTGATGATACTCTACTTATAAGCTTCATGCAAAGGCCTCCGTTAATAGAGTATTTCAAGGACAATATACTAATCTCAATGCATGAACCTCCTTGTATTTAATATTTTAGGCATTTTGTTAAAATGTCAATTAAATCTTTGCAATAGGAAAGGTTCCTAATTATAATCATAATTTATTTTAGGAAATTAGTAAAGTGAATAATAATAATATTTTTTACGTTTCATGTCTGATTCTGGCCCTCATGACAATAAGATGATGCTCCTAAAATTTTGAAGTTATAGTCTTTGGATGATACACAATAATGGTAGTTTATGGGAGAGACTATTTAAATTGTATTTAAGCTTGTTTTCTTGTTAATTTATACCAAATCAGGAAGAGCAAAAATATTAAGAACTCTGAATCATTCATTTTGAATGTCAAAAAAATTGTTTTAGAATCCATAAAATTGTATATTTTTTCAAAATTTTATTTGGAACATTTTCAAACCTATAGCGAAGCTGAAAGAAACTTCTAGTAAACAATTTCATAGCTAGTACCTTGATTCTACTATTAATATTTTACTATACTTATCTTCTAAATATCTATCCATTATTAATCTTTCTAACCAATCATCAATCCAAATTATTTTTGATGCATTTAAAAATAATTGACAATACTGAATTGTAAATATAACTGCTTACTGCATTTATTCAGTTCCTTGGATTATTTTTAAAAACCTTATAGCTACTGGGGCACATGGCTGGCTCATTCAGTTAAGCATCTGACTTCAGCTCAGGTCATAATCTCATGGTTCCTGAGTTAGAGCCCTGCGTTGGGCTCTGTGCTGACAGCTCGGAACTTGAAGCCTGCTTCAAATTCTGTCTCTCCCTGTGTCTCTGCCCCTCCCCCACCTGTGCTCCGTCTCTGTCTCTCAAAAATGAATCAAAAATGTTAAAAATGTTTTAAGTAAATAAATAAAATAAAAACCTCATGGCTACTTAAAAAACGTGTTCAATAATATTGCTAAGAGCCCAAGTTTAAAATATTTCAAAATCACAGGTCTATTTTCAATCATCTGTGAAATAATGGCCAAAAGTGATACAAATGGCAGGTTCTAATCACATATAAATGTATCCAAAAAATAAAAGTAAATCCCACATGTTTTATAATTCAGTCAAGTGCATCAGCCAGAGTCCAATTAGGAAAACAGAAACCATTCTGAGTGGTTCCAAAAGACCAAAATATTACTATTAGATATTTATTGGTTCTTTTATATTGGCTGATTATAGATTATCTCAGCTTCATATGAGCTTTATATATTCTTATTTTCATTCTTATTAATGAGACTGTAATATTAAGAGAGTCCAACATCTGGCAGAAAGCAGTTCACTGGTTTTCTTTCTTAGCCTCAGATCCCTTCCTGGGCTGTTCCTGCTCTATTCTGTGGAGCAGAGGGACTGCACACTACCTCATCAACATTCAAATCATCAAGAAGTTGAAATATAATTTGATGGATTGAATAAATTCACTTAAACACTATATCCAAAATTAAATGTTACAGACTCTAAGACTATCAATCTTGTCAAACCAGAAATCAATTTTCCCTAGCCTCTTTTGCTTCCTGTAGTTCAGAAAAAAATTAACACAAAATAAAGACCTCAAGTGTTTATAAGCACTATTTCTATCTTTAAAGACACCGGGACAATGAATAAATGTGAAAAAGGAGGATTGTCCTGTTGCTATGTGTCTGTGGCATTGGATCTGGGAAACTTCTGATTTCCTTTTCTGAGGAGGGACAATGATAATGAACAGCCAATTCAAATGGCTTTGAAAGCATAGGAGAAAAATGAACCTGTTGTTTTGCAAGCTGTCAATCAAGGGTTCTGAACCAACATGTAGTAAAAATGAGATCACTAAACAATATAAGGAAGTTTCAAGGAGATATTCTCTTAATTTGAGATGAGGCAGAGCTAAAATCATATTCACAAGCACCTTGCATACAAAAGGTTTTTCTTCTCTGATTAAACTATTTTATTATATGTGTGTGTGTGTGTGTATGTATATATACACATATATATATTAATATGAGGACGGTGAATAGGTTTCATCTCACGTGCCAATTCAGCCTGGAGCCCTTTACTGAGTATGACTGTGGGTCCTCATTTGGGCCAGGTAGGGAATAACTTCTGAGTGAAGATGGATGACTGTTGTTCAAAAGGCTGGAGGGAACTAACAGAAATTCATGTTTATTTGTCAACCTTGACCAAAGCATTAATCTAAAATTACCTTACAGTTATTGGCTGTGAAATATCCAAGTAGCAGAACTGATTTCTTATTTTTAATATATTGTCCCCTTTCAGCACCGTAAGATTTGTCTCAGAGGCCATTCTCTTACCAACAGAAATAAATGACAGTTTCATAATGGTAAATTCCATTGGTTATTCCAATTATTTCGAAATGCTTTTCATGCTTCTTCAGTAGAATGGAAGATATCAATTAGGATACCTACACCCTTTCTGTGCTCTGATCTATAGAATACCTGGACTAAATTTAAAAGATGTTAGAACTATTTCTTGTAGTTCTGAAGAAGGAAAAGATACAAATGTTCCGAATTCCATGATAACAATTGATTTATATATTTTTTTTTAATTTTTTAACGTTTATTTATTTTTGAGACAGAGAGAGACAGAGCATGAACGGGGGAGGGGCAGAGAGAGAGGGAGACACAGAATCGGAAGCAGACTCCAGGCTCTGAGCCATCAGCCCAGAGCCCGACGCGGGGCTCGAACTCACGGACCGTGAGATCGTGACCTGAGCCGAAGTTGGACGCTTAACTGACTGAGCCACCCAGGTGCCCCAACAGTTGATTTATAAAAGGGTTTTCTATTTGTTTTTCTTACACTGAAACTATTTAGATGTTGTTGGATGGGGAAAAAAACAAACACATTAAAAACAAAGTAACACTGACTGTAATTCATTGGTTTTAATGGCAGAAATTACAGAAGAAAAATTATACCAAATCTCTTTTACACTTTCCTATGATTGGGAAACACTAAATTGAATCCAACTCAACACACACTTTCTTTTTAATCTCTTTTTATATTGACTGCAGTAAGGAAAAAACAAGTGTTTTGAAAATAGATCTAGTTGAGGAAAAAAACCACGTATTGTTTGCCTTTAAGAAGTACAGTAAAACCTTGATTTGTGAACATTAATTCATTCTGGAAACATGCTTGTAATCCAAAGGATTTGTATACCAAAGAGAATTTCAAGAACCATTGGCTCTGTTGTGATCATGCGACATTCGGCATCACAAACTACTCGTATTGCAAGACATTGCTCGTTTATCAGGTTAAAATGTATTAGTCTTGCAGTTTGCTAGTCTTGCAGAACACTCACAGAACAAGTTACTCACAATTCAAAGTTTTACTATTTGGTGGCATATTTATGAAAGGCCTATTGAAAATTTGCCTTAAGCACAATTATTTTGTATTTGAACTTTTGCTGCATCTCCACATTAAAGCCCACATTCAGGACCATGCTTTGTCCCCACTCTCTGACCCACACAGCTGTATGGGCCTTTGTGTTCTTTATATAAATATCTGACTACATTATGGTAATCATACCATGTTCATTTGCTCTTTCTTTTACCTTTTCATCTCCTCTAATCCATGGTTTGTTTGTGTATGTATGAATTTGTGCATTTTACAGATTTCCTATTAATGGCTAGTGGACATCTTTCCCATTAAGGGATAAAGGAACAATGTGAGTCACAGAGTTAAGAGTGCAGATGCCTTTAAAAACAAGAGGCACCTCACATGTGCAAGTGCTGAAGACTGCCCTCTGTTGGAAATGCTGACTCCACCTCCCTCTGCAGAGGGGGATTCAGGTGTCTCCTATTTTTCCATGTCCCAGATCTAGGAAGACAGCGTAAAGCTGGGCACAGGGTAGGAGGCCACTGGACCGCTGGTCATAATAAGGATCCTCTTGGTCACGCTGTCCTGCTAAAACTGCCCTGGGTGCTGATGGGCTTTTTCAGTCTAAAGCTGATTTATGGGGTTTGTATTATTTTTGTGATTGTGTCCATGCCAGCAGATCTGATTTGGGTCTCCAAATGAAAGATGCCCATTTAATTGAAAGGAACTTTTGGGATGTTAAGAGATTTTCTGATTATAAACAAATGTAATCTGGGGCGCCTGGGTGGCTCAGTTGGTTGAACGTCCAACTTCGGCTTAGGCCATGATCTCGCAGTTCTTGGGTTCGAGCTCCACATTGGATTCTATGCTGACAGCTCAGAGCACAGATCCTGCTTCAGATTCTGTGTCTCCCCCTCTCTGTTCCCTTCCCCTGCTCGTACTCTCTATCTCTCAAAAATAAATAAACATTAAAAAAAAAACAAATATGATTTAACACCACCAGCTACTGCAGACAATACATTTTCTTTTTTTTTTAATTTTTTGTTTAATGTTTATTTATTTTTGAGACAGAGAGAGACAGAGCATGAATGGGGGAGGGTCAGAGAGAGAGGGAGACACAGAATCCGAAGCAGGCTCCAGGCTCTGAGCTGTCAGCACAGAGCCCGACGCAGGGCTCAAACCCACAGACCGTGAGATCATGACCTGAGCCGAAGTCGGAGGCTCAACTAACTGAGCCACCCAGGTGTCCCAACATTTTCAGCTTCTAATAAAATTATCCCAAATATTGAAACTCCTATCAAACTCTGAAGGTTCATTCCCTTATGTCAGTATTCAAAATGAATCATTACATCTCAAGAATATCTATTTGGTTTTATAAAAGTTTTTGAAATACTGATTTCTGAAAATTCCTAGAAACAAATTGATTGGATTTACTCTTAGAATTATCTCATTTGTATCATTATTTTTTTCTCTATATAGCAGTAATTTATACAAGCAGATATACCATCTAAAAAGATTTATTAGCCTGAAGTATTTGCAAATTATAAACCGTTCATTCAAATAACTTTTCCTAGTTGCTTTTAAATATGGGAAAACTTACGTTTCTTCATGTTATAAGACTCAACTTTTCAGGATTTGTGGTCCAAAAGATGTAGTGTGTAAGGAAATGTTTTATTACAAATAAATGCTTCTTTTTAAAACAATTATTTCGTATTTACTTTATTAATTTTTTTCTGGGAAGAAAAAGAATACTGAAAAGTTAGAGATTCTTTTGTTGAAGTAAAAAGAGCACTAGATAAGCATCAGAATCCCCTAGAAAGCTTTGCATATACAATACATGTGTTCAGACCTATCTACACAAGATTCTGACTCAACAGGTCTGAGACAATATCTTTGATCCTATGCCGTTTACCTGTGTCCTTCTTCCTTTGTTTTACCTGGACATGATAAATGCAGATTACATCTACTGAACCTTACCCACACCCAAAATACCCCTCCTATTTTCTTTCCTACCATCCTCTCTCAAACGTATTTTCATCCCATTTCTCTCTATTGCCAGAGTTTTGTTAATACCCCTGTGCCCATCACTATTCTTCAGAAAGGTAAGAATGATTATTTATGTCTGCCATGTGGTACAACAATGCTGTCAGATGAAATAAACGAGAAGACTGAAAAAATGAATGAAATAAATGAAGCAAATGAGCTAAGATGATTAAATAAACTAACAAAATAGAGCAATTAATAGACAATTTTATCTATGAATGGAAGTTTTCTATTTCTTGTGAAAAACTCATTCCAGTTCTTCATGGTGCAATTTAAGCTCTTTTTGGTCTTTTTTCATTGGTTTCTATTTTTTTGTGTTACAATTTTTCATATTCATAAATGATTACTGCCTCATTTAAACTTTCCCTAAGACTTGCTTTTCTTTGTTTTGCTGACCTTTCCCAGTTTTTCTCACTACCAGTCAAATAAAAAGCACTCAATTCAAAACTGTTCTAAATTAGAAGACAATTAAGTAAAATTAAAATGTAATTTTTAATCCATTTGTTAGTTACAAATCCAACACAAATTGCAATCATGATATTTTATAATAGCTACACTATTTTATGCTTGATAATCTATATCAATATATATCTATACCCATGTCTATCTATAATCCCAAATATGCACTTGATCTTTGTAATAACCCTGAAGAATAGGTATTATATTATTAATCCAATTTTACAGATAAAGAAAAATAAATTCAAGTTCATATTATAAATAATCTGCACAATATTTGAATATTAATTGGTGGAGCCAGAATTCAACCTCAAGTTTCTCTGACTGCAAATTATATGGCCTTTGAAAATATTCAATAGGAAAGAACTAGTCATGTGTCTAGGAATTAGGGAAATATGGAAAATTCTGAAAGGTGTTTGTCTTACCAAATGTTAAAGATTAAATGACAGGTGGCAAGCAATGGCATTGCCCACTACAAGAATGAGTAACACAGTCGGTTGAGCGTCCGACTTCAGCTCAGGTCATGATCTCGTGGTTTGCGAGTTCAAGTCCACGTCAGGCTCTGTGCTGACAGCTCAGGGTCTGGAGCCTGCTTCGGATTCTGTGTCTCCCTTTCTCTCTGCCCCTCCCCCACTCACACTGTCTCTCTCTCCTTCAAAAATAAATAAATATTAAAAAAAAAGAATGAGTAACAGTGCTGTACAGTATTTTTCACTGAATAGAAGACAAGAAAGACAGGGGATGATGGAATCCTTAATTTCTTAACAGTAAACGCCATTACACTGAAACAAAACTCTAAATCATTCTATTAGAATGACTGAAATTATTAATAAAATAACCAGTATGCACCTAGTAGAATGGCCAAAATCCAGAACACTCACAACACCAAATACTGATGAGGATGTAATGCAACAGGAATTTTGATTCATTGCTGCTAGGAATGTAAAATGGCTCAGCAACTTTAGAACACAATTTGGCAGTTTCTTATGAAACTAAACATACTCTTACTACACAATCCAACAACTGTATTCCTTGGTACTTACTGAAAGACGTTGAAAACTTAGGTCCCCATGAAAACCTGCACACAGATGTTTACAGCAGCTTTATTCATAAATGCCCAAACTCGGAAGCAACCAAGATATCCTTTAGTGGGTGAATAAAGTGTGGTACATCCAGGTAATGTAATATTATTCAGCACTAAAAAGAAATGAGCTATGATGACATGAAAAGACACGGATAAAACTTAAATGCATTAAGTGAAAGATGCCAATATGACAAAGCTACATACTGTATGACTCTAACTGTACAACATCTGGCAAAGGAACAAACTATGAAGACACTAGAAAGGTCAGTGGTTGCCAGCACTGGTAGGGGAAGGAAGGGATAGGCAGAAGATTTTTAAGCCAGTAAAAATATTCTCTATGATACCATAATGATGGATACATGTCATCATACACTTGTCTAAACCCATAGAATGTACAGCACCAAGAATGAAATGCAATGTAAACGAAGTACATTGGGTGATTATGATGTGTCAATATAGGCTCATTAATCATAACAAATGCATCAGTCTTGTGGGGGATGTTGACAATGGGGGAGGCTATGCATCTATAGGTGCAGTGGGTTAATAAGAAATCTCTGTGCCTCCCTCTCAGTTTTGTTGTAAACCTAAAACTGCTCAAAAAACTAAAGAGAAAAAAAAGATTAAGGAAACAATATATATAATCAACATGAAAGAATGTTATTATAAAGGACTTAGCCTTCTAAACAAAAATACATGAGAGAACAAAGCAAACCAGAATGGAAAGGTATTTCATGTGCTTTTAAAAGAACAAATAATGTAATTGAATTGTAGTTCACATGCTTAAAGAGAAAAAGTCAGCTGCCACTTAGATTAGGATAAACAAGGGTATCAATAAAAGATGATCAAAAGCAGACCATATGTCAAAATTTCTAACTTCAAAAATATCTGAATCCTTTTCTAAATGAGCCCATTCTAAAATGAACAATGAAGAAACTTGTGAATTAAAATGGAAGTGATTTTACGAAATTTGCCTTTGTCAGTATAACTCAATAATGATGCTCCCATCAAAAAAGACTGGTGTTAATTTTGAGATAGAAATATTAATGCTGTATTTTTTTAACATAAAATCATGGTTGAACATTTGATCTCAAGGTTTGATCCATCCCTCAATCAGTTCCTTAAAAGAGTAACTTCATGGTATTCTTTGTGGTCACCTCAGGTCTTTTTATTTTTCTCCTACTAAGTAATCCAACTAAAGAGAAGAGGTGATAATTATCCAAGAGTAAGAAGAACCACACTACAAGAGATTTACACAATGGAATCACTTAACAGGAGAATGAAAGATCCCTTCGATTAATCAAAAGGATCTGGGGCTTTCCAGGCTTTCTTTAGAGCAATTTTACAAGCAATGTTAACTATAATTTGACTAACTTTGCTTCATATAGATCTTCTATAATATACAAATAATGGCTAATTTTCTAGACTAAGGGACCTATCCACTTTATGATCTCTAAAACAATTCAATGTTCAACTATTTGGAGTCAGATTGGAAACCGTTCATTAATTACTCATCATTAGGACAAAAATTACCTAGATGTTTATAATCAGAATTTTTCATATAATATGAAATGTTTTACTCTTGTTATCTTATAAATTTAAATGTCTTTAAAAGAAGTTCATGAGGAGTTTTTGCTCTGCCAGAGCAATATAACATATCCAAGAGTTTCTTTATCCACTTTCATTAATTCAGTTGTGATTTGTATTTTACTTTAAATGAGTTGTGTGAAAATTCATAATTTCCCCATTTGGATTTTATTTTGTTAGGATAAAAAAAGTGACAAATATCAATTTTCAAGAGCACAGCAAAGTATAAAAAATTTAAAACCTCAAACTCATAGACGGCATTATTAATACTATTGCATATATCCTTTGTATTTTTAATGCAGGGAAAAATCAATATTTACTTTTTAACTTCAAAGATAGGCAACTGATTCCAAAGTGACACAATAATCATAAAAGCCAGGCTTTGCTTAAAGAGAAAATGAGAAATTCTAAAAGTTCCTTTTAAATATTTCAATGTAAGATTGGATAATTTGGATCATAAAAGCTTACTGTAAACCACTGATAACAGGATTTGAGAGCAGTTCTGCCCAGACAGGAAGAGGAATGGAAAGCCTTCAGAGGGGACGTAGGGGAGACTCAGATAAACAGAATCTGAAAAGAAACTACCACTTTGGGCCTCAGCTAAATACAGCAAGGGGCTGAGAAAATCCACAACAGAAATTCCAGATGTGTAAATGGAGAATCCAAGAATACCTGAGCATTTGGCTCCTTCTCCCCACTACATTTTATATAGCATAGACAGCTATTTTGCATCTACAGAATCCAAAGCACTGATAAATTATGCAGAAACTATCTGGACTCTCAGAGATATTCATCTGTACTATATGACAGAGCCATCTTCTCAACCTTATGGTCAAAATGGGAGAGGACACCCACAGCAAGAGTCATGAAGAACAGACCAGGAGTCCTATATATAATGGACTATAATACAGGGGTTAAGCCATTGCCAAAATATCATAACTGCCAAACAAACCTCAGTCTTTAGCAGACCAAAAGAGACCCAGAGAATGGTGTGCAATCAAGCAGTCCCTTCCCCATTACCAGAAGACATATCCATGAGCTTTCTTTTACATCCTGATGCCATCTTGGAAAGAGAAGGTGAGAGTTCTCATGAAAGACTGAGAATTTACCCAGAAGAAATCTTTCACTGAAAGTTAAAACTTTTTTTTCTTGCAGGCAATCTCAGTTACAATGAATAAAATTCAAATTCAACATGCCATATGGTACTTCCCAGATATGATTTTAGGACTTTATATTTTGTAACTATAGTCATTTTTTAAAAGCCTCATATTTCTCCCCTTTGTCATTTTTCTACTTCCAAGCAGCTACTCGTGCTATGCAATACAGTAGCCATTAGCCACATGGGGCAACTTAAATTTAAATTAGTTAAAACTAAATAAAAATAAAACTTCAGTTTCTCAGTCACACTAGCTACATTCTAAGTGCATGTGGCTAATAGCTACCATATTGAATAACATAGATATAGAATATTTCCTTCATCACAACAGGTTTTATTGGACAGCACTGAGAGTAGACTACACTGTGTCTATTGCCTCATAACAAGAGATATAAAATAGCCCAACACAGAAAAAAAGGAGTATTCCTGACTTTGGTTTCTGAAAGCCTAAACTCATAGGGACATAGAGAGGAGTCCAGGACATAAACCCAGTTTAGAAGAATGAAGTTGTTGTTTTTTTTTAATTTTTTTTTAGGGGCGTCTGGGTGGCGCAGTCGGTTAAGCGTCCGACTTCAGCCAGGTCACGATCTCGCGGTCCGCGAGTTCGAGCCCCGCGTCAGGCTCTGGGCTGATGGCTCGGAGCCTGGAGCCTGTTTCTGATTCTGTGTCTCCCTCTCTCTCTGCCCCAACCCTGTTCATGCTCTGTCTCTCTCTGTCCCAAAAATAAATAAACGTTAAAAAAAATTAAAAAAAAATTTTTTTTAATGTTTATTTTTGAGAGAGAGAGACAGAGAGAGAGAGAGAGAGAGACAAAGTGAAAGTGGGGAAGGGGCAGAGAGGGAGACACAGAATCTGAAACAGGCTCCAGGCTCTGAGCTGTCAGCACAGAGCCCAACGTGGGCTTGAACTCCAGAATGGCGAGTTCATGACCTGAGCCAAAGTCAGATGCTTAACTGACGGAGCCACCCAGGTGCCCCTAGAAGAATGAAGTTTAATAGACTGAAGTTTCTCCAGAGACAGGAACGCTGGCCTGGGAAGCAAGGAGAGAGTGGTTACAAGATAGAATCCAGAGATAGGGGGAGTGAGCAGGTGTTGGGATTTTGGAAAGCACAAAGTACCTATTTCCTTCCCCCAAGGTAGCCTGGAAACAACAAAATTATTGTCAATCATGAAAAGGGAGAGAGCACCAGACCTTAAGAGAATGCCTCTCAAGTTACCTATAGGAAAAATAATTGAGGGCCATATGGGATGATGGACATCTCAGCAGACACCTTTGTGCCTAGGCAGAGAACTTGAAACAAGATGAATTAGCTCTCCCACACGTATTTTCCCCTTCCCCACTTCCATGACAACGCTTTGGTATTATTTTCCCCTGAACTTGGATAAATCTCAAGCAACTGAGGGAGAAAGGTCATATCAGAAATTCACTGATGTCAGGTTTCTGCCATTTTAATGGATGATGATTCCAAATGGATATATATGCCCTACCACATAAGTTAGGGAATGATATTCATATCCTTTATACTTTCTTATAAATAGGGTTCAATATGTCAATTCACCAAGTCCCTGGCATCATGCCTTGTGCAAAGAAAAACTGTCCATTTTGTCGACAATCCCAAATCTGCAAATGATACTTTTGAGTACTTTCCAAATTTAGGGGTAGATGCCATGTGTTCCTGGTGATTAATATCCATCTAATTTGTCAATTAGTATAGAACATCCAGTCCTGCTGATATCATAAGTTCAGGATGAAAAAAAAATGTTTTGGTAATTCATAGCCATAAATATGCATGGAAATGAAAGACCAGTTCACATGAGAGAAAAAAAAAACACTAAGAATATAAGACATGCATTACTTACTTGTAAGCAATTCTAAAATTCTTCCTAAGGAATCAGAGAAAAGTGATATGCCACGTTCCAGTTAACTGGTATGTTACATAACATAGAAGGTTCTAGTAATATATTTTCAATAATTTGAACTTTCTTACATGTGGAAAACCATGTCTAAAATACATGGCAATGCAATGTTCTCTTCACTAGATTCATGATACACTTGGGTATGTTTCAATAGATGGCCATATCCCAAGTCTGACAATTCATTTTATTCACTCTCTTTGTTGTGCAATTAATTTTCATAAGCCTAAAACCTGCAGCTGGAATTATAGGGACATATTGAGAAAAATGTGGTCAATGAACTGTATCATCCATTGAACTTGCCAGAGTAGAGATTTTTATTAGGAAAAATTTGACTTTAAGCATTTTCCCACTATTATTTCTTTCCTTAAGCTCACAGTTACCCTTAAATTGAGCATGCTGTCTATTTTCAGCTTCTGTGCTTCCTTAAGTTGATTCTATAGAGCCGAATAGTCATAGAAGTCCCAGTGACTTTTTTTTTCCAGTGTATGTTTTTACGTGTGTGACTTTAAAAGCTCTTTTGAAAACATTATTTCATTATGGGCATTTTTAAGGAGGCAACTCTCTCTACACTAATAGCTACCACTTTAATTTCTCTTTACAACCCCCTTTGCAGTAGGAAAAATCATTTTCCCACAGCTCAAAGTAGGAGAGTCAAAAGGCAAACTTTAAAACAATGATATTGAGTTTCAAAATTTTATCAATTTCAAAACTGTACTAACACAACACAGCAATGAAATGTTCAACGACCTCCAACAGACAATATTAGTCTCAAACAACCACTTCAAAATATCCCTAAGGCTTCCCTTGCTGGTTTGATTTTACTATTAGTTAAGGACCACTGCTGGTGAATGAGTATTTCATGGGCTTTTGGGTAGCTAGAGTACAGGTTTAAGTAACCCCTGGTATATTTTACTTTTTTCTTTTTCTTTTCTTTTCTTCTCTTTTCTTCTTCCTTCCTTTCTTTCTTCCTTCCTTTCTTTCTTTCTTTCTTTCTTTCTTTCTTTCTTTCTTTCTTTCTTTCCTTTTCTTCCTCTTTCACCAAGATGCAGAAATGGTGTAACATAGGCAGTATTTAAAAGTATTGTCTCACTTCTTAAAACAGGAAAGAAAGAAAAAAAGAAAGAAAGAAAGAAAGGGAGGGAAGGAAGGAGAGAGAGTGGGAAACAGGAGCACATGTGCTTTGAGTTACATCTATTTTTTCAGTATCTCGGCTTGCTATACTACTGTTCTTTGTCTTCCATTTACAATTTTTGTGGAAGAAGCAGATTTCATTGCTTTAAACACCAAATTAACTTCCTAGAGAATAATCAAAGTAGTTATTCCATATGTAAACAGCCTTTTAAATGACATCAAAGTTAATGGACTCTAAAAACTGATTTCAAGAGATTTTGCAGTTACTTCAAATGTTAGAAAATGTGTATCCTGTTTTAAATTTCCTAGGGATATATTTGAAATTATTTTTAGCAATAGATATTAAATCTTCTTTCTTTCATACATATAATATGGCCTAAATATTGAAATTAATTCACCATAGATTTTGTGTATATGAATGTGTGTATACACAGTTGTATAATTGTGCAAATAGAGTCATTCTTTTGTCAATCCACTATACACTAAAGATACGTTTGTGAATTAAGATCTAGCTTCTTTCATTGAATTCATCAGTATCTGTTAGGAAAAGAATGCATTTAAAATTTATAAGCAATCCATGGGGCGCCTGGGTGGCTCAATCAGTTGCATGTCCGACTTTACTCAGGTCATGATCTCATGTTTCGTGAGTTCGAGCCCTGCATCCAGCTCTCTGCTGACATCTTGGAGCTTGGAGCCTTCTTTGGATTCTGTGTCTCCCTCTCTCTCTGCCCCTCCCTGATCACACTCTGTCTCTTTCACTCTTAAAAATAAACAAACATAAAATTTTTTTTAAAAATGAATAAAATTTATAAGCAATCCAGATGTGTATTTTTTTAAATGGAAGCTAAATTTATTTAGATATTTATAAATCATGGTTCTTTAAATTAAGGTTTAGTACAGTACTCTCAAGCAGAGTAGGAACAGAAATTGGCACTTTAAGTATTTACTATTATTATTTAGTTGTCAACATTAATACCTATTGTAACTAGTTACGTATTGAAATAATCTGCATTTGAAATGTAGACCTACAATTTTATTTTAATGATGTGAAAATATGAATTAAATTAGATTAATGTCTTTGCAATGACTGCCATTGTACCTAAAAGTGTTGGATAAGAGAGTGGCAATTAAAGAATCAATGCATTTGAAATAATTTGCACTTAGGTGGGTGCATAACAAATTATAAATTTAAATACATTTAAATGTCTTCAATCTGGCAGTCCACTAATTGACACACTTGGTAATAAAGAAGCTCCCAACAGTGTGTGTAAGTTGTTGCTAGCCCAGTCACATCAGTTTTAGAATTTCCCTGAGAGGGATAAAACTCAGACACTGCACACTCATCCATCAATCGACCAAATGCCAGGTCTTTGTTTCAAGGTTCTGGTATGTTCATGCAGCCGCGACTTAGCACTCTTACCAACTCAGCAGCTATTTTGAGAAAGAAGAAAGAAAACATGATGAGAAACCTACCACTAGGTCTACCAGAATTCAGGCAGTTAATTAAGGAAAAAAGTCATGTGTCCTATAAAACTCATTCAGTTTTGTTAATATTCAATCAAATACCTGATTGATGCCCCAAGAACTAAAATGGGCATGTGATTCTAGGTAAACCTGTATGTATTTTAATCTACTTTATCCTAACATCTGAATAACAAATGAAATAAAATCAGTGAAAGTATTTTTGGCAAACATTTATGAAATCCTTAAAATGTGTAAAATTATATGGCATTGTTGGATAAGGTAACTAGTTGTCTGGAAAATGTCCTAGTCATTTTATAAGATTATTTGCATTTTTAAAAATTTCTTTGAATAATTGCTTCCCTTCCTTCAGAAAAATCTAATCCAGTGTAGGTTGTGTATAAAGTAAATAAGAAAATAAACATAAAATAATAAAGCATGGAGAAAAGATGAAAGAAGGTAACTGTTAACATTTGGGGTGCCAACCATATGCTAGATACCAAGTTATAATTAATTTAACCCATGTACATGTATTTATTCCTTATATGAGGTAGCTGTTTTTCCACCTCATATTATGAATGAGGAAAGTTAGACTTCCAGGTTAAGCTGAATTTCACAGAACTAGTAAAGTGAATCAAAGCCAAGCTTTTCTAAATCAAAATTCTACCTTCTATCCATAACCTCATGAAAATAGATAAACTAGAATTATTCTAGGGTTAGAAATGTAAACTTTTCTTCTTAACTTTTATGTATACTTAAAATATAAAGGAATTTGACCCTGTTTATGGAGAGCATACCAATGGGCAGAAACATTCATCCTGACAGGAATAAACCTAGTATTATATCACACAGAAAGGAGTTATTCTTTTTGCAATTTGAATTTTGAGGGGAGAAAATTGGTAGCCCCTCAACATATGTTAAGTTGTTCTTTCCTGCCTCAAAACCACAGAAACTAACAAAGGGACATGGTGATATTTCCCCATAGTTTTAAGGACAGACCCCCCCCCCCCCCCCGCCCCTGCAAACACCAGTCAGTCCTGCCGGTTACTCCTATCAGCTCAGTAGCACGTAAAGGCTACCATTTGTAGCCTTGTTAATCACATACTTCATTTCAGATTGCAGCATCCAAGAACTCCAGGGAAGAAGGGAAAGGCCACTTCTCACTCACTGAGAAGGGCTGTATTGTCACACCCTCATACGTTGTTCCCACGGACACACCAGACAGGAACTATGCCAAGAAGTCTAAGGAGTATTCTGGGAAGTCAGGGGCTATCGTTACAAGGGGTTGTAACTATAATGATCAGGAATGGCAAAATAAAATGGTGAGGAGGCAGGCAAATGCTGTTGGCAGGCTGTGAATACTGGAGGCAAGGAAACTTCTGAACTTTTGTTTGCAAGATAATTTGTTTTGTGCTTAAACTACAACTCAGCCCCCTTTGACAATATGTACCCTTCACAAACACGTTTAGCAATAAATCCCTAAGTACTACATAACTATACGATTTTACAGCACTATATAGACTTTCTCTAATGGTTCTGTTTCCTTTAGCCCCCATTATCAAAAAACAGAACAAGCAATAAAACCAACCAAACAAAACCCTACAGCACTTTTCCTTTCTTTTTTATGGAGTTTTAATTAGTGGTAAGGAGATTTCTCATGTTAGAAATTCATACAAACATGTATCCAGGTAATCAAATAGTCATCTACATAATTCCAAATCTTATTTTAAGGGTATATGGAACATGTGCTGGTTCATCTTGGTTTGTTACCCCTCTGTACACATCATCTGCTCTGCTTTGTTCCTGTGAACGACAGCACCCAGCGGCCCTTCCCGATTAGCTATCTATTTGCAGCCGCCAGTTGGGAGGCACCTCCAGGAGTCCTCAGGTGGTTGGGACTGGGGGCTTGCTTAGTCCACTGCTCTTTCAGGTTTCAAAGTTCAAATTCCTCCATTTTCCCTGTCAGCCTTGGGGTAGTAGACAACTTCCCACTGTTGCTAGTCCCTGGGACTTACCTGAACTTTGATCCACATTTCTGCAAATAAGCCCTTCCTTAAACTTTCCTCACGGAAACACTTGGAAGGTGTTTGCTGGGACTCCAATACAAAAAACATATATATACATTGGGACAAAATAAAATAAGCAACAGTCATGACAATGGGAAATCATTAATGGAAGAATTAGATACCAGAGAAAATATTAGATTTCAGAAATATATTCAAATCAGTTCCTTCTACTGATAAAGGTGGATTGCAAATTTGATTCTAAGCTTTCTAAGGCCAGAGGTCCAGTGCAATGAACTCAGAGAATCTTAAACTTCAGGGGCCCCTCATTTTCTGGAATCTAGTATGGCTCTGTGAGAGAACCAAGCAATTGTTTATATGTTAATTTATTTTTGTAAAATCTACATACATAAAATATTTCTATTGCAATCAATTAAGACCATTGTCTCTTTCCATGACAAGTTTATCTCTTATCACATTGTCCTCTCTGTTGTGTGTCAACACAATGTCTATGGGCAATTGGAGATCAGGCTATATGGTAAAGGTGAGTTATAAATCCATTTAGTTTGGGTTTTGTGGGATCTGTTTATGGAGGCATAGTCATTTCCATATATAATCAATCCATTATTGCTATCCTTCCCAAGGTAAGAATGGATTCCTGGAGCCCTCCTACTGATCAATTTACAGCTTTGTGACAAGACGGTTTTATCACAATAAGAACATCTCCTACCATGCCCAGCAGTGGAAGTATATGGTAGGGGAGGAGAAAAAACTATGTACAGGAGAAAAAACTACGTACAGAGCATGAAATGAGTTCTGTGGGAAATTATTCCACTCATCAGGCCTACATAAAACTCAAAGTGGAGATTTGGTTCTCATCAATGCCTAGTCAAAACAGAAGTTCTCTGCTGTGTTTATTTAGTAAACATACCATACTCTCTCTCCTCTCTCTTACAGTTTAGGATTGTATGAAATAGAATATATCAGAACACATGAGTTTTTAGAGCACAAAAACCTATAGAAGTACCACAAACAGCAAATATGTTTTTGTGCAAAGTTGTATGTAGTCATCTCAACTATCAGTAATAAAACACATGCCAGAGAGAAGACTGAATTAACTTTCTTTCTTAGGGGAAAAAATATAAAATCGATGTCTTATGAAGAAGTGATTAAAAAGTATGCAGTCAGGAATGCCTGGGTGGCTCAGCCAGTTAAGTATCCAACTCTTAATTTCAGCTCAGGTCATGATCTCCCAATCATGAGATCAAGCCCCATGTTGGGCTCTGTGCTGAGCATGGAGTCTGCTTGGGATTCTCTCTCTCATTACCTCTGCCTCTCTCCCCAACTCATGCTCTCTCTCCAAAAACAAACAAGAAGTATGCAGTCAAAATTTTAGGAAAAAAATTTTTAAAGAGCTATCTCAGTCATTTAATTACTAACATTTTTAAGAAAGTGTTTTATATTTCATAATGTTTGTGATTGTTATCAGTTTTTAAAATTTGCATCTTCTTATGATGCTTGTCTTAAATATTCTATTTATACCTATATTTTCACATTCTTTCTTTTTACAAGGGACTTTAAAATTGATTAGGGTTTCAGATCCCATAAAACCTGTCTTTTTCCTTGTTGTTTTTCCCTGCTATTGGTCAGGTAGAGATTGCCAACTAGATTGACATTAGCCCTAATATTAACAAATACATATTTTTGTTAAGAGGAAGTAGTATATATTTCCTTGCACTAGTGTCTAACCCACAACTAACGACAGGATGTTAATAAAAGAATGTAGGGGTGCCTGGGTGGCTCAGTTGGTTAAGCATCCAGCATTTGACTTTTGGTTTGGACTCAGGTCATGATCTCATAGTCGTGAGATTGGGCCCTGCATTGAGCTCTGTGCTGAGCGTGGAGCCTGCTTGAGACTCTCTCTCTCCTTCTCTCTCTGACCCTCCCCTGCTTGCTTTATTTTTTCTCTCTCTTAAAAAAAAAGTAATATAAAACTCAGATGAGTGATAACAATTATGTTTTTAAAATTTTTAAAGAATGGATACATAATACTTAGGAGAGAAAAAGTTTTTTAAAAAGTTAAACACAGAATGCATATATCCAGTGCATCCTGTCTATATAAACACCCACCATATAATTGTCTTTATTGGGAGTTATTAGGGACATAAATTTAGGATAGGCCCTTCATAGAAAATCAAGACAGAAACATAAGATGTATTGCTATAATCATACCGTGAAGCATGTGATTGCATAAAAATCAGTGGAATGGATAATATAAGCTATAAACTTAAGTGAGTATGAAATATCTTGACATTTTGGAAAGAACAAATTGGAAAAGGTGAGGTTGTGTGTGCTCTCTTTCTCTCCAACAGAAATTCCAGCCTGAGGAGAAAGATAAAATCATGACTCAGACTGAATATCTTTGGGATTTTACCTTTTTGAGATCTTTCATGTTTTGGTGAATATCAAGTATTCGACCCAATTAAGCATAAGTAAGTCAAGAGAAAATCATAACCTCTTAGAGTATGGAATATCTTAAAAGAGCAAAAACTTTTAAAACTTAGACTTAAGCTAAAGTTAACCTTACTAGAGCACCTGGCTGGCTCAGTCAGTGGAACGTGCAACTTTTAATCTCAGGGTTGTAAATTCAAGCCCCATGTTGGATATAGAGATTACTTAAAAAATAAAATCTTAAAAAAACAAAAAAATAAAGTTAACCTTATTGATCAGAGCATAAGGTCAGGGAGTAAAGACAACATAAAGTTTTGAATCAAGTCACCTGTGTACTAGTTCAGCTACTGTACTTTTCTGAGACTAGGAGAGTTCGTTGATCTAAATTTTATCATCTGCAAAATGATGAGGTTGGAGTTGGATTTCTTAGGTTCTTTCTCTATCTGTAAACCAAGCCTGGCAACTTGGTCCTGTGAATAGTGCCCAGATGTTAAGAGCTCCAGCTTTCACAACTTAATTTTCCTTGACAAGTTACTCAATCTGCCCTTGACTCAATTTCCCCAAGGGCCAAATAGAGATAAGGATATATTTCTATCTGCATGTATTTGGCAGGAATGGTGAAAATTTACACTGTTCTTACACTAGAACTTAAGTATACCTTAGTGAACAATGTACCTCAAAAAAGCCACTTTATAAATGCTAGTACAGGGAAAAAATGAGCTTGAGAACTTCCAGGTGTTCTCTACACAAAAATCAAGCAAATTAAAGTACATTTTCATTTTCACAACACTCTCTTCTACCCTCCCAGAATTTATTGCAATTGCTCCTTGTGTAGTGATTCATGTAAGTTACATACTCAACATCTTCTCTGAAAAATAAGATTCATGGGAAGTGGTATACAATAATTACACAATACAGTATGTGTTAATTACTCATGAATCAATAAATGAATGCTGGGTAATAATGTGCAGACTTTCATCAACAATATAGAAACAACGTATAAT
This sequence comes from Prionailurus viverrinus, assembly GCF_022837055.1. NCBI lineage: Eukaryota > Metazoa > Chordata > Mammalia > Carnivora > Felidae > Prionailurus > Prionailurus viverrinus. Next base: position 62,117,588 of record NC_062565.1, on the reverse strand, counting down.
TATTGTTTGTTTTCTTTGACAAGAATTTATCTAGCTCACTTGTTGTGCTTAAGCACTACTTTTCACAAACATACATGGTTGAAAATATATGTTATATTCAAAGACCTAGAGAAGAAAAATTCCTACAATCTTCCACAATAATCGTTTTACAAAAAAATTTTTTTTTAAAAGTTCTTTATCCTTATAATTAGGGGCACAGAAATGTTACATTTCCACCTTGTACAAAGCAATTCTTATATATCTGAGTAACAACTTTAAATGTATCCTCTTCTACTTTTAATGTATCTTTAATTACATCTCAATTCTTGTACTCTCCAAGTATCCAATCTGTACCTATCACACACTAAGTTTGTTTATTTATTCAGTCCCAATTTTCAGGAGTTATTTGTAGTTTGTATAAGAACCACAGGTAATATATCCTTTCATTAAAAAGATTCCAGTTCTCAGAAGGATATAACTTCATCCAAAAAAGCTATCTCTAAAAATTAAAAAATGATTTTAAAAAAGTATATACTTTCTGAAATATTACAGACATTCAATGACTTTTAGTAGTTTGGGGTTACATATATGCTTATACACAGTAACATATGCATTATATCATGCCATATACATATGGCAAAATTTCTGTAAGTCTAAATACATGAAAAGGATCCTGAATATCAACTTGGATTCAGAGAAAAATAAGATTCTATCAGTAGTAGTACTTATGGACTACTAGTTAAAGACATTTAAATTTTACATCACATGTTTTTCTTTGGAAAGTTTTATCCATATACACATACCTATATTATACATATATATCTTATATATACATATACTACATATATGCTACTTGAAAACTATTAACATTTTCAATTTTGAGTCACCACCATAAGATAGAATCTGCCTTATATTAAAGAGTTTGCTATTATAATTAGTTTACTGAATATAAAATGAGCTCTATTTAAATATTTCACAGGAAAACATTTTCTGAAGTTGGAATTACAGCCAAAAACTTTCCAAATACATGCTCTCCAACATGTAGCCAAATTTTAAGACCTATCATACCAGATATAGTAGTCGCCAGATATCTTGCAGATGTCAGGATAAATAAAATGGAACTTCTATTTCTAGTGACTTAGAATCCTGAGGATTAGGTATGCACACAAAGAAGCACCCAAAAGCCATCCAATGTTATAGGGGCAACTATAATGAATTAGTAAATACATGCAAAAGATGAGGGTTTATTAATTTGTTTCTGGGTTGAGGAAAGTTACATTTGAGCTAGGTCTCAAAATTTCAAGTTGGAATTCTGTACAGTTTAGGTTTGTTCCAATATCTAATATCTAAGGTATTCTTTTTCTCTTGGAGCCATCCCTTCTAGGGGTTTCTTTCTTGGTTGACTGCTTGCTAGGCTTGTGATACAGATTACCATATAGCACCACCCTTTATCATTAGTCTGGAAAGTCTCTTTATCTCTCCCTGAATTCTCTGTTTTCTGGAACTCACATCTTCCTCTGGTGATGGTTTACACATCACTTTATACCACTTAGATGCTTTGTGAGAAAGAATACTGGGGGGGGGGGCAAATTTTTGCAATGTTTTGAACTGAGGGTGTCTAGTCAACTTTTATATTGGATTATTATTTGGCTAGGTATAGAATTCTCAACAAAAAATCATTACCTGAAAACTTTAAGGAATTTATTTTATACCTAGCTTACAATGTCTTCATGAAATGACGCTGTAAGTCCCTAGTATCCCTACTTGCCTATGTGCTACCTGTTTTTCTGGGAACTGTTAAGATCTTTCCTTTATTCACAAAGTTCAGGAATGTGAATAATGATATGCCTGTCATCTACACCCCCCAAAATTTAGTGTGCCAGGAAATTGAGACCAAATCTGAATACCATGTCCTTTACTCTTCATGTCTAAAAAAGTTAATTATTCACTTTTTTTGACCATGCTACTTTTATATTTTTGGAACTGCTATCAGATATTACATCTTATTGATTCTATGCATTTTTCATTATTTTTTCTGTCTATCTTTATACTTTTTCTACTTTCTATCACCTTTACCTTCATATTTCTACTTTATATACTGAAATTTTATTTGCTTCTCATATTTTTAATTCCTAAGAGTTATTTCTTGTTTCTTGAACTTTTTTTATATTTCTCATTTTGTTTCAGAGATGCAATATATTATTTTATTTCTTTCAAAATAATAGTTTATGGTTTTGACATTTTCTTTTGTCTCTGAAATTCTTCATGTCCTCTGAGTTCCCTTCTCACCCTGTATTTGGATTCTTAATACTGGAGGTTTACTCCTTAACTTTTGTAGAAGTAAAGCACTGAATAAGTTGACTGGACACTGCCTACCTACGCAGGGGTGTTCAATTAATGGGATTTCCAAAAATACAAATCCAACTTTCAGACCAGAGACATTCAATATTCAAGTATGTGAAGGTCTTTCATCCGAGGTCAGTTTCTGTTTAGTCTTTCACTGATGGGTGTGAACATTTGTGTTCATGTGGAATGAAAGAGTAAAACATGGTCTCTTTCTTCACATATTTTCATCCCATTTGTCCAACATGTCATCCCAGCCTATGATTGGGTAAACAAGTCCAACATTCCTTCGTTCCGTACTTCTATATTTTTGAAGTATACTCTTTATTTTTAAAACTATAGTCTTCTATTTAAAAAAAACAATTATTAAAAAGAGAATTTTATGGTGATTTTAATGATAAATATTAGCCTAAAATTAAAACTATATGGCTATATGGTATATGGCATCAGCTCTACTCCAAAAAATAACTATTTATGTATAATTGGTCTCTTGTCTATTGTAAACACATCCTCAATTTTTTTCTGGAAAATTTCCCTATATTCACATTAGAATCTCTCATTATTGTAATTTATATCATATTGCTCTCATTTTTCTCCCAATGGAAATCAAGTCCCTCTTAATAAAGGCTATATTAAAAGAAAGGGCCTAATTAAAAGTAGGCCAGACATCTCAATTCAGATTTCGATGACCCTATTATGAAATATAAGATCACATCTTAAGAAATGGCCATATTCTGTATTTCAGGTTGTTGAGGGTCTAAAAAATACGTCTTTTTTACACCTTTTTTTTTCTTGCCTCTGAGCTAACAAGATTATTGTAAAAAAATGAAATTTCTTCTTTTTTATTTAACTGATTTAATGTGAACTGCAACAAATAATGCAGTGGAATTAAAAGTAAGAAGCAAACAGTAAGGAAAGGCATTGTGTAGGGGCTCAGGAACAAACCATATCAATAAATAAAACAGGTAGATAAAGGAAGTAGATTAAAGCCAGAGTGACAGAGAAAACTGGAGGGCAGACATGAGGGCTATCAAGAAATGATACTGTAACATTACAAACAATTGCAAGACACTGTGAATGAAACAAGATAAAGAGTGAAAACTAACAGTCCAGAACTGGACTTATTCCACATCTGTATTGCCACATGTTGCAAAATTTTTAATTCATCTGAAAATCTAATTTTTAGCTTTTCTTGGTAATACGTGTGATCAGGTAATGCTTGTCCCATTTCCAAATAACAGCAATCATTCAGAGCTGGGAAGCAGATTTCCCCTCCAAACACTGTATTGGTATCCTCACCACTTGTACAGTGGAGGCATTCCCTTACATGTACACCTGGCACCCTTACCCAGTTCTGTACCTGCCTACTACATACAGGTCATTGCATTAGCTCTGCCTTGTAGAAGACAAATGTTTTCACAAACAGAAAAATATTACCTTAAAGGTAAATGCTGGAAAGTGTTTATAAACATAGGATAGATAATATCACTCCTCTGCTCATGACCCTCAGTTGGTGCCAAATCTCACTCTAAATGGAAACCAAAAGCCCTGAATATAAATATAACTCCAGCTGCCAGGCCGCAAAATTAATCTTGAATCCAGTAACCCTCTCAATAGCCTTACTACAAACATTTACTTAATATGAAGTAATTCAGAGTCACTGTAGAAAACTTTATAAACATAAAACATGTAAAAGAAAAATTACTCATAATTCCACAGTCTAAAGTAATCACTATGTTGGTCTAATACAGATATATTTTTTGTTATTCTGCTTTTTATTATTTAAAAATTTTATCTATCTATTTTTAGAAACAGAGAGGGAGTTCAAGCAGGGTAGAGGATCAGAAGGAGAGAAAGAAAGAATCTTAAGCAGGCTCAATTTTCAGAATGGAGCCCTACATGGGGTTTGATCCAATGACCCTGGGATTATGACCTGAGTCGAAATCAGAGTCAGAACCTCCACCAGTTGAGCCACCCAGAGTCCCCTGTTATTCTGCTTTTTAAAACTTAATTAACAATGATGCAAACAAATCTACCATGTCAATAAAAGTTTTTGAAATCACCTTTTTTATGGCTGTATATTGCCTTATGGTATACCATAATTTAATTATTGCCCAATGTTTGGGAACTTGGTTTCCAAAGCAGTATATTATAAATACCACCATCATAAAAACACTAATACCTCAGATTATTTTTTAAGATAAATTACAGAGAGAAGAACTGTGAACCAACTCATTTAAAAATGTACAGGTAAAGCAATTTGCATGATTCCAGCAATGTGTAGCTTAAGACTTATTCTAATCAGCTTTGGGTATTTTTATTTAAAGATATTTATGGGGCAGCTGGGTGGCTCAATTAAGCAGCAGACTTCAGCTCAGGTCATGATTTCACAGATGGTGAGTTCCAGCCTCGCTTCGGGCTCTTGTGCTGACAGCTCAGAACCTGGAAACTGCTTCTTTGGATTCTGTGTCTCCCTCTCCCTCTCTCTCTCTGTCCCTCACCTGCTCGAACTCTGTCTCTCTCTCTCTAATGTCACATATTTGATTTTTAGAAACCACTGAGTCAACTACTTATGTGTCATCTGTCATTTATTCCACTTAAGGTGACTGGTATACTCCAAAAATTTTAATTTGTGGGATCAAATATATGCAACTATTTTGTTAGGATTTCTTCCTTTGCTTTTTATGATAAAAGTCCCACTGTCACTAAGACCACATACATAAATTTCTTGAGAGATTCTAATTGTGTATTATTATATTGTTTATTATTATTTATAACTGTTTACTATTATATATGTTTATTAGTAATAACTCATTAATACTTCTGATACATGATAGGAAGTGATTTTCTAAACTTTTTTTTTCTGCCAATTAGGTAGTACATTGCACAGCTGAAAGAAAGTTATCAATGTAAACAAAACATTAAAGTAATTTATTTTTCTAAATTTATTTTCTTAAGTTTAATTTCTATCTTCAAGCCACCCTGATTATTGTCATCATTTATATAATAACAGCTTTTGTCTTCAAGGATATTCCCGAGTTGCGGGTGAAACAAAATAAGATAAAATGACTTCAAGTAAAACAGACTTCATGAATGGACACTTGAAGTACTTCTTTATCTTCAAAGTTTTTGAATTAATCACTTTCAAGTGATTCTTGTTAAGATGATAAAAGGTCAGTAAGGGTATATGTGACCCATAATGCGTTCAGGAAACAGATTTACCTGTTAAGTGTTGAACAGAAAGATACCCATTTGCCACTGGTTCCCCAACCACAATGTCCAGTGATTTCTTCCCTAAATCCTTGGTTTCATGGTAAGCCCTAACAATGCAACTTCCCTTGCTTGACTGACCAGTAACCTCCTAGTATTTGACCTGCTAGCCTCCTCTAGCTCTTTATATTACTAGCACCTATTTCTTCCTCACCTAGAACCAACACTTCAATCCAGCTGTAATACTAGACAGGGTAAATACATAGCTTCCTAGGACCAGCTTAAAAATATGGTACTCGTCAGATGAATATAGGGGGAACAAAAGAGAGACAGAGAGCCAAACCAGAAAACAGACTTTTAATTACAGAGAACAAATTGAGGGTTGCTGGAGGGGTGGGGGTTTGGAGCATGTAGGGTTAAATGGGTGATGGGGATTAAGGAAGGCACTTGTGATGAGTACTGGCTGTTGTATGTAAATGATGAATAACTACACCTGAAACTAATATCACACTGTATTTAAATAACTGGAATTTAAATAAAAAGGGAAAAAAAAGAAAGAAGCCTATGGGGAGAAAAAGTATATGTGCCTAGTTTGATCATGGCCTGATTATTGTTGTTGTTGTTGCTGTTGTTATTGTTGTGTTATAATTACTATTATTTACTTGGCTATAAGGCCAATCTGAATCTAGTGTACTTCTATAATGAATTCTCTGATCTTGGATTTGTAGTTTTAAAAGAAAAAAAAAACAAAGGAAAAATAATAAATTTTGAGAAAGAAAATCATTCTTTAAGTAAAAGTGGTGATAGATATACAGCAATCCATCCTTTATTTGCTTTGAAAACTAGATGGCTAATTATAGTTATGACACATTTTAATGTTTAATATAGTTCTATAACCATATTAGGTTAACAATGACTCAAAGACAAGTACTGATGCAAATTTTTCTAGAAATTTTGATAGTTAATTTTATGTGTCGATTTGACTGGGTCACAGGGTGCCCAGATACTTAGCTAAACATTGCTCTGGGTGTGTCTGTGAAGGTATTTCTGGATGAGAGTAACATTTGAATCAGTAGAAGAAGTGAAGCAGATTGCCTTCTCCAATGTTAGTGGGCTTCATCCAATCCATGGAAAGCCTAAATTAAAAAAACAAAACAAAACAAAACAAAAAAACAGCAGAGCAAGAGAGAATTTGTTCTCTCTGCCTTACTGTCTCTAAACTTGGACATTTTCCCCTCCTGCTCTTGGACTCAGACTCCAACTGGAACTTACACCATCTGCTCTCCTGCTTGCTGACTCCAGATGCTTGGACTTCTCAACTTCCAGAACTGCACGAGCCAATTCCTTATTCTATATAAAATTCATATATTATATTATATATTCTATTGGTTCTGTTTCTCTGGAGAACCCAGACTAATAGAGTGAACAGTAACTCAACGTGGAAGTTTATTTAAAAAATAATAATAGAGAAAATGCAGAGTTGTTTTCTTTTCTGACAGTCTTTGATTCTGTGGTTGTAAACGTAGCAGTCATGAAATGTGTTTTTCCACCTATATAAATGTTCCAAGAAATTGGAATTTTCTCACTTATGTGCCAAGAGATTGCAATTAACTTATTCTCTCCAAAAAAGTTCTTTGGAAACACATTTCTTTGGTTTTAGAATTTTGCATACCAAATATATCATAGATACTTCCTTTTTACTTAATGTCACTATTTTACCCACCCAATAATGAACTCATTTGCAATATGACTATTGTTTTGAGACTAGGAATTAGAGTGGTATCACTGGGAAAGTTTAGGTTCTAGGTACAGACAATCCTTGGTTCTAACTCCAGATCCACCTGCATAATTTAGGAAGTCACTTATTCTGGAATGACCCAGTTTTTGCTTCAGAATTATGGAAACAGCATTACCCCCAAACTGTAGGGTGATTAGGAGATTTCAGATACTGTGAAGAGAATGTCTGCCAATTACATGAGATTATTATCATTATGGTTTTTACTATATCTCAAAAATCAGATCATCAAGATGAGAATTTTTCTTAATTAAATAAATCAATGCTCAAAGCAGCTTGAAAATATCCTCTGATAAACTGAGGAATCTTTAGTACCAATCACTATGACTACCACTTTAGCCTAATCAGAAACTTATTTCCTCCATCTAAATATCCAAATGTTAAAAGGGTTGAATGGCTATAAATTCAACCTCATTTAAAAAAAGATTTTAATTTCAATTTATTGCATATCAACAGATTTGGGATGTTTAATGTTTTAGAATAGTGACATAATTCACTGAAGAGATTTTGTCTTAGAAAAAAGAAAACATAAAACAAAAAAAAAAAACAGTAGTTGTAAAAATGTCCTAATATGTTTCCACCTCCATCACCCAGATAACATATACTTCTGATAAAATAATAATGTCACAGAATTTGAGAACTGAACCTTAATTGAATAGAGTAAGAAAATAGGAAAGACAGAAATAGCACTCTTCAATGGACTAGTTTAGAGATTTCAAAGGATATTCAACTTATTGCAATTATTACAGGTAAGCAAAAAGAGCTGCAAAATATGATAAGAAAACAGAAGCATTTATCTCATAGCCTTGGGTCTCTTTCCTTTTTAGATGACTTAAAAATATCTTGTTGAAATCACTCTTAACCTCTATGCTATTTTCCATTATAACTGATAAACTGATCTCTTACATTCTGTGTAAGGTACGGTGTAATAGGTCTGAGGCCCCTGAGAGTAACACTACAATCCCACAATTTTGAAATAGGAAGTAAATTTAGCAGCATTTGGTTTAATTTCCAAGTCATTCATGTATATATATTATATAATTATAATTATATAACATGTATATATATATATGTTACATATATATATGTAACATATATAATGCTGTTGCTATTGTCACTGTTGTTATTCACCTGTTAAAAGGTATATGAATGTATACTTCAGAGGATCAGTGACCTAACCATGAGTCCAATTGTAAATGATTTCATTTAGTTCTTCTGGTTCCTGATCCCTAGGCTTAGAGATTAATTTCTACCCTGTTGAGTTGCTCTAGATAGTCCATTCAGAGTAGAGCCTTGAAGGGTTTAGGATTAAAGCAGCTGAAGCACTCTCAGGAGGCTTAACCACCTCTACCACATTTCAAATACACTAAGAGTCCAGAATGTTTTACAGCCCACTACCAAAGAACATAGCTTTACTTGCCCTCCACACATATTTCAAAACCTTCCTTTCTGCACCCTGTCCACTGTTGGGCTCTTTTGTTCTCCTGTTCTCCCCTTTAGCTTAGTTTCTATAAGCCTATTTTTACTGCCTCTCCCTTTCCCCCTTCTTTTTTTTTTTTTTCTGTTCTCTAGGTTATTGTTTTTCCTTTTTTCCCCAGCTTTATTGAGGTAAAATCAACAAATAAAGATTGTATATAAAGCATACACTGTCATGATTTAATATATATGTATATGTTGTGAAATGACTACCACAATCAAGCTAATTAAGATATCCATCACTTCACATAGTTATAATTTTTGTGTATAATGAGATCATGTAAGATCAATCTCATAGCAAATTTCAAGTATATAATACCATATTAACTATAGTTACCATTCTGTACATTAAATCTCCAGTACTTATTCATCCTATATAACTGAAACTTTGTACTCTTTAAGCAACAACTGCCAGCATTCCCCACACTTCCCAGCATTCTGCTCTCTGTTTTTATTAATTCCACTTTTTCAGATCCCACACATAAGTGAGATCACATAGTATTTGTCTTTCTGTGTCTAGCTTATTTAATTTAACATACTGTCCTCAAGGTTCACCCATGCTGTCACAAATGGCAAGATTTCCTTCTTTTTTAAGAAGGAATATATAATACTCATAATAATATTCATTGTGTATATAGTCCACATTTTCTTATCTGTTTATCTGCCAAAGACATTTCGGTTGTTTCGGAAACAATGGATATCTCAAAGATACTAATTTCAACAATCCCACAAGTGGTATTGTTGGATCATGTGGTAGTTCTATTTTACTTATTTATTTTTTGAAGAACTTCCAAGTAGTTTTCCATAATGGCTGTACCAATTTACATTCCCACCAACAGTGTACAAGGGTTTCCTTTTCTCTACATCCTCACTAACAAAGTATCTGAAATGGAAATTAAGAGAAAAAAATTCCAATCACATTAGCAAATAAAAAGTTTAAAGTACTTAGGAAGAAACTTAACCAAAGAGCTGAATGACTTATATACTGAAAATTATAAAACATTAATGAAGGAAATTTAAAAAAAAAATAAATAAATGCAAAGATATTCCATGTTCATGAATTGAAAGAATATTGTTAAAATGTCCATACTACATACAGTGCTCTACATATTCAATGTAATCCCTGTCAAAATCTCAATGGCATTCTTTACAGAAACAGAAAAAAACAGTGTCAAAATTCAGATGGAGCCACAAAAGATCCAGAATAGCCCAAACAATGTTAAGGAAGAACAGAGCTGGAAGCACTGTACTCCTGATTTCAAAATACATTACAATGTTATAGTAAAGAAACCAGTATGGTACTGGCATAAAGACAGATATATTGACCAATGGGACAGAAGAGAGAGCCCAGAATAAAAAATAACACACATCTACAGTCAATGGATCTTGACAAGGGTGCCAAGAGTAAACAATGGGAAAAGGATAGATCTTTCAATAAATAATGTTGGGAAAACCGATAACCACATGCAAAAAAAACAAAAAAATGAAACTGGACCCTTATCTCACACCATACATAAAAAAATCAACTCAAAATGGATTAAAGACTTAAACGTTAAGATCTGAAACTGAAAACCAATAGAAGAAAAGAGGGGAAAGCTTCTTAGCATTGGTGTGGGCAATGCCTATTTTAGATATGACACCCAAAGCACAGGCAACAAAAGCAAAAACAGACAAGTGAGATCGACTCAAACTAATAAGCACACCAAAGGAAACAATCAACAGAGTGAAAAGGCAAGCAAAAAAAAAAAATGGGAGAAAATATTTGCAAACTATGCATCTGATAAGGACTCAATATCCAAAATATATAAGGAACTCAATTCAATAGCAATCAATCAATAACCAAATTAAAAAATGTGCTAAGGACCTGAACAGATATGTATACAAAGAAAATATACCAATGGCAGCAGCTACATGAAAAGATTTTTCTCTTTGTTTCATTCTTTTTTCCTTCTTCTATACTTATTTGACAACAATATACCTATAAAGATTATTTTTCATTATTTGTTATAGCATTTCTTTAAGTGTTTTGATGATGCTTTTGTATGTATCCTGAAGGTTTTTTTTTTTTTTGTTTACTAGTTTCTCTACTGAAAATGTTGACTCCTTAATTATCAGAGCCACTGTAATCAGTACAGACTTAGCTTTCAAATGGAAGGATTCATTAATGCTGGAAGATAGGGTTGACTAATTTTTGCCAATAACAATGTGAGCACAAGTGGCAATTCTAGTCCATAAGACACAGGTGTGCCTCCTCTGCAAGCTTTCCCCTTTCTCTGGTTGGATGCAAGAAGTACCATATCCCTAGAGGATGCAGAGCTGTAAGGAAGAAATCTGAATCCCAGTATCACCTCCTGAAGGAAAGACACCCACAAACCAAGAACTCCTTCATGAAGTGTTACATGAGCAAAAATTAAAATTTTATGTGTTCAGCCACTAAAACTCTGGAGTTTGTTTCAACAGCAAATGTTACCCAAACTACTCTACTATCAATCTCAGGGATTTTTTTGTCTAGACTTGAATATTTTTATAGTAATCTAACAAATATTTAATTTTATACAAATGCCTCGTCTACAATTTGAAAATTAAAGAATCCCAGGATAAATATTTAAGGAAGGTTCATAGGAAATGTAAAACTCTAAATAATGAATTACACTGAGATATAAATTTAAAAGAAAAGGAGTTGAGAAAAGCTATTACTTGCATTTGTATGCCTAACACCAAAACACCTGTCAAGTAAGTCACCAGAAAACTGGAAATATCCTTTTAAAAATTGTTTTTATTATTATAATTTTCCTTTGATTTTGTTATTAACATTATCATTTTAATTTGCCAATTATAGATTTTAATTGAATTTTGGAATAGAGTGTTAAAATTTTTACAATACTAATAATCTTGCATATTAAAAATCATAATGAGAAATTCATACAAAGGATAGAATCAAAACTTGTTAGATCCAACAGGCAAGAATTCTTAAAATAATGGTCTGACCCTGGATCTATTCCCTAATTTTCTTTTACTCCACTTACTCTTCCTCTAGGCACACTCATAGTCCAAATGAATTCAACCCTTCTTGTTTTAAACTACAGTTTTATTCTATATACTTTATAGAATTACATAGACTTTATATTATTTATATAATTCTATATACTTTATATTATTTATATATTTCTATATTCTATACACTTTATTCTATATACTTTTCTATGTACTTTTATATGTTCTACAGCAGGGATCACAGGGGATGCAGAGTGGCCATGCCTACAGGTTCTACTACGGACAGTGGTGGGCTTGTTATGCAATGGAGGGGAATATGGCCCCTCTAAAGGGAATACAGGCTCCAGGCTCTAGGCAAAGCCTTGTGGGAATGCTGATCTAGTGTTTTTGAATCTTTTGATTTTTTTTCCAGAAAAATTAATAATCCAGAGCTGTATATGAAGTTAACTTGATTTTTGAAACACTGGCAGGCAAACAAAATACACTATGGACAGAGCCCTGGCCTGTATTCTAAAGCTTCTACCTACATGTAAATAACAGAGTATGTTTGAAATTGGTGAAGAAAAGGGATGCCTGGGTGGCTCAGTCGGGTGAGCATCTGACTTTGGCTCGGGTCATAATCTCGCAATCCATGAGTTCGAGCCCCGTGTCGGGCCCTGTGCTGACAGCTCAGAGCCTGGAGCCTGCTTTGGATTCTGTCTCCCTCTCTCTCTGCCCCTCCCCTGCTCATGCTCTGTCTCTCTCACTCTCAAAAATGAATAAATGTTAGAAAGAAAGAAAGAAAGAAAGAAAGAAAGAAAGAGAGAGAGAGAGAAAGAAAGAAAGAAAGAAAGAAAGAAAGAAAGAAAGAAAGAAAGAAAGAAAGAAATTGGTGAAGAAAATAAAAAGCAAAGATCATTCAGGAGCAAAGATACTTTGGTCCTTTTTTTGATTCAGCATGATCTAAGGAGACAAGATGCCATTTTCGATGACTGTTTTATTAATGGATAGATTATCAATATTTTTTTTCAGTATTATACCTCATGATCACATTTTCTTTTAATTGTTATGTAAGTGAATAAGGAAAAGGAAAACTCTTTGGATGCATCTTTAAAAAAAATTTTTTTAAATGTTTATTTATTTTAGAGAAGAGACAGAGCACAAGTAGGGGAGGGGCAGACAGAGAAGGAGACACAGAATGGAAGCAGGCTCCAGGCTCTGAGGTGTCATCACAGAGCTCGACGTGGGGCTCAAACCCACGAACCGCGAAGATCATAACCTGAGCTGAAGTCGGTTGCTCAACCCACTGAGCCACCCAGGTGTCCCTGGATACATCTTCTTATGTAACCATTTACATCAATAAATTCCCTTGAAATATTCAAGTTGAGGAAAAAGACATAAAAAGTAAAAAGTAGCAGTGTCCCATGAAAAAGATTCTGAGAGCCTGTACATACAAGAAGAAAATAACTTAAAAAAATAATTGTTAAGAAAACTGAGAGTTATTAAAGATTTGTACAGAATCAAAGCCAGGAGAAACGCACTGAGTACAGCACATCTTTTATTATTTAACAAATCTGTATGCAGCATCAAAAAATAAACTTTCAGTTTCATGTAATTAATACACACACTGCTTTGGTTTGTTGTTAGGCTTTTAAGCAATACAAATATCTGAATAAAAGAAACAACAGAGCCTTGCTAATATAAAGTAAGCATTCTTGCCAAAACTTAACGTATGGAGTACATACCCTTTATGTATACTCTTTGCCAGCAAGAAAAGATGTGCCCTAAATAGGACTTATTTAAGATTTCTAGAATTAAACAGCAAAATGCAATTTGAATAAACAATATTCTGAAATGCTTGGCTTCTGAGTAACTACATCACTTTTGCAAACTGAATTAGGAACTATCAGAATTTAGAAAAAACTTGTCCTTTTGAGGAAGCTATTTCGATTTAAGTGCAGGTTTACTAAACTCAAAATCCTTAGTAATTTAAAGATGTCACATGTTTCAAGTTATTAGCTCATAAGCACTGTATCATTAATTCAACGCACATACATTAAAAAGCACGTTGTACTCAGAGCTATACCAAGAGCTATGGAGGACATAAAAGTGGGAAGGTACTGTCTCTGTCCTGGGGGATTTTATGGTCTAGCTGGGAATGGAAGACTACAGAAATAGAAAACAAAAGCAAGTGCATAATAATATAGCCTGAAAGAGATTCACAACATAGGTAGGTGCTTAAACAGCAGTTCTTTGGCTATGAGTTAGTTTTATTACAGTTTCATTACAGCATTAGCATTCTAGAAAATAACACCGTCCATAAAAATGGCATACTTTCATTTAGGGAACAAACAACAAAATGTTGGAAAATAATTTTAAAGGAGTGTACTATTTAGGTCAAAATATTTTGAATACATATGTACAAAGTATTTTCATACAAATGCTAAAATGGGAGAAAGAAAATAAACATGTTTTGGCCAGTGGAAAACAAAATGGTGAGTTGGCAAAGAGAATGCACCTTTTTACAATTCTTTACATTAAGTTTTAAATTAGGATGAATCCAGAAAAATAAAGAAAATCATCAAAGAGAAGCGCTGACTTATAAAACAACAGGTTCTTTAATTACTACTTATTTTGGGTTTGGGTGGTTACAGAAGGTTCCAAATAACAAAGTGATGAAGACCTCACATAAAGTTCCTCCTCTAGAAAGAAATGGGTACAAGGTAAGGGCTAGGTCACTAAGAGCTTTTCCACAAGGAAGGTGTCTGGGTGTGCCTTTAGGAGAAAATAAACCAGAGAAGTTGCTGTCTGGAAAGCCCACCACGCTGGTATCTCTGCAGAGTTTCTCTTTGTCTCTATCCCTTTTCTCCTGATGTTTCTTTCTGTTCCTAATCTCACTTCAGCTAGGTTTTCAACTTTTCCTATGCATTGTTTCACTCTCCCCACCTTATATGCATGTTTTGGCCTTTTACTTCACTTTGATTTTTTTTTAATTTTTAACTTTTAACTTTATTTCTTAGCTCCCAATACTGTATGTGTGTGTGTGTGTGTGTGTGTGTGTGTGTGTGTGTGTATACATATATATATATTTTTTTTTTGAGTAAGCTCTATTCCCAACCTGAGGCTTGAACTCAACCCTGAGACAAGAGTCCCATGCTCTACAGACTCAGCCAGCCAGGCAGCCTCTAAATACTGTATTTCAGATTCTAAGTCCGATTACAAATTTTCTTTTTCTTTTCTCTTACCTTAAATCTTTTGTGTACCTATTTCATTCATTATACTTTATTTTGGTTATTTGTCTTAAGCCTGAACTCAAATTTCATAGCAATATTTTATTAATTATTCACATCTATTATTTCCTCTTCTTTTCTGAAGTCACTACCAGCTTTAAGATGTAAGCTTGGAAGAGGGAATGTCAATGGTCCAGACTACAGAGGATGGAGGTTATGTTACTCTTGCTACCCCAACATCTCCTAACCATGGGTTCAGAAGTTTTACCTGACGATATCAATTGCTTACAACTAAACAGCATTAAAGTTAGGTCTGAGATATGTATTAAATTTTAACATTTGCAAAATTAACCAGAATGAGGACATCTTACACAGAGTCCAAGACCTTCATTTCAAACTAAATTTCCTTCTCTCTTATTCTTGACCCATACTTTCTGCCCCAGGCAAAACCTAAATAATCCTATGAACTCTGAAAATGTTCCTCTGCTCTAACCAACAGTTTTGGTAAAGCATATGTTTTTTGAAACTAAAAACACTTGGCTTTTAATGTTGCCTTTTTTACTTCATTCTGGCATTGGTTCCTCACCTGAGCTACTATTTTCATGTCTGGTGCCAATGAATGAAGTTCTCTTCTCCCTTCTGTTCTTTGTACCTCTGTTCCCTTGAACAGCTGTACCACCACCCATAAGTTTCTCTTAACTAAATACGCTGAAATCACAGGTGTCCTTCAAGGTCTTTCACACACCACCAAACCTTGAAAGCATTTTTCCCCTTGTGCAATAAACCAAGAGCTGCATTGCGATCATAGCTCTCTCAAGATGCATTTAAATGCTAGTCCTTTGTATTTGCTTTTTCATTCCTAATAGATGGTAAGCTTCTCAAAAATACAAAAATAAGATTTTTACTTGAGTTCCCTCTGTGACACCAAGTATTTATTTGTACATATTTGTATAATGGTAGTTCTTAATTTATAGCCATTGTTTTTTTATTTCTATTTCAGGTGGGAAAAAAAAAACAGTCCTTTCTACCAAATCTTACAATGTCTCTCATCTTCTAAAATTATTCTGCTTTTATAATCATGTTATTCTGCACCTACTGCATATTTTCATCTAAATTTTGTGACAGAATAGGGCGTCTGGGTGGCTCAATTGGTTAAGCGTCTGACCTTGGCTCAGGTCATGGTCTCACGGTTCATGGGTTTGAGCCCCATGTCAGGCTCTGTGCTGACAGCTTTGAGCCTGTGGCCTACATCAGATTCTGTGTCTCCCTCTCTTTCTCCTCCTCCCCTGCTCACACTTGCTCTTGCTCTCTCTCTCTCAAAAATAAACATTAAACAATGCTAAAATAAAATTAAAATAAAATAAAATAAAATAAAATAAAATAAAATGAAATAAAATAAAATAAAATAAAATATTTTACAGAATTCCAAACAAAAATCAAAGAAAGCCTATTCATATCAGAAAACCCTTCCCTTCTATATATAAATAAGATGCCAACCCCCAGACATCCTAAGAGATTCTGCCTCTGGTAGGTGTCTTATGGTCATGATAGTCAATGGTTCCAAAAATTGATAGAAGATGCTTTCCAGGAAACATCAAGATAATGGAGATGTTTAGAAATAACTTTGTCTTTGAGCTTTGAAGTGTGTCCCTTATTTTAGAGTATGAAGAGTCCAGTTATCTTACATTTCCTTCCCCAAGGCTACTTGGATGCTGGCAACTCTTCAGAAAATTGTTCCTACTAAAGGCAGAGTAGAACAGGAAGTAGAAAGCTCCTAAACACCCTCCATTTGATGTGTAAAGATTTGTTGTAGGCCAGCTGAAATGAAATATCAGATGTGGGACCTGCTTCAGAGGAATGAGACAATAAATTTGAAAGCAAGGGAAAAAAAAGAAAAAAACCTTTCCCAGGTTCACCAATGGGTGAAAAAAAATAATAAAGGTATAGAAAATGTTTTGTCATCTCTGAAATCCAGGGCAGTAACAGGCAAAAGTCTGTTAGTAAAACCCAAGTGAGTCACGTTAGGGTCCCAGTAACATTTAAGAGTTTATCCTTTGCCCTCTTCCTATTCCAGAGCCACTCTTCTTTCAGGTCAGCTGCCCTCTCTGGCTAATCAAGGGTCCACAGTCAATTCCTCTCTGGGAGGGCAGGCAGCAAGATAATCTGAGATTAGTAGTGTCTGAAGACGGACACATATGGCTGCATTCTCAGGACGGCTTCTTGCTGTATACTGCTGCACATCTTCCCTTCTTTGGGACTGAGTTTTTCTTCTGTTAAATGGTAATAAGTAAACTCACTTACCAGGGTTTCTATGAGAATTAAAATAGCTAATAGTAAGTAGAAATCCAAGCAAGGGTCCCCTTGCTTCTTTCCACTTGCTCTCTCTGTATTATCCAGGGTTCTCCAGAAAAACAGAACTAGTAGGATTGGTGTGTGTGCAGAAGAAGAGAGCAAGAGACACTGAGAGATGCAGTTTAAGGAATCAATTCATGGGACTGTGGAGGTGGCAAGTGTGAAACCTGCAGGGCATGTCTGTGGCTGGACAACCAGGAAGAATGGATGCTGCATCTCCATTCTGAAGATGATCTGGAGGCGGAATCCCTTCTTCAGGAGACTTCAAGCTTCTCTCGGAAAGCCTAAACTGATGGGATGAGGCCCAATCACATTATGGAAAGTAATCTGTGATTTCAATGTTAATCACCTCTAAAAAAACACCTTCACAGCAACATCAAGACAGGTGTTTTGACCAAAAACTGGCTGTCACTGGCTAGCCAAGTTGACACATACTATTAACCATCACATTCTCTAAAACACAGGCAATGACCCCATTCCAAGGCAAGCTCAACTCAGAAACCCCATGTCCTTGTACACTAGGCAGCAGAGTCTTTCACTGACAAAGGCAGATAGGAAGGTTCAAACTCCTCAGAATACAAACAGGCCTTATCCATTCATTTAGCTAAATTTTATTAAATATTTTCTTAGTGCTAGCCCCTTTGGTAGGTATTTCTCTTCTAAAATTAATGTACCTTCCCTTTTCCACCATCTCATAGGGAAAAAAGATACAGTATTATGCAACCCTACAACAGGAGACCCAGACAAAGTTCAGAGAGTAAATGAAAGTCTCCCTCAGAAAGTGATATTTAGGCTGGGAACTGGAGGATGAGTATAAGTTAATTATACTTTGGAAGTAGGAAGAAGGGACTAGAGATCCTAGTAGAAGGAGTAGCTTACATGTGTGCCCTCAGGTATATAAAGGAATCTGGCAATAGTTAGCTAGGCAGACAATGGGGATAGAGTGAGTAAAAAAGAGCCTTTCTCAGCATTTCAAACTTAAGAAAATTGCAGGGAACTTTGGCCCTAGAGAATAAGCACAATGTTGTTTGGTATTTGAGTTAATCAATCATGAATTTAAAGACAGATTACAGGGGCACATGGGTGGCTCGGTAGGGTAAGTGTCCCACTCTTGATCTTGGCTCAGGTCATGATCGTGATTTGTGGGTTCAAGCCCCACATCAGGCTCTGCGCTGATGGCTCTGAGCCTGCTTGGGATTCTGTCTTTCCCTCTCTCTTTGCCCCTCCCCTGCTCATGCACATGTGCGCACACGCTTTCCCTCTCTCAAAATAAATAAACCTTAAAAACAAAATAAAGACATATTACAGTCTTTTCTACATCAAAACAATAATGAGTGTTGATATATTTATCAAACTGCATAGAAAATTATAGTTTTAAAATTCATAAAAGTGAAAACAATTACCAAAGGAAAAAAAGAACATATGCATACTGTGGTAGATATGGCAGATTACACCTAATAGCTTCTGGTACCAATTCCAACGGAGTGGGAGGGGTGGGGGGTTCCCCCATACCAACAAGCAATTCTTTGGACACCAGCTAGGTGTCTTACAATTTGACTCAATTCTAACACTGTTAACCCAGAGACAGCATCAAATCCCACAGGTTAAGGGTCCAGTCCCATAAGACTGCCCCCAGACACAAATTTGAGATGCCAATCACAAGCCCAGGTTGCTATCTGTACTTCTGACTAATTGGTTATAAATCAGAGGTTCCCAAGACCCCCATCTCAGGTTTGATAATTTGCCAGAGCAGCTCACAGAACTCAGAAACTTTTCACATACTAGATTACTGGTTTATTATGAAAGGATATAACTCAGGAACAGCAAGATGGAAGAAATGCATAGGACAAGCTATGGGAAGCAGGGTTTCTGTATCTTCTACAGACACACCAATCTACCAGCACCTCCACATGTTCATCAACCTGAAAGCTCTCTGAATCCTGTCCTTTTGGACTTTTAGGAAGGCTTCATTATACAGGCATGACTGATTAAATCACTGGCCGTTGCCTCCAGCCCTCCTCTGCTCCCCTGAGGTTGTGGAGGGGGGCGTGTAATTAAAGTTTTAACCCACTAATCACATAATTGGCTCACCTGGCAAGCAGCCCCCCTCCTTGGGTTACCTAAAGGCTTTCCAAAAGTCACTTCATTGACAACAAAAGATATAAGTTTATAGGAAATCCCAAGGGCTTTTGAATCTCTGTGCCAGGAATGGTGTAGAAGACGAAATATATATTTTATAAATCACAATACATACCTTCATAATATAAGTTCCTGTACTAATGATTTTGGAGTACTCAGACTTTCTTGTAAGTAGAGTTCTTGATATAATTTAGTTTCAACTTATTAGACACCATCCTGTAAGATTTGGAAGAGAGATGATCTTTGCCATAAGGATGCCCATGAAAGCATTTTGTCTATCATGGCATTGGTTCATTAATGATGGTTGTCAGAAGATAGGGCTTCAGTTTTTGCCTCTAACAGTAGCTGCACAGTTTTGAGCCAATACTGATCTGGTAATTCCCTGTTCTCTGAATTGTAGCAAAGGGAATCATCAGTTTATGTTACACAGTACTTAGTGACTTAAACCCACTGTAATTTCTGATTATGTGGATTATCCAGGTGATTCTTCTGATCTTCAGCTCAGGCTGGGTGATCACATATATGGGAACATAGCTGGGATGGCAAGGATGGCTGGGTACAACTGGGATACCTAAAATGCTGGGTCCTCTGTCCTATGGACTTTCAGTTTCCAGGAGGCTAGTTTTAATTGCAAGCATTTCTCAATGTCCCATTGGCCAAAGCCAATGACACAGTATAGTTGATTGAAACATGGCAACAATATCTTGCAGCTCTCCCCATCAAGTGTCTATTTCCCCACCTTTTGAAGCTCAGCTGGCCTTGTTATTTATTTTGACAAAGAAAATATAGTAGAAATAACAACATGCAGTTTGGAATAGTAGGCACAAGGAAGCCTTGGAGCTTCTGCTATTGCTCTTCCTGAGACACCACTCTGCAAAGAAATCCAACCTAGTTTACCAGAGATTGAGGTCACGTGGAGAAGAGCCAAGGTACCCAGCTGTTGTGAGTAAAGCCACCTTAGATACGCCAGCCCCAGTCAGGACATCAAAGGAGAGCAGCTACATGCAAGGCTGCTCTGCAGTGCTCTTCAAATGTGTGACAACCTAAACCTATCAAGCCTTTTGCGCTTAAATGGCTACGATTGCTGTGGTTTGTAACTTTGACTTTGCATTTTTATTATAATACATTTCAGCAATAAATAATATCTTCTGAGATTGGAAAGCTTTAATATAATTATATAGTACTTTCCTATATGTTCCTTATACTCACTGCAAAAAATATTAGAAACCAACATTAGGAAGCAAATGAAACCAACCCACAGTCCTACTAGAGGTAACACTATTAACATGTAGCTGTGCTTCTATATGGTCTACAGATAAGTGCATAATTTAAAACCAAACTTTGGCTCATATATTCACATTTTTTTAACTTAACATTACATCATGGTCGTGTCTGTCATTACATATTCAAAATCATGAATTTCAATACTCATTTCATAAAAACATATCATAACTGAATTAATCATTTACTTCTTATCAGGCACATGGAATTTTCCCAAGCACTGACACATATAAAAATTATGCAAAAACAGTATATAAAGATTGTTCTGAAAATTCAGTTGTATTCTCAGGATGCAGAATTATTGGTTTAAAGCTCTTGGTGTATGTATATATTGCATTATTTCTTTTTACATGTTTTTTTTTCTACCAACTGTATTCCAACAAAAGGCACCCATGATTTCACTCTTGTTATCACAATTATCCTCTTAAAATTTTTCTGATTTGATAGATTAAAAAACTGATAGTGTAATCAGGCATTCTAACTGCTGTTTGAGTTGTATTTCATTACCAATGATGTTCAGTATCCTAATATAGTGGTCATTCAAAATTTATTTTTTGATTTGCTTTCTACTCATATCCTTTATTCCTTCATTACTTCTCTTGTGGTTAAATCATTATTATTTTAAAATACTGCTTTCCAAGCACAGTGAAAAGCAGAGATTTGATTTATAAAAGCTGTTTATGCAGTAAGGACATCAATCTACTATTGGAATTTTTTTTGTAAATATTTTTCCCATTTGGAATTTGGCTTTTAAATTTAATTATAACATTTTATGATATGTATTGTCATTTCCTTTTTTTATTTTTTGGTAGTATTTCATTTGCATTTTCATCTATTTTTTTCCCTACGGCTAAATATCCTGAAATTATTTAAATTATTTAAATGTCAATATTTTCTTCCAAATTTTAAAATTATACATTCATATTTAACACAACAACGCATTTTACCAATCCAGACATTTATTTTTCCCTTTTAGCATAAGATTTAGAAGAAGAAATTCTATGGGTTGAATAGTTAATTCCATCTGTATTTGTTTATGATATTTGCCTTATCAAATACTAACTTCCAATTTATCCTAGGGTTCCTAGGGCTTTAAATTAAATCTCACTGATATGTTATTTCTTGGGTAAATACTGATACCTTTACTTATAGTTTTATAATCACTTAATAATTGAGTTCCCCTCAGAGCTCTTAGTGTAAAAACTATTAGAACAAAAATTTCAAAACTTTCCATTAAAAAATTCACTGAAATGATAATTTGACTTTGAAAAACTGACATATTTATAATCCATACATATATCCTCTAAGAAAATATGTCTCTACATTAAAAAATTGTATTCTTTACCAAAGTGTTGTACTTTTTTTCAAATATTCCTAAAAAAACTTTTACTAAGGTTTTCTGTAGCTATAGTCATAAAATTTTGCTATTATAGCCATTGTGAATACAATTTTTATCATATTGATTTAAATATTTATCTGGAACACATATTAATTCTAAGAATTGTTTGGCTGACTCTCTAAGGTTCTATGATATAAATTCATACTGACAAGTTTTCTAAAGTTTATTTTATGAGTCTGTTATAATCCTTCATTTAAACAGAGGATATAGCACTGATGACTTTAAGCACAGAATGACTTATGAATTCATATTTTCACATGTAAATCCAGTTTTGTAAGCATGTGAAATCACCATGTAGTTTGATGTGTTTTGCTTAAAAATTCATAGTAGTAAATTTTTAGTATTAATGCACTAGGAGCAGATAATCACATTGAAGCTTTTTCAAAGCCCTCCTTTTAAGTAATGAGTCATTCTAAGACTATAAGCTGTTCTCAGCTAATGAGACCAAGTTTGCTCCTCATATATCAGTTATATTACTTTTCTCCCTGAGGAAAGAAAAAATAGGACCAATTGTATACGAAGGCCTGTCATTGGTTATAAAGCAGTATGACAATACAATAATCCATTAGAGCCACTGAACCACAGCTCTAAAAGGTCCAAGCAGACCTGTTGACAGTAGTCAGTCAACTTGATATTTGTAAAACAGTAAAAATAATATTAACTTGGATCTAATATCTTTTTCTCAGAGTCCAGGCCACTTCCCTTTAAATTACCTCATTATCTTGATCATTAGCCTACTAAAATTCTGTAACTTTCATGTCAAGATCTTTTATTCATCATTACTTTTTTGGGGAGTAGTCATTCAATCATGTTTATCAAGTTCAAAGTAAGTTAAGTGTTCAAAAATTATTCTAAGAGGAAATGAAAACAGCTTATGCTATATAATAAAATGAAAATAGCAAATGACAAAATTGAGAATATATAATAAAATCTAAATTTGCTACTTTCTTAATAATGAATTAATAATACATATTTTTTCTTGAAATTTCTTTACAGACTGAAAAGTATCGAGTGTTTAAAAAAAAACACAGTATCTTATTCTCTGAGACCTGTGATCAAAACAGAAACAGTCACTCCTTGCAAGGGGAATAAGACAGTTACAGGTATCCACTGAAGAATATAATGGATGGGACAAGTGGTTTTTCAACTCTCTACTAAAGAGGAACAGTCTCATGGATACACAAAAACTTTAAACCTGGAAGAGACTTAAGAGATATAAGTCTAGAAGTCAAAAATCCCAATTCCTTCGGTGGTCACACACCTCACATAAATGTATGAAACAGCTGCTTCTAAACTAATACTGAGTGGCAGAATGTGAAGAGAACTGGTGACCCCATGCCCTGACTGAAAGCACTTAAAGTAAAAATGCTTTAAACACTATGCTGATACATCAAAACATTTCTCCAGATCTGCTCGCTTATGGTTCTAGAACTTATCTGTGAGATATTTTAATAACGCAAAACATGAGACTCACAGAAAGTAAGCATCTCATCTAAGGTCAGGGGTAAATAAAACCTCTGAGTATATTCCAGCTGGGCTGGATACATCTATAAGTAATTAAATGACACTGTATCAAACCTAAGAATATGTTTATTTATCTTTTGACATTAAACTTCTAAGAATCATGCTGCCTTGCTAAATTCTGGAACACAGAAATTAGACACTAAAATATTGATGCTTCTGTGATATAAATTTATATCAATATTACTGCAGCTTATCATAATGTCAAAGCTCACTCCATGAATATTCTGATAGTAAATTCCACTTTAAATATTAAATATAAATTACTGGAATTATTTCACCAAGTATTACATTAAGAATAAAATATTTATAGAGTTCTTAATTTGAATTCATTCAAAATTTAAGGTGAAATCCAAACAAAAAATATATTTGATATTTGCCCACCCCACCCCAGGCCAAAGCTCTAGCTATATGATGATAATATGTTCATGACAGCCAAACACTATCAGATCATTATTATGGTATGTGGTACTTGGTTAAACACTTTGCACATGTTTGTCTGCTTCCTTAAACTTCAACATAGCTCTGTGCAATAGATACTGTTATGTTTTTATCCTCACAGGTATATAAGTTATACTAAGGTCTTATAATATTAATATGCTTTTGAGAAAGTGCTTTTGAGAACAATATTTTGGACTGCAGTTAAAGACTGCAGAGGATCAGCATCTTTCTTAACCTTTCTCAATCCTTGAAACCCAATGGGCACATCAAACAAATATAAAGGGAAATACTAACTCTCTGTTTTCAGCAATGAAATGAAACCACCATAACCCTCTAAATACCAACTACAGGGAACTCAGGAATACCATGTAAAGTGTTGGTAGAAAGGGGTATTTCATTCCTCACCCCACACACAGGACAGAAAGTTCTCTAAAGTATCCTGGTCAGAAGAGAGAGCAGAGGTGATACCTATCTGGTGAAAGTGGAAGGGAAGTTGTCCCTTGACTTAAAGGATCTAATCTGATCCACAACTAGGCATGTGAACACCAAAATCTAAGAGATGTGCCCCCGGACAACGACCAGAAAGAAATTTTTAAAGAGATATAGTAGGAATGTGAGGAAGCTCTTCTAACTTATTCACTAGCAACCACACCGTCTTCACCCCAAAATACTCTCTCACATGCCCTCTTCTACATAGTTTTTTAACAAATCTTTGGAGGCAGGCAATGCAGTGGTGAAAGGCACATGCTCTGGAGATAACTGCCTCTGAGCAGACCACCATTCTGCTACAGGGAGTCCTTGAGCAACACGCTGAACCTCTTGTCCTCAGCTTTCTCATTTAGGCAGAACAACATGGAACCAATTAGGATAGATATTTTGTCCTAAATATCAAACATACCTCAAACATTCTCATATTACTCAAAAAATACACATTTTGAGAATGATAGCCCATCAGCTTTATGCAGTAACAAATATTGTAAAATATGAAAAAATGTGATTATTCTATTTTATAAATATAGAGCACAGGGGAAATAAGTTAGGACAAATAACAATGGTGATCATTACCAAAATGACAAATACAATTCAGCATATTGTGCTCCATTTAAAAATAATCCTTTTATCCCATGAATGAAATTTCTACGTTCCTTTTGCTGACCGGGTGATTTTCCTATTGACTCTAATGCTTTTACTGAAAATTAAATTGCACAGAAACTGCCACACTGCGGATGTTTTAGTTAGGCTACTTGTAATTTATAGATAATGTTAACTCTAAGGAACACATCTGTAATATACTAAAATATTTTAATCATCTTTGGCTTTCACATATTTGATAATGAAGTTTCTAGATGAAGAAGAAATTGTGGAGGGCCAAATACTCTGTTCAGCTCTTCATATTTAATTCATGTTGAAATCAAGGCAATTTGCTCATTGATAGCTGCAGAATTTCTATTTTAAAAGTATTTCTATTCAAAGCCATTAATGACTTACAAAGAATGATGGCAAAAATTTCAAGTAGGCAATTCTGAATCCTATTTTCTTTAAAGCCAAAACGTTTCTTTCATAACTCTGAATTCCTACAAGCACTTCCTTCTACAAGCAGAACATATATGGATATTAATGGCAAATCTGAGCAAACACAGGCAATTTAAAAGGCACAAAACTGGTTGCATGGGCTTGGATGGCAATTTAATCCTATCAACCTCAAGTTAAAAAATTCCTAAAGTGACTCATAAATATATCATTTTTTTCCAAATATTAAAATGTGATTTGTGTTTCTGCATAATTCATTAGGCAAATTTTTGGTAAAGCATACATTTTAAAATTCTAATAAGAAAGAAATTTGATCCCAAAATTTGATTCCAAATCTACTTCCAGCAGTTTTTCATTTTATTTTTATTTTTTAAATTTTAAATTTGTATTTATTTATGTACTTTTAAATATAATTTATTGTCAAATTAACTAACATACAGTGTATGTTCAGTGTGCTAACATACAGTGTGCTCTTGGCTTCGGGAGTAGAGTCCCATGATTCATCACTTATATACAACACCCAGTACCCATCCAACAAGTGCCATCCCCAATGCCCATCATTCATTTTCCCCACCCCCACCACATACTCTCAAACACTCAGTTTGTTCTCTGTATTTAAGAGTCTCATGGTTTGCCTCCCTCTCTGTAACTATTTTTTTCCCCCTTCTCTTCCCCCATGGTCTTCTGTTAAATTTCTCACATTCCACATATGAGTTCCAACACCTTTTCAAAATAAAACTGATGGAGAAATGGTAAAGTTCTATGTAGATATTCACAAACTATAATCTATTGTTTACAAAAAAATCATCAAAATTCTTTTAAAAAGCTAAATAATCTTCCTACTTATGAAAATTTGAAAAATAAATTGGGATAACAGAGGCAAGTTAAAAGAAAATAAAAGTTGTTTAAAACATTTTTATCTATTTTAGTTTTTATTGTTTTGTATAACTTGTTAAAAGCTGATGAAATGGATATAATGAATATTGTCTATTTGACAAACAAGATTATATCATATCTGAAAAGAAAGGAAACTTTTTTCATGATAAAAATAATATCAATTCCCAAAATTTCAGTGATTAATTTTTTCTCTTTTCAATTTTTCCTACAAGTGATTAGTTCTAGAATAGTGATCTTATAGTTAATACGTGAAATAAGAGTCAATAAAGAAAGACAATAAGCACTATTTTCATGATTCCTTTGAATTCCATTTACATTAATGTAAATATGTAACAGATTTTTGACAAGACTAAAAATGGTATTTTTACATACATTATGATGTAAATTTTCTATAATGAGTAAATTTTACATTCTAACATTATATGTAACATATATAACAACATATAAATCAGTTTTATATTTTTACTATTCTTTGCTTTTTTCCTGCCTTACACAGCACTATTTTGACTTCCAACATTAGATTTCACAATGCTTTGGGAAAAAAATACAACTTCCAAGATATATGTCCTATGACAACAGCTTTAAAATCCTCACCAAAGACTGTTAAGCCTCAGGATCCTATTGTTACCTCTCACCACCTGAGTACTCTTGAGGGCTCCCAATGATCTTGGCCTGTCCTGTGGATTTCAATCTCATTCCTTGGTTATTGTCATTCTTCATCATATGGAACAAATTATTCTTCTGAAAATGAACTTGGGCTACTTTCTCCAATTATTTACTATTTTTTCTCCAAAATTATTAAGCACTCATTACATTAAAAGAACTATTCTAAATTCCTTACACTTATTTAATTATTTATGTAGCAAGTCCCATACCTATTAAGTGACAGAGCTATAATATGAAAAAGTTTGTTTTTCATATTATAGCTAGGACATTGCCAATTGAATTTTCTGCCAAACCGTCAGACTCCTCTTTTCTGAACCATACTTGACTCAACTTGAACCAGCTCCTCTTTGCAAATTCCTATCTTGGGCCCAAACCACAATCATCCGAACTCAGACCTTTTCTTTTTCCCTTGTGGTGCTTCATTTGAAAATTTATCACCTCATGCTATTTTAAATATCTTGGAGTGATCACAATGCTTTTCATCATTGTTTTCCAATTACTACTGTTTTAGCCACATTACCTCCAGATTACAGCATAAGCCCCAAAACTAGTCCTCTCAAGATGTCTATTGCCCTATATCCCTTCCCAGATAGGCTAGTTCCACTAGCTTACACTTCATTCAACCTCTACTCCTTCCTGATAACTTCTTGCCTGCCTTCCACCATGCCATCATCAAATTCCTTCTAAAGTTTCCCACTGCCCTCAGATAAAAGTCCAAAGTGCCTAGCTTAAATAAAGAACTCTCTCTGTCCCACCTAAGTCCTTGTGCACCTATTCTTCTTATAAATCCAATCTCTACAAGAGTCCATAAACATTTCCTTCTGTAACCTCTGTTAAAGCTATTTCCTTCACATAAATTAATTTCTTCTCAATCTTTGAAAGCCCATCTAAATTCTAATGGCCATGGCCATATTGATCTTTTATTTTTGACCACCTATAGTTTTTGCTTCTCCCAATAATTGGAAAAATCTTAAATACTCTTCTCACTTTGGGTGTATGTCAAATATATTCATTATTTCTATTGCAAGATTCTAATTTCAAGGCCAAGAACATAATGTATGCAACCTGTTTACCATTTCTAACTCATGTCATACCATACCATACCTAAAGACACTTCTTGGAAAATAAAGTTCTAAAGCAAACATTTTGGTATATAAAATAGTTGAACTTAGGATACTACAGAACCCTGAGGTACTATGTATATGCTAACAGTTCCATATATGTGAACTATTATATACAAACTTCATCTTCATATGATTTAACTTTTGCAAAAGAATCTCAGTCAAAAATAGAAAACCCCAAGAATCATGATTTGCTTTCAACGAATTATTGACCTTATCTCCTGTAAATCATGTATTTGCTTCTACAACCATTGTATGCCACAAACTAAGTTAACTATTTGCTAACGAGAAGAAGCACATGGTAAACTCAATCCTATTCCTTGACAAGGGCTTAAAAACTAGAATTACTGTAAGAGTAACTATAAAACAATATATCTTGCTATGCTACTGAAGCTTTTAGTTAGAGATGAGACATTACATTTTACTTTACACAAATTTCATTTTTATCTTTGTTTCACTCAATTAACAATGCCTTACATATGGCTAGAAATTTAGATATATGGGAGTAAAATTTCAAAGGGAGGGGTATCCATTCGAGTGATTTTGAGGAACTTGAAAGGATAATTCACTACCTCAAGTTCTGATGTTTTGCACTTATTTCTAATAAAATGATTATTTATTTTTTAAGTTAAATTAGAAAATTAACTTTTTCACTGGTATATGAGCAGGCAAGCTCACTTAACATTTTTAACTGAAAGCATCCCAAAGTTATCAACATTCTAAATGGAAATAGAATAATTAGTACATAAAAAAAGGTTCATTTAAAAAGGTAAAAACTTGCAGTATTAAAATATATTATAGATACTTATATATTGCATACACGAAATTTTTGATCTAACAAATACATTAAACATCTTAAAAGGTGTGTGCCCAGTCTTTATCTACTAATCAAGTCAACATTAAGACTGTATAAATATGACACTATTATTGTAATACTATTTATTGCCTAAAATGTGTTTATATGAATTACAAAGAAATTCTATAATAAATATCTGTGTCAACTGTCAAGAGGTAGGTTGCTTTTTCAATTTATATTAATGAAATATTAATGAAATATGATTTTAATCAGTGTTATTCACATTTTGCATATAAATTCCAGCTGCTATTGTACAATTAAGAATTCTCAAACCTTCTTTTCCTTTTTTAAGCAAATCCTTATAGCAAAAGAAAGCAAGAATTAATAGTAGTTAATCCTTCCTAGTGTTTGTGTGTGCATGGGGGATCAGCATAAAAGATGGTTACTGCTGTGTTAACTTTCATTATTCCAGCTGTTAACCAGATGTTCAAAACAAGTGAATTGCCCAGTAATGTTTTTCTAAATTCTTCTTCTTAATCTGTTAAATTACGCAAATGCTAGAATATTTTCAATCGTGTACCTAAAGTTCTGCTACAAAATTAGCATGGTATAAAAATTCTGCAATAATTCAAATACAATACCTTTAAAAATTATAAAGTGTAAAATAATTATTGTGGCCGACAGAGCATGAGATATATTTGTGTTGTAATAAAAATATAATATGTACAAGAATCATTAGGAAACACAAACTAAAATTCTGTTTATTGAAGAATATGTTCTCCTAGCACATACAAGTGTGAAAGGAATTCAAGAATATATAAAACAAATTAAGAGAAAATGGAACTAAATCCTAAATCTTCTAATATACATCCCCTTTTCAGATAATTATTTTTCAGTTATCTTTTCCTCTTTTTGTTTTATGACTGACGTTGACCTAAAGAACGTCACTGAATTCCTCCTCAGAATAAATGGAATAGCTGTTCTTTTTATGAAGAAAAAGCATTTTGTTTTGATTACTTCCTCTCAAGAAAGCCTTACATCTCCAAAACATTGAATCCCTATCATTCAAAAAGAAAAGCTGGCATCAGCTTGATTTGATTCAGGATTTGAGTGTTATCACAAGTAAGAAAATTCCGAAGAATGATTTAGTAAGAACAGATCAGGATTTATTCTTTTTCCCAATAGAACAATATTCATTTTAATGCCCAAGCAAATAAAAGTTGAGAATCAAAAAGAACTTATCAAAATTAATTTAAAGACAAAGATTAAACAAAATATTCCCTGAAGTAGGGAATGAACTTTTCACCTCTGTTTCTTTTAATAAGTATGCTGTATTTTCCAGTATTAGAGATGCTTAATGTGACTATAAACTATTTTTATCTAATGTAAATGGCATCTTACCAACTTAAAATCATTAACTTAAACAAGAAAAGATCATTGTAATTCTAATTTTATTTTGATCTTCTATGATGGTAATTACAGTAAAGATTAAGCACCTCATTGTGTTAATGTGGTGCTAAGTGAAGTTCAAGGTAATTAAACCAAAGTCTTTACCACCTATACACTTGAAACCTAAGAAATTCATATTTTTATGCAAGAAAATATTAAAAGCAGACCAAATTCTAATCAAAATGAATATTTACATTAATTGCAAACATAAAGATTCAAAAAATGTGTATTTATGAGTAATAAAAAGTATTTTATAAGCATTGTATGTCTCAGAGCAGGTCAAAATCAATACTCCTGTTTTAATCACTTGGAAATTCCCTGGGAGAGATTAGATTGAAGAGGTCTTGAATAATGGACTTGGTTAAAGAAGAAAGCTCCTTTATTAGTGAGGATCTACATACACACAGGCTACAGTTTGGAAAAGACTAAGAGTTGGAAGGAGCATTAACAGCACTAAGTACACATAAGGAAATGTATTTTGGAGAGTTTAAAATAAACCTTTACACTCCTTTAAACCATCTTGCAGTTACAAAGGATTGCATGAGTTAAGCACCATTTGAATTACTGGAAAATATTAGACTGAATTTACCTTTACAGAGTGGTGGTATAGTGTTAGGATTAAGAGGACTCAAATTCAACTCTTCCCCTTCTCAATGTGATACTGGGCCTTATCACTCAGCCTCCCTTGCTAAGTGACTTCCTTATACAATTGCTCACAGCAATATCCACCATCTGTGGTAAATTTCTATTAATGGATTTCTAAAGTAGCCATTCCCCACCAATATTAGGTTAACAGAAAAGTTTATAACATTAGGGGTTAAATTGTTCTATGCCAGTTGTAGAAAGCTGTAAGTCAAAATAAATATTTAGGCTGATACAAGTCAAATTAGGCAAAGTTTCTCTTAAAAAATCTGAATATCGTTCCACCTATTAATTCTGCTATATTTGGTGAAAAGCACAACACTGAGTGTTTTTAAAAAGTGTTTACCAAGTGTTAGTTTTGTCAAAACTCCTCATAAGTTGATGAATTATTCTAAGTAGAAAGTAACCTGCAGGCATTTTACCTACTAAATCTGATGAGTAATCCCATAGAACTATTGCACGGCTGGCTGCTAGAATTCATTGGTCCTCTGAAACATACCCACCTATGACCTATAAAGGATAAATTCCAATCTGTAGTCTTTTAGAACAGATACAAAAACACCCCATGAAATAAATAAGCTCTATTAACATGTTTCCATATTTTACATGATGCAAATTTTACCTAATTTGTATTCCTTCAAGATTAATACATTTAGTTTTTCACAACTTGATATGGCACAGAAACCCTTATTTATATGTAGCCTTTGTCCCCTAGAGGAAAATAAAGTAGTTCTGTAAGATTATAATTTATCCCAGTTTCTTTTTGGCCAGCATTTATCTGTATTCATTCTCCTCTAATGCTAACACTTGACTGTACAAAGAAACAGAAGGGAAGAAAAGATGTGTTTATTTTCAGATCATTTCTCTGATTGACATAAGAGTGGAATCTTACTATGAAATGATTCACTATATTTCTAACTTTCATTTACAGATGAGGAAAGCTAGAGCTGAATACAACTGAAGTCATACTTTAATTTACTTTGGGCAATCTAAAACTTACTGCTTTCAATTACTTAAGCTGAATTAAGAGACTAACCACTCCCACTCTATTCACCCCTTAGTCCTAATATTGTTTTCTGTACAGACTACATTTAAAAAAATAGCATAGAGATGATGTCTATTTTACAGATGCACAAAATGTGGTTCACAAACATGAGCAAACTGCCAAAGGTCATAAAGCTAGAGGAATGCAGGGCAGGGAATCAAACTGAAATGTTTGAAGGTGAAGCTGAAACTTGTTATTGCTTCCACTGATACAGGAAAAAAGAAAGAAGAAAAGAAAAGAAAAAAGAAAAGAAAAGAAAAAAGAAAAGAAAAGAAAAGAAAAGAAAAGCCAAAGGAATAGAGCATTTTCCCAAGGATGAAATATCACAATCTTACCTAAAAATATCAAGCCCAACAATCTATCCAACAATTTGTGATATTTATCATCATAGGACAGGACCCTTATTTCACATATGTACATGTCAATGAACTAAACTGATAGATCTAATCAGTTTTACAAGTTACTGCTGACAGTAATAACAACATTTTTGGAGGCTGCTGCCTCTTTTCTAAATGGCCTTCATGTAGAGTAGTTTTACTCTCCATGCAATCCTGGGAGTTTCAGACAGCCATTTTCATTCTTACATGCAAGAAAACTGAGGCTCTCCCTAGAGGTGACATGACTTGTCTGAAGTTACTCAGACAGTAATGGCAAATCTCCTCCAGAAGGCAGTTAGTCTTCTGATCTACGTGCTCGTCAGACACAAAGAACTTTAGAAAATCTAATGTCACATTGTTAATTCTCATTTGTAATGGCAAAAGTAAAAGTTTGATAAAACTGGAAGTAAAAAAAAGTATGATCTTTGAAATATATAGTCTGGATTTCTATTTCATTGATATGTTCTTATATTGGGCCTTAAAACAAATGTTTAAAAAGCAAGCAACAACTAAGGCATTTTTCCAGGAGATCTAAGACTGCTTAGAAGGAAAAAGGGATTCGCAGCAGGCCAAGACAAATTATACTTTGTTTCATTTTAATGTGTATATCAATCCTTAGAGAGAAATCAGAATATAGACTTCAACTTGACTTACCAATAAAATGCAAATTCATTTAAACCATAATATTATAGAGAAAGGACTAGACGAAAGGGATATAAATATTTTCAGGAAAATATCCAGAAGATGAAGTTGCTTAGGAGGACAAAAATCAACACTGCTTTCTGATTAATGTGGATCGGGTCTTTAGGAAAAAGTCAGTTGAGGAATTACCCTTTGTCAGACAATCTGTAAATATCACTGACCGGTCCATGTTAAAAGGAAAAGTGATGATGTTGTGAACAAAGTGGTTCATTTTTAAAATGAGGAGTAAAGGAAAACAGACATGGTAGCTTAACTCAGACTGTTTTTCTCAGGAACATGAGTATTCAGAGGGAATAAAGGATTAAATACACTGTACATTTCTAGAGACTAAATGATCCAGAAGGCATTTTCATTTCTCTGAGGTCAATGAAATAAATTACTTTTTATCATGAATCAAAATTTTATTTGTTGTATTAAAGAAACCTAGTGCAGTAAAAGGTTCCAAAACTGTCCAATTAATGCAAGTTAACATTTACTGAGTCACTACTACACAGTCCAAATATCATGCTCAGTATTTTACATTAATTACCTCATTCAAGCGCTCAGTCATCTCGCCATAATAATCATCTCTTCACAGACAAAGAAACCGAGGGTGAGAGAAGTATGTAATATTCTCAGGACAACAAAGTCAAAAGCAAAGAAAATGGGTCAGGAGGTCTGACCCAACCACTATGAAATTACCTTCTATGAGGAAATACCTAAAATTTGAAACTGAATTTATGGTTGTAGGATGGGCGGGACCTAGTAGGTAACAAAGTCACAGAGGAAGAAAATAAAAACTGAGTAAAGAGAATTTAAAAGAATATTAATTTGTTATAACATGATGCACGTGAATTTTCAGAAATGTAAAAGGAAATCATTTACTTTTGAATTTGACATTTGTTTTTAACTTTATAAACCTGCTTGGCAAATCATTTACTCTTAAATCCTAAGTAAAACTTTAATTTCTGATATCCAAGATCCACAGAATACTGCTCTGAATGTATTTATTAAAAACACTCCAACCGGATTTTTGAACAGATTAAAGTTTAAAGCTTCCATTGCAAAGGTATTTTTTTAAGAATTTTTTTAAGTTTATTTGTTTATTTGAGACAGAGTGTGCACTTGTACGTGCGGGCAAAGGGCAGAGACAGGAAGAAGAGAGAGAATCTGTGCTAATAGCACAGAGCCTGATGCAGGGCTCTATCTTACTAACTGTGAGATCATGATCTGAACCAAAATCAAGAGTCTGGACATCTAACCGACTGAGCCACCCAGGTGTCCCTGAAAAAGGCATTTTTATTTCTTATCATTCCATTGATCTTCATATGAGTCAATGTAGCTAGATTTATATTCAGTACATATTTAGTTAGTAAATGTAGCTGAAGGGGCAATATATTCTCAAACTACTGAAAAATGTTTACCTTTTCAAATATAATATATACAATGCTTGTGATCATTTAATGCCATGTGATCACTTAATATCATAAATTCATGTATAAGTGAGTACGTGTATGTGTGTGTGCTACATATCAACGTAGACATGTGGGAAGTGAATGGACAATTCACTTCATCCCTGGATTTTCTTCACAGCATAATATATGATTGAAAAAAAGAAAACAGAAAGCTTTTGTTTTGCTTCTGTTTTAATTTCTCAGTTGCTCAATGGCTTCTATACCCCTCTTTGAATCCTGAAGTGCGTCTCTTATAATTAATGAGCATACCATAATCCAAACTTCTTGAGAATGGAAAAGCCAGAAAAATAATGTAAGGCACAGCAGAGCAGTAGAGCAAAACCTGCCTGTGCACACTAATACTGGGAAGAACTCTTCACTCCCCACTAAGGAACTCACAGCAGCCTACTTTTCCTCTCCTGTCTCCTGTAAGAATACTTCTCAATGTGACAAAACCCACCTACCCAAAGGAAAGGTTAATTATTGCTCCATAATTAAACTCGCAAGAAAATTGTTAAGATTAATGAAGC
Organism: Prionailurus viverrinus; assembly: GCF_022837055.1. NCBI lineage: Eukaryota > Metazoa > Chordata > Mammalia > Carnivora > Felidae > Prionailurus > Prionailurus viverrinus. The sequence continues at coordinate 62,082,261 of NC_062565.1, read as the reverse complement.
CGTGCTTACTAAGTGATTACAAGCTCCCTATCAACTACCACAGAAATATTTGTTTTTACCAAAAACACCAACACATATATCGATAGCAGAGTCTGTGCAAATTATTGCAGTGACGAATCTAGATCAACATATATAAATCATAGTTTATGTATATGAAAAAATAAAAGTAACATAGGAGGAAGAGAAAAACAGGGAGGAAGGGAAAAAGAAGGGAAGGGGCAGACAGCAGGACAAGTTTTACTTTTCAGCAAGAACTACCATGCTAACATGAATTCTTTCTACTTAGTTCTGTGATAATTATGACTCAGCAAAAGACCACAATACCCTCTTCAATCTGGGTATGTTTGAAAATGTAAAAAAAAAACCTAAGAACTTTTAATTTTTTTCTAAATAACTTTTTTTTACGTTTATTTATTTTGAGAAAGAGTGGGGAAGGGACAGAGGGATAGAGAGAGAATCCCAAGCAGACTCCATACTGTCAGCATGGAGCCCGATGTGGGGCTCGAATCAAGAACCATGAGATCATGCATGACCTGAGCCAAAATCCAACCAACTCAACTGAGCAACCAACTCAACCACCCAGGCACCCCAAACCTAACAACTTTTCAGATGAATACTGAAAGAATGGTCTCTTATAAATTTACAATTATTGGAGTTATTTTAGTATTAATTTTAATTAGGCTAACACATAATTAGGTTAAATTAGGCTAAAACAGTAACATATTGATAAGTAATACCTAAAATGAATTCCATATTGTTACCAGCAATAAATTCAAATACAGCTGCCCAAGGTACATTGTGGAATATGCAGGTGAGTTCTTCCTCTCAAAATATCACTGACAGACATGGCCACCATGTCATTACATTTGAATTACAACATATGTCACCAATGTGCCTAATTACCTTTTAGCAACACCAATCAGCACAACTATTCCCCTATCCTCTCTAACTGGACATTGCATCAGTTATATATGTTATCTTAGGCTGTAGTAACAAAGACAAACCCCAAATTCCCAGTGTCTCATAACAGAAAAAGTTCTTCCTTGCTTGTGCTTCACGACAATCACAGATCAGCAAGGGCAAAGGCAGGGGCCTCCTCTCATTTTAGACATTCAAGGAATCAGGATGATGACAAGGGTGCCTCTTCTCTCTAAGTACAGGTCTCCATGCCAGAAGTAAAGAGACTTTTGTGCCCTTTTCCACCCAACCACAAGTGGGCCAGGAACATGATTCCTTATGTGCCCAGGATGGTAGAAGGCTGGAATTATGAAGAGCCTTAATAACATTTCAATTATCCACTCATATCTATAGAATGTCAAAGCTAATAAACTGGTTGTTTTAATAAGCTGTTTTCAGGGCACCTGGGTGGCTCAGTCGGTTAAGTGTCTGACTTCAGTTCAGGTCATGACCTCACATTTTGTGAATTCAAGCCCCACATCAGGCTCCAAGCTGACAGCTCAGGGCCTGGAGCCTGCTTCAGATTCTGTGTCTCCCTCTCTGTCTGCCCCTCCTCTGCTAGTGTGCACTCTCTCTCTCACTCTCTCAAAAATAAATAAACATTAAAAGAAATTTTTAAAAAAGATTTTAATATAAGCTATTTTCAGTTATGGATATCCATTATATGTGAACAATCAAAGGAACTCAAAATAATTTTCATTATCCCAGTATCTTTAGTTTATTCCAAGAAGTTAGAGTTTGCAACTGAACTATTTAGGGATTCACAAAACAATAAGAGTGTCAGAATGAATAGCACCAAATGTATTACACTGATACAGATTTAAAATTGGGGCTTCTGAATACTTATCAATTAAAGTTAAAGATACAAAAGAATTTTAAAATAATATTCATTTTTATCTAGGCAAACTAGAATGTGAGCAAGAGGCATGCATAATTGGAATAAGCAAATTTGCAGGAGGGTTGGGAACCTTCAATAGAAGAGGTTTGGAATCTGGATGACCAGAAGGAAAAATGAAGAACTGTGGCATTCATCCTGAGGTCCTACTTGGAGCCACAGGACTAACTGATTCCAGAGAAACTCTGAAAAGAATGTTTACATGATAGGCACTAAGAAGGCATCATACAAAGAGCGTGACAGAAAGAAGAGAAAGGGTGGGGAATCTCACCTTTAGTCAAACACAGCATGGCTTTATTACACCAAGGTCTCTGCAAAGCAAAGGCAGAGACACTAACAGCTGGCAGAAGACTGAGCAAATGACCATCAGATTGGATGAGACATGGCAGAAAAATAACAGAGTCCATTTATAAGACACTCTCCACAAAGCATCAAAGATGTCTAAAAGGCATGAGGGAATAGGCTGAGGGCCTGCCTGAGGTTTGGTTTGGCCCAGGCAAACTTTACCAGCTTGAAAGGGAACAGCAGGGGATGGAGAAAAATTAAGCACAGATAAATGGGCCATAGACATATGGATCCTAGACAAATTATAAATTTTGTTTTAAGCAAAATTCAGTAAAAAAAAAAAATGATAGCTCTTACACATTCTTAGTGACCAAAACACTAAAAATTTTAGTTTCTCGGAGGAAGAAAGTTTCTACCATTAATTTCTCACATGTGGTTCTACATAGAGACTTCTAAAATTTATAGTTCTATAGTGCATTTTTAAAGCAGAATTGCTTCTGGGGCCAACACAGAAAGAAAGGAGACTGATTAGGCAGGGTTCTAGGCCTCCTGTCCACTTCAAACAAAACAGCTCCATTTTTTTAAATCATTTTTATATATTGGCTTTTATTTAGAAAAAATGTTCCAGTTCTAGGGGGAAAAAAAAGGTTGTATTAATTCATAGACTATATGTACTTGTTTCTTTCACCTTTATCAGTTCTTACTACTTGGTGGATCAACTTCTTTCTATTCTGCTTCCAAACTCTCTCTGTTTCATTTCTGTGGTTTCTGTGGTCTCCTGATGCAGAGGCCAGAGGCAAGCACACATATTTATTATGCCTGGAACTCATTTATGCCCTTATCACCAGTTGAACACCAAAACATGGTCATCAGAAAATTCCAGGGAATCACTAAAACAGAAAAAAGCCATAGGTTTTTAAAATTTCTTAAATTTTAAAAATTTTAATATATTACACAAAAGGATTAAAGGGGCACCTGGGTGGCGCAGTCGGTTAAGCGTCCGACTTCAGCCAGGTCACGATCTCGTGGTCCGTGAGTTAAAGCCCCGCGTCGGGCTCTGGGCTGATGGCTCAGAGCCTGGAGCCTGTTTCCGATTCTGTGTCTCCCTCTCTCTCTGCCCCTCCCCCGTTCATGTCTGTCTCTCTCTGTCCCAAAAATAAATAAACGTTGAAAAAAAAAAATTTAAAAAAAAAGGATTAAAATGTTCTCTGTTATGCAAATGGACAATGAAGCTTCGCAGCTATTTACTTCATCATATTTGAAAGTAAAGCCTATTGAGAAATTAAAAAAAAAGTCAGTGTGCTTGATTAATTTCTCAGGCACATGTATTAAAAAATACATACTGTTTGCCCTATAAGTGACAAAAACCAAGGCCAGCCAAAGAGAGCTGACCACAGCCTGACATATCTATAAAGAAAGCTGACCTCTCTGAGAAGCCAAAGTAAATTCAAATTTCTCAGCCTACAGGGCAGAAGCAGATCTTTGAAAGTTTGCCAGATTTATGTAGAAAGATTACATAAAGTAAACAGATTTTTCTCTTCCCAAGGTGCCCTTTTTCACATTACAATTATTATGAACAGCTACAAAAGAAGAAACATTTCCAAAAGCATCCAGTATACAATAAATATTCGTTATGTATTATTTATTCAGAAAAATCATAAAGCTCTGTTTCAACATAATTGTTGGCACATAATTTTTGGAAATTACTTCTTTTTTCCCCTCTTGGGATCCTTCTTTGACGTGAAAGGCAACAAAAAGACTAACACAGAGTAAAAGTAAAAAACTATAATTCTTAGATGATACTACAAGGGCAAACTTAGCTGCCTCAATCCATTTTTTGTAATGAAACAAAGAAAGAAAAAAATGCTTTTTGTGTGTTTTCTTCTTGGTTTGCTTTGAGAGGGATAATGAAATCAATAGGCAAAATGAAACTTGGATTAGTTAGCAACTGAAATTCTATTTTCATTTTACATTTTCCATCATTTCCATTTCCATTTACATCATAATGATATAAAATTAGAGCAAAATCTTAATCTGTCAGTATTTTTTAAGTTTTATATGGGAGCTCTGAAGTTACTTGTTTTTAATTATCAATTCACAAAACTTTTTTGAATATTCAGGCCAGTTTAAATATTCTCAAGTCACATCAACACTGAAAATGCATACAGGATGTATATGAATGTATATATATTATGTAGTTTAAGAATTAGCTAAGCAATCAACAAACCAACAAGTAAATATATAAAAACATTTCGAGAGCCTAAATTCAATGGAGCCTAAATTTAAGTGTAAAAAACGCCATTTCAACTAAGCTAAAAAAAATATGGCCAACTGATTTTAATTTTCATTAACTCACTTCTTTTTTTAATACCTATATTCTTTTAAGTGTATTTATTTTGAGAGAGAGAGAGAGAGAGAGTATGTATGATCAGGGGAGGGGCAGAGAGAGAAGGAGAGAGAGAATCCCAAGCAGGCTCCATTCTGTTAGCACAGAGCCTGATGTGGAGCTCAAACTCATGAACTGCAACATCATGACCTGAGCTGAAACCAAGAGTTGGATGCTTAACCGACTGAGCTACCCAGGAGCCCCTCAATTGTTTAAATTCTTTTTATTATGTATTTCCCTGTTTACTTGGGCTGGTCTATAAGCTAATCTACAAAAAGGCTAATAATTATGTAAGATCTTTAGCACAATAAAAGAATTGAATTAGTTAATTAACAAGTGAATAAATAAAGGATCGAAACTTAAAATGTTGGTTTCTAACCAATCTCATAAGAAATCAGAAATCACTGGGGCGCCTGGGTGGCTCAGTCGCGCCTGACTTCAGCTCAGGTCATGATCTCACAGTGTGTGAGTTCGAGCCCCGCATCAGGCTCTGTGCTGACAGCTTAGAGCCTGGGGCCTGCTTCAAATTCTGTGTCTCCCTCTCTCTCTGCTCCTCCCCTGCTCATGCTCTGTGTCTCTCTCCTTCAAAAATAAATAAAAACATTAAAAAAATTTTTTAAGAAATCAGAAATCACTTCACCACTAAAATTATACACCCCTATACTAGTCAGAGTTCCAGTAAGAAACAGATAGTGTTCTTAATTAAGATAATTTGCAAAGACAGTAAGGCATGGATAGTGCTTGGAGAAACCAGAGAGAGAGGGAGTATAGCACTCAGGGGTAGAAACAGCGGGGAGCCATTACTACACCACAGGCTAAAAGGCTGAGAAGAGAGAGTGGCTGCCAGAGCTCAAAGGGTAAGCCTACCTGACTGAAGCTGTGACTTTCAACGGGAAGAGGGAATGCTACCCTCTCTCTTTTCCTACCCTCAACACTATTTCTCAATGTAGCATAAATAACTAAAAATGTAAGATAGGCTATTTCTTAAAAACAAACAAACAAAAAACACAGATTTCCCTAGAAAATGAAAATGAAATGAAAATCCAAGATAGATATTGCTAAATCATCTTAGTAAATCCAGACAGGCTCAACTTTAAACACACTGCTCTTTAACATAATGAGCTTAGACTGAAAATCATTTTTTGAGATCAACACCACATTGTTTACATAATATATACCAAATAGAACAAAAATCTAATGAATGAAAGCTTTAATTTGCAAACACTACTCTGTATTAAGTAGTATAGCGAAGTATACTCCGATTATTGTCCTGGCTGGATAAAATATATAGATATATATATATAGATATATAGATATATATACATATATATATATATGTATATATATCAAACAGTAGAACTATCAAACAGTCCTAAGTGACCATGCCTCTGTTATGTTATAGAAATGGTATTAAATGTAAATTCCAAGAAGATTTAAGTTCAGCTGAAATAATGTTCCCATAATATGTTTGCAGATTGGGAATCCATTAATCAGGTTAAGATTGGGACTATATAATGCCTAAAGTCCCTCATATATCTGAGAATTTGTGATTCACATTCAAGCACTCCAGAAACACTGAGAAAACCCATAGCTCAGAAATTCTCTAGTTTTTCATTTGAACCAATTTGTATTAAGATTTTTAGAGAACGAAAAACCAGTCTTTAAGGTGTTCTATATACCAACACATATCAATGGGGCAAAGAATATGTGCTTCACACAATTACTCCCCAAATAAAATAATATATGCAACAGAGCTTGGCAAACTGGAAAGCATTTTCTCAATGTTACGTGTTACTATCTTCTTTAAATTTATAAATTGCTTATTATAATGCTTTACTTATTTTCTGAGGAGTGATATGTAAGTAAAGCTTCTCTTTAATAATGTTTATTAGAGAACAAATTATTGTTTAGATATGCAAGCATAGAAATTAATGTTTAAAAATTATCAGAAGTTTAAAAATTACCTTAAAAGGGAGGAACAGCAGAAACATCATGAAAGAAAAACTTTATAATACCCACCCAGTATAAATGACCCAGGCAAGATAATATTTCTGTGATATTTCTATCACCTTAACATATTTATTGCTAAAAAGTAATTTCATCAATGTAGCCTTCTCTGGTTGATTCCCCAACTATTTTAATGCTTTTTATTCTGCTTAAGCACATTTAAGTTGCATTCTAAATCAGCCGACCCTTGAACAACATGGGCTTGAATTGTACGAGTCCACTTATGTACAGATTTTTTATATAAATATATTACAGTATTATAAATGTATTCTCTCATGATTTTCTTGAATAATATTTTCTTTTTTCTAGCTTGCTTTCAGAATATAGTATGTATATATATATATACACATATATATGTGTATATATATATACATATAAATAAACAAAACATGTTAATCGATTGTTTATGTAAGAATATAGCATATATATATACACACACACATATATATATACACACATACACACAATACATACACATACACACACACACACACACACACACACACAAAATGTGTAAGACAACTGTTTATGTAATCGGTAAGGCTTCCTGTGAATAACAGACTATTAGTAGCTAAGTTTTGGGAGAGTCGAAAGTTATACGCAGATTTTCAACTGTGTCCTCAAATCCCTTGGTATTCAAAGGTCAACTGTATTATAATCTGGTTCTGTCAGTGTTCTAATGTCTTTTCCATGCATATATTTGTTCTGTTTTCCCAAACAACTCTCCCCAATGAAACTTATTATCTAGGAAAAATAATTTGATAATATCCAGGTAAATTATTTCATTTAACATGGTAGAAACCAAACAATAACCATTTTACCTTAATATTTTATAACATGTTCTAAGCATTAATGATTATGTGATGGGGACGGATGTGGCTATGGAGAAAATGCTTTATCAGCAAGCATCAGATTTCAGAAAAGACTCCTATTTACCTAATTAATTTTGAGAGAAACAGCTCCATATTAATGTATTCATCGTGAATGTTATTTATTATACTGTGTACAGTAGAAATACATTACTTACTAACCTTTAGCAGATAGATAGCTAGGTTATTCTCTGCAAGTGAGCAAAATTCCTGAATGATAGTTGAAAGATAACTGAACACAGAGCACTTAGTATTTTATGAAGTCTTATAGATGACATTTTGTAATTTTCCTTTAAGAAAATATCAGGATCTTTAAATAAGTAGTAAAGAATTTTGTTTTCTTTTCAATATCTCAGTATACAAGCCTTTGGGGGAAAAACCTGGAATTTACTGGTATGTGATCATAATCCAGTGGAAAAAAATACAAAATAGTCCTACTTTTTTCCAAATGGTTTAATATGGACTAATATTTCAAGATAATTTCTGTTCAGCATACATTTTAAAACATGAACTTAATTTTGCATAACACAGCAAAGAGCAAAATAATCATGAAACTGTTTAATTTAAATGGATTTGCAGGCTATCGGCAATGATATCCAAAGGACATCTTCCTAGGCCTAGGATGACTCACACACCACTAGTTTGATCTATTTGATGTATTAGTCATGCCTCCATCAACACATAGGTACTGAGATGCTACCTTTTCTGTAACTAATACAAAATACACATACATTCAAGATGCTTAATGATCCTTTGTTAAATGCCCTAAATTCCTAAACAAGTTCAAATAATTAAATGGCAATCTGTTTCATTATTTATTATCAATTCTATATCATTTATAGCCAAAAGATAAGAATAAAAAAGACATTCAAAAACTAAATGGAGGGCCTAATGTAACTTGAGCAATGGACTAAAGTGTTTTTACATGTGCAGTCTCATTTAATTCAACACTCTACTACAGAAGATTGATGAGTCAAGCTCAGTCACTTGTCAGATGCTCCAAGGCAGCTGAGTCACTCTAGGATCTCAAGTGTACCTTACACTAAAATATACCCTTAATTTCAATGAAGTGATATACTTAGAAAAATTGCATACCTCTCTGATTTTTATTAGTTAATTGATTTGGGAAGAAACTTCCACAGGGCTGACAGGAACTAAAATATTCCAAGCCATTAATTTTATTAGGTTTTTAAAATTCAATACATGATGTCATTTCCTGTTCTCCTGTACCTTGAAAAATAAGCATGACTAACCTAATCTGAGAAGGGGAAAGTAGTAATACAGAGTAATACAGTTAAAATGTAGAAGAAAAGATTCAAACTCAGCTCTCTCTAATTCAGGATTTTAATTAGGGCACCTGGGTGGCTCAGTTGGTTGAGAGCCCGACTTCAGCTCAGGTCATGATCTCACAGTTCATGGGTTTGAGCCCCGCATGGGGCTCTGTGCTGACAGCTCAGAGCTTGGAGCCTGCTTCTGATTCTGTGTCTCCCTCTCTCTCTGCCCCTCTGCTGCTGGTTCTCTGTCTCTCTCTCAAAAATAGACATTAAAAAAAATTTAAAACCCAGCAATGTTATTTTGAGAAAGTAAGAAAAATTTAGTTTTGAATGAACAATGATTTCAGACCCAATGGCCAGATGGCTTTAGATAATATATACCAGAGTGATTCTAAACAATGCTATATTTTATAAAAGCATTCAGTTTAACAATAAAATTGCTTCTATTGGGAAATGAAGTCAAAGTAGTTCATAAAGCTGAACTCTAAGTAAAGTAAAATTCCCTTGTCTATTTTGGAAGAAAACTAACCTACAGTACATTTATCTACAGCTATCAAAAAACCCACTGAAACATACATCTTGGCAAATGTGTGAATGAATGGGACATATGTGTACAGACACAAATTTTTATGTTAATATTTGAATTTGTCTACAAAAAATATGTTGCCATATAATGGAATTTTCTTTCATTAAATATTATATGTATGAGCTACTTCCTAAATTGTCAAGATTCTAAAATGGCAGAAGTAAGAATTATGGCACTTTATTTAATCAGGCCTACAATTTTAGTAGTATTCTACTATTACTACATTTACAGATTATTAAACAGGAGTAAATAACAAGAAGCACTAAACTTGACATGCAAATACTCTTTTCATCTTTCTTGGAAAGATGTTGCATGTTTGTCTTCAAACTGTGCAAGAAAGGATTTAGGAAATGTCATTACTGTAGCAGTAATGCAAGAGGCAGAAGAAAGAACATAGAGAGAAATGAAGACAGTTAAACAGATAGAAACTGGCCAATTTTCTTTTGTAGATAGTCATGTAAAGAAAGTTATATGGATCATGAATCTTTTAATATATATTTACACATATATATAATTAAGAGTATTTATTAATGATTCCATTCTTTAGTTGTTTTTAAAAATGTTATTAAATAATATTTTGAGATCAGAAGCTGATATAAATAATTCATTAATGGAATTGGAAATTATATAAAAGGTAGCCATCTTCCCCTAAACATACAAGAAGCAAAAGGTGGCCACTTTCTCCAAACGATGTATTTTTATTCTTTTGATGGTAATCAAAGTATTACTATCTTTCCTATTGAGATCTTTTTGTTGCTGTTCCTTTAACATTCATTTCAACCAATATTTACTGAAGCTCTATTAAGACTGTCATAGAGGGGCACCTTGGTGGCACAGTCAGTTAAGCATCCGACCTGGGGTCAGGTCATGATCTCACGGTTCGTGGGTTCAAACCCCGCAACAGGCTCTGTGCTGACAGCTCAAGGATTCTGTGTCTCCCTCTCTCTATACCCCTTCCCTGCTTGTTCTCTCTCTCTCTCTGTCTCTGTCTCTCTCTCTCTCAAAAATAAAAATTAAAAAAAAAAAAGACTGTCATTGACAACTGAAGACCCAGTCTTTATGCTTGCAGCATTCCCAAATCTAGTGGTGGGACATGGAAATACAAGCGGAAAATACACTGTAATATGATAAATGCTAGAACAGAAATACAGCACATGCAAAGTATGATGGGATGCAGCCAAGGGGCAGAGCAAACTTTCAGGCTCTGTGTGTTCAAGGAACAACAGACTCAATATGCCTTTCTACATTCTGACAGAGTGTGGGATCATGGCAGTCATTTAAAAAGGAAGTAAGATCCAAGTACAATAAAGAGGAAGGCGAAAGGTAGCTGAACAGTAATAAGGACAAAAAGAGCAAAAGTAGAAAGAAACGAGAACATTTACACTGCTAGAGACACAAATTGCTCTAGAGACACAACCCAGGCTAGACTTTACACAGTCACATAGTGAGACTTCCCTTGAGTGACAGAATATCAAGGATTAGCACAGCAGAGTGGAGAGACAAATGAGTATGTGTGTTCAGATTTCCTGGAATCTATACAGAGATCCCAATTTCCCTTCACATAAGTAGCACCATTGATGTAAGTAGGAAACAAAGGTTCCATTAAGGCTTATTATGTTATTTAGATACACTGGTGGAGAATTTTTCCGCCAAAACTGTTTTAATTGCTTATTTTAGGTGACATAGTATGAAGTAGTATCCTATATCACATCTATTTTCTATTTTAGCTCTGAGGTCCAGAATCATCTATGGTGTGTGTGTGTGTGTGTGTGTGTGTATATATATATACACACACACATATATACTATAAAACATAGTAAAGACCTCATGAATAAATGCCAGTATCTGAAAACCAGGTAAACAGCAATGTTACTTGAGTTTCCTTTACGAAAGGTTATATACATTATATATAGACAGTTTTTTTTTATATTGCCTAAAGTAAGACATAATTATTTTTTAAAGGCTTCATTTTATTGATTTACTTTGTTTTCAAATTTTCACATAAAAATTGGGGAATGGCAACTAAGTTTTTATAATCACCTATCACCCTCAAATATATCAAACGTGATCTTAAAAGAGACCTAAATGTACTAATATTTAACCCGTTAATAAAGCATCAATCCAATTATTCACTTCTATAATGTAATCACAATAACATTTGTAATTATTGGTGTCACTAAAAACAGAGATAGTTTTCTTCTCGCCGTTTTCTGGCTATGAAATTCTTCAGTACGTGAGTGTATTATTAACAAACATTTTAGTAGAAATCCAATGTCAACAAAATCAACATTCCAGTCCTGTGAGCCTATAGTTCCCTCAATACTAACTAGATATGATTTTGTGATTTCAATGGATGCATTCAAAACATTGAGCATTTGGTACTCCATTACCATCCCCATCAGCACCACACTAAACAACCTAGAACTGCATCTACTGCATGTAAAGACTCTTCTGTCCAATGTGCGCCATTTCTATGATGCAATGAATGTGGAAGAGATTTCTACTCAAGGTTTTCAGTATTTATTACAGTGAATAAAAGAGAAGTAAAACACTGTGGAGAATAATTTTGTATTTATTCCTTTGATGACTTACAGGACAGTCTTTTCTATAGAAAATAGAAATCATACATTAATAGAAAATCTAAGTAGAATTTTTAAAACCTCATTTCAAAGGCTGGGATTACATGTTACTAAGTAAAGCAAAGACATTTTGGAATAAAACTAGACATGAGTAGCACAACTATATGTAATTGCTAACCTCTAACCTTGTGAGTATCATGAAGTGGCAATTTATTTGAAATGATATTAAATAATTCTAAGATTTTATATATCATTTATATAAAATATTTAAGATTTAATACAATTTGTATAAATTTTACTAAATTAAGAGTCTGCAGATTTTCACATTCCTTTCCTACAACGCAGCATAGCCAAAAAGGTCTTCTTTGAATGAGGTAAGGAGTGCCGTATATATTTTATAAGAATTACTTATAAATGCATCAGCTACAATTATGTCATCAGGAATTACTTATCCTTACCTTTCTGACTCAGAATACCTAAACAATTAAAGAACACAAATTTAGAATAAAGAGAATACAGGCTGTAAAATTTTACTGATACAGCATATATTCGCCCCCTATTATATAAACTTTTGCTAGTTCAGTTTTATTAACATGATAATTTTAACACAATCACTTATTTGTCTGTGGAGCTATTCCTTTCTCATTTTGCCAGCTAATTAGCCCAAAGAAATAGATGTGCTCCCACATGATTTATACATCGAATGTCTAAAATCACTCATATTCTTACTCATTTACAGAACAAATGGCTATCTTGTCCAACTTCTATAAATCCCGGCACTGTCTCAACTCATATCTCATGATCATGACCAGCAAAATCTCTGAAAATCATGCTTAATGTGCACACAACTTTGTGTCACTTGCTGACATTAACCAAAAAAAGCCTGCAAAACTGGCTTCACTTTCCATTCGTCATCAGCAGTCAGTTTCAATATAGGAATTTAACCATTGAAAAATCAGATTCTCTGGATTATATTAAAACAACAATAAAACAAACAAATACTAGTTTCTGGTGATAATTGTCTTATTAGCCAGCTTGTAGCATCACATTTTGTGTGTGTACTGTAGCTTCTTATTCTAGGGGACACTAATTAGTTTTAAATGGTGTTAAATACCATCCCTGCAGTTGCAAGTGCTTCTCTGGGATTTTTACTAGAGAAAAGAACTCCTGTAATTTAAAACCACTTTGTTTTCTTCAGCCACAGCTGTTAGTGAAACACTGACCTGTAGAAATCTTAAAGGTTTTCAACCCTCTCTCATTGCCATTAGTCTGCATTTATTTTCTAACACATCTTTTCCCCTTGTACCACTGCTCCTCCATAAATCCCCAGCCCCCAAATTGCTTTCAGCAGAGAAATTGCATTTAGCTAGTTAAACCCTTCTCTCTTTCCCTCCCTCCTCCCCCCTTACAAAGCCTTGGCTACTCTTAAAGAAAATTCTCCAACAACGTGTCAATTTTATATTGGCCACAAAGACAACTTCTGTTGGGGGAGGGGGAGGAAAGAGGGACTGGAGCTTGGCTGTCCCTTTCCACAGACAGGGATCTTTGTGGAGATCAGAAAACATTTCCTGCATAAAAAATCAACACACTCTCTAGTTGCAGGATCAGAGAGTGAGAGCGAATATGTATCAGCCTGTCCTCAAACGAATGGAACACATCCGTTAACCTTCCAAACAGGAAAAGTCATTTTCTCAAAATATGTCCGCTTTCTTGCATTATTAAACATAATCCACAATCTGAAATCCTCCGGTAGCTCCCCCACTGGGGATTGGGTGAAAACTGAAAATCACTCCTGTACTTTCTCTTTTTCCTCTGCATTTCCGTTGCACTATTTTTTCCATCTAGCTCATCTCTGACACGCTCCCACTCTCCTCATGTATACCAAGAGGGGACCCAGAAGAGCAAAAAAAAAAAAAAATCACACAAGAGGGCTATCATGTTTTACAGGATCAGCATGTGTTTTAATTCTGCCCTTCACCCTTGCCTCCAAGTGACTTCACAGCCAGGAGACCCCAGAGTTTGCGCTTCCAGTGGGGTTTCCTTGACCCACGAAAGAGCAAGCACACAGGATTTATTGTGCAATGCATTTTCTTTTTTTAATATGGGGCCTGTGGGGGAGGGGGATACCCTTGTCTTCAGGTGTCAGAAAGTCATTTGGTCCAAACAGACTTGCTATTGAATTTGTGTCACCATTTTGTCCTGCTTCCCCAACTTAGGGCAGTGCAACTAAAGGGGTCCTGCTTGAGACAGTGAGACAGGGCAAAGGCTAGAGGAAGTGAAGGTTACTTTTTGCTGGGCTCTAACATAAGGTAGAAATCCTACAAATTCATTTCACAGGTGTGTGCGTGAGAGAGCGCGAGTATATATCTTGGTCTCCCCAAGAGGCTGCAGCCAATAAAGAACCTCCCCCCTCAACAACCTCCAGGGCTAACTGACCCCACGTTTTTGCCTCTCTTTCCTCCTGAATATTCCAGACACACTACCAGGGCATATTGATGAGAGCTATCCCATCCTCACCACCCTGTCTCAAAAATCTTGAAACCCAAAATTAGCTTAAGAGACCTTTATTAGTGAAGATCACAAACCAAATGACTCCAAAGATGATAGAGTTAAAGAGCAATGATTAAGCCTGTGTGTTGAAACATCACATCTTAATGCCATCTCCAAACGCCCCTCCCTCCCATCTCTCCCTCTCTGCTGGGCACTTACCTTCTTTGGGCGGTCGCTTGGCCTCCCTGGTAAGATTGCAGACCTGGGTGGTTTGCAGCTCCTGGGTCAGGCAGCCCTCGGTCTGCTCATTCAGGGGTAACACCACGTTATTTAACAAAACCAGCGACTGGTCGTCGATCCCCCACTCTCCCAAATGCTGAGGGCAGGTGCATTTTGTATACATGATCCCACATGATTCTGTTCTCCCATTTTCTGATTTTAAGCAGCTCTCCAACCAAGTGCATAATACATGGCAACCAAACTGGCTTGGGCTCACCTTGTTCAATACCAAAAACTCAAAAAAAGATTTCTGATCTTCTTCCCCTTTTTTCTGTAATCCTGGGAAATCAGTTGGAAACACCCGACGTATCTGAATAAAATTTTTATCATATTGTAGAAAAACGAAAGCATTCTTGGAATCGCAGAGTTGCATTATAGAATGATTCTTTCTTAAAAGATCCTTTATTTTTTCATGGGAAAAATGATCAAACTGATAAGCCAAGAGGGAAAAGTTAGAGCAGCTAAGGTCCTTTTTGGAAAATTTCAGGTAAATGCTATATTTGGTTGGATCTGGATTTTCCAGCGTCCAAGTGCAGTTTGTAAAGTTTTTGGGAAACATTTCACTTACAGAATACGATCCATAAATGACTCCCTTCACCAAAGTTGAACACCAGAAGTCTTGGGCAGCATTAAATCCAAACATAACCAGGAGATAGGTGGAAAATATATAAATCAGCAGGTTACGAACAGCCTTCATCCTATGTCATTTGGCCTGTAAAAATGGCAATGAAAGTAAAATGCAAGTAGGAGTCTACACGCATTGAAGAAAGAAACTCCTTCCAATATTACAGCCAGCTGTTTTCAAGATTTCAGTAAAAAACCCTTTTTAAAAGAAGGGCAGGTAATTTTTTATTTTATGCTAGGAAATTATCGGTGGCTGTGTGAACAGCGCCCTCACGTGGTCATTCACAATGACCAAATTTTCTACATTCACTTTAAAAATAATATTTAATAGATTATTAACAGGAATGCTGTAATTTATCTACCAGGATTTCCTCCCAGTACATTATGATTCTATTGAAAGAGGAGGAAAACACACCTTTTAAATAATATCATAACCTAAGTTTTTAATTTTTGAAATCTTTTTAAGCAACCTATACAACCTTTTCTCTCCCTCAGTGGGCCCGAAGAAAACATCATCACACACAATCTAATCTGATAATCTGGGAACAGCTGTCATCACATTACTTCTTTTACCTTGAATATGAAAAGCAATTTTGATAAAGGATGGCCACAATTTTAAAAGCACAAATGATAATTTGTTGCAGATGAAACATCATCTCCCAAATACCCATACTTGTCTTTGCAGGGACCATCGTGTGAACTGATGGGAATTCCTGTGCAAAAACACCAACATTCATTTGGATTAATAGAATTTTAAGCCCATTATCTGAGAAAGGGCATAGATGGGTAGATAATATAGGGAAGACTTGTTGTTCAACATCACCTCTGAGAACCAAGATTTAAGACAGTCATTTCAATGTGACATGCCCTCTTGGGATACATAAAGTGGATCACTGTATTAGTATCTGTATCCAAAGGCGATGTCGGTGAAAAATCCCAGAACCACAGCTGGCTTCAGCCTTTTAATTTTTTTTTTTTTTAATTAGGGCTATTTTATCTAGAGTTATTTAAGATTTAACTCTAGTTACTGTAATTTAAGATTTATACATGGTAGATAAAAGACATTAGCATTTTCTTTCCTAGCAGATTTCAGTTACTGAATTGCTCCCTTTCCAACAACAGCTCCAAAGCTCCTTTTCTTTATGTTTTTTTAACCTGGCCTTGCATAATAAAGTAATCCTGGTTATATTTACCTCTGTAAGTTGTTATCCAAAAATAACTTGAATTTTTTTCAGCTTTAACCTTTAAGAAGTTATTTCTTAGAATAAATGACACTGCTTTTTTTTGTTTAGCCTTTGAGCTGAGAAAAGTGATGCCAAGTTAATTATAAAAGTCTTTAGGCTGCAGTCTCTTCCACTGTTCTGTAAACAGAGACAGACATACAGACATATAGACAGTTAAGAGTTTTCGTGTCTTTGCCTGGGTCCTCTCGGAACCAAAGGATAAAACCCTCTTCCTTCCCATTGCATAACACACACCAACGCATGCACACAAATACCAGTGACCGAAGTCCCTGAAGATAGATCTGCATTTTCCAGATCATAATTCAAATTCTATGTCTTGATATAGGAGAAAACAGCCCCAACTCTAAATCTCTATATAGCAGCAGTTTAAAATAACATCTGAACTGCTGGGACTATCAAAACAGTGTTCTCTGTTTCAAGCATATAGCTCAATGAATAATGCATTTTCTTTTTGAGAAAATAAAGCCAATGAGCACGTAAAGGTTAAAAAATTGGGAAAGTTGCAGGAAATTCTGGAAATAATTTCCTCTTTTTTTTGCTGTTGCACTTTGCAGGCAATGCAGGTCTGCGCAGTGTTCTTCAGGATAGAGTGTAGGCGTTGAGAGCCAATGTGACAATAAGTGTCTAAATTAGGAATTCCATCCATGAAAGGGGCTTCATTTTATAATCGGTAACTCAAAAAGAGGTCGTATTTCTTTTCCTAATGAAATCCAGTACTTTTGCTTCCATTTATTTGACAGTGCATGTCTGCATTGCTGTGCTCATCAAGGATTAGAAAGAGTGAGGAAATAGCTCTGATTTCACTTTCAAGCTTGCTCAAGAGAGCCCCCTCAATATAATGCTCTTTATTTTAATCCTTAAGCCTTGGTGTACGGAGCCTTGTTTTATACTAAAGAATCAAAAATGAATCACTGAACTCTGCCGCCCCCCCACCCCCGTCCCCGACTGCAGGGCCAGTTCAAACAATTGTATTTCCCTTTTTTAAGAAAGAATGGGGTGGGGGTGTCTAAGGGATGGCTACCAAGATCTCAAGGATACTGTATTTATTTATTTATTTGTGTCCTGCTAAGAAGCAAACCGGCATTTAGTTTAGCTATTTCTCCAAACTGATTTTCTGGGTGACACTTTAGTTTAGCCGAACATAGACGGCGCCATCACTCCACTAAATTTTTTCCCCAATAGAAGACCCACTGCCTCCCCTTATCTTAACTTCCTTCTAACCTAAAAATTTCTCCTCAGAAAATCACCCCAATCACACGCAACCGTCAGTTTTTCTAGGTCTCCGTGCCTGTTCCTTCCGACCATGCACATCTCTTGAAAAACAGACTTCTCTAACTTTTCAACTGCGGCGTTTAAGTAAATGCAGACAGTCGGGTTTGGTCGTAGCCCCTCCATCTGCCAGCAACAGCCTTTCCTTTCCTTGTCCTCCCTCCGCAAACACCTAGACGAAAGCTCCTCGGTGGCGACCCCTGGCAGAGGGAAGGTGACCCCTGGACCCCCTTCCTTACCTTCCACTCCGAAAGCTCAGGGAGGCTCTTGCTCTAAGACACCAGCACAGGCACGCGTCCCAGCAACAGTGACGGAGAGACTCCCCTTCGGTCCCAATCACCGTTGCCCATTTTCCCCGGCTCAGCTTCAAAAATCAGGATTTATTTTATTTTTTTTTAAATGCACACTTAAGAGAAGCAAAAGATGGGGGAGAAAAATCAAAGAGGGGAGGGGTGGGAGAAAAAAAGCCCCCAGGACCCCGGAGCCTGACGCCGTAGCCAACTGAATCCAACCTCCAACCGAGGGAGGGGGGAGCCCCCCGTAGAGAGACTCTAAAGAAACAAAAATATGCAAGTGGCTTAAAAGCAAGGATTTGTTTTTATCAAATCTACCCCCAACAAACCGATGAGCCAAGAAGCAAAGAAAGCGCTGAGACGAGAAGTGACCGGCGGCAGCAGCGGCTGCTAAGGCAGATTTGTTGGGGCGGTGGGTTTATTACAGGAGTATTCGTGGTCGGATCGGAAGGCTCAAGCTTATGCTCTTTCCTCTTTCCGCTTTCCTCCCTCCTCCTCCTCCTCCCCCTCCCCCCGCAGGTACTGATGGACGGACCGCGACTAAGGAGAGGGGGGAAAAAATCCTTGGCTGGTGATGTCGGAAAGCTGTTTGAATGCCCAGCGAGGAGGGGCGCGAGAGGGAGAGAGATAGTAAAGCTCTGTCTCGGGTGTGCGCGCCGGCGCGCGGCGCTCGCTCTCCCCGGGGCGCGCGCCAAGGAGGGGGTGCGCGTCCCCGGGGTGCGCGTGCGCGCCGACTCCCGCGTGCTCTTGCGCGCGCGCGTCCCCGGGCGCCGCGCGCCCCGCGCCCCGCGCCGGGCGCCGGCACCGATACGGTGCGCCAGGCGGCCGGCCAGAGGCTCGACGAGCGCTACGCGGCCGCTGTGCCTTCCCGTAGTTCTTGCCTCCCGGGGGCGCGGGTGGGTGTGCGTGAGAGAAGAGGAGGGAAGCGGCGGGGTGGGAAAGGAGGGAGGCCCGGCGGGAGGGCGGGAGACAAGCGGGCGGGAGGGGGGCTCCGCGGTGCTCCAGCCAGGGCCGCGGTAAGCCTGCACGTCACGGCTACTCAAAACCAAGCACGTCCCGAAAGCGGTATTTTCTGCGTCTGGGAGGTTTTTGCGCCCTCAGTTCCCACCGCTGGGGCTGGCGGCGACCAACTGTAAGGGGAACTCACTGGGAGGCGAAGCTAGGGGGTTGCGGAGGATTGGAAGGCGACTCTGAGTGTTGGGAAGTAAATACTGGACTTGATCGTCTCTGTCTTTCTTTCAGCGCGGACCTGTCGCAGCCGAAGAGCTGTCGTTTCATCGCCGGGGTTCAGATGAATTGATCCAGTCCTCAGCGGACGGGGCACATCTCAGTTCCCGAAATGCTGCGTGTCTCCGGCTGGAACAATACTAGTTTTTCTCAGCGAGGCTGCAATTAACATCTTGTTTGTTCTGGCTAGATACAGGCTTTGTCAGGACCGCGGTGCGGCGACCGAGGTTGGGCATCTTGCATTGCTTTCTGCATGGCAATGGGATCATGGTTGTGGGGGGGGTCTAAACTTTTGTTTTCTTAATGTATCTGATTCTTCTTTAAGTTTCCCTAGTAACAGGTTTGTGGACAGTGGTAGAAAAAAAAAAGAAAAAAGAAAAAAAAAACGAGGGAAAGGGGTAGGAAAAGCTACCGGATTCTCGATTTAGCAGCAACAAAAAGGATAAATTTCCACCACTCCCCACCTTTATTTATTTGGCCCGCTGGACGGTTGGCTGACAAGTGTTTGATGAACTAGCTTCAGATACAATGCTGCAAAAGGTCATTCGCCTACTGATTATGTTTCTACTTGTAAACGCAGTTGGTAGTTTGCAAAACAAGTGGCAAAATAGTGTGGTGATTCGGTGGGGGAGACCAAAATGGGTAATTCCTATGAAGTGTCCGAGTCTTCCTAAGGGTGAGTGGCTTGAGCGGCCGGTGAAGTTGAATAAAACAAATTTCCATCATCTTCTCTCTGTACTCTTTCTGCATTTTTCTTCCTCTTGTTGTTCCTCTCCCCTGGGGCAAATGGAGAGCCAAGAACATTATTTAAAAATAGGACTATAGTGAAAATAGAAAGGTGCCAATGATCTTTTATTCACTGGAGTTGCTTGAAATATTAAAATTGGCCCTTTACTTCTTAATACATATTAATAGGGTGACCCTCTTCAAGGCTTTCTCTTCTAAGACAAGTGTTCAGAATAACATCCTGTAAGGGAAACAGTTAATCATTCCCCATCCAACAAGCTTTAACCATGTTCCAGGAACATTCACTGGCTGAGAGAGCAGCCTTTGTGGCATTTTGGTTTTGTGTCATTTTTGGTTCATTACAATATTTTTTATTCATTTAAGGGAAGGTGAAAGGAAAATAAGGTTTATGTCTAGGGCATAATCCTAAACATTGTGTCTTAAGCAAACACGTTTTCTTTTAAAAAACATTCAGTAATACAAAGAATTACATTTCCTTTATTTCAACTTCCATAGAGATTATAATTATGATAGTTGCAAGACATTTTGGTCAGTTCTGTTATGAGAAGCAAAAATAGAGATTAATGACACGTTTAAAAAATGGGAAAAAAAGGAGAATGTTTTGCATGATTTGTACATAAAAAGAAAACAATGTGAGTTTTAGATCTATGTCTATCTTGCACCTAGTAATTTCTCACATCTTTGAACACTGTGATTCTGATGTTTCTTAGAAAATCTTGAAGTCATGATATAGTGACATAAGAATAATAGCTGAAAGGGATAATTTGAAAAGACTTACTCCTAAATGGAAAGGAGCATTCATTCCCAGGGTCATTTACATTCAAGTAGAACACGGGACTAGGTCAGGGAGAAAGCCACCCTTAATAAAGCACTTCACCCTTCACACTGTTTCCCATAACCTTCATAAATTGCAGGCTACTGAGCCAGCCTGATGATGATCCCTCTGAGGTATATTTATAGCAGATGATTTGTGGATGATAAATATGCCAAGCAAGACACCATCTCCAGTAACCCCAGGCTGGTCTGACTTCCTCAGGGGGTCATAATCAAGAATCACAAAAAGAACCCTATATGGAGAATCTGGTCTATGGACCTAACAACAGCACAATTCCAAAGGCAGACCAAGGAAGAGCCATCCTGATTCATGTCTGCACTATGTTCCATGTGAAAGCACCACTGACACATTGACCCAACAATGAAAAGAGCAGCAGTTTATACACTAGGCTCTCTGTGTCCTTTCCTCCCTATTGACATTGGTCTGTTTTTATGCTTTAATGCATTTTAAAAAATCACCATTTCACATTGTAATTATCAGCCTTCATTTGCTTCTCACCAATCCCTGTGTGTATCTGTTTATGTCTGTATGGATACAAACAGATCCATATTTAACACACATGTTTCATGTACATGTGTATATATAAGCATGTATTATATGTAAGTGTGCACACATACACACATGTATATAATATGTTCACATATATTTCCATTATTATATATGTATGGGAGGATGGTTTCACTCTACTCCTTTATATTTCTCTTTAGTATGAAGTGTTCTCACCCCAAAACTACCAGATTAATTGTATAAACTAATTTTCACTTAAGTTTCCTTCTCAACTTTTGAAAGGACAATTGAGAAGCCAGTATTAACACATCAAAATATAAACTTGTATTTTAAATTGGCCCAGGCATGTAAAGTCTTTCAAATTTATCTTTTCTATTATTTATATGTTTTTAAAGATTACTTCAGGGAAATGAGATTTCTAAGTATAATGTATCTCTCTTTTACTTCTATTGCCTTTATTTTTTTACTGTTTAGTTCTTCTACCTTTGAAAAAAAAGAATCCCATCCTCCAGGATCCTTTCTTAAACTTCAGTATCACCTGCACAATTCTCAGACTGAAATGATAAGAATATGTTTTGAATATGCTTACCTAGTTTTAGAAAGGGCTTTCTTCCCTCTCATGCCTTTCTCTCATGCTCCTTGTGGTATCACTATATTACCACTTTTAAGTTTTATAACTTTTCTTCAGTAAGGCTTTAAGAAGCACAAATAAGTTTATCAATTATTCTTTTTCAATATGCTCTAACTTTTCAATACTTAATGTCTCCAACACACACACACATGCACACACACACAGATTTTTGACAACTAATTTCACAATAAAAGGAAATTAATGGAACAACTTCAGAAATATGAACCTTATTATTTACTCTAATCAACTAATGCTTTATTTTGTGTTAATAAAATGATCAAAATATTACATGATTAAATGGGTAAGTACTTACTTTATGCTTAAAATAGCATATTTACTATGAACTGAAAGAACTTCTCATTCTTTCTCCTCCTCCTCTTCCTCCTCTTCTTCTTTCTTCTTATTAAATAATGAAGTTTCTCAGGAACTAAGCTGATTCTTCTCAGTTTTCTATCTAAAAAAAAAAAGGCATCCCCTTCTAATTGGGCATCCCCAAATAGAAAATACATAACAAAAGTACTAAAAAGTAGAAGGGTATAGTAGAGCAAACGGATACATGAACTGATGGTTATCCTGGGCTGGTTAGTCCAAACTTGCCCCATGCCAGGCATAGCCAGAGTACTTTTTATCAAAGAACTCATTTGTATCAAGTTTCCATTTTTACCATTCTTTTCCTCTACCATGACACATGTAAAACACTCACATTGTTAAAAAGTTTTTGACCATCAATTCCTAAGGCTTCATTTGTGATTCAAGAAATGCCATGGGTAGGTACCACATAATGTCACATTTGTGTGTTATAGAAGTATCTTGGAAAATAGGGACTTTAAAAGCTCAAAATACATGTTTGCAGTTAAATAGGAATTTACCCCAAATTCTTTCCTTGTCAGTTATTTTTATCTACTTTTTTGTATAAAGTTGCTATGTTTATGCTATTATCTTTAATTTTTAGGATTTCAAATGAACCATAAATAAAGATTCTTCATTTTTACCCCTGAAGCTGACACTGGTTATATAGACAGTTATAGACAAGAAGCTGTGCACTCTCTGGACTTCATTTTCCTCATAGGAAAGGAAGAGCATGACCAAGTACTTTCTATGGTTCTTCTTGATATTTTCTAAATTAAACAAGGTATCTCACAAGACATGGAAGCAATGAGAGAAAAATGCAACAAAATCCTAGGCTAGGAAGAATCAAAATTGTTCCAGTCAAATATTGGAAATGCTCTACTCTACCATAATTTTTAAGATCTCTATAGTTTTACCAGCTTTGCCCTTCCTTCCTTGCTGTCATCTGCCAGTGGAAAGACAACCCATTACATTCTTATTCTTCCCTCACTGTGATCATTTTTTTTTCCTCAGATTGCGTTCCAACCCTACTAAAACTGATGACAAGAACTAAAGTTGTGAGTACCAGCATATCTGTTGACCTTAATCAACACCAGAGATTAAGGTCAGTTGATTACCTATTATTTCTGAACTCTTGTGTCTCTCCAGCTCTGTTCCTTACCACTTCTGACCCACTCTTTTTCTTTCTGCCAGATTCTCCGTCTTTGCCATCTAGATCTCCTTGCTCTTCGATTCCAACACACCTTTATGCAGAATGTTCTTTTTGTACCTTCTGTTGACTGAAACCTACTATTTTTGTGAAGACATGGCATCTCTTGCAACCATGCCAAGAGGAAGCCAGTTACATGCATGCTTCTTCCACACTCTGATTAACTAGGGATTATGGGTAGATGGGATCAGTGTCCTTGATCTCCATTGCTGGGTTCAAATATTTACTTCTAATCTCACTTTAATACTTTTTTTTTTTTCCTTAGAGGTTATATAATTTCCCTTTGGCAGCCTCACCTCTTCCTCCTTGCTATCTTTTTAATGACTTCAAATTTTACTTTTTATTCATACAGTCCTTTAGCTGCTGGCTAAGCTTCCCTCTCCATCCAATTTCCAGTCTTCTCATGTTTTCAGCATCCATGTAGATGGCTTATATGTCACACTGTCTTTTCAGTTCCGGTTCTGTATTTTCTTTTATACCAACTCAGTCACATTTTCCTGTAGTCTTCAACTAAAGAGATCATAAATAATGACTGTTCCACTTCCAGTATTGTTTCGATTTTGTACTTACAATCTTCTACTTTTGTAAACTCACCTTCTTGATAACCATAAGGAGCCAAGGTTCCACAATATTCACATCTTTAATCCATTCCAACTAATTTCTTCTCCTACCTTTTCTTCCCTCCTCTTACCCTGTAGCAGGCAGCCTCTCACGTCTCCCCCAGTGATCCCTACTACCTGTCATTCATGCCTTTGTATAACCATCTCCCCTTGAGTGTGAGCTAGATTTAGAAACTTGCTTCCAGGGAGTAGGCAGCAGTGATAGGATGTCACTACCAAGTGTAGGGTATGAAATGACTGTCCTCCATCTTTCACTCTCCAAATAGCACTCACTCTGAGATATGCCACTTGTCCTGCTGTGAGACAGCCTTACAGAGACAACCAAACCCATGGGAGTTTGATTAGAAGCACATCTTCCAAGACCTGACAATAGCTATGTGAGTGAACTCAGAAGTAGAAGTTTCCCCAGTCAAGTCTGAGATCTCCTGGCCAATACCTTGGGAGTAGCTTTGGAGACACCTTGAATGAGAACCACTCAGCTAAGCTGCTCCTGGATTCCTGATCTATAGGAACTATATGATACCAAATATTTACGTTTCCCATTGCTAAGTTTAGGGATAATTTGTTATACAACAATAGATAACTAATGCATACCCCCATGGATTCCATGCCCATTATTAAAATAATTTACTTATAACCTTCAGCTTTCTCTTCACATTTTCATGGCTGAATTACCACACATACTGTCTCTGAGCCAGCACCCATGAAACAGAACAGTGGTGAAGAAATTCACACCCTTAGGTAATCTGATGCATTCATAATCACCCTATGCATTCATAATCACCAGGTTCAAATGGTCTCACCACACAGGCTGTAACTCAAAACTTTCAATTATAAGCTCACTCTCCTATTATACCCTATGAATATTTTATAATTTTTACTTGATATTTAAAGCTTTCCTCCAATTCTTCAATTCTGATAGCTTTCTTTATTCTTCATTGATAAAACAGATGTGATCATATGGGAACTCCCTCATCTTACATAATAAATTCATTAAACCTGTGCCTTCTCCCATTTTTTCCTTTCTTCTAGCCTCTAAGGAGATACTGCTCATATCTGAAAAGCCATCCCCATGTATAAGTATCTCAGGTCTTACTTCTATTGATTCTCTTGCACAATTAAAATTTTTCCCTCTCTTCTGGATCATTTTTATCAATATGGTATTTAAAAGGTATTTTAAAGCACTGTGGCCATCCTAAAACAATTTTAATAACATTCCCTATTTGTCATTTCCTCTTCATAACTAATCTTCAAAAAGCAGCCTATCACTTCACTTTGTTTCCTCACTTCCTTCTCATTTCTCAATTCATTCTAATTTGGCTTCCACCCTCAGTGTTCCACTGAAAAGTTTCTGAACAAGGTCACTAAAGGCTTTTATGTTACCAAGTTGATAGATAATTTTTTTTTCATTTTACTCCAACTTTTAGCACTATTTTGCTTGTTATGCCTTACATTTTTAAAGCCACTCTTTCCATCTTGATTTCTGTTTTATCATACCTTCCTAGCACTGACTTCCCAGTCTCCTGCTGGTTTTCTTCTATATGAAATGCCAGTTACTTAGAGATAAATGTTAGATCTAATTCCCTAATTTCTCTCCCATCTCTCCCTTGGTGATCTAATACATCCTCTAATACCATATGTTACTAGAAAAATGTATATATGAGTAAGTAATATGCCATTATATATATAATGTATATGTTATACACACATTATATATAATATATATATGTGGTGTATATATATATGTGGTGTGTATATATATATATATATTTATATCACATATATATGGTGTGTGTATATATATATATATATATATATATATATATATACACCACATCTTTATTCATTCATCTATCCATGAACACTTGGGTTGCTTCCATAATTTTGCAATTGTAAATAATGCTGCTGTAAAATAAACATAAGGATGAATATATCTCTTTGAATTAGTGTTTTCATATTCTTTGGATAAATACCCAGTAGTATTTACTGGATCGTATGGTAATTCTATTTTTAATTTTTTGAAGATCCTCCATAGTGTTTTCCACAGTGGATGTACTAGTTGGTTTTGTTACCAACAGTGCAGAAGAATTTGTTTTCTCCACATATTTGCCAACACTAATTGTTTCGTGTGTGTGTGTGTGTGTGTGTGTGTGTGTTTATTTTAGCCAATCTGACAGTTGGGAGGTGATATATCTCATTGTAGTTTTGATTTGCATTTTCCTGATGAGTAATGTTGAGCCCCTTTTCATGTGTCTGTTGGCCATCTGTTATGTCTTCTTTGGAAATGGAATATTATTCAGCCATAAAAAAGAATGAGATCTTGCCATTTGCAATGACATGAATGGCGCTAGAGAGTATAATGCTAAGTGAAATAAGTCAGAGGAAGACAAATACCATATAATTTCACTCATATATGGAATTTAAGAAACAATACAAATGAACAAAGGAAAAAAAGAAGACAAACCAAAAAACAGACTCTTAACTCTGGAGAACAAATTACCAGAATGGAGATAGGTAGGGGGATTCACTGAAGGGGATTAAAGAGTACACTTATCATGACGAGCACTGAGTAATGCATAGAATTGTTGAATCACTATATTGTACACCTGAAATGATATAACTCTATATTAGCTATACTGGAGTTAAATTAAAAATAAATACATAAATATATAAGTGAATGATAAAATGAATGTATATGTGCATGCATTCTTACATACAAACACACAGGCACACACACATATACTTATTTAGCTAGGAAATCTCTTTTGATCCTCTAGATTCTTATGTAGTCAATTGTCTAATTGATATCTCTACTAAAAATGTCTCATAGTCATCTCAGATTTTAAGTAATCAAAACAAAACTGACTATTCCAGAGAAATGTATTCTTCCTTAGTCTTCCCATCACAGGAAATAGCACCATTCTCCACACAGTTATTTATACTGCAAACATGGGAATTTTGCTTGCTGCCTCATTTTTTTTTTTAATCACTCCCACATCCAATCCTTTCATAAGTGTTGTCTGTTCCACTTTGTATTCGTTTGCTAGGGCCACCATGACAAAATATCACAGCCTGGGCAGCTTAAACAACAGACATTTATTTTCTCACAGTTCTGGAGACTGCACGCCTAAGATCAACATGACAGAATGACTGATTCTCTCTGCGCAGATGGCCACACTCTTGCTATTTTTTCTCATGGTGGTCCCACTATGCCTGTTCTACCTCTGGTGTGTCTGTATGTCCCAATCTCCATTTTTTTAATAAGGACATCATCAGTCAGATTGGATTGGTGGCCACACCTCATTTTAACTTAATTACCTTTTTAAAGACTTTAACTCTGGGGCGCCTGGGTGGCTCAGTTGGTTAAGCATCTGACTTCGGCTGAGGTCATGATCTTTCAGTCTGTGAGTTTGAGCCCCGTGTCAGGCTCTGTGCTGACAGCTCAGAGCCTGGATCCTATTTCAGATTCTGTGTCTTCCTGTCTCTCTGACTCTCCCCTGCTCATGCTCTGACCCTCCCCTGCTCATGCTCTGTCTCAAAAATAAATAAACATTAAAAAAAATTTTTAAAGACTTTAACTCCACAGACAATCACATTCTGATATACTAAAGGTAGAGAGACAACATATGAATTGGGGGGTGGCACAATTAAACCGATAATACACCTCAAACATATATATCTCAAATCAAACATTCTTTTCTTTTTCATCACAGCCTTTCTTTTCTAAAATCTGTGGTTTTTGCCTAGCCCAATGTAATAACTTCCTACCTGGTATCAAATATTCTTTGTTAATTTACTTCCAATCAGTTTTGCTCAAGGCAAAAAATGTGTCCTTTCAAAAATTTTGAAAATGTTTTTGTTTCATTTTTTGAAACCCTGGTTATTACCCACGGCACATATAATAAATCCAATCCCTTAATCATGGCTTGCAATGTCCTACATCATCTGATTCCTTTTTCCCTTTCATCCTGAATCACCCTTCTGCTTACTTATGATGCTCAAGCTACATTAATCTTCTTTCTGTGTCTGAAAGACAGCAATTTTTTTCCTTCCTTGAAACCAACCTATGCAGGGAATAGACTTCCCTTCTCCTGCTATTGGGATAATTTTTATTGGCTGTCCTTTTCTCATTCCTCAGATTACATTTTGAAAATTCTCTAAGGAAGCTTTCTTTTTTAAACCACCAATCTATGGCCGTTTCTCTTATATTCTCTTTCAAGATAATTATTTGTCTGTTTTATAGTACTTGCTAATTTTTAATTTTTAATTGCTCTTTATTTGCTTTCCTCGTTGGTCTATAACTTCATTACTATATAACCTTGCCTAAATCGTGCAAGGCACATTGGAAGTGCTTAATAGATACTTAGTGAAGGAGTTGGTTGAAACTTGCAACATGATAAATTCCACATTTTAATATTAATTATGCCCACTTGTGTCATATATATTTTAATAGCTGTGTAACATATATTTATATCACAACCCAGCTGGAATCCTCTCTTTTCTGGACCAAACACCTTATTTCCTTCAGACATTTCTCATGTGACATGGTCTCCAGAATCTCCAATCTTTATATCTGTTTTCCACTGAGTTTGCCTCAGTTTGTCACAGTCCTTTGTTGCCTTAATTGTTGAAAGTATTCTATACTTTAACTTTCCAGTGTACATACCAAAAAAAATCTATTTGTTCACTTCAAATGAATAAACATTCATTGAATATCTATCTACTTGGCCAAACTCTGTAGTGACAAGGATGAAAACAAAAGGCTTTTAACTCCCAGAAATGAACTAATCACTGATGTATTTAACACACAATTACTAAGGACATACTCCATATAAGACATATTGTAAGACATTTGAGAGAGTAATAATAGGAATAATCCCCGCCCTTGTGATGATTGCCTCTATTGGTAGCGATAGCTAAATTAACAGCTAGCCACTACTTAATTATAACTGCAAATGTGTCAGATGTCTCAGAGGATAAAGATATGATGTTATGAGAGGTGCGGAAGGTATGTGGTGGGAGAAGCAAGATAGGAAACTTGCTGTGAGAGGGCAGAGAACGTTTACCTAAGAAGTGACATATGAGCAGAGATCTTCAGGACAATAAGAGATTAGCAATCATTCTAGGCAAGGGGAATAGAGAACGCAAAGATACTGAGTCAGGAGGAAGCAGCACACCTTCTAGAAAAAGAAAGAAAAGCTGAGCGGAATGAAAAGAACGAAAGAGTCAGTGGCAATTGATGAATTTGTTGGTAAAGATTAGGATGAAAATCAGTGAGTCTTTATCTCAATAGCAGTATTGATTAAAGGATTGCACACAAAGTAAGTCACTAAGATTTATGTGGTTTTTTAAATCTTTATTTTTGAGAGAGAGCACAAGTGGAGGAAGTGCAGAGAGAGAGGGGAACAGAGGATCCAAAATGGGATCTGCACTGACAACAGAGAGCCAGATGCGAGTCTCCAGCCCACAAACTGTGAGATCACAACCTGAGCTGATGCTTAACCAGCTGAGACACCAAGGCGCCCCACTCAGACTTACATTTTCAACAGTTCATTCTCACTTCGGTATGAGGAATGATTTGACAACAGTCAGAATGGATGTGAAGAAACAAATTAGGAGGCTATGTAAGTGAGAATTATGGCATTAGTGGAAATGGAGAAAGAGTATCCAAAAGACATTTAGAGGCAAAATCAATAAAATTCATCAGTGGTTAGATATAGGAAAACTGACTGGATTTGGATAAGGGCATCTAGTAGTGAATCTGCATACTGCTGGCTCATACTGAAGTGACAGTCACTCACAGTACTTAGATGGATTTAGTTAGTTATTATTTATTTATACATACATACAATTGAATTTTTATTTGTGTGTGTGAGAGAGAGCGACAGAGAGAGAGAGAGTAGCAGCCTATGCTAATCCTCCCTTAACAGGAATATGCCAGATTATGCCAAATATTTTGGAATAAGAAGCATATGTATTATGTCTATAACATTCTTCTCTTGTAATGTCCCTAGCAGAGCTTAGTATATCCAAGCTGGTTCTATTTATGACCATTTTGTTTTTTATATATTCACAAACCACCTATTAAATGATTTCTTCAATAATTTTTCTAGGGATAAGTATTAAATTCATTAAACTATGATTTCTAGAAATAAGTTCTATCTCCCTTTTAAAATAAAGTCAATATCTACCATCTAGTACTGCGTCTTCCCTGTGCCCACTTCCTTTCCAAGATTTTCCAAAAATCATTGAAAATGGTCTCATAAGAACTTTTATACTTTCCTTACATATACTCTGATGCAATTTTTCTAGACCAGGACATTTGACATAAAGAATCTAAGATTCCTTTTACTATTTTCTTGATAGGATTCTCGAGTATCATTTCTCTCAAACATCACTGGACCATACTTTCAAGGTGAAGGATCATTCTTTTTTTGGTAGAAGATGAAATCAAAATAGGAATTGAATAAAGTTGCTTTCCCTCTGTCTTCTTTATCATTAAACACTCTGTGCCATGAACATAAAGTTCTTTTCACACTTACTGTTATTATTACATATTTAAACCTTTTTGTTTATCTTTATTTATGTGGGCATCTTTGTTTTTAATCTTTGTCCTTACAAAATTTTAACTAAATTTGAGGGTTCCTAGTGATGCAACTGACTGTCTCTCAGAATTTTGGCCTTAATTAAGAGGAGTTATGTAGATTATCCATTTTGGGTGATTTTTTTTAAATAATTTAAAAATATATTTCCTTAAAGATAAGATGATCTATGAAAAAACCTTCAAAGTTGTTTGGAAAGCAATTTGATAAACTATCTTTATATATCCTGATTTTTAATATCATGAAGAATTTGACAGTTCCAATTTATATAGAAGCCATTTAAAAAATAAGTTATCTTTTAATTTTGCTATGGAGGTTAAATCTCTGGCAAATTTGCCATTTTCATATCGACAGTCTTTCCATGATCTTAGTTGCTCTACTAAGGGAAAAATTAGTAAACAATTCTCACAATATTCTTTTTTTTTAAGCCTCCTAACAACCTTAATTGACTCTTTCGGTGTCAACATCTGAAACAATTTCTCTGCATCCCTGTATTGCTTTGGAGTTGATGCTATCCAGATTGTAGTCACAATACTTAGGTGACATTGTAATCCTTACAACTATAAAGAAATGATTGAGTGACTTAGAAAAACAAACTGCTAATTTGATATCAGTTATCTCAATGTATCTTCATATTTTCCTTACAGGAAAGAGAAAATTGTTTATTTATAGGAAGCAGGAGGGGCTTCAACATGGTTATATTAATCTTTTCCCTCTGTGCCTCTTTTGAATCAAACTGAATGAGAACTAGTAAAAACTTAATGTTAATCTACCATTAAGATATAAAAATGCAGATCCGTACCAGCTTAGTTTCCCCATAGCTAAAAATGAAGCATCCTTACTGAACAATGATTACCTTCTGAATAAACAAAGACATTAAACATATGAAGAATTTCATGCTTCACACATGCAACTTTCTTTTACTCAAAATTTCATTCTTCTCAGGGTTCTCATTTAGAGTCTCCAGTAACAACAGAATATAAATGAAGCTACATTTTATTTTCTTCAAGAAAGTAACTTATAAACTGGAAAAAATCTAGATTAAGCACAAATATTGGCAATGATAAATCATTTGCTTTATTTACTCTACATTTTCCACATAAAACTTTGTCACAGAATTATAAAATAGAATTACAGATCTTCGTAACTGTAAGCAACACTAGAAACACTTCACTCCTACGTTTCTGAAACTTGCCCCATCATCATTGGCAACGGTGATGTTCATTGAAACACACACTCCTGAGACCATTCCTCAATGATTCTGATTCTCTTGGCTTTCCAAGCTGTATTTGTAACCATGACCACAAGTGATTGTTATGATCAGACAAGTTTGGAAGAGAATGGTGTAGTTCAAGGTCCTCATTATACAAATAAGGATACTGAGACACAGGCATCAACAGTGAATTATCCAATGTTACCTAGCTGGGCAATGGCAGAGCTGAGATAAGAAGCTAGGTTTTTATGGTAAAGGCTTACCATTCCCAAAATGATTTTTATTTTGATATTTTTTACCTTAATTCCTGAGTGACATAGTTATTCATCTAATTCTCCAGAGTACATGTTATTATTGTATTAGATCGCATCAACACAAAATATATAGCATTATCTTCTCTTGCTTGATAATTATTTATCTTTCTGCACTGGGACTGGCATTATAGCTGCTGAGAGTGGGCAACTTTCACACAATGTGAACTAATGCTGGTGACCTGTCTTATCTAGGCTTAGAGATATTGAACATCTTTAACTGCTGACAGTTTTGATGGGTGCACTTTGAAATTAATTAATTAAAATTTTGGAGGAAATTCGTGGAAGTAAAAGAGGGCTATTCATAGAACCAGTAAAATTTATTAATGCATCTATTTAAGAAGAATGTTTGTTGTATCTTTGTTCCAACAGCAAATATGAAGTATTTTAAATAATTCAAAGGTTATCATGGCCCACAGTACAAAGATAACCAAAATGTGTTAGTGCTGCAGCATAGATTTTGAGACAGGCTAAAGTTTGAATTCTGACTT
This sequence comes from Prionailurus viverrinus, assembly GCF_022837055.1. Lineage (NCBI taxonomy): Eukaryota > Metazoa > Chordata > Mammalia > Carnivora > Felidae > Prionailurus > Prionailurus viverrinus. The sequence goes on along the minus strand of NC_062565.1, from coordinate 62,049,482 downwards.
GGCCTCCTAATGACTGGGTAGACATGGACAAATCACTTCACATCTGAGTCTCAGTATTTTATTTTTAAAAAAATTTTCAAGTTTATTTACTTTGAGAGAGAGTATGTATATGAGCAGAGGAGGGGCAGAGAGAGAGAGAGAGAGAGATAAAGAGAGAGAAACCCAAGCAGGCTCTGCACTGACAGAACGGAGCCCGATGTGGGGCTCAAACCCAGGAACAGTGAGATTATGACCTGAGCCAAAATCAAGAGTCAGATGCTTAACTGACTGAGCTACCCAGACTTAATATTTTGAAAAATTAGTTATTAAGTCAATACCACTTACTTTATATCATTGTCCAGAAGATTAGGCGTAACATGAGAAGTGCCAAATATGATGGAAAAAATGAGAAGGACCTCGGTGAATGGTAGCTCTTGGCACTTCTACAAGCATATTTATGTAATAAATATGAGCCAAGCACTCGGGATATAAGGATGAGTACAAATCCGTTTTGCCTTTCCTGCTGTCAAGGCAAAGGAAAGTTTTGACCAATCAAATATTCCTAGCAGTCTGCAGAGAAGTTCAAAAGAGCTAATATACCTACCTACACTATGTTATGGTTTAACTGCTAAGATATAATTATTTAAGCTTATTTGGTTATATATTTTTTTCCTTCCATGAAGAGCCAAAAAATACAAACAAACAAACAAAAAACTTTCTATAGAAAAATATTTATATTAAACAGTTTTCTAGAGATAGTAACATTTGGGTCATAATCTTTGGAGTCTGATTATCAGTAAATTCTAAACATATGTAAATTCATTTCAAAAAATTACTGACATGATAAGGTATGAATTATGTTTTTAAGCAGTAAATATACCTAAATTTGTAAATTTTATTTGTGACTATAGCATGTATTTATTAGTGACGTAATGCACATGCAGATATATTCCTAATTATGTTGAATAATTTTATATAATCAAATTTTTTTATATAATCAAAATTTTCAGGAACAATGTTGGCATTTTAAACTTAAATTTAGTCTTATTTCTGTGAAAATGGAAGAAATAGTAAACTATCAAAATATCTGTTTAAATTTTCCTGCATCTAAGAAAGTGGCACTATAATCTTTAAACTTATTTTTCATCTTTGATTATTTAATGATTATCTTATTTTCAAGGGTTGCACAAGAATGGATCCAAGATATGTTACTAATTTTTATGTTTTTCAATCCATGTGATTAAAAACTTTGCTATAAGAAACTTTGAATGTAAAGTTTTATTCTGAGATGAATATTTCTAGCTAATGTCAAATTACTCATAACCTCCTGAAAAACACTCAAAGAATATGCCTTTGGTAGTATAATTGAATGCTTCCATAATAAAACTGTAGTAATTGGAAAATTAAATTTCTGCCATGTGTTTACAGTAAAAAACAGATTGAAATAATCATTGAAAACAATTCATAGGAGTTTATATTTAATAAATTAAATAAATAATAATATTAATTTAATATTAAATTCTGGCTGTTATTAGTTATTGACACTTTTAAAAGTTATTAAGTGGTGTTTTGTGGTCCTTATTATGTGCTACTAAATTACATTACTCTTTCCAAGCAATTATTAGGTCTAAGAGTCTGATACAATAACCAATATTTCTATTTTTTAAAAAATTGTTAAGTTTATCAATTACTTTAATGCAAAATAAGAAAAGGACTCATGGAAATTTTTGAAGAGAACATTGTACAAATGGTCAGGCAATTCTTCTTACACTTCTGAGCTTCCAGAAATAATCACTGTGTAGCCAAGGTATCAAATTCTCATATCAATACCCATGGAGTTCACAAAATCTTAGAATTCCATTGAAATTCAATAAGACTTTTAGAATCAGGTTATCTCGCCCATTATGTAAAGAAAATTGATGTTGAGACCTGCAAAGTGTATCAGACCTGATATTATGTATCAAAAGAAGTTTTAATTCTTTGTATATTCTCCTCATGTCCTTTGGAATATGGAATGGAACAAGATTTTAGATTTAACAAATCTAAATTTTAATCAAATTCCTACATCTTATATTTGACAGTTTTAGTATTTTAATTTACTTTCTTTTTAACACAGGTATTTCATTTCCATCTTTTCTCAACCTGTTCAGTTGTAAAATTATATGAGAGATACTGTTACCAGATAAGATTTAAAAAAATTCGAAACCTATATATGATAAGGAAATATTTGAATGCACCCCCTAGTAATGAAAATGAGCCAGTCAATGTAGGCAATCTGCTTAGTAAATTAGGTAGAGTAGATAGATAGATAGATAGATAGATAGATAGATCATTCTGATGTCATTGGAAGTCTTTTCTGTCTCCCAAGTCTTAATAAGAATGCTTTAAAACCCTAATTTCACATCTGTGGAGTCATTATATTACAAACTACGCAATACATAATCTGACATTATACATTAGACATTTGTATTAAAAAAATCCTTTTAATTATATAGCCATCTTCCTCTTCCATCTTTTTTTTCCTCCTTTCCAGAAACAATGACTGAAAAATTATCTTGTTTGCAATCACTTCCCCATACCCATGTATTCAAATCTTACCTCCAAGCAGCTTACCAATGTGTTTTTCCAAAAAAAGATATTTCTTTCCCAAGCAATGTTCTAGTACCAGCTGTAAAAATAATTTCAGTCTTATATAGCTAAATAGTTATTAACTATGATACTGATATTGATAATTATATTTTGCATATTGTATTGGCTAAGGGAGCTAATTCTGAAATAAGAATACTGGGTTTAATTTGTAATGCTACCACCTATTTGAGTTTCTTAACTTCTGAATCTATTTTTTTTATCAGTAAAATGAGGAGAATAATGTTCACCTTATAGACTTGTTCATTAATAGTAAGGAGTGTTAAGTACTCCTTACTTATTATCCCCAGTTCCTCAAATATATGGAGATAGTAATAATACCTGTTTCATAAAGTTATTGTGATGTGGTAAGTGAAAAAATGCAACTAAAATGCTTAGCACAGTAAACAGCACATGGCAAACTGTAGTGAAAAATATATTTTGTTGCTGCAGTCTTAGTGGTAGCTCAACACCATTTTTCTATACATAATATATATTTAATATATCCAGAAATTAATTATAATAATTTATCATCTATAGTATTTTAATAATATTTAATATATATTATTAAATCATATAGTTTATTATTGTCTACACTATAAGCAAGCCTTTCTACTCAGTCCACAAATCAAAGTCAAATATTAGCATGTATTTAATAGATAAATATAAAAACGCCTAGGAAGAGACACATACTCTCCCTTTGATAGTCCTCAGTGTCCAAACCATTATTTAGTAGTAAAATTTGCATTAGAAAAATAGATAATCCTGGGCACATGGGTGGCTCAGTCAGTTAAGCATCCAACTGCAGCTCAGTTCACCATTTTGCGTTTGTGGGTTTGAGCCCAGCATCTGGCTCTGCTGACTGCTCAGAGCCTGGAGCCTGCTTTGGATTCTGTGTCTCCCTCTTTCTCTGCCTCTCCCCTGCTAACGTTCTGTCTCTCTCTGTCTCTCAAAAAATAAAATAAAATAAATGTTTAAACAATTTAAGAAAAATGGATAATCCGCAATCCTTTTAAGCTACTCACTTAGATGTTTATAATAGAATGACAATCTTCTTGGCAAAGTCTTCATAGATTATGGTTTTGTGTGTGTGTGTGTGTGTGTGTGTGTGTGTGTGCGCACTCTTTGATGAGGCTAATAACGGGAGCAGTAAAGCAGAAAAAATACATAAATCATGATAATAAACTAGATCAAAATGATTGACTTACAAAAGTATATGTGGGTTTCAACATATCACATAGGTAATTTAAGACATATCCAGCTTCTATCAAACAAATTGTAATCAGAATAATTTCACTGGTGTCTAAGAGATTTCTAACTAAATACTTTGACTAGGTTCATACTCAGTTCCTTAGTGTAGCCTTTGAAATAGTGACCTGGAAATAATCCCTAAAGATCCTTGCTTATTAGCATGATTTGCAATCATAGTAACAACAAAATCTCATTCTAGATAGCATCTGAAAGAATCAGTGCAATGCTCTACCTCTTACCTCAAAGTCTAGGGTTAAAAAAAATTATTACATATCTCTATTCTCCTGGCTAAGTTCATATCCTCTTGATATCAAGCCAATTTTTAATTGAATTCAGTTAATTTAATTGCTCCTCAGAGATGTCCATAAAATGTGCTCTTCCAGATTTCCTAGCAGAAGTGCCATTGTCTCTGCTCAGCATTCCCAAGCAGACAGCAAAACTGCCATCAAGCTCCGTCTTGCTCAACAACTACTCTTTAATGTGGTCATCTCATGTGCTTTGTATTTCAATTATAATTTAGAATGAATTAAAATCTATTTAAATGTATAGCATCATCTCTTAGGACTCTTGATGGAAATCCAGTTCCGAATATTCTATCTTTTTAAGGTAGCACCATAAAAAAGTGTGTCGTTATATACTTTTAATTTGGTATCATCAATATTATTTGCCTTTATAATTTAATCCTACATTTTCATATATGTTCATTAATCAAATAAAATATAGCAGTGTGTTTATGCCATACACTTTTCATAGATGAAGAATCAAAATTTTACACATAAAGATATATTTAAAATTCTAGGATTTTGTATTTCAATAATATAGAGCAGATTTTATAATCAAATTGTTCATGGATGTGAATGAAATTATTTGCTGTGGTATTGAAAGATCATATTATATTTTAACATAAAAGTATCTCACGGAATGAATTCTAAGTTTATAAACAATTACCAGTAATAACATCATGCAAGAGAATAGCAATTTATAGTTTACAAAGGAGTCCATTGTGGTGTATTTGATCACTTATATCAAACCTGTGAAAGAGCTAGGACTGGGGTTATTCTGCCTGCTTCATAGGTCTGGATTTGGCAAACAATGGCCTCTGGGCTAAATCTGGCCAACGACTTGCTTGTGTAAATAAAATTTTATTGGATCACAGCCATGTCAGTCATTTATGTATTATTTATGGCTTCTTTGGAGTACAAGGGCAGAGTTAAGTGTTCCTGAAAGAGAAGTATAACTCAGAAAACCTAAAATATTTACTATCTGATTCTTTAGAGAAATTTGTCCAACCCTGTTACAAATGTCTAAACTGAGAGGCGCTTGACTGGTTTAGTAGGTTAAGCATTTGACTTTGCAGCTCAGGTCATGATCTTGTAGTTCGTTGGTTGGAGCCGCATGTTGGGCTCTGTGCTTATAGCTTGGAGCCTGAAACCTGCTTCAGATTCTGTGTCTCCCTCTCTCTCTGTCTCTCCCCCACTCTCTCTCTTTTTCTGTCAAAAATAAGTAAATATTAATTTTTTTAAATAACTACCTAAACTGAAATGCAGAAAGTTCGACTAATATTCCATATTAATATGTCTAATCCAATGCACAAATAGAATCACTCAAAAGCAAATTGCAATCTTTTGAATCTAAGTCCAGGGTTATTTTCTCTTTATCATCACATAAATATTAGCAGCAAACACCTATTCCAATGCTGAAAAGCCTTACAGTCTATTTTTATTTGATATGATTGTATCGATGCCCTTTTGGTGTACAACTACTTAATTACCTGAAATCTACAAGTAAAATTAAAGCATGAGGCATTATGTTTCATAGCCTGTATATCAATCCTGAGAAGCAGCAGTACAAGGTTGATCAATTTTTGCCATAGAAATATGCAATGTTTTGGAAGCCAAAACTCAGGAGCAAAGAAGAAAGTTTAAGTGAGAGGGATTGTTGATGAAATATAAAGTCAGTGGGAACTATATGAACCTAATTTGAGGTTCCAAAGAAACAAATAAAAATATCCAGGATTTCCAGGACATGTCCTCTGCTCTAATAGCTGCTTTCTGGACTTCTTGAGTTCTTGAAGCTGTCCTTGGTCATTGCTGTAGGTTTTACTTTACTAATAGTCATCTGAGTTTTTATCATAGGACTCACTATGTCATTTTAACAAATACCATGATAATTAAGCACATTTTACTTTATTATTCCAATCTCTGTTCATGGCTTGACAATTTCAAAGAATTTTACTGCCTTATTAACAAAGGTCAGGTATTTCAGTGTCATTTTTTTTCCTGAACATAAATTTTATTTTATGTTCATCCTTTGCTTCTTTATATTTATGCTGATATTTTCTTTCTTTGTAATTTTTTATATCTCTAGTGGACTAATGTGCTTTATTTTAATTTTTTCCTTCAAATGAATTATGATCTAACATATGTCCATACAAATTGCATACATGTTTAAATAACTTTGGCTTATATATTAAACACTTTGTAGAGACTAAAAGTTTTAGACCCCACTCTCACCTACATAATACTAATAGTTGAATAAGTCTCTCAGTTTATATATTTTCATTGATTTATGAATGCTTCTTATGAAATTATACACATTATTTGCATATGAAATTATTTGCACTCTTTGAGTGCAAAGAGCAAAAGTGACAGAGACAAGAAAAGATCAGAGAAAATCTTCAGAAACAACAACTAATAAAATGGCAACAAATACATATCTGTCAACAATTACTTTGGATGTAAATGGACTAAATGCTTTAATCAAAAGACATAGGGTATCAGAATGGATAAAAAAAGCAAGACTCATCAATATGCTGCTACAAGACTCATTTTAGACTTAAAGACACCTACAGATTACATGTAAATATGCAATTATATATATATATAAAATTTCATAAGGAATATAGTATTTTTTAAAAATGTTAATAGGTTGAGGAAGAAAATACTCATAACACAATAAAATTTGTATTTAAAATTATCCACATTGTTGATGTGCATAAGTCCATTTAAGTACGTATACACAATTGTGTCATCACGTATATAACATTTTTAGCATGTTTTTTTTTAATTTTTTTTTAATGTTATTTTTGAGACAGAGAGAGACAGAGCATGAACGGGGGAGGGTCAGAGAGAGGGAGACACAGAATCTGAAACAGGCTCCAGGCTCTGAGCCTCAGCCCAGAGCCTGACGTGGGGCTCGAACTCACGGACCGCGAGATCGTGACCTGAGCCGAAGTCGGCCGCTTAACCGACTGAGCCACCCAGGCGCCCCTGGTTTTTTAAATCAAGGGAAAACTAATGCTACTGTATGAAACCATTTATGTAAACTTTAAAAAAATTAAAAATCATATAGTAATCACAGAATAATAAGAAAAAACAACACATAAGAAAACAAACAAAAAAGTTTCAAGATAGGGGTTAACTTGGATAAGGAGTAAAGAAGAAAGGATAGTGGTAAAAGTGTTTTAAAACTGCATCTGTTAAGTTTTATTTCTTTGTAAAATAATCTGAAATAGGTTGCAAAATGTAACATTTGCTAAATTTGACTATATCATTCTGTTTTTATACTAGTACCATAATGCTTTGATTACTATAGCTTTATAATATAGTTTGAAGTCAAGAAGTGTGAGGCCTCCAGCTTTATCCTTTCTCAAGATTGTTTTGACTATTTGGTTGCATGTGAATTTTAGGATTCCCTTTTCTATTTCTGTAAAAATGTATCTTTGGAATTTTCATAGGAATTACATTGAATTTGTAGATCCTTTTAGGTAGTACAGACATTTTAACAATTTTAATTCTTTCAATACATGAATATGGGCTATCTTTCAATTTATTAATGTCTTCTTCAATTGTCTTCCTTAATGTTTTATAATTTTCAGTGTACAGGTCTTGCAGCTCATTGGTCAAATTTATTAGTCAGTATTTTATTGTTTTTAATGCTATTGTAAAGGAGATCGTGTTCTTAATTTCTCATTCTGACACATCATCATTAGGTATAGAAATGCCTAGTTTTATATCAGTGTGGTTGGAAAAGATGCAAGATCTGAATTCAATCTTCTTAAATTTATTAAGATTTGTTTTGTGACCTAACATGGTCTGTCCTGGAGAATGTTTTGTGTTCACTTGAGAAAAATGTGTATTTTTCTGTTGTTGAATGCGATATTTTGTATTTGTCTGTTAAGTCCATTTGTTCTAAATAATAATTCAGGTCCAGGGCTCCTGGGTGACTCTGTCGGTTAAGTGTCTGACTTTGACTCAGGTCATAATTTTACTGTTCGTGGGTTCGAGCTCCGCATTGGGCTCTGTGCTGAACGCTTGCTCAGAGCCTGAAGCCTGCTTCAGATTCTGTGTCTCCTCTCTCTGACCCTCCTCCACTCATGCTCTGTCTCACTCTGTCTCTCAAAAATAAATAAATGTAAAAAGTTTTTTTTTAAAGAATAATTCAAGTCCAATGTTTCCTAATTGATTTTCTGTCTAGATTATCTATCAATTGTTGAATATGGCGTATTGAAGTCCCCTACTATGATTACATTGTTGTCTATTTCTTCCTTCATAAATGTTAATGATCTTTAATATATTTAAGTGTTGCAGTGTAGAGTACACAGGTATTTATAATTGTTATATCCTCTTGGTGAATTAAACCCTTTATTGTATAATGACCTTATGTGTGTCTTGTTAGAGCTTTAAACTCGAAGTTTATTCAGTTTGATATAAGTAGTTACAGCTGCCCTCTTTTGGTTTCCATTTGCATGGAATATCTTTTTCCATCTCTTCACTTTCAGTTTGTGTGTTCTTAAAGCTAAAATAAGTTTCTTGTAGGCAGCATACTGTTGGATCATGTTTTTTATTTATTTATTTTTTTACATGTCATTCAGTCACTTGATCTTTTTTCTTTAGAAAGAGAGAGAGAGCATTTGAATGGGGGAGAGGGGGAGAGGGAGATAGAGAATCCTAAGTGGGCTCTACACTCAGCATGGAGCCCACACAGGGATCCGTCCCACGACCCTGAGATCATGACCTGAGCCGAAATCAAGAGCCAGATGCTCAACTGACTGAGCCACTCAGATGCCCCAGTCACTGTTGTTGCTGTTGTTGTTTTTGGAGAATTTAATGCATTTAAATTTAAAGCATTATTGAAAGATAAGGACTTCCTACTGCTCTCTTTTTAATTGTTTTCTAGTTGTTTTTTAGTTTCTTTTTTCCTCTTTTGCTGCCTTTCTTTGTGATTTGATAATTTTCTATAGTGGTGTGTGTTGACTTTTTTCTACTTGTAAATCTACTATTAGCTTTTTCTTTGTGGTCACAATGAGGCCTACATAAAGCATCTTACAGTTATAGTAGTTTATTTTAAGATAATTATTTCATTTTAATTGTATACAAAATCTCTACTGTTTTACTTACCCTATTCCATTTTGGTGTTGATGTCACATTTACAGTTTTATATTATGCATCAATTAAGAAATTAATGTAACTATAATTATTTGTAATACTTTTACCTTTTAACCTTTAGCCAAGAGTTTAGAGTTTAGATACTACCATTACATCATTAGAGGGATCTATTTTCAACATACATTTACTTTTACTAGTGAATTTTATGTTTTCACATTTTCATGAAACTAGGGCCCTTTTATTTCACCTTGAAGAATTCCCTTTAGCAACTTTGTAAGGTAGGTCTAGTGGTGACAAACCCCTCGGCTTTTGTTTGTCTGGGATATTCTTTCTTATGGCAGAGTAAGAGGCAATTGAATATATATATATACCATTTCTTTATCCATTCACCTATAGAAAGGCACATTGTTTGCTTCCATAATTTGGCTATTGTAAATAATGCTTCAATAAACATAGGGGTGCACATATCTTTGTGAACTAATGTTTTCATACTCTTTGGATAAATACCCAGTAGTGGATTACTACATCATATAGTAATTCTCTATTTAGTATTTAAGGAAATTCCCTACTGTTTTTCACAGTGCCTGTACAAGTTTGCATTTCCACAAACAGTACATAAGAGTTCCTTTTTCTCCATATTATCGCCAATACCTGTTGTTTACTGTATTTTTGATTTTAGCCATTCTGACAGATGTGTGGTGATATCTCATTGTATTTTGATTTTCATTTCCTAGGTGTTGGTTGATGTTGAACATCTTTTCATGTGTGTGCTGGCCATCTGTATGTTTCTTTTGAGAAATGTCTGTTCATGTCTTCTGCTCATTTTTAAATTGAATTATTTGGTTTTTTTGGGGGGTGTTGAGTTGTATAAATTTGTTATATATTTTGCATACCAACTCTTTATCAGATATCCCATTTGCAAGTATCTTCTCCCATTGAGTGTGTTGTCTATTCGTTTTGTTGATTTTTTTTTGTTTTTTGTTGTTTTTTTCTGTGCAGAAGCTTTTTATTTGGCTGTAGCCTCAATAATTAATTTCTGCTTTTATTTCTCTTGCCTCAGGGGACATATCTAGAAAAATGTTTCTTTGGTCAATAACAGAGAAATTACTGCCTGTGCTCTCCTCTAGGATTTTTATGGTTTCAGGTCTCATATTTAGATCCTCAATCAATTTTGAGTTTATTTTTGTGTATGGTTTAAGAAAGTGGTCCAATTTTATTCTTTTTTTCAGTTTTCCCAAAACCATTTGTTGAAGAAACTCTTTCCCATTGCATATACTTGCCCCCTTTTCCAAATATTAATTGACCATATAATTGTGAGTTTATTTCTGGCCTCTATTCTGTCCTATTGATCTGTCTATTTTTCTGACAGTACCATAACTGTTTTCATTGCTACAGCTTGTAGTATATCTTGATATTTGGGACTGTGATACCTCCAGTTTCATTTTTCCTTTCCTAGACTGCTTTGACTATTCAGATGTCTTTTGTGATTCCATACAAATATTAGGATTATTTGTTTTTTCTTTTTCCTCTTTCTTTCTTTCTTTCTTTCTTTTCTTTTGTTAAAATCCAAGTTAGTTAACATATAGTGTAATAATAATTTCAGAATAAAATTTGTCGATTCATCACTTACATATAAGTGTGCTCATCCAAACAAGTGTCCTCCTTAATGCCGCTCACCCCTTTAGCCCATCCCCCCACCCAACACCAGCCAGCAACTCTCGGTTTGTTCTCTGTTCTCATATGGTTTGCCTCCCTCTCTGTTTTTATATTATTTTTGCTTCCTTGTCCCTTCCTTTATGTTCATCTGTTTTGTATCTTAAATTCTACATGAATGAAATCATGTGGTATCTGCCTTTCTCTAGCTGACTTATTTAGCTTAGTATAATACATTCTAGTTCCATCCATGTTGTTGCAAATGGCAAGATTTCATTCTTTTTGATGGCTGAGTAATATTCCTGTATATATACACACACATATACATATATATAAATACATTTACCTATATATTTATTATGTATATTTATATCTATATTACCACTTATTTTTCCATTCATCAGTCAGTAGACATTGGGCTCTATCCATAGTTTGGCTATTGCCAATAGCACTGCTATAAACATTGGGGTACATGTGCTTCTTTAAAACGGCACTCCTGTATCCTTTGGATAAATACCTAGTAGTGCAACTGATGGGTTGTAGGGTAGTTCTATTTTAATTTTTAATTTTTAATTTTTTGAGGAACCTCCATAGGTTTTCCAGAATAGCTGCACCAGTTTGCATTCCCACCAGCAGTGCAAAAGAGATCCTCTCTCTTCCTATCCTCACCAACATCTGTCGTTTCCTGAGTTATTAATGTTAGTCATTCTGACAGGTGTGAGGTGGTATCTCATTGTGGTTTTGATTTGTATTTCCCTGATGATGAGTGAGGTTGAGCATTTTCATGTGTCTGCTCTGGGTATCTTCTTGGGGAAAGTGTGTATTTATGTCTTCTGCCCATTTCTTCACTAGATTATTTGTTTTTTTGGGTATTGATAAGTTCGTTATAGATTTTGGATACTAACCCTTTATCTGATATGTCATTTGCAAATATCTTCTCCCATTCTGTCAGTTGCCTTTTAGTTTTGCTGATTGTTCTTTCACTGTGCAGAAACTTTTTATCTTGATGAGGTCCCAGTAGTTCATTTTTGCTTTTGCTTCCCTTGTCTCTGGAGACATGTCAAGTAAGAAGTTGCTGTGGCTGAGGTCAAAGAGGTTGTTGTCTGTTTTATCCTCTAGGATTTGGATGGCTTCCTGTCTTACATTTAGATCTTTCATCAATCTAATAGTTATAATTGTTAGTTATCTAACAACAATAGTTATAATCTATAGTTATAATTGTAGATCTTGGTAGATAGACCCCTTAATTATGATATAATGCCCTTCTTCATCTCTTGTTACAGTATTTTTTTTCTTTTTTAAATATTTATTTATTTTTGGGAGAGCACAAGCAGGGGAGGGGCAGAGAGAGGGGGAGAGAGGATCTGAAGTGGGCTCCGTGCTGACAGGCTGAAAGCAGTGAGCCCAATGTGGGCTGGAACTCATCAACCATGAGATCATGACCTGAGCTGAAGTCTGATGCTCAACTGACTGAACCATCCATGTGCTCCTCTTGTTACAGTCTTTATTTTAAAAAATAGATTGTGTGATATAAGTATGGCTACACCAACTTTCTTTTGATGACCATTAACATGACAGATTGTTCTCCATCCCTTTACTTTCAATGTACATGTGTGTTTAGGTCTAAAATGAGTCTCTTGTAAGCAACATATAGGTGGGTCTTGTTTTCTTATCCTTTCTAATACCCTGTGTCTCTTGATTGGAGCATTTAGTCCATTGACATTTAGAGTGAGTACTAAAAGATATGAATTTAGCGCCATTGTGTTGCCTGTTGCATTGTTGTTTCTGATGATGCTCTCTGGTCCTTTGTAGTCTTTGTTGCTTTTGGTCTTTTCGTTTTGCTTTGTCTTTTCTCAACTCAAAGGATTCCCCATTAAAATTACTTGTAGTGCTGATTTAGTGGTCAGGAATTCCTTTAGTCTTTGTTTGTCTGGGAAACTTTAACTCTCCTTCTTTTTAAAATGACAGCCTTGCTAGATAAAGAATTCTTTGTGGCATATGTTTCCCGTTTAGCATGTTGAATATATCCTGCCATTCCTTTCTGTCCTGCCAATTTTCTGTGGATAGGTCTGCTGCAAACCTGGTCTGTCTTCCCTTATAGGTTAAGGATTTTTTTCCTTGAAGCTTTTGTAATTCTTTCCTTGTCTGCATATTTTGTGAATTTGACTATGATATGCCTGTTGGTAATTGAGTTTTGTTGAATATAATGGGAGTTCTCTATGCTTCTTGGATTTGAAAGTCTGTGCCCTTCCCCAGATTAGGAAAGTTTTCCACTATAATTTGCTCACATAAACCTTCTTCCCTTTTTCTCTCTCTTCATCTTCTGGGACTCCTATGATTCATATGCTATTCCTTTTTATAAGTCAGTTAGTTCTCTAAGTCTTGTATCATGATCTTTTGCCTTTGTTTTCCTCTTTTTTTTCTGTTTCATTATTTTCCATAATTTTATCTTCTATTGCTGATTCGCTTTTCTGCTTCATCCATCCTTGCTGTCATGGCATCCATTCAACATTGCATTTAGGTTATAGCATTTTTAATTTCATCCTGACTAGATTTTATTTCCTTGATCCTTTTTTCAACCCCAGTTAGTATTCTTATTATCATGGTTCTAAATGCTAGTACAGGCATCTTGCTTATGTCTGTGTTGATTAAGCCCCAGGCTTTCACTTCTTCCTGTTTTTTCTTTTGGGGTGAATTCCTTCATTTTTCATTTTGTAGGCAGAAAAAATAATAAAGTAAAGAATAAAAATTAAAAAAATTAAAAACAAAACAAAAAATCAAATAAAGGAAGCTAGGTCCTAGGTGTGTTTTAGTCAGCTTGTTGAAAGGAGTTTGACAGAGAAAAAGGAGGGGGGGAAGGGAAAAAAAAAAGGTAAGAAAAATTTTAAAATTAAAAAAATATATATATAATAAAATAGAATAAAATTAAATAAATAAAATTAAATAGAATTAAAAATTTTAAAAATAAAAAATAAAGTAAAAACATAAAAACAAATTTTTCTCTTTCTGTATCCAAGAATGAGGGAGAAAAGAAAGAAAGAAAAAAAAACAGTTTAAACAAAAACAGAAGTGAAGAAGATGAACTAATAAGTGAACCAGCAAACAATGAAACCTGAATGAAGTTATATCCAGCTACCCCTTGAACTGAAACTGTGAAGCTTTCTATGGCTTGGACACCAAGCAGGTGGGTTGACTTGTGTTGGTCTTATAGGGTATGTGCTTGTAGGGTGCAGTTGGGCAGGGCTTGGTGTAATGGCTCCATTCTCCACTAGGTGACACTACTTATCTTACTGGGGTGGATCAGTGTGGTGCTCATGAGAGGTGGAAATGACTTCACCTAGCTTCTGAGTCTTTGTCATAGGAAACTTTCACTCTCCCCGACCCACGATCAAGCACTCCTCCTTTGTCTCAGGCCTCTATTAACACACCACCTCTACCATGTTCATGTCCAAGCTGTCCACCTGCCAGGCGGCACCTCCCTCCAGAGTTTTATCTCAGATGGATTGTGTTTCACAACCCCAGACTCTCTGGGGAAGGGTCTCACAGAGCAATGGCTGGGTGCCAGCTTGCCC